>NC_134270.1:63399427-64079784 GCF_031893055.1 Leptodactylus fuscus
TATTACTCTATTACTTTGTGGTTATAATTATATATGACTATTACATTACATTAGGATTATAGTTAATATATACAGTGTAAAGTTAATATAATATAGTTAATATACTCATGGTATAAGACATTAATATGACTATTGGGTTATAATCTGAATATATGTGACAGCTTTATTACTTTAGGACTATAGTATGGTTAATACAATCATGTAATCTCAGTATACAGTCCTATGAAAAAGTTTGGGCACCCCTATTAATCTTAATCATTTTTTGTTCTAAATATTTTGGTGTTTGCAACAGCCATTTCAGTTTGATATATCTAATAACTGATGGACACAGTAATATTTCAGGATTGAAATGAGGTTTATTGTACTAACAGAAAATGTGCAATATGCATTAAACCAAAATTTGACCGGTGCGAAAGTATGGGCACCCTTATCATTTTATTGATTTGAATTCCCCTAACTACTTTTTACTGACTTACTGAAGCACAAAATTGGTTTTGTAACCTCAGTGAGCTTTGACCTTCATAACCAGATGTATCCAATCATAAGAAAAGGTATTTAAGGTGGCCAATTGCAAGTTGTTCTCCTATTTGAATCTCCTCTGAAGAGTGGCATCATGGGCTACTCAAAACAACTCTCAAATGATCTGAAAACAAAGATTGTTCAACATAGTTGTTCAGGGGAAGCATACAAAAAGTTGTCTCAGAGATTTAACCTGTCAGTTTCCACTGTGAGGAACATAGTAAGGAAATGGAAGACCACAGGGACAGTTCTTGTTAAGCCCAGAAGTGGCAGGCCAAGAAAAATATCAGAAAGGCAGAGAAGAAGAATGGTGAGAACAGTCAAGGACAATCCACAGACCACCTCCAAAGAGCTGCAGCATCATCTTGCTGCAGATGGTGTCACTGTGCATCGGTCAACTATACAGCGCACTTTGCACAAATAGAAGCTGTATGGGAGAGTGATGAGAAAGAAGCCGTTTCTGCACGTACGCCACAAATAGAGTTGCCTGAGGTATGAAAAAGCACATTTGGACAAGGCAGCTTCATTTTGGAAACAAAAATTGAGTTGTTTGGTTATAAAAAAAGGCGTTATGCATGGCGTCCAAAAAGAAACAGCATTCCAAGAAAAACACATGCTACCCACTGTAAAATTTGGTGGAGGTTCCATCATGCTTTGGGGCTGTGTGGCCAATGCCGGCATCGGGAATCTTGTTAAAGTTGAGGGTCGCATGGATTCCACTCAGTATCAGCAGATTCTTGAGAATAATGTTCAAGAATCAGTGACGAAGTTGAAGTTACGCCGGGGATGGATATTTCAGCAAGACAATGATCCAAAACACCGCTCCAAATCTTCAGGCATTCATGCAGAGGAACAATTACAATGTTCTGGAATGGCCATCCCAGTCCCCAGACCTGAATATCATTGAACATCTGTGGGATGATTTGAAGCGGGCTGTCCATGCTCGGCGACCATCTAACTTAACTGAACTTGAATTGTTTGTCCAAAATACCTTTATCCAGGATCCAGGAACTGATTAAAATCTACAGGAAGCGACTAGAGGCTGTTATCTTTGCAAAAGGAGGATCTACTAAATATTGATGTCACTTTTCTGTTGAGGTGCCCATACTTTTGCACCGGTCAAATTTTGGTTTAATGCATATTGCACATTTTCTGTTAGTACAATAAACCTCATTTCAATCCTGAAATATTACTGTGTCCATCAGTTATTAGATATATCAAACTGAAATGGCTGTTACAAACACCAAAATATTTAGAACTAAAAATGATTAAGATTAATAGGGGTGCCCAAACTTTTTCATAGGACTGTATTACAGTAATAGGACTATACCATGAATACATGTGACTATTATATTACAATAGGATTATAGCACAGATATAGGACTATGGGGCTATAACAGTAATCCATGTGACTATCAGTTTATAACCAAAGTAGGACTGTTACGATCCTGTTATCTCCATATAGGACAGTAATGTGGCTACAGGGCTACAACAGGAATCTAAAGCTTTTGTGTCAGTCTAGGACTATGACACTGCCACATGACTATGGTTGAAGAGTATTCATCTTGTCATTCTTCATCCTTTATTCCCCAGTGTTGACTACACGGAGTAATTTCCTAATCAATCTGCATTGCCTGAGCACATACACAGACTAACTGCTGCTTTAAATATCTGCGACTTTGTTTAAATCTATTCAGCAATCCTGTGCAATGTTCCATGTATACAGTGATTTCTGCCACTTCTTGTAATATTGTCAAAATAAATCTCTGCGGCTAAAACAGCAGGAGACAGAGATGTGAATGATCGTGATGAAAACAGCACGCCTCATGCAGAATATTTAAAGACAATATGTTTCTCTTATTTTAGGATGCGCACATTCTGCACTCTTCCTGCCTTCCGGATGAGACCTCATGCTGAGACGTTATTTTTAAGACTCAGCACCGCTGTCCCCAACATCTGGAAATAAGGCAAGTAAAGGTTATCACACTGCACTCAAATGGATGGGTCAGGTCATCCCTTAGACTACTTATTGATGGAATTAAGGTAGTAATGTAGCAGTAAAACTGATGTAGTACCTAAGGGAGTATGAAAGTCTCTGGAAAGGTTTGTCCATCAAGGCAACCCTGCCACTGAGCCAAATGGTTATTTTAGGGAAAATGGATATTTTAAAGTGAGGTCAACGAATCATGGCCCTAAACATTGCAGAAGCCCAGATGGAGGAAGGGCAGAAGGTTGATGAGCAGTAGTCGCTATGATAACAGTGGTAAAGATCTCGACTTGATCCATTGGTGCTCCCCCTATGTTGTACAGTTGTAAGGACCAGAGTCAGGGTCAGGCAGTGCAAAGTGACACAGCTGGGAAAGCAACACTGTGCAACTAATGACAAAAGAGGTCGTAGGCCCTGCGGCTATAACTATGCTGTAGATCTGAGATGAGGCAGACCAATGCACTTCCTAATTGAAGTGCGCCTGCCACGACTCCTACGCTACTGTCCAGGCGGCTAGGGTCAGGGAAGAGGAGGCCCTGAAAGTGCTAGGGACTGGAGTCACGAGGGTCACACCTAAGCAGAAAGCACAGTGTAACATGCAATGCAAAACAAAGGACAAAACAGCATGGAACAAGGGAGGACCACAAGTCCCAGCAAAAACACAGTAGAGAAAGTGAGGTCAAACGAGCCAGAGGTCAAGCCAGGAGATAAGAGTAAAGTACTGAATCAGAAGACAAGGAATAGTCAAAATACAAGCCAAGTATACAATAACCAAAACACAGACTGAAAGACTCTCAGACAGGAAAACTGACAGAGCAGGAGACCAGGACAACACAAAGTGAATGGCTGGCAAGGATCCATGCCTGGGTGGGGTTTAAATAGCAGCAGAGAAAACCACCCACCACACCTGTGATGGCTAATGGCATGGAGAACTGAGAGCAAGGAAAAGATTAACCCTTAATCACCTAAGCACAACCAATAGAACTCTTAAAACGTGTCCCGGGGAGGCGCCGCGCAGCAAGGAGACCGCAGCGACTCTGTATCCTGACAACAGTACTGAGGTGGCCTTCATGGTGTCTGACTGTGGTAGTAGTGTTTCCTCTGAGACATGTCTAATAATTGTAAACCTTCCTGAGCCTGATGGTGGTTGGAGTTCCCATGATGGGCTGGGGCTGAGATGGTTGATAGTAGCACATAGCAGTCTGTTTCTCCCTTGCTGGAGCAATCTTCCAATTTGATAGTGATATTGTTTGATAATGCTATTTTCACTAAATCCATAAACCTCTACAATTCCCAGAGTGCGGGGTATAGACACTCAGGAATTTCCCAGCCTGTCCATAGGCTACAGTCGGGGTCATAGCTATGAGGGTACATCGCAGCTGTTAGCACTTTAGATGCAATGGTCAACAAACATGACTGCGGAGTCTATAGTGTGCAAGCACCATGGGCACTCGATCGCTGCGTTCTAGATCATCAGAGAGTGTTGTCATGACAAGTCTGGGAGCCGTCAATAACAAAGACAGAAAGTCACACAAATGCATTTTTTCTCCAATTCCCCCCATTCTGATTTTATTTCCTGCTTCTCAGTACTTTGCACAGAGTAATAAATGGTGCCATTACTAAGTACAATTTTTCCTACAAATACTAAGCCGTCATATGACTCTGTGAACGGAAAAATAACAATGTATGGGATCTGGAAGGCAGGGAGACAAAAACACAGATTGAAAAATGTCACCAGCGGGAAGGGGTTAATGCTGATTCTCAAAGCCACATATATGAATACAAACAAGTATAGAAAGATCTATAGAAAGGCCAGTTCTGACAAATTTTGTTGCAACTGGTATTTAAAATGAAATAGAAGCTATAATCAAACTCCCCCATAGTGTGGTGAAGCCTCCAGGTAGTGCATATGATATTGTGAGCTGTGACTCGCTGGATGACAGGTCAGCATCACACAACACATTCTCTGGATGAGGGGAGATATTTTATCCTCTTCACATAAATAACATTTGTCTGTTGCATCCATTGCCGCTGATTGATGGAGATGTCACAGTCAGCATTATTACCAAATAAAATATTCCCTCAAGTGGAGAGGGTGAAGTTTATAAACTTCATGATTTATGTGGCGCTTTTTGAAAAGAAGTCCCAAAACTCTTAAGAAGTAGTTAAAACTATTGCTGAAATCCTCTGGTATGGAGCTGCACATTGCATTTATTTTAACATGAATTCAGACTGTTATCTTCCAGGGATCAATCGTGCCTTTCTGATGGTTGGAAACCATGTCATAATTTTCTCATTTGTCTTATGGATGACTAGGTGTTGAGTACACAACATGACACTGCTAACAGCAACTAATCTGGTGCAACACGGTGGCTTAGTGGTTAGCACTGCAGCTTTGCAGTGCTGGAGTCCTGGGTTCAACTCCCACCAGGGCCAGTGTCTGCAAGGAGTTTGTATGTTCTCCCCATGCTTGTGTGGATTTCCTCCCACTCCACAAAGACATACTGATAGGAAAAAAAAAATACATTGTGATCTCTATATGGAGCTCGCAATCTACATAAAAAAAATTTCCCTGTTTCTCCAAAAGTAAGCCCTAGCCTAATTTTGCAGAGTTTTTGGAGTAGGCTTGAAATATAAGCCTAAGGGTCCATTCACATGGACGAAAATGGTGAGGAATTTGGTGTGAAATTTCAGCGCTGAAAAAAAAAAGCCTCCCATTGAATTCAATGGGTTCCTTTTTCTGCTAGCGGAAAAAGGAACCCATTGAAGTCAATGGGAGGCTTTGTTTCCATGTGGATTTTCAGCACCAAAATCCTCTCCAAAAAACTCAGTGTGAACGGATCCTTACTCCAAAAATAAGCCCTAGTTACAGTCAACGCCTCCAGCAAAAGGTTGTCACATGACGTCAATGAAACAGAGAATAGGCATACTGTGCCTCCCAACTGTACTGGCCAAGTTCCCCACTACCTCCCACCAAGGCGAGGCAAAATCTGCTCATCCGCTCCCAACTCCTGCTCCAGAGTCCTGCCTCAGCCTCCTAAGTCTGCATTCTGAATGTCCACCTCCTGGGTGCTACTATGCTGTGGGTTATGTGACCAGACATCCGGTTGCACCCCTGCTCGCTTCCAGTGACGTGGCCTCTCCAATACAGCAACTCTCCCTTAGCACAAAGGAGAGGAGATAGAGGGCATGGAGCCAGTGTCACACAGACAGTCTAGAGAAAATGTCAATAAGCCTAATCATTTTACAAGATTTGTCGTGCCTGAGAAATAAGACCTACCCCGAAAATAAGCCCCGTCCCCTTTTTCAGAGAAAAAAAATAATGTAAGACCATGTCTTATTTTTGGAGAAACATGACCAGTTGTTTCATTTATGTGTTCCTAAAGAATGGGTAACTGCTGTATGTTTGACATTTGGCCACTTTTTCATGGCTCACTGACCTGTCTGTAAATGCTCTTGGCCAGTAAGAATCTGTGTATGTGCAGCAACCCAGTGGTAGAGAACGGAGAGTGTGGAATAAGACGACATGTGATACGCTACTCACACACCCCGAACCCTCCACGAGGTTGTGCAGAATAGGGGGGTTATGCAGTACTACCTGTTTGTTGTGGTAGTGTTCTTGTCTTCCACCGGGGCACTCCTGGTTGGAGAGAGGACCTTTTCATACTGAGCCTTTAGATGTTGTTCAGGAGATTCCCAGTTAGTGATGCAGGCAACAACTCAGGAGTCCAGCGGTTGTAGGGTAAGCCAAATAACTTTTATTGAACAACGTCAACAGATGCTCCACCAGCTTTGCATGATGGGTACAATGCACAATGTCCAAGACTTAAGTGTTTAGACACAGCAATATAGACACTGCAGCACTTGACGTACTTTTCTCCTCTCCTCCTTTCATACCACTCCCTAACTCAGCAGATAGGGGACTGTAGCGGGGCTAAGAGTACTGAAATGGAACACTCCAGCAAGGTACCTCTGTAGCTCCTATTGGCATGGACACAAGTGCCCAAAGTTCTCTCGCTATCTCTGGGCAGCCTCCGGTTGTACCTTGGAATAAGTGGGCTGGTGCAGGAACTCTGCTCTCTGCAACTGGACCGGTCTGGGATAGACCTGGACTGAACTTCTAGTCTTCTGGATCTCCGAACCTCTAAGCTTCTGAACCAGGACTAAGATTCTGGACTAACTTTGCAACAGCTACTGGAGAATGTAAACCCTTTCCTAAAACCCCGCCCCGTGACCTGTGATTGGTCATGAGGTAGTATGCATCATTCAAACAGGAAAAGGTGCAAAGATAAGTGCGTATGTACAGTAAAATGGCAGACATATTGCTTTTAGTATAAACACATTTGCAGACAAGACAAACAAGACAACACCCGGGGTACATATAACAAACACAAAACATATAGTACCATTGCTCCGGGATGCTGCATATGGAAGGGTTCATTTTGTTTGTAAATTGGAACGAAAGAGACATTAAAGCTAAGATATGCCGTCTTCCTGAGGATTGCTTGGTACTACTTGACCTTCCAGTTATAAGGCAACATTCCAAGTAACAAAAAGTTATTATAAGTTACACACTGAACTTGCACACTGGTTTTAAATAGAGATGAGCGAACAGTGAAATGTTCGAAGTTCGATTCGAGTAGCCGCTCAATACTCGACTGTTCGATCGAACATCGAACCCCATTATAGTCTATGGGGAAAAATTACTCATTTAGGGGGAAACCAATGTTCGACTCAGGAGGGTCACCAAGTCCACTATGACACCTCAGCAAATGATGCCAACACCTCTGGAATGCAACTGGGACAGCAGGGAAAGCATGTCTGGGGGCATCTAACATGCCCAAGTCACAGTTTTACCCCAACATCAACTACACACTTTCCACACTCAAAAAACCCACTATGAAAGTGGAAAAATACCTGGAAACCTTTTTTTCCTCCCCAATTGAATGGACAGAAACCCAATTTTATTCTAATGAAACCTTAACAAGCATCCCTTTAAATCACGTTGCCCATGACAATCACAGATGCAATAGGCAATGGGAAATTCGGCAGTACCCACCCTTAACTGTCATTGTGGATGTGTGTGTGATGTGGTAATACCTTCCAAAATTCACTTTCCTGGCCCTTAACGTGAGCCCTTCCAAATTAAGTTAGAGGCCCATAAGCTGAGTTACCAGCAGAGATTGAGACCCTTTAGGTAACTTCAGACTCTTACCAGAAGAGATTGAGGCCCTTTAACTTAGTTGAGCCTTGCACCAGCAGTGTTTTTGGCCATTGGGGTTAGTTGAGCCTTGCACCAGCAGTGTTTTTGGCCCTTGGAGTGAGTTGAGCCTCTAACCAGCAGAGTTTGGTGAAATCTGGGTGGATTCAGCCTCTAACCAGCAGAGTTTGGTGAAATCAGGGTGGATTCAGCCTCTAACCAGCAGAGTTTGGGGAAATCAGGGTGGATTCAGCCTCTAACCAGCAGAGTTTGGGGAAATCAGGGTGGATTGAGCCTAGAAGGATCAGAATTGTGCAACGCATATGGTCGAGGAATATGAGGAGTGGGTGGGCATGAAAATGATAGGTCTATCCAGTGGCTGTTCATTTTGATGAAAGTCAGCCGGTCAGCACTCTCAGCTGACAGCCGGCTGCGTTTATCCGTGATGATACCACCAGCTGCGCTGAAAACCCTTTCAGATAGCACGCTGGTGGCAGGACAGGACAGCACCTCCAAGGCGTATAGGGCAAGTTCAAGTCACAGGTCCAACTTCGACACCCAATACGTGTAGGGCGCAGAGGGATCGGAGAGGACAGGGCTGTGGTCAGACAGGTATTCATGGTACCATGCAGGACAGGTAACATGCGCCTATACTTTTCCCACCTGGTGACACTAGACCCCTCAGTGGCAGGAGTTTGGTGAGGGGGTGCCATTAACGTTTCCCAGAGCTTATACAGTGTACCCCTTGTGGGTGTGGACCATACGGCACTTGTTCGTCTCATGGAGGAACTGTCCTCTTTGCCACCAACGACACTTGTTGGAAACATCTCCATCATGTTCTGCACCAATTGCTAGTGGCAGTCATTAATGCGATTGGCCCTTCCCTCTACTGGAATAAAAGACAAGATGTTATTTTTATACCAGGGGTCAAGGATTGCAAATATCCAGTATTGGTTGCTCTCCATTATTTTGACTATGCGCTTGTCACTTGAAAAGCACCCCAACATGAAGTCAGCCATGTGTGCCAGAGTGTTACTTGGCATGACTTCGCTGCCCCCACCGGAAAGGTCAGTCTCTATTTCCTCCTCTTCCTCCTCCTCCCTTTCGCCCCATCCGCACTGCAAGAATGGGACACATTGAACTTCCCCGGTAGCCTCCTGTGTCACAATCATATCATCTGCCACGTCTTCATCCTCCTCCTCCTCCGTCATGAAACGCTGTGAAGTGGACAGGTGTTTGGAACTAATCTCCTGCTGTGAGGGTTCTGCTGCTATCCCTGACTCCTCAGTGTGATCTGCGTTATCCCTGATGGCATTGAGGGATTCTCGCATCACACACAAGAGCAGGATTGTTACTATGGTTGAGCCATCGTGTTCGGAAAAGATCGGATTCCGATCTGCGATCGAGAAAATTTCACGATCGCGATCGGAATTCCGAACATGATCTTTTTAAGTGGGATCGAGATCGGTGATTATTTCCCACAATGCTTTGCTACCGGCCAAGCATTGTGGGAAAAGCTAACAATGTTAGCCTTCACACTGAGTATACGCTCCGCTGATTCTGAGCGGAGTGTATATTCAGTGTGAAGGCTCGCTGCGGTTCCATAGGAATGAATGGAAGCAGCCGGCACACAGCCTTAACCCCTTGTGCGCCGGCTGCATCCATTCATTCTAATGTGAGACTAGCTAACATCTCTAGTAGCCACTTACCTGCAGAGATGGCTGGTCCGGTGCCCAGTGTTCTCATTCTTCTTCGCCTCGCTTGTGGCTTAGGAGAGTGTGGGTGGGTACAGGGTGGGGAGAAGTGACGTCACACACTCCACACGCCACACTCTCCTAACCCGCCCACACTCTCCTAACATGGGAGGCAGGGGGCAGCGAGGCGAAGAAGAATGAGAACACCGGCACCAGACCAGCATCTCTGTAGGTAAGTGGACACCAGGGGGGACTAAGTAGCCAGAGGATTTTAAAAAATCCTCTGGCTACTTAGTGATTTAAAAAAAATCACTACACAGCGTGGATTCTAACAATTAAAGCGTTCAATTCAGATTCCATGCTGTATAGTGAATAGGATTGTTTTTAAAATCCGATCTCCGATTAGTAAAATAATCCCATTGACTTGCATTGGGATCAGAATTGGGATCAAGATCGGGTTCGAATGAAAAATGATCAGAAATCGGATTTCAATATCGATCCTGAAAAGTCAAGATCGGCTCAACCCTGATTGTTACGCTCACTAGTGCATCGTCACAGCTGACCGTCTTGGTGGACTCCTCAAACACCCGTAGGATTTCACATAGGTCTCCCATCCATGGCCACTCATGATTGAGAAACTGAGGGAACTGACTTTGTGACACCCTAGGGCAGTGATGGCGAACCTATGGCACGCGTGCCAGAGAGGGCACGCAGAGCCCTCCATGCTGGCACGCGTGCGGTTGCCCGGATCGCTCACCAACAGGGAATCCGGTACAGGATTCCCCGTTGATGAGCGATCACTGCCTTCAGTTGTATGTGCAAATGCACATACAGCTGAAAGCTGACAGGGTAGGCCGCGGATCGCGCGACCGCGGCCTACACTGGCTGCAGAGTTTGACCTCTGCCCCGACGCGGGCGCGATGACGTCATCAGCGCCGCCAGTGACAAGAAGGTGGATGCCGGCGGCTCTTCAGGGGTGAGTATGAGAGTGGCTCACTGTGTATATGATGTTGGGGGAGCGCTTATAATACTTGGTGGGGTGTATGATACTGGGGGGGAGTGTATAATACTGGGGGGGCTTATAATACTGGGTGGGGTGTATAATACTGGGGGGAGTGTATAATACTGGGGGGAGTGTATAATACTGAGGGGGCTTATAATACTGGGGGGAGTGTATAATACTGGGGGGGCTTATAATACTGGGGTGGCTTATAATACTGGGGGGTGTACTAAAGAGCATATAATACTGGGGGGGGGCTATTTATAAGCACACAATACTGTGTGTGGATGCCACTGTGGAGCATATAATCCTGTGGGGGGGGGGACACCTACTGCGGAGCATATAACACTGGGGGGCTACTGTGGTACTGTGGAGAATATAATATTGTGTGGTGGGCCCACTGCAGAGCATATAATACTGTCTGGGGTCCCCTCACTATTTATATCACACAGTATCTGTTTTATAGCAGACGTGATATTAGTACAGGATGTAAGAATATTACACGGTAACTATAAAACAGATCCTGTGCGATGTAAATAGTGAAAATTAATTGTTCAAAGTACCAAATGCCGAGACCTTTACATTTCAGTACAACGTTGTTTGTATTATTGAAAGCTCTGTAAAGCCCCACATGACTGTAATTTTTGGTCAGTAACTGTCCGCAATTGTGGATCCGCATAGTATTAAGTCTATATTGTCGTGTTGGCACTCCGCGAAAATTTTGTGGGTTTTGGGTTGCAGTTTGGGCACTCGGTCTCTAAAAGGTTCGCCATCACTGCCCTAGGGTTTTGGAGATGTTACTCCATCAAAGGTCTCTGCTACTCAACCACTCTGCTCAACATATGATATGTTGAGTTCCAGCGTGTGGGGACGTCGCACAACAGCCGGTGTTCGAGCAGATGTAGGCGTTGCTGGAGTTTTTTGAGGCTAGCAGCGGCTATTGTAGACTTGCGAAAGTGGGCGCACAAGCGCTGCACTTTCACCAGTAGCTCGTGCACATTTGGGTATGTCTTTAAAAAATGTTGCACCACTAGGTTAAAGACGTGGGCCAGGCATGGAACATGTTGGAGGCCGGCAAGCTCCAGAGCTGCCAGCAGGTTCCTGCCGTTATCAGACATTACCATGCCTGGGCCCAGGTACAGCACTCAAACCATATTGCTGTCTCATTGAGGAGGGCATCCCTCACCTCGGAGGCAGTGTGCTGTCTGTCCCCCAAGCTGTTGAGCTTCAGCACGGCCTGCTGACGTCTACCCACGCCAGTGCTGCAAAGTTTTCAGCACGTAGCTGGAGTCAATTTAACAGTGGTGGCGGAGGAGGAGGGTTTGTTTCAGAGCCCCTGCCAGGAATGATAGGCGAGGAGACAAGGTACACCGGCCCAGTTTGTGACCCAGTCCCAGCCTCAACTACATTCACCCAGTGTGCCGTCAGTGAAATGTAGCATCCATGTCTGCATGCACTTGTCCACGCGTCGGTGGTCAAGTGGACCTTTGTGCAAAGCGCGGAACTTAGGGCCGCCTGATGTTGAGTGACACGTGCTGGTGCAAGGCGGGGATGGCACACCGGGATAAGTAGTGACGGCTAGGCACGGCATAGCGAGGTGCCGCACTTGCCATCAGGTCCCGGAAGGCCGGATTTCCACAAGCCAGAACGGCAACATCTCCTGGGCCAGGAGTTTGGAGATGCCGTGCATTCAAGGTTTGCGCATGTGGGTGGTTAGCGCTGTATTTTTGCCTGCGCTCAAATGTCTGAGAGATGGTGGGTTGCTGGGAGGAGGTGCATGATGGTGCAGGAGAAGGAGCTGAGACAGGAACAGGGGAGGATGAGGGAGAAGTCACCAAAGTGGCGGAGCCAGATGTTGCGGTGTCCTGGCTAGTGCTCTGGACTGCAGCGCCAGCACTGGCAACAGTGGGAGAGGCAGTGGTGGCAACGCCGGACGACGATTGTCCTGTGTTTGCTCTCTCCCACTGAGACCAGTGCTTGGATTCCAAATGACGGCGCAAGGAAGTGGTCAAAACGTTGCTCTTTTCAGAGTCCCTACTCAGTTTCGAGTGGCAAATTGTGCAAACCGGACTATGTTTGTCCTCCGCACATTCCTTGAAAAATCTCCACACAATCGAGGAACGTGCCTTCGATGGGGGAGTTTTTCTGGGCTGGCTATAATAGGGAACATATTGGGCCATTCTGGGTGTGGCCTGGCTTCGGCAAAGCAGCTGACCTCTGCCTCTGGACATGGATCTAGCTACCCTCTTTGGTGCTGCACCTCCCTCAACATCGACACTGCTTTCCCCTATTGACATCACCCTGTCCTGGTTGGGTCAGTGTCCTCATCATCCACCACCTCCTCTGCCAATTCCTCTCTCGCCTCCTCCTCCTGCACACCGCACATGACAACAGGCTGCCCTGATGGCAACTGTGTCTTGTCATCGTCACTGAGGGTGGGTTGCTGGTCAACCACCACAAAATCAACAGGAGATGGAGGAGACTCCAGTGCTTGGGCATCTGGACACAGAAAGTCGTCTGGTAGCTCCGTGGAATCGGAAAATGGAGGGACAGAGAGAGGGACAGTTAAAGGACCAGAGAACAGCTCCTGGGAGCAGGGAAAGTTGGGATTACTCTGCTGGGAAGATTGGGCATTTTGGGAGGAAGGCTGACCAGAATGTTGTGTAGGAGGAGGAGTTGAGGTAGAGGCTGACTGGCTAGTGGATAATGTGGTGGAAGCATTATCCGCCAGCCATTGTAACACGTTCCTGTTGCTCAGGCCTACTTAGGTTTGTGCCCTGCACCCTACTTAAAGGGGTTGTCCCATCACAAGGATCCTATCTATACTGCTAGTTTATGTGGATTTAAGACTTTTCCTAAATGCATTGCTTTATCAAAACTGCTTTGTTTGGCCGCTATCTTAATCGTTACCTCTGTATGTAATGCAAACTGACTCAAATCCAGCTCTGCTACATGAGCTTCAAACTGTGGTAATTCATTTACAACCAATCCCGTGCAAGTGAAACCCCGCTCACCTATGTGCCGAGAGAAGCAGGAAGTGAAGAGAGCACAACAGCCTGCAGGTTAGTGAACAAGCGTCATGGGAATACCCCTTTAATGTAGCCAGCAAGCCGGGGACTGTGGAGAAGCACAATGCTTGTTGCCCCTGAGGAGTAGGCACGGAATGAGCTGTGATTCACCGCGACCTTGCTCCCCAGCTGCATTCCCACGTCCCTTACCGGTAGCCTTGCATATTTTTAGATGGTTTTGATGGTTTGGTGGGTACACACCGTGACAACCTGGATGAAGCGTATATAGCCTGAGAATTAGAATGTATATCCCACTGATTTTTTGTGGGTACACACCGTGACAACCTGGATGAAGCGTCTATAGCCTGAGAATTAGAATGTATATCCCACTGATTTTTTGTGGGTACACGCTATGACAACCTGGATGAAGCGTATATAGCCTGAGAATTAGAATGAATATCCCACTGCTTTTTGGGGGGTACACACAGTGACAACCTGGATGAAGCGTATCTAGTGTATATGGGCTTAAAATTTCAGTGTATACCCCTTAGTTTCAGGGGGAGGGGGGAACACAGTTGAACCCTGGATTAAGCACATATAGGGTATATGGGCATACAATTTCAGTGTATCCCACTTAGCTTAATCCCCACTGCGGAAAGCTGGGTTGCGCAGATACAGCCTGGATTAATTGCTGTGAATCCCACTTTAGCGTTTGTGGGTAGACAATGTGCCAAGCTTGTTTCAGCTTCTCCCTTTAATGTAGCTCTTAAAAGAGCTGTTGTGGTTCTTCTTCTTTGCTATTCCTGCCTAGCAGAATCTAAAACCTAACTAGCCCTCAGCAGATGTCTGTCTCTAACTAAGTGCAAGCACAGAATGAATTGGAGCTGATGCCGCCTGTTCGTTTGAATCTAAGGTCACATGTCCTTGGCAGCCAATGGCTTTTTCCTAGTTTTTTCAATGCCTCTGTTGTCATAGTTCCTGTCCCACCTCCCCTGCGCTGTTATTGGTGCAGAAAAAGCACCAGGGAGGGTGGGAGGGGAGTCGAACTGTAAGTGCATTTTCAACGCGATGTTCGTATGGAATAGAACAGTGCGAACAGCGTGATGTCTGATCAAACGAACGCTGTTCACTCATCTCTAGTCATAAACAATCTTTAGGGGCTCAGGGACCCTCTGGAGTTTTGCTTTTATTAGTCAACAGATAGCAGAAAAGCTCATTGCTGTCATGATAGTGGACTTAGGCTACATGTACATGAACACTGAAAATTCTGGATGAAACAGTGTTTTTAACGCCTATTTTTCATCTATGTGTCGAAAAAATGGATAAATGTCAATGGTCTTTTTTTTTTTTAGCCAACTCACTGATTTATTTTTAGATGCAAATCTGTTTTGATGGACATTAAAAACAGACCCATTACTTGTATTTGGTCTGTCTGCCAGTCACTACTATTATTGTGATTCCAAAATAGTTTTTTTATTTTTTTTAACGTTGTACTGCTTTTGCACAATAACATCACTTATTTATCAAAAATAATTTATTGTAGTGGCATTCTGATGGCTATAACTTTTTTATCTTTCCATCATCAGAACTTTTTAATGGATATTGGTTATTTGTGACCTTTTTGAAACTAACTATTTATTTTGCTTTTTTATATATATATATATATATATATATATATATATATATATATATTTTAGTAATCTATAATCTGCTGCCTAAGGCAAGATACTCATCTCACCTTATAGCAGATGCAGCCCTGCTCTTAATGCTTCTGGTACACTATAGGCATACCGATGCACCAATCTACGCCAGACAGAGATTTAATTAAATCTCAGGTATAACTCATGCCAATTTCCTGTTGTGAATTATAGTAAATTTGTTAGGCTAAAGCTGCCCATATGCATTAGATTTTAGACAACATTGCTTGTCTGAAATGAACTGTGGTTGGTTGGTCATATGGCGAAAAGGTGCTATACACATGAACAAATGCAAACTTTCCAATTAGCGTTCAACTCCCCAAAACAATGGAAAATTAACAGGCAAAATTCTTTCAGTGCTAAAGAAGTGCTGACAAAAGCAAATGATGGACATTTTTGGGACATTTTTTGGGTGTGTGTTAGTAGCACAAATATTTGCCCCAATACAAAAATTGCCCGCCAAACAAAACAAACAGCGAAAGACAGATGGCAGAAAAAATTCAACAAAATAGACCAACCATAGGCCTCGTTCACATCTGCATTGGTAATCCGTTCAGGGGAGTCCGCATAGGGACCCCCTGAACGGACTACCGAACACATTGGCAAGTGGTGTACAGTGAAAGCACACGGACCCCATAGACCATAATAGGGCCCGTGTTCTTTCCGCACTGTCTCCGCACGAGTCATGCGGACAGGAAAGTAGATTGTGAACTACTTTCTGTCTGCATGTTCAGTGCAGAGACTGTGCGAAAAACACACGGACCCCATTATAATCTATGGGGTCCGTGTGCTTTCACTGCACACCACTTGCCAATGCGTTCAGTAATCCATTCGGGGGGTCCCCATGCGGACTCCCCCGAATGGATTACCAACGCAGATGTGAACGAGGCCTAAGTTGATGTGGGGACAAAATGTTGAAGGTTTATTTACAACCAACCATCAGCAGCCGTACAAAATGTAACACATCTCCTCAGGCCCAATTTGATCCCCTCCCTGATCAACCCACTCTTCTTTAAAATGTCAAAAAGGTAAAAAAAATTGACAATGTGGCACATTTTTCTTGCACAAACTGCCATTCACCAAAAAAACAAAAAAATGCCATGGTGTGCCAAACTGGTGTGATTAGATTAGTAAATTCTTTCACTGTGTTTCACAGAGTAAAAAATATGCAAATCTATTCTCCAGGATGTAATTAGGAGAACAGTGCACTCTGTACGCCACCCTATAGAGGGCAGCATCCTTAACGTCATGAATGACTCAGTTATAAAGTCTTTTTAATCATAATGTGGATTTAATTGCCAAATCAGTATTTCTGTCCCAAAAGGAACAGATTCCCAGCTATGGACAGCGCTGTTTCGGCCTATTGGGCCATCCTCAGCATAGCGTAGGGATACTGATTTGGCAGAGTGAGAGACTATAGACCAGGATTAGGGGACAATCGTACACATCAGGGAGAGTGTTTGCCTACATAGTGAGTACGGAGACTTACAAGTCATTCCTCCTCCGCTAGGGATTCTGGGTAAAAAATTTCACTGACAAATACTAATGTGTTACATCCTTGTTTCTCAATATCCTTTGAACCTTGAGTATAGAATCACAGAGAGTTTTACAGCAATACCAGTAGGGTCTCTACTCCCAATGCTCATCCCAATTTCTCTTTTTAGCTGGATGCCAGGAGTATTGTTCATTAAAGTGTTCACGCAACCGAGATGCAATACGGCCATGGAAAACATCCATTTTCATGGCTGTATTGCACCAGAGGGCACCCGTTTTCATGTATACCTTATATATTTCAGTGTATGTAGGGATCTGTGGAAACAGCTGAAAATAGGATATGGCTTGCCAGTTTTCACTCTCATGTGAATGTAGCCTAAGATGAGAATAGTGGTGTAATGTAGATACATAAATACTCACCCTGACATTCAAGATCTGTTTAGGATCTTGTCAGGTATTAGAACTTATCCATATGTCTGCGTCTCAAGTACATATGGCGTTGGCAATTTTGGCTTTTCACCATGTTTATTCAGATGTAAATAAGCAGGGTGTGGCGATGTCCCTGAACATGAGTCCTTAGGCTACGTTCAAATGCTGTGTGATGTTTTTATTGGACGTCATATGGCAGTGTTAAACTCAATATTAGTGAATGGGGACTATGCACATAACCTTTATTTTAGTGGGCCATTGTAGCAGGCTGTCAAAATATAGGTCATGTCCTATTTCTGTCCTATATACTTATATGTATGGGGGAATTTGTGAAAAAATGGCCATTTTTCACCTCAGTCATTTGAATTTAGCTTTAGACTTCTGGAACTAATAACCCCATAAGGTTATGTTAAATCAAAAAGACATTCACTTTTTACTGTATTACTTATTTACTGTATGATGCCAGATGTTGATAGTATACATGTGTGTTTATCAGACGCACACATACACATACTGTATGCGTATGTATACATCTCATGCTTCAAAGCTATGAATGTGAAAAAACATGAAAAGATGGAAAAACTGCAACTGCATTTTCCATTCCATTATAACACCATTCACATGTCATCTGCTCAAACGAGGTGTCTCCCAGAGAGAGGAGTAACTGTTCCGAGTCATGCTCTTGTTTGAAGTACTTAGAATTTTTTTTTTTTATAACAAATTTTATTGCTTTTCAAAAACACGAAGGAAACGACAAAAAACAATACAAGTGACAAAGAAGAAATAACATAAGGACAATACATATAAGAGAAAATCACAATATACAAATCACTGAGTACAAAGTAAAGAAAATAACCCCTCACCATAAAAAATACCACTCCCCTACCCCTCTGGAAGTCCAAATCTGTATTAGCAGGAGAAGAAATACAATTGCAACCTGGGTAATTCCAGTTGTCCTAAAGTCTTGTCCAGGTTCTGGAGCAGATACCAGGACGTATAGCAGAAAGGAGAGACTGTGTCTTTGATTTCCTCATCTGTTAGGAATTGGGCGCAATGTCCATTTCTTGAAAATGGATTTTGCGCCCTTTTCCTTGATTTGCTGTATTTCTAATCTGCCCATTAACAAAAAAAGTATTTATTTGAGCCAGGATTTCAGACCGAGATGGGGTAGATGGTTTCAACCAGTAAAATAATAGAACCCTAAAGGCTACGAAAATAAGTATGTGTATCATCTGAGGGACAATTAAGTCATCTGGCTGGGCATGAAAGAGGAATAGCTGAAGGGGTTAGAGGGATAGAAAGCTGCTACTTTGTAGAGATTAAAGGGGTTGTCCCAGCTCAAGGATCCTATCTATACTGGTAGCTTATGTAAATTTAAGACTTTTCCTAAATATATTGCTTTAGAAATTATGCTTTGTTTGCCTGGTATGTGAACTCATTCCCCCTATTTACACAGCGTTGCTATAACTATGGACCTATAGGACAAGTGAAGTCACTTACTCAGTGCTCCTGCCGGCTTCAGCTAATTGCATTTTGCTGATAAAGCCAGGTCTCTTATCTCTTTATGTAAACACACAGAGAAAACTGATTCCATTCTGTACAAGCATCTTCATATTATCTGATGTGTATAAGTGTTGTGAGACTTCTCTGGCCCATTTAGCAAAAGGGAGGAGGGGGAAGGAGAAATACAGGAAATGAGAAGCAAAGACTGCTGAAATACTTAGATGGGAAAACCCCTTTAAGTTCCTCAAGCTTCCAGTAACTCTGGGTGAATGTCCAAACTCCATGAAGGAGATCTGCGCCCGGCAGGTTACATTTTGGGCAAGAGGTGAGACGTTGTGGCTTAGCCAGGTTAGGTGGGAGCTTAAAACCATATACGGCTCCATGAATAAATTTAAATTGAGTCTCATGCCACTTTTCAGCTATAACCAATCTACGCAGCCAAGCCCAACCCCTCTGATCCAAGAAGACAGCGCTGGATCACTGATGGCAGATGGCCATTTTGAGAAAAGCAAGTTGCTGGAATACTTTCTCAAATAGAGGAATGGCAACGAGGACTGAGACTTGGGCTGACGTACCAAGGCGTCAAAAGGTTATTGTCTACATTCCTTAGGGAGAGCCTTCAGGCGAGCCGCCAAAAATCCCTTCACTTGGGCATAGCACAAAAAATGATGGGTGAAAGCTGTACTTCTCGCTCAGTTCTTGAAAATTCAGGTATCTCAGCTGCTGTGGATAGAGAGGGTGACAAATTTGAGTAATGCCACTGTCCCACTTTCCAAACATAGCTTTCTCTAATCCAGGGGAAAACTCGGGGTGATCCCAGAGTGGCATATACTTGGATAACAAGTGTGGCAACTGATAGCGTTCCTTTCTTAGAAAGCCATAAGATAATAGATAATTATCTATACAAGATCTATACAAGATAATTATCTATACAAGATCTATACAAGATAATTAATACAAGATAATTAATGCAATGTATATAAACAGGAGAATAGTGCAGCTCTAGAGTATATACTGTGTATTCACCATGACTGGAGTTTACAGAGATTCTTTATCATTTTGCATTAAACACTTTACATTTATGGAATTTTATTCTCATCTGCTCTGCGCCTGTGACTAACACAATATGTCTATGTCTTTGATGACTCTGTCTGATTCAGTAGCTGTACGCTGAATGTGCTTCCTGCTGACAAACAGCACATTGTAGATCTATGGAAACACAAAAGTTCCCTTTCTAAACTGATTGTCAGCAGATTTTTTTCATTGCTTCTGTCCCCTGCATTAGAGACCCCTCAATTCTGGGAGTCAGAACGTCTGATAGACCAGGATAAGGCAGATTTTTTTTTTAAGGGCGAAATTAGTTTGTTCCAGAGATAGCTGTTCCTACAGGTCTGCTCATCTTCATGTAACGTTCCTCCCACTCCTCAGCCTGCTTTTATGTCAGCAAGGCGATTCGCCTAAAAATCGGAGACAAATTGCAACAGAACCGTCAATAAGAGCTGCATTAATCTCTTTGGGAAGAGACAGCTCCTCGTCTCTGCGTGTTTTTTAAACTCCATCAAAGACATGTTTTAGGTTTCAAAATAGGTTCCACTCATTCGATAATGAGGAATCTTCCCCGGCAGAGACGCTTTCTCGAGAATGTCTCATTCTTTCAAGGAGAGTTTCATATTTACACTTAAAAGCAATACTGTAACCTCAAGGAGTGGAGAAAAAACTATGGTAAGAACAAAGACGTGCCTATTTGAATAGGAAGAGTATTGCGAGAAATCATATTTCTTTCAGCGACATCATTATCTGCTAAAATAGGTCCTAGCTTTTAACCCGTTGTGGAAAGGGATCTGCCTGATGTTGTACAATGGAGGCCAAGAACACATCCTCTCTAATCAGTTTGTGAAACTTAGAAGCAGAGGTCCAGCTTGTGCCTCAGCCTAACTTACAGTATAAGCACTACAGGTCTAGTCCTTGAATTAGAATATAGATGGCCTGACACATGACTAGTACCCTGCTGAGCCACCACTAGTCTGGATACAGAAAGATATGGCGGGGCATGAAGGCATACAGGGTTCCTCATGGCATCAGTCAGTTTGCCCAGAGATTGTTACAGCTGAGTCTGTAGATTCTGGACACTCATATGTTTCTGAAACTGGTTTCCCAGTTGGTCCCATAGATGCTTCCCTGGGTAGGCCAAGAAACTGATGCTATCTAATAGACATTCCTGGGATACCGTTACTGGATGTGGGCGAGCATTATCCTGCTGAATAATGGCAGTTGAAAGCCCTCCCATGAGAGGCAACACATATGACTACAGGATGTCCTGCACATGTTAGTATTGCTCATATCACTATAAGGGTATGTTCACACGAAGGAAAAGGTCACATGTTAACATTCTGCGCGGCTAGCAGCAATGGGATGCCGATGCAGCATCGTCCTTCCGATGCAGCATTGGCATTTCAATAACGGCACTTCGCTCCTGTTTAGGCCTGAATGAATGTATCGAGCCATGGACGCCAGGGCTGAATCAACCGCGAAATGTGCGGCAAGATACGGCATGTCACTTCTTTTTTTCTGTTACTAGTTAGAGGGAAAAAAAGCCAGCAGCTCCCAATAAAGTCAATGGGTGCCATTTTTGGATGTGTATTTTGAGGTGGATTCCGCATCAAAATCCGCTGCCGAAAAACTCTGTGTGAACTACCCCTATGGTCTGACCAAATAAGTACCTGGAAATGGTCTGGGCAGAGACAGGGTCATATAATGAAGGTACAACCTGTATCTGGATATTGGATTAGGAAACTGTAGGAGCTGTTCATGTACATCAGCAAATATAACAACCCAATCTACTGGCAGTTTGTCCAGGCTGCCCAGAGTGTATTCATTATATGTGCATGCTCTTATATAACCAGTTCCCAGGGCCGGCTCCTGGTTTGTGTGGGCCCTTAGGTGACAGAGCCTCAGTTTACTCCTTTTGGAACAACTCATGTGCACCTCAGAAAACAACCAACCAAAACTGGGTTACTTTCCTGAGATAGACCCACTGAAATGGGCTGTAAATACAGTCCATTCCATACAAATAGATGAAACCTGTTCAGACAGGATTTTGTATAGTAAAGAGAAATTTGAGGCTCCTCAAATTCCGCCTTATTTTAGGTCCCATAATCATTTTATTATGGCTTTCCACCGCTGATTCCAAATGAATGGGCCTAATCATTGGGGAGTCAAGCCGCAGCCTCCATGGCTGAATCAGTTGCAGAATATGTGGCAAGATTGAGCAGGACGTTCCAATCTCTGCTTCTCATTGAAAACAATGGGAGGCAAAATAAGCTAAGAATCTGCCATTTATTTGGAGACAAAATAAACAAAGACAAATCCACTTTGTGAACAGGGCCTGATACAAATAAAAGTGTTCATTGCACTGTTAAATGTATTAATGGAAGTGCTCAAAGCAGAAAGTGGGTGCCCACAGATGCTCTCTATCATATATATATATATATATATATATATATATATATATATATATATATATATAGTGGCTTACAAAGTATTCATACCTCTTGAAGTTTTTCACATTTTGTCACCTTACAACAACAGACTTATATGTATACATGGTTTTCAAAATTTAATCAAATAAAAATCTCAAAAGTCTGATGCGCAAAAGTATTCAGCCCCTTGTAGTCTGATACCTCTCTGGCCCACATCTGTGCATGGGTTTCCATTAAGGGAGTCCGCTTGGGGACCCCTGAACGGAAATGTAATTTGCATAAAAAAGTGTTTACCTAAGGAAACCCACAGATCCCATAGACTATATAAATAATAAAATCAAGTGCGATGAAAAGAGCCCAGCTGTTCTCTGAAGGTCTCAGTGGTTTCTTAGAGAACACTAGTGAACAAACAGTATCATGAAGACCAAGGAACTCATCAGACAGGTCAGAGATAAAGTTGTGGAGAAGTTTAACCACATGAGGACCGCCGTACGTAAATTTACGGCCTCATGTGCTGGTACCTAAAGACCGGACTATTGCCGAAATACGTCCGGCCTTTAGGTACCTTTCTGGCGGGGGGAGGGGTGCGGGGGGGACAGGGGTTAGGTGTTACTAACACCTAACCCCTTCCTCCATAACGTCCAGTCGGAACTGAGTCCGACTGGACGTGTTAACCCTTTCGATCGCGCTGTCAAACATCACGGCGCGATCGAAAGGGATCCGCCGACAGGTTAACCCGATCGGCACCCCCCGCGGCGAGATCGGGGGGTGCCGATGTCAGTAGAAGGTAGTCTGGGGTCTGGCCAGTGACCCCAGACTACCGGAGCCCCACATACCTGGTGATCCTGCCAGGCGATGGAGGAAGTGAGCAATGTGTCTCACTTCCTCTGCAGCTTACAGGACACGAGCAGGCTCATGTCCTGCTCGTGTCCTGTCTGCTACTGTGCTGAATCAGCTGATGCTTTCATCAAAGCATCAACTGATTCAAGTGTCCTAAAGGGACACATGAAAAAGTAAAAAAAAAGTTAAAAAAAAAAAAAAAAAAGTGTATGAAAAAAGTAATAAAGTTCTAAAGTCCAAAAATCCCTTTTTTCTATACAAAATGAATTATATAAAAAAAAAGCACTAAAAATTAAAAAAAGCAATGCATATTTGGTATCGCCGCGTCCGTAACAACCTGTACAATAAAACTGAAATAATATTTAATGTACACGGTGAACGTCGGAAAAAAAACCCGGAAAAAACTCGCCGGAAATAATGATTTTTTGCCATCTCATCCTACAAAATATGCTATAAAAAGTGATCAAAAAGTCATATTCACCCCACAACAGTGCCAATAAAAAGCGCACATTTTCCCGCAAAAAATAAGCCCTCAACCAACACTGTCAACCAAAAAATAAAAATGTTACATCTCTCAGAAGATGGCGATGCAAAAAACATTGATTTATGTCCCCATATGTGTTTTTGTTCTGCAGACTTAGTATCGCATAAAAAAATAACATAAATGAGGTATCGCCGTAACCGTACCGACCCGCAGAATAAAGGACACATGTTACTTATGCTGTACGCTGCATGGCGAAAAATTTAAAATGTAAAACTCAATGCAGGATTGATTTATTTTTTTTTTAATCCAGCAAGAAAGAGTTAATAAAATGTAATCAGTAAGTTGTAGGCACCCAAAGATGGTGTCATTACAAAATGCATCTCATCCTGCAAACAACAAGCCCTTATATGGCCATGTCACCAGAAAAATAAAGAAAATATAGCATCTAGCAATGTCAAGGCAAAACCCCCCAAAAATCGCCAAATTATTAGAACACAACTGGCTGCGGCAGGTAGGGAATATATAAGCTGTGCGAGCGAATATCAGGGGACACCCCAGATTTACAGCTTATGAGCGAAAAAACACCAGAAGTGATCCCCAAAGTGACCCCCAGAGTGACTCCCCCAATCATAGGAGCTACTGGGGAATTTGGTGTCTGCAATGTTCTCCGCACAGCTTATATATTCCCTCTTCGCCATCCGCTTTGCAGTCACGTCTGGGATACTAATACTCACTACACCCCCTGATAAATTCTTTGAGGGGTGCAGTTTTCAAAATGGGGTCACTCCTTTGGGGAATCCACTTTTCTGGTACCTTACAGGCTCTACAAACATGACATGGCGTCCAGATACCAAACATCAAAATCTGTACTCCAAAAGCCGCATCGCGCTCCTTCCCTTCTGCGCCCTGCTGTGCGCCCAAACTGCAGTTTATGACACATGTATGACACTGGTGTACCCGTTATATCGGACGTAATGTCATATGTGGGTATAAACTGATATTAGGGCACAGCCGGACACAGAAGGGAAGAAGGGTTATTGGGTTTTTGGAGCACAGACGGTTTGGTTTTTGGATGCCAAGACACTTTTGTAGATCTGAAACGCCAGTAAAGTGGAATCCCCTGATATGTGACCTTATTTTGGAAACTACACCCCTGAAGGATTTCTCCAGGGGTACAGAGAGCATTTTTAACCCCCAAGTGTTGCTATAACTTATTATCCATAAATGAATACGAAGCTGATTGTGAGAGGTGAAAATGACAATTTTTCCAGGAATACGTCATTTCAGTGCGTAATATGTTGTGCCCGCCTTGTATCAGAGATGAACGCTCTAAAAGCTGTTGTGCCCGGGATACCCGCTTACCAGTTTTTGGAGTGTCTCTGCTGACATAAGTTGGGCACAACATATCGGGCACTAAAATGGCGAATCTCTGGAAATTTTTCATTTTTAACTTCTCATTATCAGCTGTGATTTCATTTCTGGAAACTAAATAAATGCAACACTCAAGGGTGAAAAATGCTCGCTACACCACTTGATAAATCCCATGAGTGGGCTAGTGTCCAAAATGGGGTGACATGTCTGCGGATTCCACTTTATTGGCAATTCAGGGGCTTTGCAAAAGTGGCATGACTTCCAAAAACCAAACTGTGCTCCAAAAACCAAAATAGCGCTCCTTCCCTTCTGTGCCCGGCTGTGCCCAAACAGCCATTTATACCCACATATGGCATTAAGTCCGTTATCCGGGGTACACCAGTGTCATACATGTGGGCATACACCGCTATTTGGGTACCCAGCAGGGCGCAGATGTGAAGGAGCGATATGTGCTTTTGGAGTGCAGATTTATATTCTTTGTTTTTGGACACCACGTCACATTTGCAGAGGCCCTAAAATTGTCCCTACAAAATGGGGTCACTTCTTGGTGAATTCCAGTTTACTGTCACCTGTGTAATTTCTAAAATGGGGTCACAATGGGGGGTTTCCATTGTATTGATACTTTAGGGGCTCAGCTAATGCGACATGACACCTGAGAACTATTCCAGCCACATCTGCTTTCTAAAAGCCAAATAGCGCTCTTTCCATTCTGAGCCCCACCGTATACCCATACAGCAGATTATGGCCACATATGGGGTATTGCCGTGTTAAGAAGAAATTGTGTAACAAACTCTGGGGGGCTTTTAATTCTTCAGCTACTTGCAAAATTAAAAATATGGCGCTAAATGGACGATTATTGGAAAAAAAAAGTAATTTTTCATTTTTATGTCCAATTGTTAATAAAATCTGTGAATCAGCTGTGAGGCCAAAATGCTCACCAAACCCCTAGATAAATTCTATGAGGGGTGTAGTTTCCAAAATGGGGTCACTTTTAGGGGGTTTCCACTTTATTGGTACACTAGGGGCTCTGCAAATGCGACATGGCACCTGAAAAATATTCCAGCAAAATCTGCCCTTCAAAAGTCAAATAGCGCTCTTTCCATTCTGAGCCCCGCCATGTTCCCATACAGTAGATTATGACCACATATGGGGCATTTCTGTGTTCAGGAGAAATTGTGTAACGAACTTTAGGGAGCTTTTTTTCCTTTATCCTCTTGTGAAAATGAAAAATTTGGGGCTAAATTGACAGTTTGTTGGAAAAAAAGTAAATTTTCATTTTCATGTCCCAATGTTAATAAAATCTGTGAAACAGCTGTAGGGTCAAAATGCTCACTCTACCCTTTGATATGTTTTGTGGGGGGTGTGGTTTCCAAAATGGGGTCACTTTTAGGGGGTTTCCACTGTATTGGTTCTCTAGGGGCTCTGCAAATGCGACATGGCACCTAAAAATTATTCCAGCAAAATCTGCCATCCAAAAGCAAAATAGCGCTCCTTCCATTCTGAGCCCCGCCATGTTCCCATACAGCAGAATATGGCCACATATGGGGTATTGCTGTGTTCAGGATAAATTGTTTAACAAACTTTGGGGGGCTTTTACTCCTTTAACCCCTTGTGAAAATGAAAACTTTGGGGATAAAGTGACATTTTAGTAATTTTTCTTTTACACATTCCAATGTTAGTAAAATCTGTGAAACAACTGTACGGTCTAAATGCTCACTATACCCCTTGATGAATTCCGTGAGGGGTGTAGATTCTAAAATGGGGTCACTTTTGGGGGGTTTCCATTGTTTTGGTACGCTAAGGGCTCTGCAAATGTGACATGGTGCCTGAAAATTATTCCAGCAAAATATGCTGTTCAAACACCCAGTGTCACTCCTTCCCTTTCGTGCACTGCCGTGTGCCCAAAAATCAGTTTACACCCACATGTGGGGTATTTCTGTGCACGGGAGAAATTGCATAACAAAATGTGAGATGCATTTTCTCCTTTAACCCTTTGTGAATGTGTTAATTTTAGGTCTAAATGAATGTATTAGTGAAAAAAAATGAAATGTCTAAATTTGACCTCCATATTATTTTTATTCTTATGAAATGCTTAAAGGGTTAACAAACATCCCAAATGCTGTTTTGAATAATTTGAGGGGTGTAGTTTTGAAAATGGGGTGATTTATGGGGGTTTCTATTATATAGGCCTTTATAATTCCTTTCAGAACTGAAGTGTTCCCTAAAAAATTAGTTTGAGGAATTTTCTTGTAAATCTGGAAAATCGCTGTTACACTTGTAAGCCTTGTAACATCCAAAATGAATTAAAAGACGATCAAAAGATGATGCCGATATAAAGCAGAGATATGGGAGATAATATTTATTCATGTATTTGGATGGTATGACTATCTGCCTGAAAAGCAGAGAATTTCACATTTTGAAAATTGCAATTTTTTCCAAATTTCCATCAAATTTGCTAGTTTTTTTATAAATAAATACAAAAATATTGATTAGTGTTTACCACTAACATGAAGTATAATGTGTTACGAAAAAACAATTTCAAAATCACTTGTGTAAGTTAAAGCGTCTCAAAGTTATTGCCATTTAAAGTGACACATGTCAGTTTTGAAAAAAGAGGCCCGGTCCTTAATGTACTTCTGGGCCTGGTCCTTAACCGGTTAAAGCAGGGTTAGGTTATAACAACATATGCTAAGCTTTTAGCATCCCAATAAGCACTGTTCTATCCATCATTCAAAAATGGAAAAAGTATTTTACAACTACAAACCTACCAAGACATGGCCGTCATCCTAAACTGACAGATTGAGCAAGAAGAGAACTGGTCAGAGAAGCAGCCAAGAGGCCCATGGTCACTCTGGAGGAGCTACAGAAATCCACAACTCAGGTGCCAGAATCTGTCCACAGGACAACTATAAATTGTGCACTCCACAAATCTGACCTTTATGGAAGAGTGTCAAGAAGAAAACCATTGTTGAAAATAAGGCATAAGAAGTGCTGTTTGCAGTTTGCAGAAGCCATAGAGGGGCACAGCAAACATGTGGAAGAAGCTGCTCTGGTCAGATGAGACCAAAGTTGAACTTTCTGGCCTAAATGCAAAGTGCTATGTGTGTTGGAAAAGTAACACCACTCATCACCCTGAACACAACACCCTGGTCATTCTGCAATCCAGCATGCAATCCAAGTGCATCTAAGTGTAGACTTCAGAATTATGCCAGAATTGAACCAGAAGGGAACAGAAGGTAACATAATCCAACTGCTGTAAACTGCTCACTTGTCTACCAGAAATGTTTCTCATTTCAATCACTGTTGTTCTCCCACTCCTTGTAAAAACCACCTTTCCACCCCAAACCAGTCTGGTCAGTAAAGAAATCCTCATCTCTCCCTCTCTCCTACCCTACCATATAACTTTCTCTGCACAGCTCCTCACAAACCTGCAGGCTTTCCGCCCCAGACACATACAACCCCCCCCACAGCCTCTCCTACCTACACCTGCTGTCCCTCTCCCTGCTCCTCCTTACTTCTGGTGACATATCTCCTAACCCTGGACCTCCACAGCAAATCTCCACTGTCAGCCATTTCCCCACAACTGGCGCTAGAGCACGGAACCCCCGAAATCTCAAACCAATCTCACTCACTCCTACCCCTCCCCCTGCCCTCCCCGGTGCACTATGGAATGCCCGCTCCGTATGTAATAAACTTACCTACATCCACGACCTTTTCATTCTCAATGATTTTACATTTCTTGGTCTCACTGAAACATGGCTGACCCCCTCAGACACAGCCTCCCCCGCTGCACTCACCTATGGAGGTCTGCAATTCTCACATACTCCCTGCCCCAACAACAAACCTGGCGGAGGCATAGGCATCCTCCTGTCAGACAAGTGTTCATTTGCCCCTATCCAGGCGCTACCTGCCCTTAGCCCCCCCTCCTTTGAAGTGCATTCTGTTCGTATCTACTCACCCGCCAACCTCCGACTGGCCGTCATATACCGACCGCCAGGACCTACCGCTGCCTTTATCGATCACTTCACCACCTGGCTCACACACTTCCTATCTACAGACACCCCCACCATCATCATGGGGGTTTTCAACATCCCCATTAACACAGACTACCCTTCCGCCTCCAGTCTCTTGTCCCTCACCACCTCCTTTGGTCTCTCCCTCTGGTCCTTTTCTGCCACCCACACAAAGGGGGGCACACTAGACCTAATATTCACCCGCCTCTGCTCCATATGCAACCTCTCTAACTCTCCATCCACGCTCTCTGACCACAACCTGCTGACGTTCTCTGCCCTCTCTTCTCCAACGGACCCCCCACTCTCTAAACCACCATGCCCCCGCAGGAACCTCAACCGCCTTGACACCTGCACCCTCTCAGACTCTCTCCTACCACTCGCTGACATATCCTCAATCCAGGACACAGATGCCGCTGCTGCCTTCTATAATACCACCATTACCTCAGCCCTTGATTCTGTAGCCCCCTACACAAACTCCAGAGCCCGACCAACCAATAGACAACCCTGGCACACCGACCAGACTAAAAAACTGAGACGTGCCTCGCGGGTTGCAGAGCGCCTCTGGAAAAAAAGCCACTCCCAGGAGGACTTCCTCAGGTACAAAGAGGCAGTTCTCACATTTAAGAACGCACTCACCGCCGCCAAGCAGGTCTACTTCACCACACTCATATCTGCACTCTCTCGCAACCCCAAACAACTATTCTCCACCTTCAACTCCCTCCTCCGTCCTCCCGCCCCCCCTCCGACATCACTTATCTCAGCTGACGACTTCGCCTCCTACTTTAAAACTAAAATTGACACCATCAGAGACAGCCTCACCCTACTCCCCCGACAATCCATCCACCCAACTACTCGCTGCTCCCCATCCCTGACCTGTTTCTCCTCCATCACTGATGAAAAACTCTCCTCCCTAATCTCCAAATCCCACCTCACCTCCTGCGTGCTCGACCCGATTCAATCACATCTCATCCCCCAAGCTCACTGAAGTTATCACTCCAGCCCTAATCCATCTCTTCAATCTATCCCTAACCAATGGATCCTTCCCCTCAGCCTTCAAACACGCCACTGTCACTCCTATACTTAAGAAACCATCCCTTGACCCGTCCTCTCCTGCCAACTATCGTCCCATCTCACTACTCCCGTACGCCTCAAAACTTCTTGAGCAACACGTCCACTCAGAACTCTCCTCCTATCTCTCGTCCAACCTGCTCTTTGACAGACTTCAGTCAGGCTGAAACTGCCCTAACAAAAGTCACAAACGACCTGCTAACCGCCAAAGCCAAGCGCCATTACTCTGTCCTCCTCCTCCTCTCCTCTGCCTTTGATACAGTTGACCACTCCCTCCTGTTAGAAATTCTCTTATCCCTTGGTATCTCAGACTTGGCCCTTTCGTGGATCTCCTCATACCTCACCGACCGCACATTCAGCGTCTCCCACTCGCACACCACCTCCTCACCACGCCCTCTCTCTGTAGGTGTCCCCCAAGGCTCCGTCCTAGGACCCCTCCTGTTCTCCATCTACACCCTTGGCCTGGGCCAACTCATAGAATCTCATGGCTTTCAGTACCATTGCTATGCCGACGACACCCAAATATATATCTCTGGACCAGACATTACCTCCCTGCTGGCCAGAATTCCAGATTGTCTAGCGGCCGTAGCCTCCTTCCTCTCTTCCCGCTTTCTCAAACTCAACATGGAGAAAACAGAGTTTATCATCTTCAGCCCATCCTGTATGGCCCTCCACCTGACCCATCTATCAAAGTTAATGGAACCCCACTTACCTCTGTCCCACAGGCCCGATGCCTTGGGGTAACCCTGGACTCCGACTTATCCTTCAAACCACATATTCAAACCCTCAACACCTCTTGTCGCCTCCAGCTCAAGAACATCCACCGAATCCGCTCCTTCCTCACCCCAGAAACTACCAAGATGCTCGTCCAGGCCCTCATAATCTCCCGCTTAGACTACTGCAACACCCTTCTGCATGGACTCCCGGCTAACACCCTCGCCCCCCTCCAGTCCACCTTAAACTGCGCTGCTCGCTTAATCCACCTCACGCCCCGATCTTCATCAGCTGCTCCCCTCTGCCAGTCCCTCCACTGGTTACCCATAGCCCAGCGAATTGAGTTCAAGCTACTAACGCTAACATACAAAGCCATCCACAACCTGTCCCCTCCATATATCTCTGACCTCATCTCCCGCTACCTGCCCACACGTAACCTCAGATCCTCCAACGACCTCCTACTCCGCTCTGCCCTCATCCGCTCCTCACACAACCGTCTCCAAGACTTCTCCCGTGCATCCCCCATACTCTGGAACTCCTTACCACGACACATAAGACTGACCCCCACAATCACAGGCTTCAAGAAGGCCCTGAAGACTCACCTATTCAGGAAGGCCTACAACCTCCAATAACACTATCACCGCACTGCCATCTGTACAGTCTCCCCCTCTCCTTCTGTCTCTACCCCCCTTCCCTCATAGATTGTAAGCCCTCGCGGGCAGGGCCCTCTACCCCACAGTGCCAGCCGATCACTGTTAGTATGATATGTACCTGTATATTTTGTGTATTGTATGTAACCCCCAAATGTAAAGCACCATGGATTTAATGATGCTATATAAATAAACAATAATAATAATAATAACACACCAACCCCTGTTGTGACACATGGCGGTGGCAGCATTATGCTGGGGGAGGCTTTTATTCTGCAGGGACAGGGAAGCTGGTCAGAATTGATGAGAAGATGGATGGAGCTAAATGCAGGGAAATCCTGGAAGAAAATCTGCTGGAGGCTGCAAAAGACTTGTGACTGGGAAGGAGATTCACCTTCCAGCAAGACAATGACCCTAAACATACAGCCAGAGCTACAGTGAATGGTTTAGATCAAGGAATATTCATGTGTTAGAATGGCCCAGTCATAGTCCAGGCCTAAATCCCATTGAAAATTTGTGGCAAGACATGAAAATTGCTGCTCACAGACACTCTCCATCCAATCTGGCTGAGCTTGAGCTATTTTGAAAAGAAGATGTGCAAAGCTAAGACATATCCCAAAAGACTCGCAACTGTAATTGCAGCTAAAGGTGGCCCTGCAAAGTATTGATATAGGGGGCTGAATACTTTTGCACATCACACTTTTGAGATTTTTATCTGATTAAAATTTTGAACACCATGCATCATTTTCCTTCCACTTCACAATTATCTGCTAGTTTATGGTTATCACTTAAAATCTCAAGAAAATACATTTAAAATTTGTGGTTTTAAAGTGACAAAGTGTGAAAAAGTTCAAGGGAAATGAATACTTTTGCAAGGCACTGTACATGTCACTCTCACATTGACATAACTTCAGCTATGTTTGCAGTAGAGAGATAGCACATGAATAGATAGGTTCCTAGGAGCCCCAAGAGCTACACTGTTTTACGTCATTTTAAAGTGTGGTTCATACCAATCTTGATCGACACAAAACAAATCTTGAACCCAAGCTGCCTAGCCTTGACATATAACTGGCCCTTGTATATGGATGCCTCGAACCAATGACTGAGCCTTCAGCCTATTATAGAAGTGTTTGACATCTATTTATGAAATGTTTATCACCATCCCCATTGGGTTTTATGTTATCTGTGAGAATTGGGTGTGGTCAGCAGTAGGTCCATTATCCTGTTGTCTTATTGTAATACGTATTTTTTTGCAGAGTCTATTACCATGTATATTCTAAATTACCATAGATAAGCATAATGTTTTCTTCATTCAAAGATGATATGATTACTGGAATAAGTTATAAGGGAGATATTATCCTGCAAAAGTTGAATGAAGCAATAAACTACGACTACTCTGCCTTATATACACACAGACAAGTGCAGGCTAATCAGATGCAGTATACATGACATAATGAGGATTGGAGTGATGCAAGGTCCACGGGGATACGATTGCACTTGGTCTGCTCCAGTTCAGCAGAACAACAGCTAAGAGTCCCTGGAAACTATTTCAAATTGTCGGCAGCCATTATAATGTGAGTGTTTACAGTTGCAGTTGCTCGGGGGGCAAATTTCCACATTTCTTTACAAAATGAGATGCATGTAAGTGAGAGGAGATGAGCCTGTGGGGGTCTAATCCTCTGCCGGATTCTGCAGTTCACAGTACAGAGCTTCCCTGTCTCTTTCAGGTTATTTTTGTGTTTATTTCCCGTTACCACTGGTAAATAACTGATGAATGCACCTCCGAGTCCTCTGTACTCTGACCCTACACAAGGGGGTCATTCAACATACAGAATATGCAGACCCGTAGTCAAGTTTTATATTGTACATGCCATATGTTAAGGAATAAAGTCCCATAGATGGAGGGTTTCCCAACACTTGTAGATTTTTGGATGCTTCAGGATATGCTTTATATACAGCTTATTATTCCCATTGCCCACCTACGCACTGACTGCCTGCAAACTTGCCATAGCAAAACGGTGTAAAGCCTTACTGTAGCTCTTATCTGGCAAAATGGGTCAAGTAGGATTTGATTGAAAAAAAAAGACAAAATAGGAAAAGAAAAAAAAACAATCTGACCCAAAAAATATAGAAAATGACAATGAAGCATCCATGAGAAATAACACTATTTCTAGACATTGTATGACTTATGTTGAGCAGATTTTAGCAGTTACCCCCCTCTATGCTGTATTTGTAGTATGGGTTCCTCTCTAAATTGGGGATGGAGACTTGCTTCCATATACTGCACATACTAGGCAAATGAAGAATCCTTTCTACTTCAGAAGATATTCTAGCTTTTTCATCTAGGTATAGAAGTATCTGTATATATATATATATATATATATATATATATATATATATATATATATATATATATATATATATACACAATTAGGGGTAGTTTAGCATCAAAGGTAGCAGTTTCCTGGACTTAACAGGGGTTTGGGCACTGGGTGTCAAATAAACAGCAGAGCAAACCAAAAGAAATGGCTTTATTCAGCTTATAACAGGAACAAAAATAACAGAACAGCCAGGCCCTACCTCACTTCTTGTACCCTGAATACCTTCTGAGGTCAAGAAGTTTTACTGGGGTTTCTCTTCAGCAATCTGGCTCACATTGAACTTCAACCTGGAACCCAGTCCTTTTGGGACAAACCACCCGTCTATCTCCTAATGGTCCACGGACCACCTGGTTCCTGCAAGTCACTGTCTCTGGAGTTGGGTCCCAGGTATGGGTGTGGTCAAGGTCCTTTTCAACCTTGTTTCTGGGTTGCTCTCCAGCACCCTCTAGGTGTGAAAAATACAGACCTGTACTTCTGAGAATAAAGTGCTATGGTTGTGATGGGAAACTCTATGGCCAAACTAAAAACTGTGTTTTCTGTCTTCTCTCCCTCTATTTCTGCTCACTCCTCCCCTCCCCTCTCTATAGATTACTACAGAGATGAGTCATCTGAGTCATTTGACCTGCAGCCCTCTTGAGCCAGACACAGGTGAACCTGGGCTTTCTGCCACCTGAAGCGGACGTCAGAAAGCCGCCCCCCCCCCCGAGGAGGGGCGGAGCTGAGGGGGTGGGGTTGCAAGAAAGGGGCGGGGCCGTGCGGAAAGGGGGCGGGGCCTAGTGGAGCAAGCAGCGTTCGCAGGCAGGGACAGGACCTGCTCTCTGCCTGAGTGTGAGGGGCAGCCGCTGGAGCAGCGCTGCGTCCAGCAGGGCCGCCCCAATACACCGCTCGCTTCCCGTGTCGGGCTGCAGACACGGTGATGCTAAGCCAGTCCAGGACAGCTTGTCCTGGACTGGCTTAGGTCAGCAAAAATGCCGCCCTCCGGAGGCCCTAGCATAGCGCCGCCTGAAGCGGCCGCTTCAGGTCGCCTCATGGGAGGTACGGCGCTGGAGACGATAGAGCAGAGATTTTCACTGTGAATGTCACTACTAGAGAAACAGCCTGATAAGAGCATAAAAAGGCATTTCTCCCTGATATAGACTCCAACATGTGAACCCTCCCTATTTGGAGACCCTGTCGCAGTGCCCACTGGAAATTGGAGGACCAAAAGGTGCTTCAAGTCCCACTGTTTCATCCAGCAGTTTCAGTTTGGATCCTATCATAGTCAATGGGACATGTTGAGCACCGTTGGTGCCCCATGTTTTAGAGGGGCTTTTTTTCCTTTTTTCTGGTTCACTGATGTATACTGCGGTGCAAATGTTAATATAGCATAAAATGTGCTAAAAAGTTTCTTACCACTGCCTGCATTATTCATGTATGTAAAAGTCATTGAAACAACAGTTTCTATTTAAGAGATTAATTAATTAAGTCATTAATTAATGAGATTAATTCAGTGAATTAATCTTGTTTGTGTCACTAAGATATCTTTAGTCAACTATCACATCCATTCTTTATATAGAACAATGCTGAAAGTCTTCCCTTTACATCAGATTTTCTGTTATTTTGCAACCTTTTATTTCATTAATCGTGCAAGCAATTTCAAGGACAGTAATTAAAATATACAAAACCCTTTTGAGAGAATGATATAATCTTTAGCCATTTAGGTATCAGCGTAAGAGCAAGAAGTAGCAGAAATGTGCTGTCATGGGGCCAAAATCTGAGGTCATACCAACCACTACAGTTTCTTAATAAATGGTTTATTGATTGTTTATCAATAAGGCCGCCTCAGGTCCCGGACCAAAAACCGGGTAGCCGCGACTTAATGCAGGTGCACTGCACCAGCATCCAGTCGCGTTCTATGCTCCGGATTAGGCTCAATGAATGGGCCTAGTCGGGAGGAGTGAGTGTCTTCAGGCCAAATCGCGAGGCAAATTGGCCTGAAGAATGAGCATCTCGCTTCTATTTCCGGGAGCCGGTTTGTCCCGGAGAAAAGAACTGACCGGCTCCCATTGATTTCCATGGGAGTCATCTTTTTGGTCAGGATTTTGAGGTGGTGGATGATGAAGAAAGGAAGGAAGGAAGAGTATAGAGAACAGATGCCATTTCTCTTTTTTAAAATCATTTCATGGTTTTGGCTTAAAAAAACTGCATCTGGAAACCTAAATGTGTAAACACAAAAATAACTGTGCAATTTTGGAGGTATATCTGCAAAACTACATGGACATTATCAATAAGCAATATTTGAGAATTGATGTGGCTTACAAAGCTGTGCGGTTTTCAACTGCATCATAGTTTTTTCTCGGATGCCCAGAATGTTCATACACTTCTAATGTAAAAAACAAAAAAAACTTTGCAAGTCTTCAGTAGGTGATACCTTTTTTAATGGCTAACTCATAATGATGACAGAATATGACGTTTCGAAGCTTTCCTCTGAGCTTCTTCTTCAGATATAACTAAAAAACACTTTCTAGAGGCTGCATATTTATGTACAACAGGACACATAGGGATAGGATTACAGGAGGGAGGGGGAAGAAGCTTATTACTATATACTTATAACAACAAACAATCAATTGCCAGATCCCCCAGTTCTTATCTTAATGGCTGTCTTAATGATGTGTATAAAAAGACATAAACCCACGTGAGATGTTCATCCCATTGTCCAACGTCTGGAATAGGGTCATGGCCTTGTACTCATAAATCAGTCGCTGTTTCCTTGATTTAAAGTTCCCTTTTAAGATCAAGATTTTCATGTCATTGGTGATATTATGATCTTCCTGGCAAAAATGATTTGGCACGGGAAGATCAGTTCTCTGTTGTTTGATTGTATGGCGATGTGAATTAATTCTCATTCTGAGTTTCTGACCAGTCTCTCCAACATACAGATTTTCAGTGGAACATTTGGTGCAAATGATCAAATACACCACATTAGGTGTGTTACAGGTGAACGTACCTGGGATTTTATATTCCCTGTTAGAGTTTGGTATCTCCATCCTGTCAGTGGTCAGTATGTGAGGGCAGGTTTTGCACCTCTTCTGTCCACATGGAAATGTTCCTTTGTTAGTTGGAGGTGACAGTGAGCTGCTAATAATCATATTCCTGAGGTTTGGTGGCTGTCTGTAGCATAGGAGAGGGGGGTCAGAAAATATGGATTTTAGACGGTTGTCTTTTTGCAGTAGGTTGCATCCTCAAACCTTTAGTGAAGGATACAGCCAGCTACCTACAGGATACTACAGACCTATTAAATAAACTAGCCACTATAGGTCCCCTTCCAGATGGAACCATCCTGGCCACCATGGATGTAGAATCCCTGTACTCCAACATCCCACACCAGGACGGTATAAATGCCTGCCAGTTTTTCATGGAAAAGCGAGGTATGAACGCTGAATCGGTGGTGAAACTGACAAAATTCATCCTCACTCACAATTACTTCTCCTTTGGTGACTGCATCTATTTACAACGGACCGGCACCGCAATGGGGAGCAAAATGGCGCCACAGTACGCTAATCTCTTCATGGCCAAGCTTGAGAGTGACTTCCTATCCACCTGCACCATTAGGCCTCGGGCCTACTATCGCTTCATTGATGATATCCTAATCATTTGGACCGGGTCTGAGGAACAGCTGAAAACCTTCCATGAACAGTTCAACCAGTTCCATCCCACCATCAACCTGACGCTCAATCACTCCTTCTCCGAAATAAACTTCCTGGATGCAGTCATCAAGATACAGGACAACAAAATTGAGACATCGCTGTATCGGAAACCAATTGACCGCCCTACGTACCTAAGATGGGATAGTTTTCATCCTAAACACATAAAGAACTCCATTGTATACAGCCAGGCCATCAGATACCATCGCATATGTTCAAACCCTGCAGATAGGGACGAACACCTTGGGGGCCTCAAAAACACATTCTTGAGGCAGGGTTACCATCCAAGAACAGTTGATAACCAAATCACCAGAGCCACCAGGATACCAAGATCGGAGTTATTAAAATACAATACCAAACAGGAGAACACTCGGGTGCCCCTGGTCGTCACATATAACCCCCACCTGGAGACGCTGAGAGGAATCACACGCAAATTACATCCACTACTGCAAAAAGACAACCGTCTAAAATCCATATTTTCTGACCCCCCTCTCCTATGCTACAGACAGCCACCAAACCTCAGGAATATGATTATTAGCAGCTCACTGTCACCTCCAACTAACAAAGGAACATTTCCATGTGGACAGAAGAGGTGCAAAACCTGCCCTCACATACTGACCACTGACAGGATAGAGATACCAAACTCTAACAGGGAATATAAAATCCCAGGTACGTTCACCTGTAACACACCTAATGTGGTGTATTTGATCATTTGCACCAAATGTTCCACTGAAAATCTGTATGTTGGAGAGACTGGTCAGAAACTCAGAATGAGAATTAATTCACATCGCCATACAATCAAACAACAGAGAACTGATCTTCCCGTGCCAAATCATTTTTGCCAGGAAGATCATAATATCACCAATGACATGAAAATCTTGATCTTAAAAGGGAACTTTAAATCAAGGAAACAGCGACTGATTTATGAGTACAAGGCCATGACCCTATTCCAGACGTTGGACAATGGGATGAACATCTCACGTGGGTTTATGTCTTTTTATACACATCATTAAGACAGCCATTAAGATAAGAACTGGGGTATCTGGCAATTGATTGTTTGTTGTTATAAGTATATAGTAATAAGCTTCTTCCCCCTCCCTCCTGTAATCCTATCCCTATGTGTCCTGTTGTACATAAATATGCAGCCTCTAGAAAGTGTTTTTTAGTTATATCTGAAGAAGAAGCTCAGAGGAAAGCTTCGAAACGTCATATTCTGTCATTATTATGAGTTAGCCATTAAAAAAGGTATCACCTACTGAAGACTTGCAAAGTTTTTTTTGTTTTTTATATTTTATAACCACTGGCTAACACGGTACCAAAACAAACATTTTCCTTTTACACTTCTAATGGTGAAAGTCTAATTGTCCCCTTGTTCACCTCTATGCAGGTGGGGAGTGCATACATATACAGTACATGGTTAACCCTACTATACTTCTGCGGCCTCCACACTGTTATTAGCTGCTCCAGGGCTTTGTGCTGTTTGTGGCTGCATTTTATGATAATTTGTATCTCCACAGTCTCCCGAGGTGTGTGTGGGTGTCGGTGAACGCTTGAAGGATTACGTTCTCTATAACAAATTCTCATGTCCCTCTATGACCGTATGAAACGCTGGGTGTTATATACAGAATGAGCAAGGCCTGTGCTTAACTTATAATGCAAATAAATAAGCCTGGGGAGCAATTCTGCATCAGTGGATCCTGCTTTATATAAATTAATCCTATTGCACTGAGAAGCCACCCAGTCACTGAGGCTGAAGAACCAGCTGCAAAATGTGCTGACCTGAAATGCTTCTTCTGTGCACAAAGGTCAATCTTCATTTCTACATTCAGGTGTCTATTCTGACTCTTGACCTTCATATAGCCCCCATCCCCTGTCCAGTTCTCTATTTTAATCCCAGCACCCTCTTAGGAGCATAGGAAAACATTAAGAAATTGCCGCCTACCCTTCAGTAAGCTTTGACCTCTTGCTATCATCCTGTATCATTATAACTTCTCATTTCAAATTCCAAGATGTCTCCTGTGCTGCAAATATGATCTGAAGTTCTTTGGATCTAGTAAGTTTGGAACAAACCAGAGCTTTAATTGGCTTAAATTGTAGTGACCTAGGAACCTATCTATCCAATTTCTAGCTCTCTAAGGCAAACACAGCCAAAGTTATGTCAACGTTATGTCAAAATAAAAGTGTCTATATCTATGGAAAAATGAGTGGTAAACTGAGGACATAAACTCCTACTTTAACCATACACTGCGCTGTCACTTGCTTTTACCCAATTTAAAAACCATTTAAAACCCTCCAAAGGTTACTCTTTTCTGGGGAAAGGTGCTTGTCTGTGTTTTTTATATAACACACATGGTGGTGATAATGCAAAAAGCAATGGATATATATATATATATATATATATATATATATATATATATATATATATATATATGTCAGGGTCTGGGGTTACTAGGTGGGGTGGAATAGACACACAAGTCCAGTTTCTTTAGTCCAAAACAAAGGTAGAGTTTTATTTTCACTCAAAAATATAGTGCAGCAACAATAGGAAACAATACAAAAATAAATACCTGCCCGGCTAGGCAATAACTAAACATAGAATAGGTTACCTCACCTAGAATAACAGAAATCCAAAAGCCAGTAGAATCATTCAGGACACAGCTCCAAAAATATGACCTCTCTCTTTGGCTCTCCAGCCAAACTCTGCCAAGAATCTGCTGCTGGAGCTGACTACTTAAACCTCCTTGATGAGGAGAACTCTCTGCAGCTGAGTCGCTGCCAGAACATCCCCAAAGTGTGGATTGGAGGGGGGTGGAATGACAGGTCCCACTACCAACCTACCTGTCATTCCTAAAAATTCAGGCCAAAGCTGAGCATTTACCAAAATGTTCAGCAGACGAAAGTTGTCTGCTGAGATCAAACACTCCTTCTGGAGTTTTCTCATCTCACCCACCTTAGTAGTCTGGGTGAGGTGTACCCCCTCCACTACCTGACCAGCCATCAGCTTACAATATATATATATATATATATATATATATATATATATATATATATATACACACTTTGTGGCACACAAAGTAACTGTTACTTGAAAAGTAAAGTCACAAAAATTATCCTTTAACGGGGGCAGATGCAGCACTAAGGAGTGACAATTATAGAATTTGAAGAAAAAATGTTCAGCCTGTTGGCTGAAAATGGTAGAAAATACTGTGATATGGAAAGGATTCTATGACCGCGAGATCAGCACTTGGGAGCCAGAACAAAGAACCTGAATTATCCTGCAGATTATCCCTGTGCAAATGCCACATCAACATTGTGTTGGAGAGGTGACAATTTACAGAACTTCAAGAAACATTTGTGACACAATATCCTTGTACCTGGTCTATCACCAGAAAACATCACTGTGGCTTCTGGCCCGAAATAGTGTTGCTGTTGCCATCTGTACTCTTATTATTAAAATTTGCACAAGTGTTTCATCCTCCCTATAATCTTGCCTAGGACTTCAGTAGTCAGATTTTTTTTTTGTTGCTATATTGGTGGCAGTTTGCATGTATATTGGGTAACCAAATAAAATACCTTTAACCCCTTAGAGACACAGCCCAAAAGTGACTTAAGGACCAGGCCTCTTTTTTCAAATCTGACATGTGTCACTTTAAATGGCGACAACTTTGAGACGCTTTAACTTACACAAGTGATTCTGAGATTGTTTTTTCGTAACACATTGTACTTCATGTCAGTAGTAAATTTTCGTCGATATGTTTTGTCTTTAATTATGAAAAAATAGGAAATTTGGTGAAAATTTTGAAAAAAATGCAGTTTTCAAACTTTGAAATTGCAAGCCTTTCAAATAGAAAGTCATACTACCCGAATTTTTTCATAAATATAATTAACCATGTCTCTGATTTATGTAGCAATCAAATTTTAAGCACCCTTTCATTTTTTTCAGATATTATAAGGCTTACAAGTCAAGCAGTAATTTTCCAAATTTTCAAGAAAATTTCCAAAACACATTTTTCAAGGGACCAGTTCAGTTCTGAAGGGAACTTGAAAGGCCTCTCTAATAAAAACCCCCCAAAAGTCACCCCATTCTAAAAACTGCACTCCTGAAAGAATCTAAAACAGCAGTTAGAAAGTTTCTTAACCCTTTCAGCATTTCACAACAATTAAAACAAAATGGAAGTCAAATTTACATTTTTCAATTTCTCTCACTAATATATTCATTTAGCCCTAGAATTTACACATTTACTAAGGTTTAAAGGAGAAACTGCACCCCACATTTTGTTACACAATTTCTCCCAAACACGACAATACCCCATATGTGCTGGTACCCCAATGTACGGGCACACGGTCGCTCTCAGAACAGATGGAGCACTAATTGGATTTTGTAGGCCAGATTTTGCTAGAATATTTTTCAGGCACCATGCCCCGATTGCAAAGCCCCCAAGGTGCCAAAACAGTGGAAAACCCCAAAATGTCACCCCATTTTGGAAACTAGACCCCTCAAGGAATTTATCAAGGGGTATAGTGAGCACTTGGACCCTACAGGTGTTTCACAGATTTTTTTTACCATTGAGATGTGAAAATGAAAAATTACTTTTTTTATAATAAAATGTCACTGTAGCCCCAAATTTTTCATCTTCACAAAGGGTTAAAGGAGAAACTGCACCCCACATTTTGTTACACAATTTCTCCTGAACACGACAATACCCCATATGTGCTGGTACCCTAATGTACGGGCACACGGTCGCTCTCAGAACGGATAGAGCGCTAATTGGATTTTTTAGGCCAGATTTTACTAGAATACTTTTCAGGCACCATGTCCCTTTTGCAGAGCCCCCAATGTGTCAAAACAGTGGAAACCCCCAAAATGTCACCCCATTTTGGAAACTATACCCCTCAAGGAATTTACCAAGGGGTTTAGTGAGCCCTTTGCCCCTTCAGGAGTGTAACAGAATTGGCCCAACAAAAGGAAAAGTGACATTTTTTGCTATAAAATGTAGCTTTAACCCCAAATTATGCATTTCCACAACGGGTTAAAAAAGAAAATGCACCCCACAAATTGTCAAGCACTTTGCCCCAACTACAGAAATGCCCCACATGTGGATGTAAAGTGATGTATGGGCACACTGTAAAGTCCAGAGCTGAAGGATCGCTATTGGGATTTTGGAGGGCAAATTTAGCTGAAATCTGTTTCAGGCACCATGTTGCATTTGGAGAGCCCCTGAAGTGCTAGAACAGTGGAACCCCCCCCCCCCCTTCCCAAAACGACCCCATTTTGAAAACTAGACCCCTCAAGGAATTTATCAAGGGGTTTAGTGAGCACTTGGACCCTACAGGTGTTTCACAGATTTTTTTTACCATTGAGATGTGAAAATGAAAAATTACTTTTTTTATAATAAAATGTCACTGTAGCCCCAAATTTTTCATCTTCACAAAGGATTAAAGGAGAAACTGCACCCCACATTTTGTTACACAATTTCTCCTGAACACGACAATACCCCATATGTGCTGGTACCCTAATGTACGGGCACACGGTCGCTCTCAGAACGGATAGAGCGCTAATTGGATTTTGTAGGCCAGATTTTACTAGAATACTTTTCAGGCACCATGTCCCTTTTGCAGAGCCCCCAATGTGTCAAAACAGTGGAAACCCCCAAAATGTCACCCCATTTTGGAAACTATACCCCTCAAGGAATTTACCAAGGGGTTTAGTGAGCCCTTTGCCCCTTCAGGAGTGTAACAGAATTGGCCCAACAAAAGGAAAAGTGACATTTTTTGCTATAAAATGTAGCTTTAACCCCAAATTATGCATTTCCACAACGGGTTAAAAAAGAAAATGCACCCCACAAATTGTCAAGCACTTTGCCCCAACTACAGAAATGCCCCACATGTGGATGTAAAGTGATGTATGGGCACACTGTAAAGTCCAGAGCTGAAGGATTGCTATTGGGATTTTGGAGGGCAAATTTAGCTGAAATCTGTTTCAGGCACCATGTTGCATTTGGAGAGCCCCTGAAGTGCTAGAACAGTGGAACCCCCCCCCTTCCCAAAACGACCCCATTTTGAAAACTAGACCCCTCAAGGAATTTATCAAGGGGTTTAGTGAGCACTTGGACCCTACAGGTGTTTCACAGATTTTTTTACCATTGAGATGTGAAAATGAAAAATTACTTTTTTTCCAATAAATCGTCCATTTAGCGCCATATTTTTAATTTTTGCAAGTACTTAGAGAATTAAGAGCCCCCCACAATTTCCCCTGAACACGGCAATACCCCATATGGGATCATAATCTGCTGTATGGGTACATGTTGGGGCTCAGAATGGAAAGAGCGCTATTTGGATTTTGGAGGGCATATATTGCTGGAATAGTTTTGAGGTGCCATGTCGCATTTGCTGAGCCCCTAAAGTATCAATACAATAGAAACCCCTCAAAAGTGACCCCATTTTAGAAACTACACCCATCAAGGAATGTATCAAGTGGTATTATGATTTTGAGACTAAAAATGCTTCCCAAAATTTGAAATTTTTAAAGAAATATGCCATTTTGGTATCCAATGCATTGCACCCACTTTGTATTGTCAGAGACCTGCACTCCTAAAACTATTAAGTGGGCGATCCCGAGGGGCAAAAAAATTATATATGTGGGTATAAACTGCTGCTTGGGCGCACAGCAGGGCTCAGAAGGGAAGGAGCACTGCGCTTTATAGCTTTTGGGGTACAGATTTAGAGGGACTTTCTGGGTGCCATGTTGTTTTTGCAGAGCCCTGGAGGTGCCAGTAAACTGGAATTCCCCAAGAAGTGACCCCATTTTGTAGGGGAAATTTTAGAGTCTCTGCAAAAGTGCCATGGCATCCAAAAACCAAACCGTCTAAGTCTGTGCTCCAAAAACCAAATAACCTTCTTCCCTTCTGTGTCTGGCTGGGCCCTAATATCAGTTTATACCCACATATGACATTACGTACGTTATCCGGGGTACACCAGTGTCATACATGTGCCCTAATATCAGTTTATACTCACATATGACAGTACCCCGGTTACACCAGTGTCATACATGTGGCATAAACTGCAGTTTCGGCACACAGCCGGGGGTCAGAAGGGAAGGAGCGCGATGCGGCTTTTGGAGTACAGATTCAGATGTTTGGTATCTAGACGCCATGTCATGTTTGTAGAGCCTGTAAGGTACCAGAAAAGTGGATTCCCCAAAGGAGTGAGCGCAGTTTGAAAACTGCACCCCTAAAAGAATTTATCAGGGGGTGTAGTGAGTATTAGTATCCCAGACGTGACTGCACAGCGGATGGCGAAGAGGGAATGTATAAGCGGTGCGGAGGACATTGCAGACACTAAATTCCCTACTGTACCCCCAGTAGCTCCTATGATTGGGGAAGTCACACTGGGGTCACTTCTGGTATATTTTCCCTCGTAAGCTCTAAATCCGGGGTGTCCCCTGATATTCGCTTGCACAGCTTATACATTCCCTGCCTGCCGCACCCAGTTGTGTTCTAATGATTTGGCGATTTGGCGGGTTTTTGTCTTCACATTGGTAGAGGCTATATTTTCTTTATTTTTCTGCTGATGTGGCCATATAAGGGCTTGTTGTTTGCGGGATACGATGTATTTTGTAATGACACCATCTTGGGGTGCCTAAAACTTACTGATTACATTTTATTAACTCTTTTTTTGCTGGATTTAAAAGAGAAAAAATCAATTCTGGTATTGAGTTTTACCTTTTACATTTTTCGCCATGCAGCGTACAGTATAAGTAACATGTGACCTTTATTCTGTGGGTTGGTACGGTTACGGCGATACCTCATTTATGTTATTTTTTTATGCGATACTAAGTCTGCAGAACAAAAACAGATTTGGGGACATAAATCAGTGATTTTTGCATCGTCATCTTCTGAGAGGCGTAACATTTTTATTTTTCACTTGACAGTGTTGGTTGAGGGCTAATTTTTTGCGGGACAACCTGTGCATTTTATTGGTACTAATTTGGGGTGCATATGACTTTTTGATCACTTTTTATAGCACATTTTGTAAGGTGAGATGGCGAAAAATCACTACTTCCGGCGGGTTTTTTCCGTTATTTTTTATCGCCGTTCACTGTGTACATTAAATATTGTTTCAGTTTTGTTGTACAGGTTGTTACGGACGCGACAATACCAAATATGTATTGTTTTTATTAATTTTTTGTGGTTTTTTTTACATAATTCATTTTTTATAGAAAAAAGGGATTTTTGGGACTTTATAACTTTATTAATTGTTTTCAAATACTTTATTTTTTTTTTTACACTTTTTTTTTACTTGTTCTTGTGTCCCTATGGGACACATGGATCAGTGATTGCATGTATGCATGCAATCACTGATTCTCTACTGTAGACTGAGACACAGGCTACAGTGACAGCCTGCACGTGTCTCACTCGAGAAACAGGAAGTGAGCTGTGCGGACGGCACAGTCACTTCCAGAAGACACCGGGAGCATCACCAGGTAAGTGAGTGCTCAGGGCTGTCTGGGGTCACTAACCAGACCCCAGACTACGTATTACAGATACCGGCACCCCCGATCTCGCCGCGGGGGGTGCCGGCGGGGGGGGGGGGGGAGAGATCGCGGCACCCTTTGTTTGCGGTGGTCATGTTTGACCATCGCAATCAAAGGGTTAAAACCTCCGATCGGTAAAAGTACCGACCGGAGGTTATGGAAAAGGGTGATAGCTGTCAGTAACAGCCATCACCCAGTTCCGATTCCGCCCGCTCAGCTAGTGAGCGGGCGGAATCACCATGACGTACAATTACTTCATGGTGCGCGAAGTACCTCGCGTCCATGACGTAATAGTACGTCAAAGGTCGCTAAGGGGTTAAGGCCGGGTTCACACGGAGTATTGTGGCTCGTCGTTTGGTACGTACACGCCGTGGGATCTTTTGCGGGCCGTATACGCTCCCATTGTTTTCAATGGGAGCCGGTACCGTACACGCGGCGCCACAATACTCCGTGTGAACCCGGCCTAAGAAACAGAGATTTTTCATATTACAACAGGCTGCATCAGCGTTTCACCACTGCAATGGCAGCATTTTTTATATATATATTGGGTAACAAAAAAAAATTATGAAACTAAGATTTTTCAGTTTAGCACAGACTGCACCAGTGTTTTGCTGTTAGGACAACAGTTTGTATGTATTTAATGAAAGAAAAAAAAAAACTCTTAAAAGATTTTTCAGTAACAGGACTGGCATAGTCAGTAAAACAATGTAAGGCACTCTGTGTACAGTCACAGATCAGACTGCTATATTTGTAATGCTGAAGTCACAGACTCACAGCACAATGTAAAAATTTTCCGTCCACTCCTATGATTTACTATCTACCTGTAATTGATTAAATCTAACTAAACTTTGTTCTACGTCTCTAAATCTTATTATTCTGTAGCTCTATTGCTAAGTGTTATTGCTGTATTCCAGTAGAAAATGGAGTAATTGTTTTGGCTCATGAAGTGATGAATAACACATCTGCCCCCTACTGTAACTTGACTGTCGCTGAAATGGCTTTTCTTCCAGTACATAGCACGTATATTCCATATGTGACATCAGTACTGTAAACTCTCCATTACACTATTGGCTAAGCGGCTGTCAAGTGATGTCAGGACATCACACGTGTCTGCTCTGTATTTTCACTGCACAATGCATGTTACAGCAGATATTTTATTTTGCCTGAGACAAATTGCAAAGAATTCAGTCTTGTTAAAAACTGAACAATTTAGAATATTCAGGTTGAAGCTGGCTCATAATGAATCTGTTCGATCCATAGGTAGTGGCTTCTGAATCATAGTGACAGAGTTACATAGTAGATGAGGTTGGATGAAGACATCAGTCCATCAAGTCCAACCTATAACCCTACAGTTGCATACAGTGTTGATCTAGAGGATGATATTCAGTCTAAACTCCAGTGTAGGTTGCCAGGATGTATTATGACAAGTGGCTTTTGTACAGTCCCAGGCTAACCCCGAGTTACTGAGTCCTTTAATGTCATACATTTTTGCCAGTTCCTAATATAACACTATTTTGTTGACCTTCGGAACATGGCACTCTCTAAGGGTTTCCTGGACATTGTTGGAGAACATGAGACAGATTTACACAGACACCTGATAAACAAATGGGCCAATATGTTTATTACTAAGACCATCTCAGCCAAAGAAACTGTCTCCCGATTTAACTGTCCAAGTGCCCATTTATTGTGTAGATCTGCCTTCTCTGAGACTTCGTGGTCACATATCTCATCCTTCTGTCACCAGTGTTTACTCTGATATATATAAATTACTAATGTGACTTGACACAATAAGGCCGCAACCGTGATAAGTAGAAGTCACTGTTAAAATATTAATGGGATAAAAGTACCACAGGCCGTAACCTGCTCCTTTTATGTTATTAAGAATGAATAATGGGTGCCGGTGCCCCACAAGTACTTCAGTTCGTAGAAGAAGAGGATGCTCACTCGTAAGATAGTGTTTTGCTAATGGAAATTGATTGTGAAATATATTCATATTTAACAGCCTTTAATTAACTTTTCTTGTATGTTATGTCCACAAAGTTCATTATCCCATTAAAAACTATTACAGGACGATGCATGGTGCCAGGCAGGGGCCCGTGGTGACCATCACCGGCTGTCATGTCTCATGAAAGTCCAAAGCTGAGCACAAACCTTAACCCCAATTTAGTGCAGCTTTATTGACTGTGTGATTCCAACAGATGACATTGTTCCGTAATCCCTTGGAGTACCGGGCATGTGAAGCAGAACAGATTGTGTAATAACGCTGAATGTCATGAAGATGGTGGAAACTGAATTACACAAGTCTATATCCTAAATTAGTGTTGAGCCTCCTGGTCTTTGTGACACAGGAAACTACGTTGCCATGTAACACAACAAGTGCGACCAGGTAAAGACCTTGCATGTGTCATCCGGATTCATTACTCCCAGCTATGGCTAGAAGTCAGTATGGGCCTAACTAGTGGAAATCAGACGGAGAATGAGGAGTCCTTAATGGCTTTATAGCTGCATGGCTGCAGGTTATAGGCCTGGCCAGTTTGCTGATTCTCTGAGAGTCAACAAATGAGATTTGTATTATTACTTGGAGTAGATACAGGTTTTAAGCTCAGAAAAAACACACGTCACTTGAAACTTCCATATATCGCTCTGAGAATGGCTGACTGCTTTGTACAGTGACCAGAAATATAATAAATATGGGTAATATACTTATGCTATGACTATGATTAATGTTCCTCCAAATTATTGCACCTTTTAGATCTTGCATAGACCACTTATTTAACAGTGAACGCATGTCTTTAATCTAAAGAGAACTACAACCTTAGGGTGAATTCACACTGAGTAAACGCTAGCTTATTCTGAACATAAAACACGTTCAGAATAAGCGGCGTCTAAAGCAGCTCCATTCATTTCTATGGGAGCGGGGATACGAGCGCTCCCCATAGAAATGAATGGGCTGCTTCTTTCACTCTGTGCAGTCCCATTGAAGTGAATGGGGAGTGCCGGCGTGTACGCTCCGGCATGAGCAGAGCTTGCCGTATACGCCGGCACTCCCCATTCACTTCAATGGGACTGCACGGAGTGAAAGAAGCAGCCCATTCATTTCTATGGGGAGCGCTCGTATCCCCGCTCCCATAGAAATGAATGGAGCTGCTTTAGACGCCGCTTATTCTGAACGTGTTTTACGTTCAGAATAAGCTAGCGTTTACTCAGTGTGAATGCACCCTTAGATTACCCATCACACATGGAGATTTATATGCTACAGTGAAAAGTAAGCAAACCAAAGGCATAGTAATGCTGTCCAAACCGCTTTTGAAACAAGGAGTAGTAAAAGCATGCTGTGGGTGGGGCCAGATGTATCCTCAATTACGCCAGTTTTCCAACAAAAATGTTGATTGAAATCTACGTCAGCTACGAATTGGCTTAGACTTCAGGCTTGGCACATAGATTTGAGTCTAGATTGCCAGAGGATGCGCTTATGACAAGGCATGCACCACGTCATCAATTAAACACATATTCCATGGGCACAAGGGATATCAAGACTGACATACAGTAGAAAACACTGGTCTTGATAAATCTATCCCACAGTGCCTATAGATGTTTTGTATATTGTGAATATGCGCTCCTAAATTTGGAGCCTATTAATAATTCTGGTACATCTGCAGCCAGCGCAGACAATATAAAGATATTAAGATAAAATAAAAGAGCAGCTCTCCAACCTGAATTATAGAGGATGGTTGTTATGATCTGGGGATCTGGTCCCTGACTGATAACATCTCGGTCAAGTGTATGAGAAAAACACAAGAGAAAAAAATGAAAAAACTTGGTAAATTAGCAGTTTGGAAATACTTGTGTGTGGATACTCCTAATCCGTGCCTTGCACTCTAGAAGTAGCCGTGGGTCTGACTAAGTAACCTGATAGCACACGAACACAGCCAGAGAAATAACTCACCTGCAAGAGAAAACAGAAAACCTGACTTGTTTCAGATTTAGGAAGGAGAGGCAAGATACAGAAAAAGCCCCCCACGGGTGTCCGATTGGACTAACGGTGACTATGAGGAACACAAAGTATAGAGCAGAAAAACGTGAAACACAGAAATACTGACACTATGCAAAGGGATCGGAATAACAGAACTTCACACACACACAAAACCTTACAAAAGTCCAAACTTCCAAGCAGTAAGGCTAAGGCCCCACTGAGCGGAAACGCAGTGCTAAAGCACTGCGGGAAGAACTGAGGTGTGAACGCATTGCAGTTCTTCCCACAGTGCTTTCAAAAAGAAAGTTCTCTGAGTTTTCCTCCGCGGACTTTCTGTTACAATTATATCTATAGGAAAGCCGCCGGCGTTTCCGTAGATAAAATTGACAGGCTGCAATTTTCAAAACGCAACAATTTTGGAAATCGCAACGTGTCCGCACTGCGATATTTTCCGCAAAGTGGGCATGGGATTCTCATGAACTCCATCCGCTTTGCCAGTACTGCGATTTTTACCACAGCATTTCCGCCAACGGAGCCACATTCTAAAAGGAATAGGGTTGACTGCACCCGGAACAACTATGCTCGGATCAGTATCCTCAATACTTACCAGAATTCCAAGTAGGATGAATAGGCAGCAAAGTAAGCTGAATGGACCAGGACACAGATGAAAAAAGGAAATTCTGGCAGACAGCTCACTTCAGTAACCACTGGCAATTGGAGTTGAAGACCAGCAACTGACATCATGCCAAGCGGAGTTATACAGTCAGGAGCAGGAGTAGCCAGAAAGGTGATTGGAAGCAGCACTCAAAACTGCTCACAACCTGTAATGAGTCTTCAGCACTGCAGAGACTTAACCCCTTCAGAGACACAGACACTGACCAGTGGTGCAACTCATCATGTGATCCAAGCATAAATGCTACTGCATAGGCCAATGTGAACATGGCTGGTGTGAACATTCCCCTGCCATGCCTCAGATGATGCAAGCGCAGAATGTCTTTCAAACACCCCGCACCTGAACCTAACAGGCTGAGACTGCGAAGACCGGGTCATAACAGTGGTCTTGGTAGATCTACCAGATTTTCTTCATGAGCTCCACAATAACGGTTTAAGATGGAGCTGGGTCCATTCTCCCTTTGACTGCTCAGAATCATCAACTCCATATGTGGTCTTGTCAGTGAAGATAACCTTTTGGCTGACCATATATATTAGATTTCAAATATCTGTCATGTGACTATTCAATCAATGGGATCGTTTGTGCAAATGATCACCATCATTAACCAGTTGTCTGCCCAATTATGCCAAATATTTATATTTTTGGCCAACTGCCAGTCGAAAATATCCAGCATAACCAATCTACTTTTGTTTTGGTTGAGAACAACTGTTCAAGACATTTATATTGGCAATATCAGCCATAATGGACAAAGTCTCCCATTTCAGCAGATGAAATTCTAATGTGTATGACCAGATTTGACTTACATGAACACACCTCGCGCTTGCTGTGTTTGCTCACATTAAACATGCAGAGCCTGCGACGTCTGTTTCCTAGAGCCAAGGAGCTGCTAACGATGTGACAACCGCAACAATTAAACATTTGTTTGTTTTCTTTCATCAGATACTTTTCAAAATACAACACAAACAGTGATGTGTGCACCATCTCCGTGTTATAGGGGAGCGATGTAAGCGCTGGATTGTCATTCATGAGGGTAGACAAGTCTACAGGCTGCATAATTACTACACCTGCTCATTTATCATCCCCTTGCTTCTCTTTCCTGAATACATGATTTTTATAAGTCTAGCAACTTCTGTGTGTCAACAGCAAAAATATCAAAATCGGAAAGGCGGCGTGTCAAAAATTTCTAAAACTTTGCAGCACCAGGCCTCTGTACATAACCAGTACCTGTAATACCGCATGACCTCTTATGCCCTGTTCACATCTGCGTTTGGATTCCGTCCGGGGGAGTCTGCATTGGGACCCCCTGAACAGAATACCAAACGCAATTGCAAGCGCTCTGCTGTAAAAGCACACGGACCCCATAGACTACAATTGGGTCCGTGTGCTTGCCGTCGCTGCCCGCACGAATCATGTGGACAGGAACGTAGACTGGGAACTACTTTCCTGTCCGCACGATCCCTGCGTAGATATGCAGGCAGGACATGCCGGTGCCGGTAAGCACATGGACCACATTATAGTCTATGGGGTCTGTGCCCTTTTACAGCACAGCGCTTTGCACTTGCGTTTGGTATTCCGTTCGGGGGGAGTCCCCATGCGTACTCCTCCGGATGGAATCCAAATGCTAATGTGAACCAGGGGTAAGTGGCTCATCCTCCGAATGTTAACTCATTACATACCTAGGGAAAAATTACTAACAGAAATGGCTACTAGATTTGCTTGTCCAAACTGGGCACCATTAATTGCCAGTGGAGACTACCTTCTAGTTTTTATTCCTCACTGGAGTCCAAATTATGTTATTGGAATAAGTTATATGAAATATCCTACTGCGTTTCTGAAGAAGCCGTTACAGCATCAGGACCTCCGGAAGATTTATGAAGAGGCCACAGCCTCTTCATAAATCTCTCAACCCCTGCAATGTACGATGCACCAAGGGCATATCATGTACAGACATAGTGTGTTATCATCACATAGTAAATGTGTAAGCATGGCATGTTACCATGTTACCTTTACCATGATGGAGGAAACCTATGTAGAGATGGCATATTACCATCATGGAGTGAACATGTATAGACATGGCATGTTACCATTATGTTTAGATATGGTGTATTGCTATTACAGGCAGGTTCATCTATTTAGCTCTGCTGTTGCTGACTTTGCTCTTGATTTCTAACTTTATGATAAGAATCTACATTTCAGAAATTATTTGCTAGCACTTTCCTGTACAGCAGCAGCTTCCTACTTTCTCTGTGAGGGGCAGGAGACATGGCCTCATTTTCTGGTTCTTGCTCCTTTCTTCAGGGGTCACATTTGTCGTTTCCGGCATTTTCTTCCTTTTTGCAGATCTGGCAGATTTCTACTATAAATGCTGCAATCTCGATCACTGTCATCCACAGCTTTATAATGAGCTGTAGAATTGTCCTTGTCGTTCCTTAACACCAGGAAGATGTGTCACTAAACAACCTACTAAGCTTCAATCAAGGAAGGGTTAATTGTATGTAAAAATTCATATCAGCGTGTTATAGTAAATGGAGAATAAGAAGCTACATCTCATAATAGGAAATGAGAAGATGGAGCCGATTCATTGCACACAGCGTTACGATTGCTTATGTTTTTGTGGTTCCTTTTTTAGTTATTTTATTTTTAAGATAAGACCTCACACAGATTATGGAGGTTCATTTCTGGAATTTGCTGTACAGGTTTGTCTGTTGGTGGCATTTAGTTATGTACACATATCAGCAATGGACTGGAGATCCATGGGTTCACCAGAGGAGATAATTCTGAGGGTATCTCTCCATTTATACAGAGCATGGGCACATCCAACATAGTCATTTATATCATTGTACACAGGTACTGTATTTCATATAAATGTCCACACACCCCATTATTTACTGCAAATGAGGGCAAACAGCTTATTCCTCAACATTGAACTCTGAGCAAAGCCTTACAGATTAATGCTACTTGTACACACCAATGGCTACTAGTAGTAACATATAGGATTGCTTGGCATGCATGGCTCCACTGTTTTCAGTGCTGCAAATGTTCCCTGAGCTGCTTTTCCAGTGGACTGCGACCAATTATATTTAGATTTATGAAAAACTATCAGTAATTGAATTGGCCTGGGACGTAAGCTTAATATTACTTCATGGACAACCTCATCCCTGCTACATCTATAGATAAAAAAGGTTCATAGGGCTTGGGGCTTCTTCTCTTATGTCCTTTTTTTTTTGCGTCTCCTTCCTTCTAATTTTATATTGACCTGGGAATTGTCATAACCTACTTAAATGGAGACTGTTATGACAGTAACCCATTAGAGGGAACTGGGGAGAAACGGGGGAAAATGGGAGTTGCAGTAATTGAAGAAGCACTTGTCATGGTGGCTAGTACTCTCAGCTCACCTCTTGGGCTGGTGCAGAATCGAAGGGACCTGCAGGTTACCTAAGGGCCAGTGCACACAGAGTTTACGGGCGCGCATTCTGGCACGTATACACATGTCAGAATGTGAGTGCTCAAAATTATACGTTATACACCCGTAATGACCCATTGAAATGAATGGGATCTGTTTTGAGCGCTCACATTCTGACACATGTATACGTGCCAGAATGGACGCCAGTAAACTCTGTGTGAACTGGCCCTGATGGTGATGTTAGTTTTCCTCTGGTGCACGTCCTTATGCAAGCAGAGGCTAAAAATTTGTATCATGACTAAATGGGAGACATTGGGCACTGAAGTGAAAGCCCTGCTCACAAGAGCTTACAGTCCAATTTGTATTTCATGAAGGCCCGGCCTTTTTTCCTGTTTCACCAAATGCTTTACATTGCAGCTCTGCTTCCTTAGATTGGTTTATGTGTATAAGCACAGGACGGCAGGACAGCAGCGCACCGAGAACTGATTTCCATTACAGCAAGAACACAATTTATAATTTACAAGCAGCTAAATCCTCCGTGTGAAAAGATTATCAGGTAAATGCTGCACATAGACTGAGGGAAATGAGCCTTAATAACGGGAAGCCCGGAGAGCGGCTTTCATATACGCTTTACTGTACATCAGCAATATACTAATATCCTATATTCTTCATGAGGAAACCTATTATCATTCTTCCTGTACTATAATTGGATGCACTTGTCCTTTGCATTTTTAACCCCTAGGGTTCCAGGAGAAGACATTTCTTGCTTGCTGTGCAAGGAATTTTCCTCCAATCTGTCAGCTAATACCCAGTGAGGATTATTATTATTTGTTTCAGGCTCCGTTGTCCTCATTTTGTAGGTGATGATTTTACAAACTATAACCACCGTCCTCCGTACTGGCAAGTCTCACATGTGACGCTTCATCATCTACATATGGTGGCTGTGTATTTCGCGGCTTACTAGGTGACTTACAGAAGCTTTTAGCAGATAAGAAGATGAGACAATTATCAGTAAGGATGACAATGTAGCGAAGTTACTCCGTGCCCAAAAAGTAATTCATTCCATCTGTATGGATGACGTGATGTTCCCCCATTTCTACTGTGGGGTTATTTTCTATGTAATTACCTTTTCCGTATTGTTTGCGTAGTGAATCTTCTGGGGTAATTTATCAGAATCATCCACCTGCAAATTTTCTAACAAAACCATTGTGAAAAGAAAACCACAGCAATCCCCCTCGTGGTCCAGAGAAGTCTTTTCTCTAGTAAATGTATTTTCTCTGTACCTTTCCCCATGTTCCAGGCTGGAAGACTTTGATAAATTGATCCCTATGGTTCTTCTAATGTGTAAATGTGACATTGTCTCCGATGCTGGGTGAAGCTATGGGAGGGACGATGGATACAATGATGGCATATTGTGTCCTCTGCAGCAAGATACTGCGTGAGATTTTAACTTCGGTCTCCAGCACAATTCGCTTAATCCATGAAAGGCTTTTGCAAGTGAAAGAATGCGGTTGTGCCTGGCGCTGGGTTCCGGCTGTGGAGCATCCCTCTGATGGAGCTGGCACAGATCTGGATACATTGCTTTCCAGCCTTTTTGGACACGCTGTGTCTGTAGAAAGCTGCTTCTGTTGGCACATGGAAAGCCTCTGCCAGCCTGCCAGAAAACCCACTGAGCCCATCTGCTTAAAGTTTCCTTTTTAATTCTATCTCCAGGATGCAGGCAGGAGGATTTCAGGCCCCAAGAGGAACAGGAGGACAAGAGGAAACGCAGCCACTGCAGACTTTATAACCTATTTGTTCCTTTGCACTAGTTTTCTACATTGTCAGTTAAACTTCCTTGCAGGACTTGTTATTTGCACTTGGGTGCCTCTTGCTGACAGGCCGCAGAGAACTCGATGGTCTAAGGGCTGGACTACAGAACTCTGTGTTTGGTTCTCATTGCATAGACAATTTGCAGGCTCAGATCCAGTTGGATGATCCATTGAGAACACAGCGGGGTGAAATACCCACTTATCATCTATTGCTTCATAGTTTCTATCTGTAAATGATCCCATTAACATCTACCTTTATATTAAGTGGGAATTCAAGGTTATCACTATGGAGGAGACTGGCAGAAACTTGGGAAACCTTAGGCTCAAACATACATGGATGCACACACATACTCATCGGTTTATTATTTGGAACAAACTCCTGCCTGCTTTTTGTTGCTGTTTGTTACAGCATACGGGGTTCAGATCTCTTGTATTGGTTATGCTAAATTATGTCCCATACCAAATGATACTTAAGGCCGCAGCCCCACAGGAGAGAAACGCAGCAATTTGCCCACGATGGAAACGCTGCTGGAAATATTGTGGCATTTTACAGTTCTAGCGATTCCCATGCCCACTGTATGGTAAAAGTCGCAGTGTGCACATGCCGTGATTTCAAAAAACGGCGCGGTTTGGGAAATCAAAGTATGTCAGTTATACCTACGGAAATGCCAGCGGTTTCCCCTTAAGTATAATTGTATCAGAAAGTTCATAGAGGAAAACTCTGCAAACTTTCTGTCTAAAGTGCTGCGGGAAGAACCACGATGCAAAAAAAGTGCTGTGGGATGTCCCATGGGGCCTTAGCCTAAAGTGGGAAAAAAGATGCCACAGATTTGTTATGCATAAATCCTACTTTCAAATGCTTAGTCCACCCCTTAGGATTATAGTCACAGTGCTCTCATAACAAATATGAGATCCTGAGTAACAGCCATTATATCCCAATCAGTGTCACCCAGAATACTCCCTTAACAGCCATAATACCCAAAGTAATAGCTACAATACACCCCATAAGGGTGAGTTCACACGGAGTAAAGTGCCGTAAAATAGCGCCGCGTATATGATCCCGACTCCCATTGAAATCAATGGGAGCGTATACGGCCCGCAAAATCTCACGCGGCGTATACGTGCCACATCACACGTCACTTTACTCCGTGTGAACTCACCCTAACAGTCATGATATCCTCCCTTAACAACCATAATATCCCAGTAACATCCAAAACATAAGTCCATAACAGCCATAATATCCACAGTAAAAGTGAACCAACACCCATTTAACAGCTATGATACCTCTAATAATGGTCATGGTGCTCACCTTTTTTGGTTTCAGATCCTCTCCTACATCAAATACTGGGGGTTTATTCTGCAGGAAACTTTTTTTGGCTGGATACGTGGGATCCCACTGTTCATCTTGTCTGTGCATTTCTGGAAACCTTTCTATATATGAGAACAGAGCAGACTTTTCATGTGGCTTCTGTTGGGAATAAAAATCCGTTTCCAATCTGGAGAATCCAGACGTGTTCCTCCAGTTCTAATAAACTTCTTGACACATAATAAACAACAATAATACTAATACACATACATGGAGCAGATGAGCAATTACTGACAACCGCATGGGGTAATTAGTAACTCAGTGTTACATTGGGATAATTAACAGCCTTTCCCAAATGTAACAGCACAACTCATAGCATCAGTTATTGTACTGGAAATGAATAACTGTTCTAATATCATCATACAGTGGAAATAGCAGCAGCAGCAGCAGGTAGCATGTGGATCTATACGCAATATCAGCAGCAACATATGGTACATAGCTAATATCGGCAGCTATAGGAAATAAGCCTATAGATAATAAGCAAAAGCAGCCTGTTGTTCAAAGCATATTGGCATCAAAATGCAATATATGGTTTATAGCCAATATCTGCAGTGACATTACAGGCCTCTATACAGTAGTTGTCCCTGTTACAGGCCACCATACAGTAATGACCTCTGTTGAATGCCCCAATAAAGGGCTCCTGTTACAGGCCCTAATACAGTAAGGGCCCCTGTTACAGACCCCCATATAGTAAGGGCCCATTTCAAATTCCCCAATACAATAAGGGCCGCCATTACAGGCCACCATACAGAAGGTAATTCCATTACAGACCTCCAACATTAAGGGCCCCTGTTATAGGCTCCCATATTGAAAGGGCCCCTGTTGCAGGTCCCCTATAAAGTAAAGGCCCCTGTGCAATCTCCCATACAGTACGAGTCCTTGTTACAAGCCCCATACAGCAATGACCCCTGTTATTGTCCCCCAAACAGTAAGTGGTGTGTTACTGCCCCCCCCCCTTACAGTAAAGTTAGGGCTGGAGCTTAAGAATTTAGCAGAGACCCGGCATGACAGGGATTTTCTTGTCATGCTGTGCAAGTTAGGTGCAGCACATTAGGGGTTAATGGCCTTCAGTGGGATTGGGGTCTATTTGGAGTTAGACACAGGCCAAGGGGTGTTTATTTACATTATAGGGGCTATTTAGGCTTGCTCTCCCCCTCTCCTCTTGTCACTCCTCACCTGGAATTTGCCCTCCCCCTTTTTCTTGTCTTAGTCCCTTGTGTCTGTTTTCTTTGTGTTCTTGTTTTCTCTTTTCCAGGTTAACTGTCATCTCTGTCAGGACAGCCGGCGGTAGGAAGGTCTTGCAGGGCTTTAAGGCGAAGTTCTGGTGAAATACAGGGGACCCATGGTGAAGGGTACCTCTGCGGATGTTTGCTTATCGCAACAATAAAGGTATCAATGTGTAAGGTGGAGTTCACGGCAGTACCAGGACATTTAGTCTGCTCCCGAGTCGGCGCGATGCGGCTGGGAGGTTGCGTACAGTGCTGCCTTTCTTATGTGGGTCCTACCGGACCCTCCATTAAGAATGCGTAGTTATTTTGCTTATTTACCATTTTAATATGTTAAAACATTCAATAAATTGGCTGTTGTGGCCGCTCTTATTCCATTGTACCTAGTTGTCTGTGTCTCAATTATTTCTTTTTTTTTTTTTTTTTTGGGGGGGGGGGGGTATATTATGCTATTTGGGTCTTATGGGGGGTTGTAGCCCAATCCGCATTATTTAATGACATAGCAATATCCCGGTCATGGCTCTTATTATAGTCTTCTATGCAGAAAGGGTCCCTGTTAAGGGCCTTACTGTATGCGGGCCTGCAACAGGAGTCCTTACTGTATGGGAGCATATAGTAACCCAGTTACACAGGAGATACACAGGCAATAATAATAATAATAATAATAATATAAAGTTATAGTATCCCTTAGAGGTTTCTTATGACCTTATAGGGGCAGCACCGCACCTCCCATGAGGCGACCTGAAGCGACTGCTTCAGGTGGCGCTATGCCGGGGCCCCAGGGGAGGGCGGCATTTTTCCTGACATCCGCCTCAGGCGGCACAAACCCTAGGTTCACCCCTGTATAGGGGACACAATCTATATAAAAGAGCTATGAAAAATAAAGAAGTACGAATAAAAAAAAAAAGAATTCTACCAAATTACAGCTGTAGCCCTGCCCTCAACAACACAAAATATGTCTCCCATATAGAAATAGAGAAACAACTTCAATATTATTTTAGAAGCACTTTGTGGAACTAAATGAATATTTTCCTAATTTCACACACAAAAAAAACATAGTAAATACTAAAATAAAATAGAATTAAAAACCAAATTAGTTCAAGTGAATTGAACCAGTTAAAGTTGATTGCCCCCGACCTCTGGCACCCCAGGGAACCATCATGTCCACCTACGCTTTGTCCTAGCCCTGACCTACTATGGTTGTAATAGAATTGCATGGTATTAAGAAGTTTTTATTAGACCATAGTTATACCTCACAAAGAGAGCAATTCTGGCAATATGGTTTCGTATTGTGGAGTCTATGCTGATTTTCTAACATGTAAGTACAGTTTTACATGAGAAGGACATTTGCTGTTAGCCCTTTCGCGCACTCTCCGCCCCCATCATGGTGACGAAACCTTGGGGGGAATTCATTATTCAGTTTTCCGGTGTAGAGGGATGATGTTGAGGTGCAAGTTTTGTACAAGGCTCCAGTTTCTTACCATGAGTTAGAATAGAAATCTTTGCTAGTTCCTACCTGGCATAGATCTCCAGTCTGGTATTGGGCGCAGTAGATATTTGATTAATAGATATATATGTCTCTGCTCTCACCTCTCCAGCCTGATAAGCAATTTCTCTGAAGCAATGGTGACTTTCACAGGGGCCTGCACTCACTTACACTCCACACCTCCAGATGGAGAACACAAACAGTGCTACAGCTATTTATTTCATCCTAAATCAAATTTGTTCCATAGAAACTGTTAATAAAATATCCCAACCAGAAGGCAAAAAGCTGGAGTGTAAATTGATTTATTCTGAGCTCAGTGTGTGCACAAGAAATATCACACGACACAGAAACACTGGAATTAGTGACGGTTGGAAGGAGAAGAGCGTTTCATCCAGCATTTATCAAAGGACGGCATCATGGCTGTTATATATGTATGCAGAGAGTAAAGCAATGGCATAAGACAGAAGGAAATAAAGTCACAGCATTTACTATCTACAACAGAGGTAGGGAACCTTGGCTCTCCAACTGTTGCAAAACTACAACTCCCAGCATGCATACTTGCTCTGCTGTTCTTGGAACTCCCATGGAAGTGAATGGAGCATGATGGAAGTTGCAGCAGCTGGAGCGCCAAGGTTCCCAACCCCTGATCTACAAGAAGCATTTCTGATGGCAGAACCCCCTGTTCTATGGTCAATTACATTTTTTTAGTTCATATTCAAAGTGCAGCGTTTTGGGAACAACAAATGGAAGGTAACATCCACCTTATCACAGATACTGGATGCTACCCTGATGGGTCTTTCTTGGAGGTGATTGACTTCCCATGGCTCGCTATAATCTATGCCTGCAACTAATAAAGATTAAATCTCAAATCTATGCCAACTACTAGCTAAGATATAACTTTTTGGTGCACAGATGGCCAAAGATGCACCTCATTCATTAAGAGTCCATGCTTTTTAATAAAGTGGGCACATCTCACTCCAGCGTACAGTAGATCATGACTGGCATATGAAACACCAATCTCGATAGGTTCCCCCAATGTATTTATATGTATACATCCCTTGTGTGAATATACATTATTTGATAAAACTAAGCTTTGCTTACTAGAGATGAGCGAACAGTGAAATGTTCGAAATTCGATATTTGATTCGAGTAGCCCCTCAAAACTCAACTCTTCGAACGAATATCGAACCCCATTATAGTCTATGGGGAAAAAATACTAGTTTAGGGGGAAACCGATATTCAACTCAGGAGGGTCACCAAGTCCACTATGACACCTCAGCAAATGATGACATCACCTCGGGAATGCAACTGGGACAGCAGGGGAAGCATGTTTGGGGGCATCTAACACGCCAAAATCCCTGTATTACACCACTAATAATGCGGGAGTTGACTTTTCCCCATAGGAAAGCATTGGCCAGCGTTGATTGGCCGAGTGCCGTACAGTGTACAGCATTTGGCCAATCAGCGCTGGTTCTGGTGGAGGAGGCGGAGTCTAAGATCGGTCCAAAGCAGTCTCCATTATGGTCCGATCTCAGATGTAGTAGAGTTGACAGAGCTCTGTACATCTCAGATGTAGCAGCGTTGACCGCACAGCTCTGCTACATCTCAGGAATAGCAGAGTTAACAGAGCTCTGTACATCTGAGATGTAGCAGCGTTGACCGCACAGCACTGCTATATCTCCGTAATAGCAGAGTTGAGTGGGAGCTGACTTTTCCCCATAGGAAAGCATTGGCCAGCGTTGATTGGCCGAATGCCGTACAGTGTACAGCATTCGGCCAATCAACGCTAGTTCTGCCGGAGGAGGCGGAGTCTAAGATCTATCCACAGCAGTCTCCATTGTGGTCCGATCTCAGATGTAGCAGAGTTGACAGAGCTCTGCTATATCTCAGATGTAGCAGCTACATCTGAGATGTACAGAGCTCTGTCAACTCTGCAACATCTGAGATCGGACCACAATGGAGACTGCTGTGGACAGATCTTAGACTCCACCTCCTCCGGTAGAACCAGCGTTGATTGGCCGAATTCTGTACACTGTACGGCATTCGGCCAATCAACGCTGGCCAATGCTTTCCTATGAGGAAAAGTCAGTTCCCGCATAACGCAAGCTGACAGTGATCCCGACTAGCATATAATGGGCTGCCATGAGATAGAGCCCCAAAGAGTTGGTTGAGTAACATTCCCACCTAAATAAAGCTAATTCCTAGCTAACCCTGCCTGTAGATCTGTCCCTGTCTCACAGTCACATAGTTCACAGTCTCATATGAACCGGATCTGAAATCCACTATTCGTCTAAAGTGGAGGTCACCTGATTTCAGCAGCCAATGGCTTTTTTCGATTTTTTTTTTCAATGCCTCCGTTGTCGTAGTTCCTGTCCCACCTCTCCTGCGCAGTTATTGGTGCAAAAAAAATGCCAGGGAAGGTGGGAGGGGAATCGAATTTTTAGTGAGTTTGCTACGTGATGTTCGACTGGAATCGAACATCTCGAACAGCCTGATATCCGATCGAACATGTCCTCGGTCGAACGCTGTTCGCTCATCTCTATTGCTTACATCTGCAGGATCAAGAGTTGCAAGAAAATACTGCAGCATACATTGTTTTTAACTGGAAATCGCCATTGGTGTCAGATCCAGCACTGCCATTTTGATGATAATGATGATTATTATTACTATTGTAATTACCCTTCTGTGTAATGTGAGCAATATATCAACCCATGCAAGCCAGTTTCCTGCAGTAGATGAGTGCAATAATACTGCATCTTTTGCATTTCCGCCGTGGGAAAAATTACAGGGTTTTACAATAAGGGCAAAGTAGATGGGATTCTAGCATATCTCATGCCCACTTTGAGGTAAAAACTGCAGTGCAGAAACGCCACGGTTTTGGAAATCTCAGCATGTCAATTATACCTACGGAAACACCAGTAACAGAAAGTCCACAGAGGAAAACTCCAGGAACTTTCTGTGTAAAGCGCTGCGGGAAGAATACAGTTTTTCCACAGCACTTTTTTGCTGCGGACCGTCCCGTGGGGCCTTAGCCTTAATCAGTGCCGAACTACTATAGAATATATAAACGTCCTGGTGGTGTACTCTTAAGCCTGCAAGGATACACCTGTATGTCCTAGCAGTGATAATCACACAAACTCATGCAGCTGCAGAACCAGGAAGCCTATTGTTACTACAGTCAGACCTCCCCTAGATTTATTCCCATCCCTGCTTTCTTGATCGCATAGTATATTAAAAAAATACAATGTACTGACTAGAGATGAGCAGTAAAATGTTCGAGGTTCGATATTCGTTTCGAGTAGCCCCTCAATATTCGACTACTTGAATCGAATATCAAATCCTATTATAGTCTATGGGGGGAAAATGCTCGTTTCAGGAATAGGCAACGTTCAATCAAATTATACTTACCAAGTCCACGAGTGAGGGTCGGGCTGGATCCTCCAAGAAGTCTTCTCCTTGCAGCGTCCCCGCGGCGTCTTCCGGCTCTTCATTCACTCTGCCAGGCATCGGGCCTGGGCAGAGCCGACTGCGCATGCCCGCACTACAAGCGGACAAGCGCAGTCAGCTCTGCCCAGGCCCGATGCCTGGCAGAGTGAATGAAGAGCCGGAAGACGCCGCGGGACAGCTGCACGGCGAACTTCTAAAGGTAGGAGAAGAACCAGCGTTGACTGGCCGACTGTATAGCATTCGGCCAATCAATGCTGGTTCTGCATCGAACTTTTACATTCGAATAGCGAGTGGTACTCGATCGAGTACGAGTATTTAGAATACCGTAGTATTCGATCGAATACCTACTCGATCGAGTACTACTCTCTCATCTCTAGTACTGACACATAGTGATATTTTTCCGTATACTTATACATTTTGGAAAGAAAGAAAGAAGCAAAGAGGTATGAGAAAAAAATTCTACCATTGAATCTAATGGACCTTTTGGCTCAGCCAATAGGGTAACAGCTTTGTATTTTTACATGCACCATGTTGTGGGTTCAATCAAGTAAATTGATAGAGGATCTATTAGCGGGTATCATTAGGGATGTCATGGTGCAGTGAATATTAATAACAGCCTAGTGAAAGTGACTATTCACTGGAAGAGTGGGCCTGAAAACCAGAAAGTCTGAGTGAGTTGACATGTGTGCTGCTCTCTTTACTTTTGCGATCTTGCTGCATTTTGGGTGGGGAGAACAGGCTATATCGCACTCCGGCATCAGAGTGCTAAGACTTCTGCCCACTCATTCCTTATCCTTGAGGTTCAATCCCATTGAGACCGCTACAATCAGTGATTCTAGCAGATCAGTGTTGTTAGGGTAAGTTTACACGGCAATTTTTGGTCCGGAACCTGAGGCGGAGGCGGAGGGCTACCGGAATAATCTCCTGAGCGGCTCCCATTGATTTCAATGGGAGCCGTCTTTTTGGTCAGGATTTTGAGGCGGATACGGCCTCAAAATCCTGACCAAAAATCTCTGTGTGAATTTACCCTTAGATGATGGTTGTAACCCATCTGTCATTTCACCATGGTTTATTTGTTTCTGTGTACAAGAGCCTGGATCATGGGGATAATTGTTATAAAGGCACAGTCAGTCAGCACAGACAGTGGAAAGTTTAGCAAGTGATTGGTGAAGATATATGGAAGAGACTGAGCTTTAGTAAATTCCCTTTGTGGAAAATAAATAGCATGCAAGGTTTCTTTGACGCAGAAAGTGTTAAACTGACCTGAAAAGTTTTTAAATAGTCAATCAATAAATACCCCACTCCAGGGGTAAGTTTCATGGCTGCTATTACAAGAGGGACTGCCAATGCTTATTCCATCCTGAAGAGCGGTCTGACCTTATAGCTGCAATGTTAAGATTATTGCCGTCTGTAAACCACACGCTCCTTACCTCTTCCTTCCTATGGCAATGTGGCACTCTGCCGGGAATGTTCATGGAGATAAAACGGCAGTAAATCTGCGTGATGCTCCGCTAGTCTGCAGTTATTGCTCCAAAACAAAAATTAATCAAACTGGCCTATTTCTGCAATGCCGGGAGCGGCGACGATGCCAGAGTTCAACCGAACTATTTCTGCTTATTAAATATGAACTGAGGCGACAAGAGCTTATAGATATCAAATCAGGCGTCTACTGAAAAACATGGCAGCTGCAAAGATGTTGTTATCATATCAGCTGAGGAGAACTGGAGGATTGTGAAGAGTCTCACCTACAGACATAGTGGCCAGGTCTGGCTTGCAGCACATGAAGGACTGGGGATATTCTGGATGGGCAGGGTCACTATGCATCTCAATTTCATTATGTTAGAGGATACTATTGCAGAGTAGAGATGAAATGTGTACATTTAAAAGGCTTTATAAGAGGGTTGAAAGTAGTTTTGTCACGATTTTACATAAAGGGACACTGACTATGGATTGACTTTTGTTACTTTATTGTTACTGTGGATAAGTCTAGAGATGAGCGAGTACTGTTGGGATCAGCCGATCCGAACAGCACGCTCGCATAGAAATGAATGGACGTAGCCGGCACGCGGGGGGTTAAGCGGCCGACCGCCGTCAAACCGGAAGTACCAGGTGCATCCATTCATTTCTATGGAGCGTGCTGTTTGGATCGGCTGATCCCAACAGTACTCGCTCATCTCTATGGATAACCAATGACCCTCTTGTCACATATATGAATGTGTGGTGACATAAGAGCTAGAGACAAGGAGATATGTCATAGATAAAAAAAAAGACAACCTTTTTGTTGTACACACCCAGCAATCAGACCCATTACAAAAAAAAGTATTACAAATTAACTTTTATTGGGTCATATTACAAGGAAAAGATAACATCTTGTATAAAAAAAAAAAATCCTCATGGCATAGGTATGAAAATCTCTTACGCGTTTCGGAGAAACATCCCTTTAGTCATAGCATGTCTCATGCAAGATATCTGTAAGTAGCTAGTGAAGGGTCTAAGGTACCACCAGTATAGTGCAGGGGTTTTGTCTTTAAAGTGCACAACTGTACCCACAAGGAGTAATGGCTGGGTAATTGATAGGAAAGTGGTGAATCAGGTATGTCTTCACACACACCCTTGAGCATCAGAGAAAAAAAGAAAGAGACTTTCATGTCCTTTTACATGACCCAATGAAAACCTTTTGGGGTGCTCCCTAGTTCTGGCCATGTGCCTTCTTTTCTGTCTTCTCTCCTGAGTTCACTGGCTGTTTTGCTTAGCAATGACACAATACTACACAGGTTTGGATGTGTATCTTACTCTCCCTCTCCCCTGTTGCCTTGTGACAATTTTTCCCTACACTGTGGTGTGAACTGATGTCTTCCATCTACATTGGCTATAACATGGCAATGAGTTGCACCGTACTATAAATTGACTGTGATCTGCCATAGGCAACCTAATTCCCCTATACTGCGGTGTGAGCACCCGTAGACAGTATTCTAATTACACTGTGCTTTGAGCTTGCAGTGACCTGCAATGTCCTATGACTTAGCTATGAGCTACTATAGGAAATCTACTTCCCCCACACTGTGCTGTGAGCTGCTGCAGATGATCTTTCCCCTCTCTGTGCTGTGCTGCTGTAGATGATCTTCACATCAACAATAAAAGGATATCCAGCACAACCATATCGAAAGAATTAAAAACTCCTCTTTATTGGTTCATCATGAAAAAGTTTTTACACGCATGGTTCAATCCCAGAAAAAATGTATGCGCCAGACTGACGCGTTTTGGGCAGTTCTTCCTTTCTCAAAGTCTGTTGGCAAATAGTAACTTTCTTTCCCTTTGTAGGATTGTGGAACAATTTTAATGATTGATTGATTACACATGTCCTTTGCTCCACCCAGCGATCTCCACAAAGGAAAAGAGAAAAGACTAAATAGTTCCCAATACATTACGATAACATTTAACTAACTACAAACCTGTAGTAGGTCTGTGCAGATTTTAGTGGCTGGCTATAAACATAAATGTTTCCATTCACTGACAGCATGCAGAAATATTGTAATTGGAAGGGACACTTTTTATTAGAACCTGGAAAATCTATTAGAATATTGTAGATCTGTTCATAACACAATGATTATTTACTGAAGTAACACTCCCTATGAAAGTTCTTACTGTCCAGGATTCTTGAGAATGCAATTCTCTGTAGGACCCTCTGAGTGACAGCTATTGATGGGAGATAATGGCCTCCTACCTGAACCTCATCACTCCGCTCTACATCGGGTAAGGAGTGTTTTTTTTTTATCAGGCTTCTTTTGCATGTCTGAGGGTTCCCCCAACGCTGTCAGCTATTCTTCTTTTTTGTCTTTTTTTTTTTAAGAAGAGATGAGCGGTAAATAAAACTGTCAGGTCCTGTCTCTTGCTCTCCAACAGAAAAACACATTTCTGCAGACACGATGGCATAATTGTGCAAGGGGCAAAATTAATATTTCATTCAGCTGTCTATCTCCCACTCCTTTTCATGTCTGCAGTCAGGCGGGTAGAGCTGAATGTCTTTCCTGGTTCGTCATTCTCACCTGATGCCTGAAATGAGGATGTTCGTTAGATCCTGTCTGATACCTTGTATACTAATGTCATCAGCAATAGCAGAGGGTAAGTGGATGTGATGCAGGCCAGGGCATGGTAACTCTTGCACTGTAACAGCTAAATTACACCTTTCATGCATGTTACTAAGGTCAGGTTATACTCCCCTCCATCATACAAGATGCTTAGATTGCGGTGCCAGGTCTCCTGCCGTCAAGTCTCTTATTCATGTAATGTGCGTAAGGCTGTATAACTAGTACAGGTTAGATGGCCATTGCCATTGCAGTACGGTTAGTTTACATGTACATTACCAACTGTTTAAATAACATTCAATAACTCCCTAGGAGAATAACTGGATACATAAGACCACCTTCTCCACTGGGAAAGGGGATCAGCCTTAATAATGGTGGCAGTCCAGCAGTCGGGATCATCTATCATGTTTTTATTACCCTTCTACCTGACAGGTAAAAGGAGTTGTCATGGGACGTGTCCTGTGTATGGACAGTGGATTGTGAAACCACTGCGCTTAGGGTGCTATCTAGTCAGATTCCGAATTATTCACCCTTTAACTCCTTAATGCCGGGGGCCCCACTTTGCAAAAATGCTGAATTTTGGCCGCAGTGGGCACATAGTAGGGCGTAGCAAAAAAAAGTGATGCAGGAAAATCTCAGCAGCAACGCATCGTGGTTTTTTCCATATTACTTTTCACAAAAAGTCTGCAGAAGATTCCTTTGTGGACTTTCTGCTTCCTTTATTCCTCTAGGGAAACCGCCAGCATTTCCGTAGGTATAATTGACGGTTTTGGAATTCCCAGCATGTCCGCTGTGCGTCTTATTCTGCAATGTGTGGATGGGATTTGCTAGAATCCCATCCACCTTGCAGTTACTGTAAAACTATGTGTTTTTTCCACTGTGTTTTCACTGCAGCCAAGCCGTGTGGTTTCAGCAAGTTGGGCAAGTTGCGGCCCCGGCCTTAAGCACCTTTACCACTTTCTCTGAAAAGAGAGTGGGGTTTGCCAGGATGCTCATGGCCTGTTGAGAAAAGGAAGACCTTGATATGCAACAGTGTGCTCCAAAATTGTGCAGCAAATTTCTAATGGCAACCCTGGTTTGGCACGTTCATCTTCACCTGTTTGCAAGAAAAACATGGACATAAGTAAACAGGTTTTGGAGAAAACCATTGCACACATTCTGAAGTGTAGGCTATATGCTGGACATTTCACATACTAGTGACAACCAGAGTCACAGCTAGTCTTTTCTTCAAGTGGGGCTAAGATTCAGTCTGCTGGTCTAGCCCTATCGTTGAATACCTCAGCCAAGGCAAACTGGCATATCTGAAGCTTCTATCTTTCTACTTCGGCCAATTCAGTCTATTATTTTTTTCCTCGGTACTATTCCGTTATCGGGCCAGCAGCAGCGCAGTTCAGCAGCAGCTTTCGGGACAGCAGTTCAGCAGCGGGAATTACAATGACATCCGAGGACTGCTGGCCCGATGCTTGTGCCCAGTAACCAGTACATCGATGACCCCCCTCCCCCATCCTTCTCCTCCTGCCAGTGCTGCCCCCCAGCTCTCCTTACATCTTCCCCGTACCCTCTCCCCGCCACACGACTAGGCCTCACCTCAGCGCTAGTACCGAGACCGAAAGGAAAGACACCGGGGCTCAATCCAGGCCCTGACAAGAAACACGCCGACTATAGGAACGGTGAGCTACAGCGAGCCGGAGGGACAAACTTTCTGCAGCGTCCGGCGGCTATCTAGTAGCATTCATTGCTCAAGATTTACGGTGAGGCCTATTACAGGGAGAGGGTACGGGGCAGATGTAAGAAGAGCTGGGGGGCAGCACTGGAAGGAAGAGGAGGATGAGGGCATCGATCGATGTACTGCCTACTACACACAAGCACGGCCTCTATCATCGGGCCAGCATCGGCTTAGTCATGTGGCGGGGAGAGGGTACGGGGTAGATGTAAGGAGAGCTGGGGGGCAGCACTGGAAGGAGGAGGAGATGGAGGGGGGGTCATTGATGTACTGGCTACTGGGCACAAGCATCGGGCCAGCAGTCCTCGGATGTCATTGTAATTCCCGCTGCTGAACTGAACTGCTGTCCCGAAAGCTGGTGCTGAAATGCGCTGCTGCTGGCCCGATAACGGAATAGTACCTTTTCCTCCAACGTGTATTTCAATATAGTCTAGTAAATGACAGTAATTGCTTCTGGATGAGCTGTCGATGTTGTGGGGGAAGGGGGGGAGGTACCCAGTGCAATTCTGTCTGCCAGTGATTCAATTCTTTAAATTGCAGCAAGCTATTCCAGGAGCCTCAATCTTCCATCCTACAGCCGTCCAGTGTCACTGCTACTGGCACTGTGAGAATTGAGATGATGGAATCCCGCATGTCACCTCTAAGCAGGTTAAGAGCTTCTATGTTAAACATTCCCACATTAACGGCGCTCCGCATTTAACCACTTCCATAACTACATAGGGAAACGTCAGACACATTTTCTATTAACTCTACTGTTAAACATTTTTAGCTAGCCTTCATATTGCAGCCAGTGAAAATGTAGCAATCCCAACTGGACTCCCCGAACTGAATATCGAACACATTAAAAAATGGTGAGCAATAAAACCGCACGGACCTCATAGACTATAATGGGGTCCATGTCTTTTCCACACTTTTCTCTCCGCATGATTCGTGCGTACACCGTGCGGAAAACACACTGACCCCATCATAGTCTATGGGGTCCTTGTGGTTTTATTGCTAACCACTTTTTAATGTGTTCGGTATTCCGTTCAGGGGGTCCCCAAGCAAACTCCCTGAACTGAATACTGAACGCAGATGTGAACCAGGCCTAAGGCTGAAGCCCCACATTGCAAAAACGCAGATTTTTTGCCACGGCTGAAATGTTACATTTTACAGTAGCTTCTGAAAATCACAGCATATCCATTATACCTGCTATTTTCCGTATAGGTAGAATAGGAGCAGAAAGTTCGCAAAGAAAAACTCAGCGAAAATGCAATGAAAAATGTTGCGGGGAAAAATCTGATGCAATTCTGCCACTCTTTTTTTTTTTTGCAGATTTTTTTTGCTGCGTTTCGCTATAGCTTAAAACATTTTCTTGACTGCCAAATATCGTCATATTAGTGGAACAATAGTATAAGTATCTGGGGGATGGGTTATTAATGTATGTTTGGGCATCCAAAGTGTCAGATAATGGTCTACAAAGTAGTAAGACCCATCCATTGGATTTTTTTCTAAGGTTGAAGGGCATATGTAATGTATCCCATTATACTTCAGCCTGGCAGCCTGGCCTATAGATTCTGCCACCATCTATTCTCATTTATACTCACTTCCAATTTTTTCCTTTCTATTCTAATATCCATAAATAGACAAATATTTCCTTCTGGACTGGTTTTATGTCTTGGTGTTGTTATAAGAATGAGTGACAGCTCTCCGCTTGTTGTCTTGTCGGTTCCTCCTGATCTTCGCCACACATTGATGTAAGTTGCAGAACTTTTCATTACACATTTATCAATATAAACCCTTTTAACACACGGTTTTGCCTGTTTTTTAATAGCACCACATCACTGCGCATGAAGGAAACAGCAAAATTATACAAGATCCTGAAGACATTATTTTCTAGATTTCCACAGAGGCCACTTAATTGTCTGATGAATTTCCCATTCACTTGATGGAAGACAGAACATTTCTTGCTTGCAGACAGAAATGTTACGGGGACGGATTGCTATCCTGTTCTATTTAACATGCACTGGGGATTATCAAACAATGCAAAAGGTCAGAAATGCAAGAAACCAAAAGGTTAAAGGGGGTTTCCCATTCAGAAAGTGATGATATCTGGCTATATGTTAGAATTTTCTATTTGGTTGGAGTCCAACGGCCAGAACACCCAGTGCATCTTAGAATGAAGCCGCCATAGTGCTCTTTTATCAATACAGACCCTGTAAATGGGACATTGGGAGGACAGCAATGCAGACATGAAAATGGTAACGGTAATGCTTCGTCCAAAATATAAGGATATGCAATGGAGGTATATGGAAGGCAGGCACAAACGGGATTACCAATGGATAGTGATCTGTTTGTGTCCATTTTGCAATATGTTTTTCACTCTTCATTCTTCTCTGCACATGCTCAGAATGAAGAAGGGGGAAAAAACTGATTGTCAAAAACAGATATGTTTTCTTGATGGACACCGATTGATTAATCCATCAAAAGAGATGGGCTATGAGATTCACTGTACAGACTGAGTCAGTTTTTTTTACCTATGTATTATTTTTATTTATATGGCTTGGCACCGGATGGATACTAGGTGCAAATGTGAACCTAGCCTTAGACTATTGGAAATGCTTACTTTACAGATTTTTAATGAGTTTTTTCTCAATTTGTTCAGAATGCTAAATGTAACATGATTGCTTTTACCTTCCTGTGTGATACCCCCTTTTGTTCTAAATGGTGTCCGCAAAGTCCTGTGTCCCAACAGACCAAACTGTCATGGTCACAGGCAATAAACCATATAAATGGGACAGAACAAGAAGTGGTTCCCATTTATGGGATATGACGCCATAATGTTATGGGATTGAATCCAATCCAATAAAGCTACGTTCATAACAGCATCATTCTTTCTATTCTTCTGTTCCCTCATAGGAACAAAACAATTAAGTGATTGGTAAAGAGGGATCTGACAGAGCTGAGAAGATCCCATTGACTATGAGTAAGACCCCTAAATATTCCCATACGAGTCTGATGAAAATGTAAGTACCGAAACGTGACTTGATCTCTTTACTTGAAATGAATGTGGATACTCACCATCTGATTTCTATACCACACAATTGGTAGTGAATAGAGATAAGCGAACAGTGTTCTATCGAACTCATGTTCGATCGGATATTAGGCTGTTCGGCATGTTCGAATCGAATCGAACACCGCGTGGTAAAGTGCGCCATTACTCGATTCCCCTCCCACCTTCCCTGGCGCCTTTTTTGCTCCAATAACAGCGCAGGGTAGGTGGGACAGGAACTACGACACCGGTGACGTTGAGAAAAGTAGGCAAAACCCATTGGCTGCCGAAAACATGTGACCTCTAATTTAAAAGAACAGCGCCGCCCAGGTTCACGTCATTCTGAGCTTGCAATTCACCGAGGACGGAGGTTTCCGTCCAGCTAGCTAGGGCTTAGATTCTGGGTAGGCAGGGACAGGCTAGGATAGGAAGGAGAAGACAACCAACAGCTCTTATAAGAGCTAAATTCCAGGGAGAAGCTTGTCAGTGTAACGTGGCACTGACGGGCTCAATCGCCGCAACCCAGCTTTCCCAGGATCCTGAATGGAATACACTGTCAGTGTATTCCCGTATACCCGATATATACCCCGATACCCGTTCCAACGGTGTGCCCCCCCACCTTCACCCCAGAAATACCCTGCAAGTCCCCTAGCAATAGAATTGGGGCTATATACACCCACTATTTTTACTACTGGTATACAGTGCCATTGTCTGACTGGGAATTCAAAGAATATATTGGGAATACAAATACCCTCATTTCTTGCTACTGCCATATAGTGCCAGTGTCTGACTGGTAATTCAAAGAATATATTGGGGTTACGTGCACCCACAATTTTTACTACTGGTATACAGTGCCATTGTCTGACTGGGAATTCAAAGAATATATTGGGAATACAAATACCCTCATTTCTTGCTACTGCCATATAGTGCCAGTGTCTGACTGGTAATTCAAAGAATATATTGGGGTTACGTGCACCCACAATTTTTACTACTGGTATACAGTGCCATTGTCTGACTGGGAATTCAAAGAATATATTGGGAATACAAATACCCTCATTTCTTGCTACTGCCATATAGTGCCAGTGTCTGACTGGGAATTCAAAGAATATATTGGGGTTACGTGCACCCACAATTTTTACTACTGGTATACAGTGCCATTGTCTGACTGGGAATTCAAAGAATATATTGGGAATACAAATACCCTCATTTCTTGCTACTGCCATATAGTGCCAGTGTCTGACTGGGAATTCAAAGAATATATTGGGGTTACGTGCACCCACAATTTTTACTACTGGTATACAGTGCCATTGTCTGACTGGGAATTCAAAGAATATATTGGGAATACAAATACCCTCATTTCTTGCTACTGCCATATAGTGCCAGTGTCTGACTGGGAATTCAAAGAATATATTGGGGTTACGTGCACCCACAATTTTTACTACTGGTATACAGTGCCATTGTCTGACTGGGAATTCAAAGAATATATTGGGAATACAAATACCCTCATTTCTTGCTACTGCCATATAGTGCCAGTGTCTGACTGGGAATTCAAAGAATATATTGGGGTTACGTGCACCCACAATTTTTACTACTGGTATACAGTGCCATTGTCTGACTGGGAATTCAAAGAATATATTGGGGTTATAAATACCCTCATTTCTTGCTACTGCCATATAGTGCCAGTTTCTGACTGGTAATTCAAAGAATATATTGTGGTTACGTGCACCCACAATTTTTACTACTGGTATACAGTGCCATTGTCTGACTGGGAATTCAAAGAATATATTGGGGTTATAAATACCCTCATTTCTTGCTACTGCCATATAGTGCCAGTTTCTGACTGGTAATTCAAAGAATATATTGTGGTTACGTGCACCCACAATTTTTACTACTGGTATACAGTGCCATTGTCTGACTGGGAATTCAAAGAATATATTGGGAATACAAATACCCTCATTTCTTGCTACTGCCATATAGTGCCAGTGTCTGACTGGGAATTCAAAGAATATATTGGGGTTACGTGCACCCACAATTTTTACTACTGGTATACAGTGCCATTGTCTGACTGGGAATTCAAAGAATATATTGGGAATACAAATACCCTCATTTCTTGCTACTGCCATATAGTGCCAGTGTCTGACTGGGAATTCAAAGAATATATTGGGGTTACGTGCACCCACAATTTTTACTACTGGTATACAGTGCCATTGTCTGACTGGGAATTCAAAGAATATATTGGGAATACAAATACCCTCATTTCTTGCTACTGCCATATAGTGCCAGTGTCTGACTGGGAATTCAAAGAATATATTGGGGTTACGTGCACCCACAATTTTTACTACTGGTATACAGTGCCATTGTCTGACTGGGAATTCAAAGAATATATTGGGAATACAAATACCCTCATTTCTTGCTACTGCCATATAGTGCCAGTGTCTGACTGGTAATTCAAAGAATATATTGGGGTTACGTGCACCCACAATTTTTACTACTGGTATACAGTGCCATTGTCTGACTGGGAATTCAAAGAATATATTGGGAATACAAATACCCTCATTTCTTGCTACTGCCATATAGTGCCAGTGTCTGACTGGGAATTCAAAGAATATATTGGGGTTACGTGCACCCACAATTTTTACTACTGGTATACAGTGCCATTGTCTGACTGGGAATTCAAAGAATATATTGGGAATACAAATACCCTCATTTCTTGCTACTGCCATATAGTGCCAGTGTCTGACTGGGAATTCAAAGAATATATTGGGGTTACGTGCACCCACAATTTTTACTACTGGTATACAGTGCCATTGTCTGACTGGGAATTCAAAGAATATATTGGGGTTATAAATACCCTCATTTCTTGCTACTGCCATATAGTGCCAGTTTCTGACTGGTAATTCAAAGAATATATTGTGGTTACGTGCACCCACAATTTTTACTACTGGTATACAGTGCCATTGTCTGACTGGGAATTCAAAGAATATATTGGGGTTATAAATACCCTCATTTCTTGCTACTGCCATATAGTGCCAGTTTCTGACTGGTAATTCAAAGAATATATTGTGGTTACGTGCACCCACAATTTTTACTACTGGTATACAGTGCCATTGTCTGACTGGGAATTCAAAGAATATATTGGGAATACAAATACCCTCATTTCTTGCTACTGCCATATAGTGCCAGTGTCTGACTGGTAATTCAAAGAATATATTGGGGTTACGTGCACCCACAATTTTTACTACTGGTATACAGTGCCATTGTCTGACTGGGAATTCAAAGAATATATTGGGAATACAAATACCCTCATTTCTTGCTACTGCCATATAGTGCCAGTGTCTGACTGGGAATTCAAAGAATATATTGGGGTTACGTGCACCCACAATTTTTACTACTGGTATACAGTGCCATTGTCTGACTGGGAATTCAAAGAATATATTGGGAATACAAATACCCTCATTTCTTGCTACTGCCATATAGTGCCAGTGTCTGACTGGGAATTCAAAGAATATATTGGGGTTACGTGCACCCACAATTTTTACTACTGGTATACAGTGCCATTGTCTGACTGGGAATTCAAAGAATATATTGGGAATACAAATACCCTCATTTCTTGCTACTGCCATATAGTGCCAGTGTCTGACTGGGAATTCAAAGAATATATTGGGGTTACGTGCACCCACAATTTTTACTACTGGTATACAGTGCCATTGTCTGACTGGGAATTCAAAGAATATATTGGGAATACAAATACCCTCATTTCTTGCTACTGCCATATAGTGCCAGTGTCTGACTGGGAATTCAAAGAATATATTGGGAATACAAATACCCTCATTTCTTGCTACTGCCATATAGTGCCAGTGTCTGACTGGGAATTCAAAGAATATATTGGGGTTACGTGCACCCACAATTTTTACTACTGGTATACAGTGCCAATTTCTAACTAGGAATTCAAAATGCGCAAGGCTCCCGGAAAGGGACGTGGACGAGGCCGTGGGCGAGGTCGGGGGAATGGTTCTGGGGAGCAAGGTAGCAGTGAAGCCACAGGGCGTCCCGTGCCTACTCCTGTGGGGCAGCAAGCATTGCGCCACTCCACAGTGCCAGGGTTGCTTGCCACATTAACTAAACTGCAGGGTACAAACCTTAGTAGGCCCGAGAACCAGGAACAGGTCTTGCAATGGCTGTCAGAGAACGCTTACAGCACATTGTCCAGCAGCCAGTCAGACTCTGCCTCCTCTCCTCCTATTACCCAACAGTCTTGTCTTCCTTCCTCCCAAAATTCCGAAGCTTTACAGAACAATAACCCAAACTGTCCCTGCTCCCCAGAGCTGTTCTCCGCTCCTTTCATTGTCCCTCAACCTGCCTCTCCACGTCACGATTCCACGAACCTAACAGAGGAGCATCTGTGTCCAGATGCTCAAACACTAGAGTCTCCTCCATCTCCGTTCGATTTGGTGGTGGATGACCAGCAACCCACCCTCATCGACGATGATGTGACGCAGTTGCCGTCAGGGCATCCAGTTGACCGGCGCATTGTGCGGGAGGAGGAGATGAGACAGGAGTTGGAAGAGGAAGTGGTGGATGATGAGGACACTGACCCGACCTGGACAGGGGGGATGTCAAGCGGGGAAAGTAGTGTGGATGTTGAGGCAGGTGCAGCACCAAAAAGGGTAGCTAGAGGCAGAGGCAGAGGTCAGCAGCTTAGGCGAAGCCAGGCCACACCCGGAATCTCCCAAGATGTTCCAGTTCGTACCCAGCCCCGAAAAACTCCCACCTCGAGGGCACGTTTCTCGAAGGTGTGGAGTTTTTTCAAGGAATGCGCCGAGGACAGATATAGTGTTGTCTGCACAATTTGCCTCTCGAAATTGATTAGGGGCTCTGAGAAGAGCAACCTGTCCACCACTTCAATGCGCCGTCATTTGGAATCCAAGCACTGGAATCAGTGGCAGGCAGCAACGGCAGGACAAAGGCCGCCTGCCGTTCACGCCACTGCCACTGCCTCTGCCACTGCCTCTGCCTCTGCCACTGCCACTGCTGACTGTGCTGGCGATGCACTCCAGAGGACGAGCCAGGACACCACTTCATCTGCCTCCGCCACTTTGTTGACTTCTACCTCATCCTCCCCTGGTCCTGTCTTATCTCCTTCTCCTGCACCATCAAAGGCACCATCAGGCGTTTCTTTACAACAACCCACCATCTCTCAGACATTGGAGCGGCGGCAGAAATACACTGCTAACCACCCACACGCGCAAGCCTTGAACGCCAACATCGCTAAACTGCTGGCCCAGGAGATGTTGGCGTTCCGGCTTGTTGAAACTCCCGCCTTCCTGGACCTGATGGCAACTGCGGCACCTCGCTATGCCGTCCCTAGCCGTCACTACTTCTCCCGGTGTGCCGTCCCCGCCTTGCACCAGCACGTGTCACTCAACATCAGGCGGGCCCTTAGTTCCGCGCTTTGCACAAAGGTCCACTTGACCACCGACGCGTGGACAAGTGCATGCGGACAGGGACGCTACATTTCACTGACGGCACACTGGGTGAATGTAGTTGAGGCTGGGACTGCTTCCCAAACTGGCCCGGTGTACCTCGTCTCCCCGCCTAACATTCCTGGCAGGGACACGAGAAGAACACCCCCCTCCTCCTCCTCCTCTACCGCCTCCTCCTCCGCCACCGCCTCCTCCTCCGCCACCGCCTCCTCCTCCGCTGTTAGATTGACCCCAGCTACGAGTTGGAAACGTTGCAGCACTGGCGTTGGTAGACGTCAGCAGGCTGTGCTGAAGCTGATCAGCTTGGGGGACAGACAGCACACTGCCTCCGAGGTGAGGGATGCCCTCCTCGATGAGACGGCAATATGGTTTGAGCCGCTGCACCTGGGCCCAGGCATGGTCGTTTGTGATAACGGCCGGAACCTGGTAGCAGCTCTGGAGCTTGCCGGACTCCAACATGTTCCATGCCTGGCCCACGTCTTCAACCTAGTGGTGCAACGTTTCCTAAAGAGCTACCCCAATGTTCCAGAGCTACTGGTGAAAGTGCGGCGCATGTGCGCCCACTTTCGCAAGTCGACAGTAGCCGCTGCTAGCTTAAAATCTCTCCAGCAACGCCTGCATGTGCCACAACACCGGCTTTTGTGCGACGTCCCCACACGCTGGAACTCAACGTTTCAGATGTTGAATAGAGTGGTTGAGCAGCAGAGACCTTTGATGGAATACCAGCTACAAAACCCTAGGGTGCCACAAAGTCAGCTGCCTCAGTTTCACATCCATGAGTGGCCATGGATGAGAGACCTTTGTGACATCCTACGGGTCTTTGAGGAGTCCACAAGGAGGGTGAGCTCTGAGGATGCGATGGTGAGCCTTACAATCCCGCTCTTGTGTGTTCTGAGAGAATCCCTGATTGACATCAGGGATAACTCAGATCACACAGAGGAGTTAGGGTTAGCATCCGATCCGTCACAGCTGGAGAGTAGGTCCACACATCTGTCCGCTTCACTGCGTTTAATGGAGGAGGAGGAGGAGGAGGAGGAGGAGGAAGAAGAGTTGTCCGATGATGTGATGGTGATACAGGAGGCTTCCGGGCAACTTCGAATCGTCCCATTGTTGCAGCGCGGATGGGTAGACATGGAGGATGAGGAGGAAATGGAGATTGAACTTTCCGGTGGGGCCAGAAGAGTCATGCCAACTAACACTGTGGCAGACATGGCTGAGTTCATGTTGGGGTGCTTTACAACCGACAAGCGTATTGTCAAAATCATGGAGGACAACCAGTACTGGATCTTTGCTATCCTTGACCCCCGGTATAAAAACAACATCTCGTCTTTTATTCCGGTAGAGGGGAGGGCCAATCGCATCAATGCTTGCCACAGGCAATTGGTGCAGAATATGATGGAGATGTTTCCAGCATGTGACGTTGGCGGCAGGGAGGGCAGTTCCTCCAGTAGGCAACCAAGTTCTCACCGGTCCACACAAACGAGGGGCACACTGTCTAAGGTCTGGGACACCTTGATGGCACCCCCTCGCCAAAGTGCCGCCACGGAGGGTCCTAGTGTCACCAGGCGTGAGAAGTATAGGCGCATGTTGCGGGAATACCTTTCCGACCACAGCCCTGTCCTCTCCGACCCCTCTGCGCCCTACACGTATTGGGTGTCGAAGTTGGACCTGTGGCTTGAACTTGCCCTATATGCCTTGGAGGTGCTGTCCTGTCCTGCCGCCAGCGTCCTATCTGAGAGGGTGTTCAGTGCAGCCGGTGGCATCATCACTGACAAGCGCACCCGTCTGTCAGCTGAGAGTGCCGACCGGCTCACTTTGATAAAAATGAACCACCACTGGATAGAGCCTTCATTTTTGTGCCCACCTGTGTAAAGCACCCCAACATGAAACTCCATGTCTGTACTCAACCTCTCCAATTCCTCCGCATCCTCATACTCATCCACCATAAGCGTTGCACAATTCTGCTAATACTAGGCTCCCTCCAACATGATTTCCCCCAACTCTGCTGGTTAGAGGCTCCCTCCACCCTGATTTCCACCAACTCTGCTGGTTAGAGGCTCCCTCCACCCTGCTTTCCCACAACTCTGCTGGTTAGAGGCTCCCTCCACCATGAATTTGCCCAAACTGGGCTGTTTAGAGGCTCCCTCCACCATGAATTGGTCCAAACTGGGTTTTTTAGAGGCTCCCTCCACCATGAATTGGTCCAAACTGGGCTGTTTAGAGGCTCCCTCCACCATGAATTTGCCCAAACTGGGCTGTTTAGTGGCTCCCTCCACCATTAATTGGTCCAAACTGGGCTGGTTAGAGGCTCCCTCCACCATGAATTTGCCCAAACTGGGCTGTTTAGAGGCTCCCTCCACCATGAATTTGCCCAAACTGGGCTGGTTAGAGGCTCCCTCCACCATGAATTGGTCCAAACTGGGTTTTTTAGAGGCTCCCTCCACCATGAATTTGCCCAAACTGGGCTGTTTAGAGGCTCCCTCCACCATGAATTGGTCCAAACTGGGCTGTTTAGAGGCTCCCTCCACCATTAATTGGTCCAAACTGGGCTGGTTAGAGGCTCCCTCCACCATGAATTTCCCAAAACTTGGCTGTTTAGAGGCTCCCTCCACCATTAATTGGTCCAAACTGGGCTGGTTAGAGGCTCCCTCCACCATGAATTTGCCCAAACTGGGCTGTTTAGAGGCTCCCTCCACCATGAATTGGTCCAAACTGGGTTTTTTAGAGGCTCCCTCCACCATGAATTGGTCCAAACTGGGCTGTTTAGAGGCTCCCTCCACCATGAATTTGCCCAAACTGGGCTGTTTAGCGGCTCCCTCCACCATTAATTGGTCCAAACTGGGCTGGTTAGAGGCTCCCTCCACCATGAATTTGCCCAAACTGGGCTGTTTAGAGGCTCCCTCCACCATGAATTTGCCCAAACTGGGCTGGTTAGAGGCTCCCTCCACCATGAATTGGTCCAAACTGGGGTTTTTAGAGGCTCCCTCCACCATGAATTGGTCCAAACTGGGGTTTTTAGAGGCTCCCTCCACCATGAATTGGTCCAAACTGGGCTGTTTAGCGGCTCCCTCCACCATTAATTGGTCCAAACTGGGCTGGTTAGAGGCTCCCTCCACCATGAATTTGCCCAAACTGGGCTGTTTAGAGGCTCCCTCCACCATGAATTTGCCCAAACTGGGCTGGTTAGAGGCTCCCTCCACCATGAATTGGTCCAAACTGGGGTTTTTAGAGGCTCCCTCCACCATGAATTGGTCCAAACTTGGCTGTTTAGAGGCTCCCTCCACCATGAATTGGTCCAAACTGGGGTGGTTAGAGGCTCCCTCCACCATTAATTGGTCCAAACTGGGCTGGTTAGAGGCTCCCTCCACCATTAATTGGTCCAAACTGGGCTGGTTAGAGGCTCCCTCCACCATGAATTGGTCCAAACTGGGGTTTTTAGAGGCTCCCTCCACCATGAATTGGTCCAAACTTGGCTGTTTAGAGGCTCCCTCCACCATTAATTGGTCCAAACTGGGCTGGTTAGAGGCTCCCTCCACCATGAATTTGCCCAAACTGGGCTGTTTAGAGGCTCCCTCCACCATGAATTTGCCAAAACTGGGCTGTGTAGCGGCTCCCTCCACCATTAATTGGTCCAAACTGGGCTGGTTAGAGGCTCCCTCCACCATGAATTTGCCCAAACTGGGCTGTTTAGAGGCTCCCTCCACCATGAATTTGCCCAAACTGGGCTGGTTAGAGGCTCCCTCCACCATGAATTGGTCCAAACTGGGTTTTTTAGAGGCTCCCTCCACCATGAATTTGCCCAAACTGGGCTGTTTAGAGGCTCCCTCCACCATGAATTGGTCCAAACTGGGCTGTTTAGAGGCTCCCTCCACCATTAATTGGTCCAAACTGGGCTGGTTAGAGGCTCCCTCCACCATGAATTTCCCAAAACTTGGCTGTTTAGAGGCTCCCTCCACCATTAATTGGTCCAAACTGGGCTGGTTAGAGGCTCCCTCCACCATGAATTTCCCAAAACTTGGCTGTTTAGAGGCTCCCTCCACCATTAATTGGTCCAAACTGGGCTGGTTAGAGGCTCCCTCCACCATGAATTTGCCCAAACTGGGCTGTTTAGAGGCTCCCTCCACCATGAATTGGTCCAAACTGGGTTTTTTAGAGGCTCCCTCCACCATGAATTGGTCCAAACTGGGCTGTTTAGAGGCTCCCTCCACCATGAATTTGCCCAAACTGGGCTGTTTAGCGGCTCCCTCCACCATTAATTGGTCCAAACTGGGCTGGTTAGAGGCTCCCTCCACCATGAATTTGCCCAAACTGGGCTGTTTAGAGGCTCCCTCCACCATGAATTTGCCCAAACTGGGCTGGTTAGAGGCTCCCTCCACCATGAATTGGTCCAAACTGGGGTTTTTAGAGGCTCCCTCCACCATGAATTGGTCCAAACTTGGCTGTTTAGAGGCTCCCTCCACCATGAATTGGTCCAAACTGGGGTGGTTAGAGGCTCCCTCCACCATGAATTTGCCCAAACTTGGCTGTTTAGAGGCTCCCTCCACCATTAATTGGTCCAAACTGGGCTGGTTAGAGGCTCCCTCCACCATGAATTGGTCCAAACTGGGTTTTTTAGAGGCTCCCTCCACCATGAATTTGCCCAAACTGGGCTGTTTAGAGGCTCCCTCCACCATGAATTGGTCCAAACTGGGCTGGTTAGAGGCTCCCTCCACCATGAATTTCCCAAAACTTGGCTGTTTAGAGGCTCCCTCCACCATTAATTGGTCCAAACTGGGCTGGTTAGAGGCTCCCTCCACCATGAATTTGCCCACACTGGGCTGGTTAGAGGCTCCCTCCACCATGAATTGGTCCAAACTGGGGTTTTTAGAGGCTCCCTCCACCATGAATTTGCCCAAACTGGGGTGTTTAGAGTCTCCCTCCACCATGAATTTGCCCAAACTCTGCTGGTTAGAGGCTCAATCCACCCTGATTTTCAAAACAAATGTTGGTGCCAACCTCAACTTACTACAAGGGCCAAATTCACTGCTGGTGACAAGCTCTCCTCACTGCAAGTGCCAAATACACATGTTTCAAGGTGTTTTCCTACTGTCAGAGAGGTGGTATTGAGTGTGTAAAGTGTGTAGTTGTTAGGCTGTGATGTTGGGGTAATAGAGGGTCTTTGGTGTGTTAGATGCCCCCAGACATGCTTCCCCTGCTGTCCCAGTGTCATTCCAGAGGTGTTGGCATCATTTCCTGGGGTGTCATAGTGGACTTGGTGACCCTCCAGACACGGATTTGGGTTTCCCCCTTAACGAGTATCTGTTCCCCATAGACTATAATGGGGTTCGAAACCCATTCGAACACACGAACATTGAGCGGCTGTTCGAATCGAATTTCGAACCTCGAACATTTTAGTGTTCGCTCATCTCTAGTAGTGAATAAAAGAGCACTAAAATAACTTTACTATATAAGAGAGCAAAATTTCAAATATATAGCTTCAAGGCACTGAGGTAGTGCCATCAGCGTGCCCATGTCACCTTTAAGGCCTAATTCCATGGTGCTTCATCTGAACATAGGACGAAACAAATCTTCTCAGTCTCGTCCATCTTTATTTATGATCAGGTCAAAACTGAACTTTGAGTTGGTCATAGATCAGCCTAAAAGTTAGTTCAGAAGAGCAAAAGGCATGGGGAAGAAAGTGTTGAGCAGTCAGTGGATTAGATAAGATATGGCATTCTACAGCTTGTATTGTAGAGCTTATATAAGCAAGCAAAGCAATTTCATAATTAAATCCAATTACAAAAATTATTTTAACTCCAAATACATCCAATTCAAAGATAAATAAAAATTGATACAAAGATGTAATAGACATAGGCTTTAAGGTAGATGATTAGTGGTGGTCATGAGTTGTTCTATAAATGTCTCTAGGCCGACGCGTTTCTTGAGTGATAGGTGAATTACAGCCTCGCTCACACGACGTGCAATCAGAGCTATTCACCAGGTATTGTGACAGATCAGTTACAGAACAAGCAAATTGCTGCTTCTTCTGCATCATTCTGTAATTTTTCATTACTGTCAATGTGAATACAATTTCTTAGCCTTCAAAATGGAGTCTAATGAATGTATTCATTAATTTATTCGTTTAATCAGATCCTGAGCGGCATTCTGTATTATACTCACAAGCTGCACTCACTCAAAGCCATTTTAACCATAAGGCAAATCGTGCATCTGTACTAGACCCTATAGTAGTGAGGCCGCATCAGCCAACCCCGTTCAAGCAGGATAATCCCATATTTCAGGTAATATCTTGCAACAGGCAGCATTGTCAACTCTATCTGCATCCTTAGGACACAGATAAAGTTTAATACAATTGTAGAGCACAGAGCTATCTTCTCCTTGCTCCACTGTTAAGACTTTGGCTGAGGATGTCTGTGGCGGGGGAAGTGGGTTAGGTGAATATAACATATTTTTTAATTTGTATGTAATATATTGATTAAATGGTCACTGGGAGGACACTATATTGTGTGGGCCACATGAGGGACATTAAATTGTGTGGAAGGCCCACTTATGAAAACTTGAACGGCGCCTAATAATGTGTTAAAACAGCCGTGAAGTCACTGTGTACTATCGTTACATATAATTTACACCATATTTGCAGTCACTGTTCTGGTGGTTGAGTCAGTGTGCACTGATCCTGAGTTATATCCTTTATTATACTCCATAGCTGCACTCACTATTCTGATACAGGAATCACTGTGAGGATACATGACATTACCGTTAGAAGACCAGAAGAACAGAAAAATGGCTCGTCTGATGATGGAAATCATGACAGAAACAAATGGATACCGAGGGATCCCATTAGCTATATTAGGGTTCATTGGGTCAGCTGGCTGTCCGTTTTTTAAACTGAAATTGCTGGACGAATAAGTCAGGCTTAAAGTACTTGTCATTCAGCACTATCTAATGGACTTGCACTGGATGGACACTAAGCACAGATGTGAACATAGGCTAAGTTTGGACTGTCTAACTATTTGTCTAACTATTAGTAAATCTAGGTCACATTGTAAATACATTGCAATATGTATCCTGTACAACTATGAGTTTACAGTACATGCTACATTAAAGGGACTATATCATTGGGAAAAGTCATTTTTAACTAAGTACATCCTTGCATAGGCTTTAGAAAAGCTATTCCACACCTACCTTTTGTATGTAAATCGCCTCAGTAGTTTTTAAATAAGTCCTTTTTTATTCATATGATAATGAGCCTCCTCCGTGCACTTCGGAAGTGTCTGCTATTCTTCATGTGTATGAGAGCAGAGAGATGAGTCATCAACACAGCAGACTCTCTGCTCTCACACACATAGAGAATAGCAGAGAGGGTGCACACAGACACTTCCGGAGTGCACAATAGAGGCGAATTAGCATATAAATAAAGATGGTCTCATTCAAAAACTACTGAGGCAATTTACATACAAAAGGTACATGTGAAATAGCCTTTCTAAAGGCTATGTAAGAATGTGCTTAGCTAAAAATGACTTTTCCCAATGATAGAGCCCCTTTAAGCCTTACAGCACTCACTGCTTTGTATTCAAAATGGTGACAAGTTTTTCTAGTTGATACTAGATTTCTTGGTGTATGACTAAACTTCTTCCTCTGAAATATAAAGGGGAATAAAAGAAAGAACAGTAAATATAAATTCTTGTCTTATTAATTCTATTCTCATGATTCGTTTATTTCCAGGTTTATGAGAAACAATCCATGACAATCCATGTGATGACCGTGTCCTACATATTACCATGCTTTCCTCTGTCAGTGTGTTATGTTACACGGTCCATTGCAGGTAGATATGCCATTCTGTTGCCTGTGAAAGCTGTGTGGTTTATACTTTTATACTGCCTTGAAAATGGCGTCTCAGTTGTGAGCACTGTTGCCTTGCCAACTTGGTATCCTGGGTTGGAATCCGGCCAAGGATAACATCTGCATGGAGTTTGTGTGGATTTCATACCACCCTCCAAAGACATGCTGAGTGAGAACATAGATTGTGAGTCTTACTTGGGACAGTGAGTGATAATATCTGTAAAGCGCTGAGGAATACATTGGCGCCATATATTGAAATAGTTTCTTACATTAGCCATACAGATGCAACAGATTATGTTGTATTAGGCAGTGAAGAATCTTGTGATTTTTGGATCTCATTCTCGGCAGCAGCCATCAGATGAGCGGTTCAGGAGACGTTCCCCGGTTATGACTCTGAAGCTCGTTGGCGCATCTCTTCCACTAATGAGCATCTCTCATTCCCTCCACACTGCGCTCTGTGTGATCCTTGTTCTTCCTGCCTTACACTGAGAAGGAATTTTAGGAAAGGAGCTTGATCGCAGTTCTCGCCTGTGAGGCTGGGAGGAATTGCACTCAACGTGAGAAATTATTTCACTGAAATGAGTTGGGTTAATGGTTTAGTTTCTCAGTCAAGCACGAGAGAAAAACAGCAAATTAATTCAGAATGCACGAGACAGCTCATATGAAGCATAAAGAGCTCTCAGAGGTAATGAAAAGTGCTGCTACTTAGCTGTGCTGGAGGGCATATAACCGTCCCTCATTACCTGTTGGTGTGTACCACCCTGCACTAAATTCTAATGGGAATATTTAAGGGGACCTCCACCTAGAGTACATTTATTTTTCGTTCACAGAAATCTGATTAATATAGCGGAAGGTACTTGGTATAAGTAGCGCCCTGCCTTCTGCCCACAATGTAGTGAACATTGTGCTGGAAAAGTGAGTAGGTATTGGAAATAAGGTGGTTAATAGGAACTTGCTCCCTGGAAACAGCACATGAAAGACTAGAGTTGGTAAACTATGTCATCCAGTCTTAGGCTGCACTATTAAGGTATAAATACATCAGAGTTATGTTCATATCTACTGGAAACCTGTAGCCACAAGAAAACAAGAAGTGTACCATGTGTGTTTTTTGTTGTGGACTTTGTTGTGTAATTCTGTGGATTTGCTGCAGAGTTCACATTCAGAATCTGCAGAACATGCCAATTTCATCTAAATATTTCTCTCACTGTGCAGGGAATTATGAAAACCGGCATCTACGACAAACAGCTATGATCTGCATCAAAGATGGCCACTTTGTTTTTGTACCACAATCGACACTTTCTAACACAGTGGACAAAGTAGGGAGGGGATCAAGGCAAACTGCTGTGCAGACGCCTCAGTATGTCAGATTTAATAAAACTCACACGGGCCCACCAGAAAACTGATGTGTGTTATACCTGAAATCTACACCAGTCCTTGGCTGAGGTAAAATTCAATTCTGGTACACAGGACTTTCCAATATATGCTACAATCATAATAAAGCCAGAGTCTCATAATAATTCAGATGCATTTGCTACAGTTGTAGAATCGATTAAGACTAGCCTAGAAAAGGCCAGTCTTAGGCTGAGGCCCCAAGTTGCAGAAATGTAGCTTTACTTATTGCAGATTTTATTGCGGTTTTTTGAGCCAAAGCCAAGGATGGCTACAAGCGGAATGGGAGATATATATACTTCTCCCTTTTGCTCAATCCACTCTTGGCTTTGGCTCAAAAAACCGCAAACAAAATCTGCAACAAAAAAACCTGTGTTTCCACAATGTGGGGCCTCAGTCTTAGAAGGTCTATACCACAAAAGTTCTATGACCATTGCAAAATTCACAGTGAAGATAAAACGCATGTGCTCTGGATCAATGGAAGTGATCAGATCCCAACCAGCCAGCCAGCAATTTTTCCCCTAGCCTATGAATTGGGGATAAATAGTTTTCATAGTGTAACCCTTTTAATAAACTCTACCAGTGAGTGAATGAGATTTGCTTAACCCCTTAAAGAGGATCTTTCATCAGATTGGGCACAGGCAGTTCTATATACTGCTGGAAAGCTGACAGTGCGCTGAATTCAGCGCAGTATTGGCTTTCCCGATCTGTGCCCTGGGTAAAGCGCTATCGGTCCTGGTACCGTAGGGCTTTACAGTCAGAAGGGCATTTCTGACACTCTGTCAGGAACGTCCTTCTGCCCAGCAGCGCCTATTGCGCTGTACTGTGGAGCGGGGAGGAACGCCCCCTCCCCTCCTGATAATACTCGTCTATGGATGAGCACTGTGAGCAGATGGAGGGGGCGTTCCTCCCCGCTCACGCAGTACAGTGCTATAGGCTCTGCTGTGGTTGAAGGACGTTCCTGACTGTCAGGAACGCCCTTCTGACTGTAAAGCGCTACAGTACCGGGACCGATAGCGCTTTACCCAGGGCACAGATTGGGAAATCCGACAGTGCACTGAATTCAGCGCACTGTCAGCTTTCCAGCAGTATATAGAACTGCCTGTGCCCAATCTGATGAAAGGTCCTCTTTAAAGACTGAGACACTTTTCATTTCTGAGTATTTTTCACATAATGTCACATAATGGCTTATTGTTTGCAAGACAAATTGTACTTTGTAATGGCACTATTCAATATCTTGTACAATATACTGGGAGGCTGGAAAATTCAGAATGAGGTGGAATTGGGAAAAAAAAAAACTTGCGCCAATGTCTTATGGATTTAATTTTTACTGCATTCGCTATATGGTGAAAATGACATGTTACCTGTATTCTGTGGGTTAGTACGATTATGGTAATACCAAATTTATATAGTATTTGTAATGTTTTGATATCTTTTATGAAATTAAAACTATTTGGCTATTTATTTTTTTTCTCCACTATGACATTCACCATATGGAATAAATATTATTATATTTTAATAGTTCGGGCACTTTGGAGCTTGGGAATACCTAAAGTGTCTATGTTTATTATGGTTTATTTGTTTTATGTGTGATCTAGGGAAAGGCGGGTTGATTTGAACGTTTGTGTTTTTTGTGGGTTTTTTTTTTTTCATTTGAAAAACTTTTCTTTTCTTTTAATTTCAGCCTCCCTAGGGACTTTGAACCCTAGGGGGTCTAATCGCTCATACAATATACTTCAATACTAAGGTATTGCAGTGTATAGTAAAATCCATTGACTTCTATTATACGTGGGAAGAATATGCAAATATGTTTCCCAAGATGTAAATAGGGAAACAGTGTCTCTGTATGCTCTATTTACATCTTGGGAAACATATTTGCATATTCTTCCCATGATCCCCACAGTGGCGCGAAAATGGCTTTATAAGACTCCACACACCTACAAGGTAGTCTCTCCCTAAGGAGTGACAATACCCCCATATTCTATTATACGTGTAATAGAACTATGATAATGACAAGCTAGGGAGCCTTTAATAGGTTCCCAGCTGTCTTGGCAACTAATCGCCACCCTCCAATGACCAGGTCCAATGACCCATGTTACCTGCACATTTTAGGTGCTGCTGTCGCCTTAACAGTTGCGATCAGTGGCGGGTGCTGTATATGGATTATACAGCCAGCAAATGCTGTGTATGGAGAGCATTCAGTTCCTGAGCCTTCTCTATACAACCACTGGCAACTAATGACGTACAAGTACTTCATTGGTCAATAAGGGGTTAAACCCAATCCACTTAACTGCTACTGTAAGTGCCGAAAATGTTCCATCTACTATTCAGCAGCAGAAAATCTGCAGAATATTCAGCCAATGTGGTCAATGCAAAGGCCACCCCAGCCACCCCACGCCCAGCCTGAGCGTAAGGGGAGGCCGCTGGAGCAGCGCTGCTCCAGCGGTCTCCCCAATCCACCGCTCGGTGACGCTAAGCCAGTCCAAGCAAGGTAAGCAAAAATGCCGCCCACCCCGGGGCCCTGGCATAGCGCCGCCTGAAGTGGTCGCTTCAGGTCACCTCATGGGAGGTGTGGCGCTGGGCCCCCCTATATCTATGAGAATGAGAACTCAAGTCCAAACTATGCTTTTTCTCATACCTCCTACAATCCAAGTTGGGCACCTGCACAGGGCTTTACTTTTTTAAAGGAAGGACTTACGAGGATCTTTCTGCTCTGCTCTTTTTCAAGTGTTGTCCCTGACCCATAATGAGAAGATATGGGCATGGTTTGGGGTGACTTGCAGCATTACTAATTTTTCATGCATTAAACATTTCAGAGAGTTATTTTACCTGCATTATCCAGATAAGACTTAATGGGGTAGTTGGCTATAGCAGCCTTCATATCTCCTATGTTGGCACACGACTCCTCATAAATGAGACGTGACCTCCACCAGCCGTGCGCTTGGAGTGAAATATATCCCACCTGAAAACTGGCATAGATTTTCAGCATCGTTTACACCAATTTTCAGGCATCAATGATCTGTCAATGATAATAGATAGTCTCCTGTGGGCCATGCAAAAAAACCAGATGTCATAATTTATGTCACAACAGGCACTTAAAAGTTGCAAACCCGAGGTTTGCAACTTTTTTTATGCCAGAAAACTGGCTTAAAATACTAATAATATTTCTGGCTCAATGTTTCATCTTAGTTAATAAAATGCACAGAATGCACAGTAAACTGAAGTGACTTAATGAAATGCACAATAACAAAACAAATTATAAGTCCGAGGAACTCCTGCAAATAAACACGCTGAGATCCGTATAAATATGGAGATTGTGACTTATTACATGTGAATCCAGGCACTCTGCTGAATTAGTTACAAAAACAAATTGCATGTTTAGGTTTCAGCTCCCTGGGGCAAATTCATCAGGATCGTACAAATGAATCTGTACACGGGAACCAGGAAACGTTTCAGAGACGACAGCCGCTGCCACATAGGAGTCTGAATGTTTGCCTAAGTCTATGGTATAAAAAAAGATTCGGAAAACATTCATACCCAAATTTTGGTTTTGGTCCTTTGTTGTAAAGTTATGTTATTTTGAACGCCAACATATTATTTCATCTTCCACCATCTTTTACGGCTTGCCTTCGCCAAGACCTTGTGCTTATGTATTTTAAGAATACTTCAAAGATTAGTGGAAGGTAAAAAGGATGCGCTGGTAAACGCCATAGCGGGGAAAAAAAAGTCCAAAGCGTCAAACCGCCGTAGCGGGGGAAAAAAAAGTCCAAAGCGTCAAACCGCCGTTTTTCCACTGTTTTGCCTCTAATAAAAATTTGAATAAAAAGTGATCAAAGCAATAGCACTTACCCAAAGGGATATAATTAAAAAAGTACATCTGGTCCTGCAGAAAAAGCAGAGCAGGTACAGGTATAACACCATTCAGGACCCATCCACTGCACTATGTATCTCCATACATGGAAGTATTAAAAAAAATGTTACGGGAGTCAGAATATGGCGACTTTTAGGAAAAAAAAATTTGCACACTTTTGTTATGGGTTAAAATGTAAATAAAGCCATATAAATTTGGTATCCTTGGAATCGTACTGAAATATAGAATACAGGTGACATGTCATTTTGGCTGCACAGTGAACGCTGTAAAACCGTCCGTAAGAAAGTGCACTTTTTCTTCAAATTCACTCCATTCTGATTTTTTTACAGCTTCCTAGTACATTGTACAGAATAAATAATGGTAGTATCGTGAAGAAAAATTTGTCCCGCAAACATTGAGACCTCTAGTAATTGGGACGGCAACAAGTAGTGTAGAGAGTGACAATTTACATAATTTTAAGAAAAACTTGGGGCATACTATTAGTGTACCTACGGCCTATTAGCTTTCCAGCTGATTAAGCTGGACTATCTTCCAAAACCGATCATGTCAGTTGTTCTTCTTCCTCTCTCAGTTATCCATTGTGTCTGTGGTTTTCTGCATCCAGTAATCATATTCTGCTGCTCAAATTGATACTCTAGCATATGCAACAATGCCAGACACTGAGGGAGGGGAGTGTGTAATGGCTTACTCTGGTGAATTTGAGGTGGGAAATGGTCTGGTTTGGAGGAACTGGAGGATGAGGATGGGTCCTGAATGGTGTTAAAACTGTGTCTACTCTGCACCCATAAGGTGATGTCAGTAGTAGTACTGGCAAGCACCTTGTCTTGTGTTTCTAGACTATAGCCTTTGATGATCAAAATATCGACCCAAGCTATGTATTGCCGCTGCCCACAAGTCCTGCTCCACTTGGACGTTTACAAGGAGAGGCTCATAGGGCGATATCATGGAGGGACAACTCTTTTTCTCCTTAAAAATAATAACGGCTAGATATTCTCCAGCAAATCTGTGCACTGCTATCAGGTGATGAAACAACATAAGGATTGTTTTTAGATTAGCACAGGCTGCAAGACTGTATATACAACAAAAAAACGCTTAAATTACAGATAATGTTTTTTTTTAGCTATGCATAGGCTACAATACTGTACTGTATATATGAGCAGCAACAAAAAAAATGAAATTTTTGTTTACATTTGTGCAGGTTGAGCATATGAGCAGTTACTGTATATACAGTCCTATGAAAAAGTTTGGGCACCCCTATTAATCTTAATCATTTTTAGTTCTAAATATTTTGGTGTTTGCAGCAGCCATTTCAGTTTGATATATCTAATAACTGATGGACACAGTAATATTTCAGGATTGAAATGAGGTTTATTGTACTAACAGAAAATGTGCAATATGCATTAAACCAAAATTTGACCGGTGCAAAAGTATGGGCACCTCAACAGAAAAGTGACATTAATATTTAGTAGATCCTCCTTTTGCAAAGATAACGGCCTCTAGTCGCTTCCTGTAGCTTTTATTCAGTTCCTGGATCCTGGATGAAGGGATTTTGGACCATTCCTCTTTACAAAACAATTCAAGTTCAGTTAAGTTAGATGGTCGCCGAGCATGGACAGCCCGCTTCAAATCATCCCACAGATGTTCAATGATATTCAAGTCTGGGGACTGGGATGGCCATTCCAGAACATTGTAATTGTTCCTCTGCATGAATGCCTGAGTCGATTTGGAGCGGTGTTTTAGATCATTGTCTTGCTGAAATATCCATCCCCGGCGTAACTTCAACTTCGTCACTGATTCTTGAACATTATTCTCAAGAATCTGCTGATACTGAGTGGAATCCATGCAACCCTCAACTTTAACAAGATTCCCGGTGCCGGCATTGGCCACACAGCCCCAAAGCATGATGGAACCTCCACCAAATTTTACAGTGGGTAGCAAGTGTTTTTCTTGGAATGCTGTTTTTTTTGGACGCCATGCATAACGCCTTTTTGTATGACCAAACAACTCAATCTTTGTTTCATCAGTCCACAGGACCTTCTTCCAAAATGAAGCTGGCTTGACCAAATGTGCTTTTGCATACCTCAGGCGACTCTGTTTGTGGCGTACTTGCAGAAACGGCTTCTTTCTCATCACTCTCCCATACAGCTTCTCCTTGTGCAAAGTGCGCTGTATTGTTGACCGATGCACAGTGACACCATCTGCAGCAAGATGATGCTGCAGCTCTTTGGAAGTGGTCTGTGGATTGTCCTTGACTGTTCTCACCATTCTTCTTCTCTGCCTTTCTGATATTTTTCTTGGCCTGCCACTTCTGGGCTTAACAAGAACTGTCCCTGTGGTCTTCCATTTCCTTACTATGTTCCTCACAGTGGAAACTGACAGGTTAAATCTCTGAGACAACTTTTTGTATCCTTCCCATGAACAACTATGTTAAACAATCTTTGTTTTCAGATCATTTGAGAGCAGTCTGCCCATGCTCGGCGACCATCAAACTTAACTGAACTTGAATTATTTTGTAAAGAGGAATGGTCCAAAATACCTTCATCCAGGAACTGATTGAAAGCTACAGGAAGTGACTAGAGGCCGTTATCTTTGCAAAAGGAGGATCTACTAAATATTAATGTCACTTTTCTGTTGAGGTGCCCATACTTTTGCACCGGTCAAATTTTGGTTTAATGTATATTGCACATTTTCTGTTAGTACAATAAACCTCATTTCAATCCTGAAATATTACTGTGTCTATCAGTTATTAGATATGTCAAACTAAAATGGCTGCTGCAAACACCAAAATATTTAGAACTAAAAATGATTAAAATTAATAGGGGTGCCCAAACTTTTTCATAGGACTGTATGAGCATTACAATACTCTATATACAGCAGCACAGATATTCTCCCTCAATTTTTTCAGAGCTGAGTGCTCAGTATGATGCAGTGAGATGAAACTCAGACCCTTCACTCATCTCAACCATTACTGTAAATGGCTGTCATCATGCTTATATAGTAATTTATATAGTAATATATTTTATTAGATAGATAGATAGATAGATAGATAGATAGATAGATAGATAGGAAATAGATAGATAGATAGATAGATAGATAGATAGATAGATAGATAGATATTGGCATTTGTTTGGTTTCAGTAAGAAATAAACAATTTGTAATATTTAGGTTGAATGATGAATCAGTTCACCCATCTCAATTGCTGTGTCATCAGGAGCAGGGCTAGAACCTATGACATGGGTGTAGTACTGACTTTTTTTTTCTACTTCATCTTTTTCATTTGTTTGTTTTACAAATGTATACACATTTTGCACCCACATAAGGTCCCCATAAAATCCTCATGTTTTCCTTTTTCCATTTTGCTTGATGGAAAACCTATTTGCATATTTTTCCCAGGACTCTGAGCAAAACGTCAATGGTCTTTAAGACTATGCACAAATGAAAAGGTGGCTTGCAAAGGCATCAATTTCTGACCCATTTAGATGCAGTGAAGGGGTAAAAGGGGTAGGGGGACCTTGTGACCTGAAGGTAAGGGCAGATCCCAGGTACGAGACATCACTCTTTTCCCTCACCAAGCCACAAATGATACTAAGAATGGTTAATGGAGCGAGCATTAGATACTTAGAAGAATTAGGTCTAATTTAATTGGACGAGATGTAATTGTTCAGGATTCACTCATCTAGAACACAAGATTTATGGAGGAAGGGCAAGAGATTTCTACCGCTTGCAAATGTTCATAATAATGTTTTTGGGCATGAGGATATAAAGCCATTAAACTCCCATTAAATAGAATAAGAGAGTTTGCATTTTGTTTTAAGTTGATAAAGGGGTTTTCCTATGAACATTTTTAATTTGTGGACAAATGGTTAACATTTCTGCAGATATAAATAATTCAAATATTTGCAGAGTTTTATATCTCTAAACATCTTAATGGTGACAGTGTTTTGTCTTGATAGGTTACCAATGAGCGGATGAATTTTCTATGATCTTGCACGTCCTTATTGTGGCCAGTTTATCTTCCCGTGCCTGCTTCTGTGTAAGGAATAAGGAAATTATGGCTGGCTTTCTGACAATTGCCAGAATATAGAAAGTTCCTGCATCTATTGGCAACCTATCAGGACAAAAGACCACCACCACTAAGATGAATGGAGAAAATTTATTTATATTTGCAGAATGTTTAATTTTTGATTTTCTACAAAGTTAGATATGGCAAAACTCTTTTACCTTATAGTTAGCCATTTTTTTAAAATTAAATATGCTTCCATTTTTAGGCCAGTTTTACAACATAGAAAATTGCATGCCATTCTTACATTATAATTTGCAAAGCATCTTCAGTGGCTGTTCTAGTGCATACTGTAAGTGTACATTAAAGAGGACCTTCCACCACCTGGGGCACATGCGGTTCAATACACCACTAGAAAGCCGACTTTCACGTTCTATGCCCCCGGCGAAGAGCGGGTACCATAGCTCTTCACTGTCAGAAGGGTGTTTCTGACAGTCAATCAGAATGCCCTTCCTCACAGCAGCGTCAATAGCGCTGTACTGTGAGAGCGGTGAGGAACACCTCCCTCCCTTCCTGATAGTACTCGTCCATAGACTAGTACTGGGAGGGAACGTTCCTCACCGCTCAGCGTCATCACTAGGTGGTAAGCAGTGCCCCCTCTCACAGTGCAGCATAATAGACGCTGATGTGAGGAAGGGCGGTCCTGACTGACTGTCAGAAACGCCCTTCTGACAGTGAAGAGCTACGGTACTGGCACCGATAGCTCTTCGCTGGGGGCACAGAATGTGTGATGAATTCAGCGCTCTGTCGGCTTTCTAGCGGTGTATTACACTGCATGTGCCCCAGGAGGTGAAAGGTCCTCTTTAAGTCTGGGTAAGCTGGGTGACACCTGCTATGGAAGCTAATATATTAGTTGTCATAGAATGTAACTGCACTTTATGGAACTGTGTTGTACAGATAACTACAGCTATAGAGGTTACTGAAACTGTAGTTACACACAGCCCTTCTCTAATATAGTAAAGCAGTTCTTTGAATGGCATTTGACAGTTTCCAGGGGTCCTGATACACTTGTCTTGGCTCTTTAATGTTTGCGTCATTAACTAGGCTCTGCCTACATTGTTTTTGACTGCTGTGCTACCACTTTCCAGGCCTTATTTCCATGTTGTCTATGGCCCATTTGCTTCCATATTAAGACCTTTAATATTGCCATTTCATTAGATTACGCCTGTACTAATGTAATCGCCCCTACCCCTTCCCACAATCCTCCAGTAAATGTGCCATTGCGACACAATCTGCTTGGCACAGCAACCCTTAACACCGCAGCTCTCCGTAAAACATGACACAAACATATGTCAGTAAAGTTGCATGTGTTCATTTTGGAGGCTGCTCTGCTGAGTCTCCCAGCCAAACGGCACAGCCCTATCTCCGGCACAGATGGGGAGACACACAGCACTCGCTGGATCGCTGGATATGCTGGATTTCTGCCATTGTCTCTATCCTGTTGCCTAATGAGCTGCAGTCAGCTGGGAAGAACTACTTTGCCATCATCCTCATCTACTGACATGAACCCTGACATGACAGATACATATCATGACATGCCACTCTTCACTCCAGTAATATTTCATGGTTTGGTGAGAGATCTCACCAGAGAACTCACAGACAAAAATGTGCTATAAGACGTATGTAAAGGATGTGATTAACTTCATATATTCAACATATATTGTAAGTAGAGATGGTCAAATGGGTTTGTAACGAACCGGATTCTACCCGAATTTTCCACATTGTACGTTTTTTAATGAAAATGAACAAATGGCAATGAACAGAATTGGCTGCACAATGAGAAAGTAGCAAAACCATGTGTTTGAACAAGAAAAGCATGCAAAGCATACACATGTGCAAAGACTCAGACACTGTCTGTGAATGATAGTGACGTTGTAGAAACATCCGACAGGCTCTCATCCGAAAGACGGTGATGGGTGGACCTAATAATGCTGATGTCTTATATAGTATAAAAAACTGGTGCATTTGTTCTCAACTTTTAGTTGCTGTAAATGATGGGCATGCAAATAGATATGTGATCCATCTCACTGCCTCATAGGTTATAGAACAGTTCAGGAAAAGCAATGTGAATTCCATTCATTAGTTATAGAACAAGGAGAACTTAGAGAATCAAGACACAGGCAGTTTAGTACTAGAATTCAATGGAGATAGGATAGGCTCATAGACTGTGACTGGGTGAATTCTGTGCTTCTTCTGCTCCTGCTACTATTGCTGCCTACACAGAGTTACAGTTCACCTTTTAATTGCCAATAATCTAAGTTTGTCTGACTTGTGCAATAGAGCAGTTTCAATTCTCTATCCACGTTGTTTACACATACTTTTCTACTGACAAAAAAAATCCTGTTAGGGAGCATTCACACTACCGTCTGTGTCCAACAGGTAGTGTCCGCTCAAAATCTGTCACGGACATTAGGAGCGGACACTAGCTGTGTCCGTGACACCTGTCATTTATTTAAATGGAAATCGGGTTCGTTCTTTTGCACTCCGTGCCCTTCCTTCACTGTCCGCATGTAAAGATGTCTGACTTTTCAAGCGGACAGAAAAACCCGACATGTAGGTTTCTTCTGTCAACTTGAGAAGTCGGACATCTTTACATGCGGACAGGGAAGGACGGGCACGGAGTGCAAAAGAACGCACCAGATGTCCATTTAAATAAATGACAGGTGTCACGGAAACAGCTAGTGTCCGCTCCTAATGTCCGTGCCAGATTTTGAGCGGACACTAGGAGCGGACACTACCTGTCGGACACAGACGGTAGTGTGAATGCTCCCTTAGGGGGCAACACAGTAGCTCAGTGGGGAGTCCTGGATTTAAATCCTGCCAGGAGCAATATCTGCAAGGAGTTTGTATGTTCTCCCCTTGTTTGTGTGGATTTCCTCCCATTCTACAAAGACATAGGGAAAAATGTACATTGTGATCCCTATATGGGGCTCACAATCTACTTTAAAATGAAAAAAAAAAAGACAAATCCTGTTAGTAAAAAATGTTTTACTAAGGACTTTTTGGGCAATAGTTTATATGTTCTCATTAAACAGCAAAAGGCTGCTTTAGCCTGTGCAAAGCTTAACCTCTTAAAGGGGCTCTATCAGCAAAATTATGCTGATAGAGCCCCACATATGCGTGAATAGAAAAAACAATCTCAAAATCACTTGTGTAAGTTAAAGCGGCTCAAAGTTATTGCCATTTAAAGTGACACATGTCCGTTTTGAAAAAAGTGGCTTGGTCCTTAATGCACTTTTGGGATGTGTCCTGAGAGGGGCTCTATCAGCAAAATTATGCTGATAGAGCCCCACATAGGCATGAATAGCCTTTAAAAAGGCCATTCAGTCATTGCTAATGTTATATTAAATTACCCCCGTTTTAAAATAATACCCTACAAAAGAATATGATAATCATACCGTATAGTGCACGGTGGGCGGGCATGCACGGTCCGACGTCATCTTTAGCCATGCCTACATCTTCTTTCTTCTTGCAGCGATGTCCTCAGGTCTCGTCTTCCTCGTCTTCTTCTTCCGGTTTCATTGCTTGTAATCCCGCGCCAGCGCAGTAGCAAGGGAACTGAGTATGCTCAGTTCGTGGTCCTGAATGTGCCGTGCACTCCGAAAAAAAAGTAAGGAATTTGCAAAGGAGGAAGATATGGGTGAGCTCTAAGCTGCTTTTGTAGCTAAAGATGACGTCGGACTATGCATGCCCGCCCAGCGTGCACGATACGCTATGATTATCATATTCTTTTTTAGGGTATAATTTTAAAAAGGGGGTAGTTTAATATAACATTAGCAATGCCTGAATGGCCTTTTTAAAGGCTTTTCACGCATATGTGGGGCTCTATCAGCATGATTTTGCTGATAGAGCCCCTTTTACGACACATCCCAAAAGTGAATTAATGACCAGGCCTCTTTTTTCAAAACGGACATGTGTCACTTTAAATGGCAATAACTTTGAGCCGCTTTAACGTACACAAGTGATTTTGAGATTTTTTTTTTGTAACACATTATACTTCATGTTAGTGGTAAACACTAAGTAATATTTTTGTATTAATTTATAAAAAAAAAAATATAGGAAATTTGATGGAAATTTGGAAAAAATTTCAATTTTCAAAATGTGAAACTCTGCTTTTCAGGCAGTCATACCACCCAAATACATAAATAAATATTATCTACCATATCTCTGCTTTATATTGGAATCATCTTTTGATTGTCTTTTAATTTATTTTGGACGTTACAAGGCTTACAAGTTTAACAGCAATTTTCCACATTTACAAGAAAATTCCTATATAATAGAAAACTTCACCTCTCAAATAATTCAAAGCAGCATTTGGGATGTTTGTTAACCCTTTAAGCATTTCATAAAAATAAACATAATATGGAGGTGAAATTTAGACATTTCATTTTTTTCACTAATACATTTATTTAAACCTAAATTTAACACATTCACAAACAGTTAAAGTAGAAAATGCATCTGACAGTTTATTGTGCAATTTCTTCTGGGCATAGACACGAATGTAAAAATAGCAGGGCTCAGAAGGGAAGGAGCACTGCGCTTTTTAGCTATTGGGGTACAGATTTAGAGGGTCTTTCTGGACACCATGTTTTTTTTGCAGAGCCCTGGAGGTGACAGTAAACTGGAATTCCCCAATAAGTGACCCCATTTCGTAGGGTCTCTGCAAATGTGACATGGTGTCCAAACACCAACAATCTAAATCTGCCCTACAAAAGCACATATCGCTCCTTCACATCTGTGCCCTCTTCAGGCGGTGGCTTCAAACTTCTAGGCCTCAGGCCTCGGGCAAAGCCGACAGCGCATGCCCACCGGCCACAAGAAAATATCACAGTATTGTAAGTGGCCATGTTCTTGTGGCTAGCAGGTATGCGCAGTTGGCTGCCCGAGGCCTATAAGTTTGAAGCCACCGCCGGAAGAAGATACAAAGAAGACCAGTTCCCGAAGAAGATGGAATCTGTGCTGGAGAGTTCTCTCGCAGCATTGGGGACGCCCCCAGTGCTGCGAGAGAACTCATTTGCATACCGACAAAAACTAAATTATATACCGAATGGTGTTGTGGAGAAGACATCTAAAGGTAGGAGAAGAAGAGCTTTTCTTAAGGCTATTCCTACGTGTTGGGCAGAAAAATTTGAGTTTTAATGATATGATCCCTTTAAGCATTTGTGCAAATATGCATATATACATACAGAGTAGTGCAGCCTCTACTTATCTAAGCAAAGAATCTCCATCATTTCAGGATTTTTGGGGGGTAATAATTAAGCACTGTGTGCAGTGGGAAAAAAAAAAAAAGAGGTTGTGGAGTGCCTTTTCCTGTCTTCGGGCCTCTTGGCTGACTTCACAGGCATTGGGGTGTCAGTCATTACCGCAGGCTGAGAGGAAGCAGGCTTGTACCAATTCACCTACAGTCCAAAAAATTAGCCAAACAGTTCAATAACGTTTTTTTTAGTCTACTATTTGGCTAGCAGCAGAAGTTTCCTTTGAACTTGCAACCACCTACAGCAGCTTCAAAGACTTATATGCAACCCATTTAACAAGGGAGTCAAGGTGATTAGAACTGTGAGGCAGGTATTCCACATGTGAAGTTTTAACTGTAATGTAGCCTTCATTGGAGAGCAGCCAAATGGGGTGTTTTCACCACATTCGAGGCTCAAGGACAATGGTGTTAAAAAATAATGGTGGCAGTAATGAGAAAGGCAAAGTTGGGACTCCAGTTATTATTGAAAACTGGTAAAGCTGATATCAATTTTGTCAAAAAACAAGAATAAATAAAATTTCAGTTCTTATCGTCCCACATTGTGGTCCGTGGTTATTTTCTGTGCATTCAAGAGAACTTGCCAGCCCTTGTCTCTACATACCCACATATACCTTTGCTCTGCAAACTCAAAGTGGACATAGTTTAACCTTTACTTTTTGCTATCTATTGCTAGCAAATTTAATGAACCCATTTTACATGAAGGAAAGACAAATGGGGCTATTACCTGGCCAAGTGAATAAAGTATTGTGAGTGTCAGAGAAGTGGTGAATAGTAGCAGGGGGTACTACTGGCATTATGATACCCTATCCAAATCTGAGTTTGGAAAATGCATGAAACACTCTGCATATGCCCAAGTCTGGAAGTCAAATAATAATACACAAGATGGCCTGTGCAAAGCACTGAAGACCATAGGCCTCAAATCCTTCATAGAAAATAGTACTGTACAACTAAGACTAAACTCCATATACACAAGCATATCACAAGGTTATATGCAGCGACAGTAATGGGTCAGTAAGAAGAATGGAGACAGATTAAAAACTTTATTGGGGACGCTTGGAGGTTAAGACTAAATATGAGACTGTGCTGCTCTGATAAGAGCTGATTTCCCATCCCATATATGTTTTATATGGTTTATGAGCTCTCATAAGGCACTGACCTGGCTCTGTCCCTGCAGCATCCTCTGCTGCCTCAGCTAGACATGCCAGGCTATTGGTATAAAGGTAGCAACAGACAATGAATAGTAATAGGTCATCACATTCCATCCACACCACAAAAAATCAAACCTTTCATAGAATCCCCCATGAGAACGCTGCTGTGTGTTACTTAATCCAGCTCCTTCCCCGCTCCCTGCCACTCATATCAGTGTAATTGGCTACTGTGTACTTTGCAACTGAAAATCTCTCTTCTCTCCGCAGGCTTTTGACCACAGTAGACATTATGATGAAGAGATCTGTTGGAGATCTTGCCCAGCAGCATCTCCTCCCAGTATTGGTACAGCTATGTTCTCACAGGTAACCCGCTACCTCCGATATATGTTGTGACTAGGGAATATTGTATGATTACTTTTTCCTGGGGTAAATGGATTGCACTTTCAGCAGACACTGCAAAAACATAATCATCATAGCAACATGGTGCAGCTCCTAGAGTATAGCTTTCATTCACTCATGCAGTTGTTAAAGAAGGGGTTCACGAAGGGTCCATATTGTGGTATCGCACTACTGAAGTCTACATAGTATATATTACAGACTAAGGTGCATAAATTTTACTTACATTAAATATGATGATTTACAACCACATTTACATCATCCACATGTATATACATTTTTTGCTACTTGTTTAAAGGGTTTGTTTGGGCTAAAATTATATTTCTCATCTAAGCTAACTCCCCCACCACCACTGTGAAGGTTGCAATTTCATAATGTATGAAAAACATTGTTATCCTTAAAAAGTTAAATGCTAAGTATAGTTGTTTATATTTGAAACAGAAATACAAGATGGTGGCTGCACCAGGATAAGACCCCATTGTGTAGGGACGTGGCCTACGCATGGTGGAATGAAGCAGCAGATCTCCTCAGCTCCCAAGCCCCCGAGCGGTTTTTGGACCTTCCCCGGGCACTCACCTTGGTTAAACGCCTAGGGCATAAGGCGTCCTCGTCCTCCCGGGTAGAGCCGCAGCTGACCCTGTTTCTAGTGTCTGCGGCTTCCTCCATGTCGGCAGTCGGCGGGCCCAAGATGGCGCCATCCCGCGCTGGCACCGTCCCTCAAGACCAGCGCTCCCAACAGCTGCAGGCACCGATGTCCTCTGCCTCCCCTCCGACTTCCTCTCTGGTGTCTTTGCCGGTGCCGGTTCGCATGGCCTCCGTGGGATCCAGTGTTGAGCCGAATCAGCCTTCGGTTCTGTCCCCCTAGGCTCCTCAGGATGGTGGAAGCACCGGAGAGTCCTCGCTCCCCCTCCCCCTGCAGCACAGGCTCCAGTTCCAGTCTCAGCTTCACCCCTGCAGTGTCTCCCTCTCTCCACCTCTGAGACTGATCTGCTTGCTGGGGTGTCCAGCTGTCCCCCTTCCTCCTGGGGCTTAGCTGCTCCCCTCTGCTACTGTCAGGACACCCACAGTATCTGGACAATGTGGCCTCCAGCCTTCCCTTGTGCAACTTGCTGAAGGAGCCAGCGACTCCCAGTCTGGACTGTCCTTTTCCCCTATTGAGCCTTCCTCAGCGCCCCCCAAGGATATGCCTGTGCCCTCTTCCATGTTGCAGCCCTGCTCCATTGTCCGTCCCAGAACTACACACAGTCTGCTTCTGCCTCATATGCTGCCGTGGCCGCTTCTTCTAGGAGGGATCTCGAATACGCCTCGACACCTGAGGCCCTTCATACTCCAGCATTTTCGGACTCTTATGATTCTTCACAGCATGGTCTCCCGTTGCACCCTGGTTATGAGACACCTCCTCAAGCCTGTCTTGCAGCGGATTTTGGATGCTGGTGCTTCCTACTGGTGGGGCCATCCCTTCCATCTCCAGGTTCGCCGTAATGGTGTCGTGTTTGCCCTTCATTCTCCGGACAGGTCGCTGCTCTGGCCCAATTCCTGGATCTACCGGATTCCCCCTGCTGGGGGCTTCGGTCAGTTTCGGCCTACCGTGGCTCTTGGCAGTGTTTTCCACCCCCCTCCTCCATCCCGGGCGTGGAGCGCTGTGGCTAGGGGGCTTGTGATTTTCTCCTTCCCCCGACCCCTGTTGTTGACAGGAGTCGGGGCTGGGTTCTGATGCTAGCCATCTTTTTTCTTTGGCTCCCTGGCCGTGGTGCGCTCCTTCGGTTTTGTGTGGAGGACCCTGGACGCTCTGGTGGTCGTCCGATTCGGCCCAGAGTTCCCTGTTTTCTTGTTTTCTTCATCGTCCTATTTGCCCAGTTCCTCATTGTTCTTTTATGATGCCGCTCAGGGCACGGGTATTGTACTATTGTTTACTGCCTCTACCCCGACTGGTTAGGTTTGGCAACTCTCTGGGGACGCAGTGCGGTGTGTCCTCGAGACCTGCGTTGGGGGGGGGGGGTTCCCACTGTTTTTTGTGGTCCGACCCGGGCTAACTGGGTTCGGTCCGGCTATTTGTTTAGTTTTTGGTGTCTTGTGTATGTCCTTTTATTTGCTGTTTGTCTTGCCTCTTCTCCACCCTTGTGTTTTCTGTCCTGTTTCTTCCCCTCACCTGACCCTTTTCCTACTTTCTCTCTCTCTAATTGCAGAATTGTATATGGTCTGGTACTTGTCAGAAACTCAGCCAAAATTCCTTTATTGTGGCTAGCTTATCAGGCATGGACACCACATACATCGGAAGATAACCCAGTCACTATAAGGAAATTATGTCTGGGTTTTTGAAAACTCCCAGATCATAGAAGTTTCAAGACAACAAAGAAAAAATGTTAAACTTTAAATTTTTTACAAATTTTAGATATGGTTATGGGAAAACCCCTTTAAAAGGAGTCTGTCAGCAGGAAAGCGTTAATCAAAGTAATGACAGTATCTTGCAGTCACCTTAGATACTTTCCAAATATGCCTTTGTCATTTGGCATTGTATCCCCAATGTTGAGAAAATTGCTGTTTTATTCATATGTAAATTAGGTGAGAAAGGATTTTTGGGTTTTGGGCTTCGCTGTTGACTCTATATTTTTTCCATGAATTGCTGCCCAGATCAACGCACCATCCTTTGATTGACAGCTCTCCCACCTGGAGCTATGGGTGCCAGTTAGGGGAGGTAATCTATAGCACAGAGCGAAGTCCATGAAATAAAAGAAATCCCCCAAAATCCCTTTTAATCTAATTTGCATATGAATAAAACAGCTATTTTCTCTATAATGGAGTTGCAATGCTGAATAACAAAGGCATATTTGAAAAGTGAGCAAGGAGCCGTAAGAGGTACTTAAAGGGGTATTCCCATGTACATAATCCTATCTATATTTGTAGATAATTAAAAGTTAAACATTTTTGCAAATATAAGTAATTAAAAATTCTGCAAAGTTTTAAAGATTTTCTCTAACTTTCTTAGTGGTGACAGTCTGTTATCTTGATCAGTTGCCAATGGTTATGACCACTAATGCAGAAACTTTCTATGGTCTGGGACTTGTCAGGAACCCAGCCATGATTTTCTTATTGTAGCCGGGTTATCAGGCAGGGACACTACATGTATCAGAAGATATCCCGGCCACAATAAGGAAATCATGGCTGATTTTCTGACCTTAGAAAGTTTCTGCATTGGTGGTCATATCCATAGCAACCGATCAAGATAACAGACTGTGACCACTAAGAAAGTTAGAGAGAATCTTTAAAACTCTGAAGAGTTTTTAATGACTTATATTTGCAAAAATGTTTAACTTTTAATTATCTACAAATTTAAAAATAATTATGTAGATGGGAATACCCCTTTAAATTCTGACTTTCCTTTTGACTCTTGTTAAAGGGTCTCTGTACTTTTAAAACTTGTTGCTGCATACAGTGGTGTAACTATCGCCATAGGAGCCCAGGAGAGGTGAGTAACACTGGGTTTTATGTTTGTCACCTTTCCTGGGCATTTGAAAAGACCCAGAGACCCCATATTTTAATAATAATTTGTAGATGGTGAACTGCAAAAATGTTGGGTTCTGCTAAACCCAAAGGGTCTGCTATGGGACATAATACTGTGTGGAGGGGCCACTATGTGACATTATACTGTGTGGAGGGGCCGCTATGGGACATTAAAGAGTGTGGAGGGGTCACTGTGGGACATTATACTGTGGAGGGGCCACTATAGGACATTATACTGTGTGTAGGGACCACTATGTAACATTATACTGTCTGAAGGGGCTGCTATAGGAGATTATACAATGTGAAGGGGCCGCTATGGTACATTATACTGTCTGGAGGGGCTACTGTGAGACATTACATTGTGTAGAGGGGCCTCTGTGGGAAATTATACTGTGTGCAGGGGCCTCTTTGGATCATAATATTGTTTGAAGGCCACTTTGGGACATTATAGTGTGTGTATTGGGGAATTATGCTGTGTAGGGGCCAGGAAAGGGGACACTATGCCATATGGAGGTTGGGAGGTCAAAATTTGCTATGGGGCCTAATCTTTGCTCGTTACTCCCCTGGCTGCATACATTTAAGTTAAAGGGGTGCCCAGAATCTATTTATTTATGGCCTGTCCTTGGATGGATCAGTTGTTCAAGGCCATTTCCAACACCAAGTAGCCCAAAGCCAAACCAGTTAGGTGGTTTAAAACTCACTGAATGTTACAGTGCCAAACAAAGTACAGGAGGTGTCTGGCAGCCCCTGATCTCTTCTACCTCTGTAATATCACAGTACTGGTGTAAATGAAAACGGGTCACTTTCCAATGTCCACCACAGGACACATTAGAAGAAATAGAGGTGGAAAGTGCTATTGATGACTGCTCCATTCTTTACTTTGCACCAGTTTTGATAAATCTTTTCCAGCATTTTATTGGATTATTGTCACTGTGATCAGATGACTGTTTTCCTATATCTATGTCCAGTTATGATTTATAAGGCATCACACTGTGCTCATTGTACAAGTTTCCTGTGACTTCCTCTTCCTCCTGTCGACCAGAACGGTGTTTGGAATAATGATGAAACGCCACACGAAGGTATTTCCAAGTATCAGTCACAGTCAGAGGATCTGGTGCATGCAATTATCCACTATTCATTAGCCCTGTGGACGACGCGCCATTGTGCATTCAGATAATGGCTTCTTTGCCGAAATTTAAAAAACCATTAGGCTGATATTAAATTATGAAGCAGTCATTAAGAATGGCAGAAGAAGGGTATTACATGGCCCAGTGCTCCCAGTTTATTGCAAGCCTCCTTCCTAAGTAGCACCGCTATCACTCTAAAATAATAAAGGATTACATTTAAGTATATACAACATTTAGCAGTGTATTGCAGCTGAAAATGAATCTCCTCGCAGCACCAGCTATAAATCTGGGGAATAAAGTGCCCGTTTTAGCCTGTTTTGTATTTTCGGATTAGCAGCACACCCCAGCAGTTTGTAGTTATGCAGGACACTAGAATGGCAGATAGCTGAGCTTGTCACAGACACCCCAAACTTTTCAAGAAACTTGGCATACATCAATAGTACAAGTGAATATAGGAAAATTGCTTCCTTCTCCACTTCTCTGCCTCTTTTCCTGCTTCCCCCTTCCTGCTGAACTGATATCTACTCAATTCCATCTTCCTCGAGCAAGACAGACTGAAGCTCATAGACATTACATTATAGCTTACAATTAAAGTCTATGGAGAGGTGAAGGGAAGGAGTGAGTGACAGAGGTGCAAAAGAGACTGCAAGGAGATAAACAGGAAGCATTATATCTCACCCCAACTGCTTTATTCACACTGATACTTATGAGGTCTTCTCTGTAACATCCTATAATATCCCTGCTGATATTTATGAGTGGAAAAGAGCGATTTATCCAGCAGAATCCACTGTATGGCCAACATAAGAGTAGCTAGTTTACACTCTCCAACTCAGGGAGAAGTGTGAATTAGGCATGAAGAATGAAAATTCAGATACATACCATTTATCGGGGGCATAACCTGAGGGGGGTGCAGAGGGTGCAGTCACACTGGGTCCCAGAAGCCTTATGGGGCCCATAACAACTGGCATCAGCATTGAGATTGCAGCTTCCATCTTGCCCATAAACCAAGGAGACCCACAGATTACCCTAACCACACTAAGGTTTATTAAAGTCCTTAGTACCTGTAACCATTACTATCAAGAATTCACTGTAGGAATTAGGTAGGGGGCCCCGGACAGAAGATAGCAATGGGCCCTACAAGACTTTAGTTACGCCACTGCCTGTTAATGTTGATTTATGCAAATTTTGTAGAAAGCATAGGTACAATATAAGTTAAAGGGGTTGTTCCCATTGGACAATCCCATCATCCTTGGTAAGTGTTCTCTTTGGAACAGTTTGATTCCATTAGGTTGGTGTGGGGAACCACTCAGGTAGATGCTTGTAGCAGTGCAGGAAACAGGGACACAGATACTGGGTTGCACACAAGTTCAGGCTTTATTCACTTGCAGTGCATTAGTTGCCTCGGCTGAGAACTAAGCTAAACACAAACAAACCTTTTCCTGTCTATACAGAAGCCTGGCTACCAGACTCCCACCTGGGCAACAACACCGGGTGGCACAGTACCTGCTTTGTATGTTCAGTCTGAACAGGTCAGCTCTCAGTGTGGTTCCACACTTCCCAGTCTTCACACACAGACTATTATCAGGCTTTGATTAGTCAGCTGACCTCCCTGGTGTGGGTCTTTACCATCCACCCTTTAGGTACCTGACTGGAATATACCTGTTTTCCCAGACCACACCCTTCACTCTCTCACATTGGTTTCTTCATAAATATGGATTCCTAGGGGGTCCCACAGATGGGACCCCGTATTGCCCTATTGCAATCGCCTGTCATCTTGAAATAGAAACTTTCCTGAGTAACCTCCTCTGACTGAGCATTTATTCCTCCGATCCTAAGCAATACCTCTTCTTCTTTGTTGATTGTTTTATTTTATTGTCGTTTACATCTTGTTTTGAAGCTTATCCTTGGTTACTTTGTTGTGAGACTTTCATTGTTTTTTGTCTCATTTCCTGGCAGCTGTGTCAAACATCACATACAACACAAGTGTGAGAAGTGTTTGAGTTGCAAGGATGAACTATAGACACAGCTGCCACTTCTGGAAAACATAATTGTTAACCTTTTAAAGTATTCTCATTCTACAAATTTATGGCATACCCCAGGATACAGCATAGCTCTACAATAGATGTAGGGCCAACCTCTGTCCATTTAAAAAAAAAAAAAAAAAAACAACCCAGACATTTATCATAACAGACACAAACATTGCCCATAGACCTCAATGTTAAAAAAAGAAAAACCTGACACTTGCCGTCCGTTTTTTCAAACAGACAGAAAAGTCCTGCATGTAGGATTTTTTTGTCCGCTTGAAAAAACAGACATGGTTGTAAACGGACACAAAGGGACACAAATGGACACAAGATGAAATCACATTGAAATGAATGGAAATTGGAAACAAACCAGCGAGTGTCCGTTGCTAAAATCTTGCACAGACAATAGCCACGGACACTGCTGAGCGGACACCAATGGTAGTGTGAACGCCCCCTTAATAGTTAAAATCAATTGACAGTGCCACAAAAACTCTCAGTGTAGCCCAGGCCTTAAGACACCCTCAAAAGTGGTTGGATGGGTTTTATGAAATGGTAAATGCTGGGAGTGTTGATAATACGTCAAGTCACGCCTGGTCATTATGCCATAACAGATACCTGGTATATGTAGGGTTGCACATTTAACCTAAATTATGTCAAGTCCCAAGTCTTCTTTCCTCTTCATGTAAACCTGACTTTCAATATCTAGATCAGTTCGGCTGATTGTGGGTTAAAGGACCAGTCCCCAAGGTTGAAAGCAATTTGAGCTTATTGTAACGTGTCCTGTGTTAGTGCACACTCCGATTTTCTGTTTAACAGGTCATCTATGTTGTCACTGGTGCATGTTCAGCCTATTTCAAGAAAACATATTTTATGGTTATGAAGGCTGACCATTTCATTAATATTTGTTTGGGCACAACTGCAAGTAAAAGTAAATGAACCTTTCAGAATTACTTTGGTTTCCAGTTATTACTAATGAAATGTATTCTCATTAGTATAGAAGTCACATTTGTAGACAAAGACAATGATAACATACAAACTCCTGTCAGGTTTCTTTAAGCCATTCATTTGAGAGCTTTTCCCATCTGAGGAAGTGATCCCATATCCATACCATAGAGAATAACTTATAGATCAGTGGGTGTCCAACTGCATAGACCTCACCGATCAGGTGAATGGGGAATTTCTGTCCCTCGTTCTGAATGGGGCTGTGGTATATAGTGCTCTCGGTTCAATTAATGGAACATTGTGCAATCTCCACTCCATTCAGAACGGAGGCAAAAAAACCCCCCTGTTTTCCTGATTGTGAGGGTCTGTGCAGTTGGACCACTACTGATCTGTAAGGTGTCTTCTATCCTCTGTATAGGGAATAACTTCCCCAGATGGGAAAATCATTTTAGGCTAAGGCCCTATGAGTAGAGATGAGCAAGTAGTATTCGATCGAGTAGGTATTCGATCAAATACTACGGTATTCAAAATATTCGTACTCGGTCAAATACTACTAGCTATTCACAGTAAATATTCGATTCAGAACCAGCATTGATTGGCCAAATGCTATATAGCATTCGGCCAATCAACGCTGGTTCTGCAGCAGGCTCGTCCTTGCTAGTCAGGAGAGCTGGCAGCTTGCTGTTACGAGGGAACTGACTTTTTCTCATAGGAATGAATTGACCAGCGTTGATTGGCCAGTGTGCAGCATTCGGCCAGTCAACGCTGGTTCTGCTGGAGGCTCGTCTGTGAGAAGGTGGAGTCTAAGATCAGACCACAGCAGTCTTTATTGTGGTCCGATTTTAGACTCCGCCTCCTCACAGACGAGTCTCTGGCAGAACCAGCGTTGATTACTGTAAACTGGCCAATCAATGCTGGTCAATGCATTCCTATGACAAAAAAGTCAACTGCCTCATAACAGCAAGCTGCTAGCTCTCCTGACTAGCAAGGACTAGCCTGCTGCAGAACCAGCATTGATTTGCAGCAGGCTCATCCTTGCTAGTCAGGAAAGCTGGCAGCTTGCTGTTACAAGGGAGATTACTTTTTATCAGCACAATTGCAAGCGCTGAGCAGTTAAAGCACACGGACCCCATAGACTATAATGGGGTCTGTGCGCTTTAACTGCACAGCGCTCCTCCTAAACACTCTCCTCCTGCTATTTGTGGACTCGGTGACTCTCCTTTAGTCGAATAGTGGTTTCCCCTGAAACGAGCATTTTTTCCCATAGACTATAATGAGATTCGATATTCGATCGAGTAGTTGAATATTGAGGCTCTACTCGAAACGAATATCGAATCTCGAATATTTCACTCTTCGCTCATCTCTACCTATGAGACATCCCGCAGCCAAAAAGCACTGCGGGAAAAACCAAGGTGGCAATGCATCACGGTTCTTCACGCAGCACTTTAGACAGAAAGTTCACAGAGTTTTCCTCTGTGGACTTTCTGTTACAATTATGCCTATGGGGAAACCACTGGCGTTTCCGTAGGTATAATTAACATGGAAATCGCAGCATGTCAATTGTACCTACAGAAATGCCGGCGGTTATCCCATAGGTATAATTGTAACAGAAAGTCCGTAGAGGAAATCTCTGCAAACTTTTTATCTAAAGTGCTGCAAGAAAAAACATGATGCGTTACCGCCGCAGTGTTTCCCGCAGCACCTGTTCACTGTGGGATGTCCTGTGGTGCCTTGGCCTTATACATTGCTAGCGCAAGGGGAAAAAATGCAGGCATTTTTTTTATATCTATTTTTATTTTAGAGGTGGAAGAGATGTTAGATAGATGTGTTTCACCTGTTAAAACTGCAATCACATTCAAAACCTCTGCAAAACGGCATTTTTTTAAGTGCAATTTTAACAGTAGCCAACCTATGCATCTGCGTAGACCATAATGGTCTATACATAGAACCAAGTTCGGTCTGTATGGGCCTAATTTCCAAGACTGACATGTGTATGCCATTGCACTCGTGCATGACAGTGAGTTATGATGCAGTAATCTTCTGAATTGGATGCTTTGTGTGCTCTCTGTTTACTCAATGACCTAAGACTAACATCCTCTATTATCAGAACATCACACTCCTGCAGACTTCTCCTGAGTTGCACCACTTCTCTGGAATCCTCTACCCCAGTTAATCAGATTAACTCCCAAATTCTACAGCTTCAAGCGCAAACTAAAGACACATCTTTTCAAACAGGCCTATCACAATTTGTAATGTAAACTCCTAAAACAATCCCTAAAAAAGCTTTCCTCTGTTCAGGCTCCTGTATTACCCCATAGTTATGATGCTGTATCGGACTTTAACTGTATATGTTCTGGCACCATTTGCACATTAATGGACATGACTGGTGACGGCTCATACAACTTTTTATGTGTAATGAAAGTAACCTCTATCACAAAAATGTCTGGACCACTGTATAAGCAATACTACCTCTGTTCCCACCCCTGCTACCTCTTGAGTCACCCCCTCTACCTCATAGATTGCAAGCTCTTGTGAGCAGGGACCTCAGTCCCATTGTGTGACTTGACTACTTCTCTGTAATGTATCTTTTTTGTCGGTACTTGAACTCTACATTTTGTAAAATGCTGCGGAATATGTTGGCACTATATAAATAAAATTTCTTATTATTATGTATTATCATTATTATTACTATTACTGTTATTAAAGGGCCAATTACACAGACCAATATTCATGACCATCACATGCACTGGCCGCTCATAGGATCACTCGTTGGCGATAATAGCTCTGTCTAATAGTGCTGCCGATCAGCTGACTAGTGAAAGAGCATCTGATCACATATGAAAGATCAAAGATACAGCTTAATCCATGCAGCCGGATGGGGGAGAAACAGTCTCAGTAGAGATTGTTCCTCCCCATTTAGTTTGCATCACTTTGTGTAACAAGGCCTATACAAACAAGTTCTGATCAATGTGTTTCGTGCTGATTGGAACTTCAGGTGGTCCAGATCTGACCATCTAATACAGCTTTTACTATAGGTCACAGACTGTGGCTGCTCACTAAATTTTTCTTGTATCTTCTTACCTGTTGCCTTTTTCTTTAGACATGGAAAGAAGATAAATGGAAAGTTTGTAATTACTTTGATGTCAGTCGGATGTCTGCAAGGTGCTGCTGTCTAGTTTTGTAACAACCTAGAAATCTTCTGAATTAGATTTCAGTCACTATTATGCGCAGAATACAAATGTTTCTGTCAAGAAGCATAAGGTAAACTGGAGGACGGAAGTACAGGGTGGGGTACAAGGATGGAGCAGGCAGATGGATGGGTACAAACAGAGGAATGGTAACAGTCAGGGCCACTTTAACGTATTGAGCGTCCATGCTCTCCTATAGTATTCAACCTCTATTTGTGTCCTAAGGAAATCACTGCCTGCCACCCAGATATCACCCGAAATGTAGGACTGTCCCACTTGATCCAGGGCAGCTGAGGGGGCCCCCGAAACCATAGGGCCTGCTGTGGCTGCACCGTTGCACTTATGGTTAAAGGGGCTCTATCATTTGGAAAAGTCATTTTTAACTAAGCACATCCTTGCATAGCCTTTAGAAATATACACTTTAGAAAGGCCATTCCACATGTACCTGTTGTATGTAAATCGCCTCAGTGGTTTTTGAATGAGCCCATTTTTATACATATGCTAATTAGCTTCCAGCCAGCACAGGAAGTTCCCAGCAGCACTCGTCTCTGCTATTCTCTCCTATCTGTGTGTGCAAACAGGAAGCAGGAAGTCACCATCAGCAGCAGCCTGTGCTGTATACACCCATAGGAAAGAATAGGCAAAGGGTGCACGATGAGACTTCCGGGCTAATTAGCATATGAATAAAAATGGGCTCATTCAAAAACCACTGAGGCAGTTCACATACAACAGGTACGTGTGGAATAGCCTTTCTAAAGTGAATATTTCTAAAGGCTATGCAAGGATGTGCTTAGTTAAAAATGACTTTACCCAATAATAGAGCCCCTTTAAAGTGGCCCTAGTAAAAGTACAAGCAGAGAAGTATGAGCAAAGAGACAGGTACAAGCAGAGGAACACATATGAGAGAGGGATTTCAAAGCCCAAGTAAGAGTTATTATATTCTTGGGTCTCCTCGGTATAACAGCTGGAGGCCCAGGGGAGGTGTAAAAAACAAAAAAACACCTACAGCCACTGCTGTGATTAGGCCTCAGTGCCAGACGCCGGCTCTGACACTCTTCTGTGATGTCACGCAATCGGAGGAGAAAGACACAGATTGCTGAACACCACGAGGAGGCCCAAAAGAAGTGAGGGAAGGTAAATATAAATGTGTTTATTTTATTTTTCTACACCTCCCTTGGGCCTACCCCTATTATACTCTGGGGTCTAAAAGAGACTCCAGAGTATGATAATTTCACATCCGGTTCTTTTCGAACAGGTTCAGAGCAAAGCAGAGGATCAATTCGTCCAAACAGCAGATGGAACGAATCTTCAGTTTACATACAATGCATTTCCATAACAGAGAGAAGAGATTAGAGAAGAGCTTCCCAACTCCAGTATTAGACTATTATGTCTCTGCTTCCAAATTTAGTCAGCAGCTCAACTGGTTGCTCAACATTTCAAGCTATTGAGACTACACTGATAATGCAAATTTTGCATTACCAGTGCAGTTTCTGCTTTAAAGTCACCGATTTGTCTTGTAGCTCACACCGACAGAAACCTGCACTCTTAGGACCACCCTAGTTGTGCCAGACAAATACCACCATGCAGGACAACATACCACAGTACAGCATTACTGGTAGTAGCACTACCCCTGAACCTTGCCCTCTCCTAATGGCGAGTACAGTCTCCTCCTTTCCTGCTGTACTTCACTGGCAAATATACCTCCATAAATAAAACCTTCCAAATCTGAAGCAAATCATTCTACAATTCCACACCTCCCATACTGTCAGGAACAACCCCACAACAGTAGAATAGGTAAAAATGCTATAGATTGTCTTGTGCAACATTTATCACTAGGTGATGGTTGAGGGGATATCGTCAATCCATAGGGAGAGAACCACCATTAAGGTGTGTGGAGTCTTATTAAGCCATGAGCACTCCACTGTGCAAAGGAACATGGGAAGAATATGCAAATCTGAATTCCATGATGTAATTAGGATGCCAGTGCCTCAAGTATGCACACCAATAGAGGGCGCTAACTGAGAATGTGCAAGTCTAACTTCCATGATGTAATTAGGAAGACAGAGCCTCAGTCAAGACATCCAATAGAGGGCTCCCCTTTAACATCATGTCGACCTTCTCAGAGGCCTTTGTTTGCAATGATATTTACCAGATAAAATTTCAACATCATACACTTTTGCCTCGGTCCTGTGAATGAGGTATAAAGTCACACGTTCTAGTGATTTCACTGGAGCTGTAGTCCAGGGAATATGGCAGTTCTGGATTTACATTGGAGGGAAGTTTGTCGGGTTCTTCCAATTTTGTTCCTTGTCCTCGGTAATAATGGAGCCAAATTGTTTTTGTTTTGTCTGCGGTTTGTAATGTAATTATGAAGGATCATTAGTCAAACAAATAAACATAAGTAGCTGATGTGCTTGGATTCTACAGATCCGAGTAAAGAGATATTCATTTAATATTTACTGGATGAAACCGATGCTGAGGAGAGAGGCAGCGGCACAGGAGCTTCTCGTTTATTTCTGACCTATGATGCGGGACCCTCTACTATAAGGACTCTTTAATTAAAGCCTGGATTAGCACTATGGCTCCCATTCTTTTCCAATTCATCAACTTCAGCGTATGTTACAGTTAGCACATTAAAGAGGTGACATTGCATCCTGTGCAGCCAGGGATAACTAGGAGCAACACTGTCCTATAGCACAATGTTATGTGTCGTATGTATCATATAATATAATATACATATGAGCAATGTGAATTGTAGCTAAATGTTTCAATAGCATGCAATGGAAGTTGGTCATTTAGTGAATGTTTATACAGTACAGACCAAATGTTTGGACTCACCTTCTCATTCAAAGAGTTTTCTGTATTTTAATGACTACGAAACTTGTAGATTCACACTGAAGGGATCAAAACTATGAATTAACACATGTGGAATTATATACTTAACAAAAAATATGTCTTATATTCTCGGTTCTTCAAAGTAGCCACCTTTTGCTTTGATTACTTCTTTGCACACTCTTGGCATTCTCTTGATGAGCTTCAAGAGGTAGTCACCGGAAATGGTTTTCACTTCACAGGTGTGCCCTGTCAGGTTTAATAAGTGGGATTTCTTGCCTTATAAATGGGGTTGGGACCATCAGTTGTGTTGTGCAGAAGTCAGGTGGATACACAACTGATAGTCCTACTGAATAGACTGTTAGAATTTGTATTATGGCAAGAAAAAATCAGCTAAGTAAAGAAAAACAAGTGGCCATCATTACTTTAAGAAATAAAGGTCAGTCAGTCTGAAAAATTGGGAAAACTTTGAAAGTGTCCCTAAGTGCAGTTGCAAAAACCATCAAGCGCTACAAAGAAACTGGCTCATATGAGGACCGCCCCAGGAAAGGAAGACCAAGAGTCACCTCTGCTGCGGACGATAAGTTCAACTGAGTCACCAGACTCAAAAATTGCAGGTTAACAGCAGCTCAGATTAGAGACCGGGTCAATGCCACACAGAGTTCTAGCAGCAGATGATAAAATAGCTGCTAGAAAACCACTGCTAAGGACAGGCAACAAGCATAAGATACTTGTTTGGGCTAAAGAACACAAGGAATGGATATTAGACCAGTGGAAATCTGTGCTTTGGTCTGATGAGTCCAAATTTGAGATCTTTGGTTCCAATCACCGTGTCTTTGTGCAACGCAGAAAAGAACGGATGGACTCTATATGCCTGGTTCCCACTGTGAAGCATGGAGGAGGAGGTGTGATGGTGTGGGGGTGCTTTGCTGGTTACACTATTGGGGATTTATTCAAAATTGAAGGCACACTGAATCAGCATGCCTACCACAGCATCTTGCAGCAACATGCTATTCCATCCGGTTTGCGTTTAGTTGGACCATCATTTATTTTTCAACAGGACAATGACCCCCAAACACACCTCCAGGCTGTGTAAGGGCTATTTGACCAAGAAGTAGAGTGGTGGGGTGCTACCTGGCCTCCACAGTCACCAGACCTGAACCCAATCGAGATGGTTTGAGGTGAGCTGGACCGCAGAGTGAAGGCAAAAGGGGCAACAAGTGCTAAGCATCTCTGGGAACTCCTTCAAGACTGTTGGAAGACCATTTCAGGTGACTACCTCTTGAAGCTCATCAAGAGAATGCCAAGAGTGTAAAGCAGTATTCAAAGCAAAAGGTAGCTACTTTTCAGTTATTTTCAGTTGTTTCACACTTTTTTGCTAAGTATATAATTCCACATGTGTTAATTCATAGTTTTGATGCCTTCAGTGTGAATCTACAATTGTAATAGTCATGAAAATACAGAAAACTCTTTGAATGAGAAGGTGTGTCCAAACTTTTGGTCTGTACTGTATATTTGTGCAGTTATGTTACTGAGCAGTGTGATAACGTTACTGATAAGTCTTGCATATATGTATATATCTGTCCAGTCCTTTTTTATCTTGCAGGTCTAGAAATATATAAGCAAACAGTGTTTTTTTTTTCATTAAAGTTTCTGTATTAATCTGTTAGGTGCAGTACCAGTATTGGTCAACAAATGATGGGCAAAAGAAGAGCTTCACACAGATGTACGTGCCAACCAATTCAATGTATTTATTGGTAGAGCTTTTAAGTGGAGCAAACGTTTTCGGTCTGAATTGACCTTCCTCAGGCTCTACATAAAAGATAATGCAACACAAAATACAAAAATAAAATTTCAGATGGTCACAACAAGAAATTAAAAATTAACAAAAAATTAGAATTAACAAAGAATATATCACCAAATCAGGTGTACAATATATACAAAGAACCATAATGAGATCAGTGTTATCTGTGGGGATAACTCGGAAAATATATAAACATCAAGTCAAGGTGGATAACATGTCAAGTAGAATAGCATATATTGGATGGTTACAAAGTACAACCCAAGCCACACTAACGTAATATACCAAACATGATGTTCCAGTGTGGTCTAACATGGGACAAATAGCATAAACACAAGAAGAATAAGATATCAGATGTCACTGTACCTGTATAGTGTAGAAAGAGATCGCAGGTAGCTATGGTCTGGAGAAAAGTAGGGCCAGTAACCTAAAGGTAGCATGTGGTTATAATTAGACCCAAATGGAATGACCATAGAATAACAAAAGACCATAGCTCCTCATGAACAAGGCTCGTTGCTAGGGGTTCCTTACCTCTGCTGACACCAGTCACAAGGCCCGCACTCTCCGTTAGAAGTCTTGAAAAATGCAATGAGATATGCGCAAAAGGGAATAGGCAGTCCGCCACAGGTAAGCGTGTGCGTGCTCTGCCTTGTAGGTCTTTAAATAATGCGCCGGACCTGGCTCGTCCGGGGCGCGCCTGCGCACTATCACCCTTACGGGTGTAGTATTAGTGCGCATGCGCGAGTACGCGTATTGCGTAGAAAGACGTGAGAGAAAGAGGCAAGGTGGAGTATGAGTAGCGCATGCGTGCGTTGTGTCCATACGAGATAATCAACAGTGAGTCAGAAATAATGCCGATGTGTCGAGTACCAAATCTGTCAGCAAGTGCAGGAATATAGAGGAATCAATTAATAATTGAGTGAAGCTGTAGCATGAAGAACAAGGCTAGCACTAAAACCAGACACAGAAGTAATAAGAAAAGAAGGAGAGAAACAAGAACCATATGAAATGAGAAAAAATAGAAAAGATAGAATATAGACTACGTGAAAAAAGAAAAAAGAAAGAAGAAAAGAACAAAAGACCAGAGAATAGTGATAAAAAATAAGAAGTGAAAATGAAAATATAGATGTAAAAAATAAAAAATAAAATATAAATGTAAAAAATAAAAAATAAAAAATAAAATAAAAATGAAGACTACAACATAATGAAAAATAAAAAAATAAAAAACTAAAAAAATATAAAAATAATAAAAAAAATTCAAAAATAAAAATAAGAAAAATAACGGATATAAAAAATTTTTAAAAAATGAAAAAAATGAAAAAATCAAATAAATATAAAAAAAGGAGAAATACCAAATATAAAAATGTTGACAAGGATACTGAGGTGGGCGGGCCCGGTGGGGTCAGACAGATGGTGGCCTAGCGAGTCTGTGAAGAGAAAAACATATACAGGTAAGTGAAAATGACATGTCAAAAAAATGAACAGTCGAATTTAATGTAAAGCAGATAGTAACACTTAGCTCACAGATACGCCTGAATCTCATAATCTCTATTGAGACCACGTGGCTCCATGGTCTGTAATTTATGAATCCAGAATGCCTCTCTCTTTTTGAGGAGGGAGATTCTGTTGCCACCTCTCTGTGGATTTTCCACATGCTCGAGCACTTGAAATCTAAGTTGGGAGACACTGTGTCCTGCTTGTATGAAGTGTGATGGGATGGGTAAGAGTAAATTTTTACAGCGAATATTAGATTTATGTTGTTTGATGCGGTCTCGCACACGTTGGGTGGTCTCCCCAACGTATGCGAGACCGCACGGACATTTAATAAGATAAACGACGAAATTAGAATTGCAAGTGAAGAAGTCCCGTATGGGGAAAGTCTGACCTGTATGTGGGTGGTAAATTTTATCGCCCCTCAGTATGTTGGAGCACTGATGACAACTGAGGCATGCAAAAGTCCCATTTCGTTGGCTGCTCAAGAATGTTTGGCGAGATTGTTTAATATCCGACCCAAGGTCAGCCCTCACCAACCTATCCCTCAAATTCTTAGGCCGTTTAAAACAGGCTCGAAAAGTGTTTTGAAATTCTGGGATTTCAGGATAGGCTCTGGTTAGCAAGGGCCAGTGTCTCCTTAGTATATTGTGTATTTTGTAACTATAGGGGTGGTAAGAATGTACGAATGTGATTCTTTTGTCCTCCTGATCTGTACCGGAGGAAGTTGAACGGACGGGGGCATCACGTCTAGCCTCCTTTAGAGCTACATGTAAGATTTCTCTATATCTAATTTCCCTAGTCTCGGTTTCCTGAACAATTCTCTTAACACGAAGGAATTGGGATTTTGGGAGTGAGCTTTTAGTGGGCTTTGGGTGGCAACTAGAGAATTGTAAAATGCTGTTGCGGTCAGTCTCTTTAGTATAAATGTCAGATTTTAATGTACCTTCACTGGATTTTGTAATGAGTGTATCGAGGAAACTGATCTTGATGGAATCATAATGGAGTGTAAATTGTAACTCGGGCCAAATGTTATTTAGGTAATGGACAAACTCCAACAGACTTGTGACAGACCCCCTCCAGATGCAGAACACATCATCTATATATCTCCTCCAGATAATGGCATGTTCCATGAATATGGTGTTGGTGTATACAAACAACTCCTCGAAGAGGGCCATATAGGCGTTGGCATAGGGGGGCGCCACATTTGAACCCATGGCGGTCCCCCGTCTCTGTGCATAGAAGGTGTCTTGAAACATAAAATAATTCTCGTTGAGAATGATGTCAAGTAGATCCGTAACCAACTCAATGACTTTAGGGTCCACATTATTGGACTCCAGAAGGGTGCGGCTAGCCCTTATGCCTTTATCATGCTGTATCGAAGTGTATAAGCTTGCCACATCTAATGTTACTAGGATTGCATCTGGTGGGAGGGTGTCCATGTTGTGTATTAGGTTCAAAAATGCCGATGTGTCAAGTAAGAAAGAGCGTGTACTCTTAACGTATGGTGTCAAAATTTTCTCAACCAATATTGAGAGAGGGGAGAGGACAGAGTCACTGGAAGCCACAATTGGTCGACCCGGAGGGTCAGTCAGGCATTTATGTATCTTAGGTAATACATATATAACTGGAGTTATTGGGTTCTGTTTATTCAAAAAATTGGCAGTGTATTTATCGATCGTATTTGTGGCTAAATGTTTGGATAGAACTCCATTAATGCGAGAAATAATCTTGGGTAGAGGGTTATGTTGTAATGGGGTGTAGACCTCGGCATCAGCTAGCTGTCGTTTGATTTCAGTAATGTATTTGGACTTGTCCATGACGACGATAGCTCCGCCTTTATCGGCTGGTTTTATAATCAAGGAGTCATCGTCGGTCAGCTGTCGTAATGCTATCTTATCGTTCTGGGAAAGATTGGACACACATTTAAGTTTATTTCTCTCCACGCTGTTTCTGAAATGTTCTAGGTCTTTTTGAATCAGAGAAATTACCGTTTCAACAGCAGGAGAGTTTTTTGGAGGACTAAATGTACTTTTCACCGATAGGCCTAGTTCCCTGCATGACACTAGGCTTGGTGCGTCATGTGTATCAATAACTCCAAGGGATTTTGAAAAGTGAACTTTTAATCTAAGTAATCTGTATAGTCTATGCATGTCCAAGTCATGTTGAAAAAGATTAAACCCATATGTGGGGCAAAACGACAAGCCCTTTTGTAATAAGTCCATTAGGGCTGGACTTAGAATCTTAGAAGATATATTAACCACCAAAGATTCTTTTTCATTGTGTGGAGGTGTAGTTATGATTGGGGATGTCATCCCTACCTGTGATCTTGTGGCCATAATGGAAGAAGAAGGTGTGGTATTTTGTCTTCCCCTTCGTCTTGTTGTTCCTCTGGGAAATTGGCCAGTAGATCTATTTCCGGAAGATTTATTGCTTGTGATGCTTGAGTCTGAGGTATCTGGGGAGGCAAATCTTTGGCGATAATTAGATCGATTCTCAGGATACCCCTCCTTCCACCTATAGACCCTATCGGTCCTATAATCCTCCTGATCCCTAAGGAATTTTTTCCTTTTCTGCGCCTGAACTTCTTTACGGAACTGTGATAGTGTATTATCCAGTTTTTCTTTCAGGGCAGAAGTCAACAAATGATGTTCATGGTGCACAACAGGTTCGATGTAAAACAGTGTCTTTTATGTAGATAGTTCAAGTTCCAGCATCTAAAAGATAGGAGGGCCTCTGAGCTAGTGGTTAAAGGGGTTTGATCTATCCTTAGGATAGGTTATTAATTGATTATCACTGGCAGTCGAACTCCCATGATCCCTGCTGATCAGCATTTGAAGTGGTAGTGGATATCCCTAAGCATGACTTCCACCATTCAGGCCATGTAATATCACAATCATCTGTTTACAGCTCAAATCCATTCAGGTGAATAGGACTGAGCAGAGCTGAGCAGCTATACCAATCACAGGCTTTATACTATGTATATACTTTACACCATATATGACTATGTACTGTATTATCTAATCCCTACTTCACATTTGGTCCCTACCTCTGTTCCTTCCACCTAAGCTGGCTTCAGAGACTGAAGTGAACTGCAGGAGAACAGGGCAAGGTGAGTATTAGGCTCCGTTCCCATGGAGAAACGTGCCGCTCATTTAGACACGTAAACACGTGTCAGAGCGAGGCGCTTCAAAACAGATCCTATTGATTTCAATGGGTGCTGGCTTACGTGTGCTATACATTGAAATCAATGGGAGGCTTTATAACTCATTGATTTCAATGGGTAGCGCACGTAAGCCGGCACCTATTGAAGTCAATGGGATCTGTTTTGAAGCGCCTCGCTTTGCCTTAGTTTAGTTTTTTCTTTCATGCACTGCAAAATGGGGCCCACAAGAGGCACCAATATATGTATTTTTAACTAAGCACATACTTTCAGAAATGCTATTCCACACGTGAGCCCACGCGTAATACATTGAAAGCAATAGGGAAAAAGCCTCCCATTAATTTCAATGGGGAGCGCACGTATGCTGGCTCCCATTCAAGTCAATGGGAGCTGCTTTTTACGCGCTCATTCTGAATGTGTTTTTACGTTCAGAATGAGCGCAGCGTAACTCCATATTAAGGCTCCCAAATATTGGTTTAATTTGCATCAAAGCACTAGCCTATATCCTGTGCATTTATGTGTTTTTAGCTAGGGCCAAGTTTATCACAGAGCTGTAACTAGGCATTCTTATACTAGGGGCAAAGGTTCAGTTCTGTATCTAAATATAGAAAACTGTCTTAGGCCGGGGCCCCACAGGACGTAAACGCCGTGATTTGCCCGCAGCGGAGACACTGCTGGAAAAATTGCGGCGTTGTACAGTGCAAGCAAAGGGGATGGGATTCATGCGAATCCCATGCCCACTTTGCGGAAAAAAACACAGTGCGGATACGCTGCGATTTGCCTTAGCCTTATTGGCAACCTTCCTGACAATCGGCACCCGGGACGCATGCCCAGGTTGCCTACCCTTATCAGCCACTGTGATAAGTATGTCTTATTTTTGGACTATCTAGTCTAAATTTGCATAAATTATTAGATAGGATTAATAACATGGTTAGAAAAGTCTCCACCCATAATGATAGAGCTCAACAGCAACTTTTAGTCATGGGAATTATAAGATGTATGTGATTTACCAATAGATGTTAGTGTGCAGTTACGACTTACTAACATTTCTGTTTTTTTGTCTAATGGCCATTGCAAATCCTGTATTGTATCCTGTATGCCACCCGAAGCCAGATTACAACAGGTTGCAGACAATCACACATTTTATATTTATTTTTTTTGCAGTTTTTATGATTCTTGCTGTCACAAGGCCAAAATTGCTGTCTAATCCTAACCTGGTTCCCCGACCACTATCGTTCGCTGCGACCATGATCGTTACGCCACTGATAGGATTGTATAATGACTTGTATGTGAACTATGGCAAAATTATGATTGTGATGACATAGGCTAGGTTTAGACAGCAATTTTGGCCATGTGACAGCAAGAATAATAAAAAACTGCAAAAAAAAAAAAAAAAAACATTAAAAAATGTGTGATTGTCTGCAACCTGCTGTAATCTGTCTTTGGGTGGCATACATGTTAACAGAAAGGAGCCTCTTTCCAGTTAATGCCAGCCTAGGGTATGTGACTAAAAATTAAAAAAAAAAAAATTATATGTAATGTCCTGGTACTGCTCGTCCCATTCCCTTTAATAGTCCTTGCAGACCGAGATGGTATAGACATTTGCATATAAGGTAAAGAGTTTCCTCCCCCTTCATTCCTTCTATATATTTACCAGTGTTTCTATTTTACCAGAGCCAGCACACAGGGGGTCTATTAATGCGCCATCTTGTGGATGTTTTTGTGAACTACACCTGCCTATACTTGCCATTGCAATTTGAGTTGCCAATGTGAAGGTTTATCCATTATTATCAGGTGACCTTCAGGACCAATCAAGCTCCCTTGAATGGCCTGGAGGAGGAGGAGTTACAGCCCCCTCTAGGGGGGTTGGGGACCTTTTGTCTGAGTCTTTTGTGTGGAGCCATCGAACACATGGGAAGCTGAAAATGGCAGCCAAGTCTCAGAGCACTCCAAACAGAGATGTCTTTTCCTCTGTACTCAAGATTCTCCTCGGAGAGCGTTTTCCTCTGAAACTCCAAGCCTACAAGCACTAAAGTTTACGGACCTGTTTTAACCATACATCTGGGACTTCTACACGTATCTCTCTATTCAAGTAAGTCTTTGGGACAAATCTATATTTAAGAAGCCCATAGCTAGTCTGGCAGAATTCGAGGGTCTCCCGCTGCTGGCACTTCTAGTTGCTCTCCTACATACGTGTACCCAGTTTGTTGAGGACTAACCCCCTGGATACAGGCCATCTTTACAAGTATATACAAGTTTAACTACCCAAGCAACTATTAATTAAACTATCCAAAGCATTCTTGCTCCAAGCTCTATCACCTGCTCAATTGGACACTACCTACAAAGATCGCTGTATTGTATGTGAAGAATTACTCCATATGTACATTTGTATTACTTTGTCCTGCTAGTAAAAGAGCAACGACTACCCCTGAGACCTGGTTGTCTGTTGTCATTGTCAGATATCACGTGGGGGTGGGTAGTCGGGGACATCAAAAAGGAAATTTTGTGCACATTTGGGACCCAGGGACCCCCTGAAAGCTGGCTACATCTGATATATTACCCGTGATACCAGCCCTGGCCCTCCTGAGTGTTACATATACTCACCTGTCCAGGGCTCATCATCTGCTCCGGGGTTCTTCTGGCTGGTTTCTGCGGTCACATGGGGGGCGTGTGATTGCTACAGCGGTCACATGGAGCATCTACACTTCCCATGTGACCACTGAGGCCCAATCACAGGCCCCAGCAGTGACGTCTGGCTAACAGGATCTCAGTCAAGACAGAAGAGGAGCGAGGATACACAGGAAAGGTAAGGTAATGTGAGTATCAGTGTTTGTTATTTTTAATCACTTCCCCTGAGCCTCTACTTATTATACTCTGGAGTTTGAGGAGACCCCAAAGTATAATAATAGCACTCTGGGAGGGGGGCTTTGTGAGCATATAATATTCTGTAGTGGCCACTGTGGAGCGCATAATACTCTGTGGTGGCCGCTTTCGAGCACATAATTCTGTGTGTGTGTGTGTGGGGGGTGCTGTGGAGTGCATAATACTGTGTGGGGGGGCTGCTGTGGAGCACATAATGCTGTGTGGGGGCCGCTGTGGAGTGCATAATGCTCTGTGGGGGGGCCGCTGTGGAGCACATAATGCTTTGTGAGGGTGGCCGCTGTGGAGAACATATTACTGTGTGGGGGCCACTATGGAGCACATAATGCTGTGTGGGGGGAGCCGCTGTGGAGCACATAATGCTTTGTGGGGGTGGCCGCTGTGGAGAACATATTACTGTGTGGGGGCCGCTATGGAGCACATAATGCTGTGTGGGAACCGCTGTTTAGTGGATAATACTGTCTCAGCCTTTGCTGCGCTGCTTACTCACCGTATTCTTGATAATTACAGTTGTGGGCACTAAAGTTGTATCCCTATCATGTATCAGAGTTATCGCTGCAGCACCCGTAACCGCCACTATCAAGAACTCGCTCTAGGAAGGGGGTAAGGCGCCCTGGACAAAAGCTTGCACCCAGGCCCACCAGACTTAGTTACACCACTGAGTCCCAGTCTTGTTAATGCAGATTATGGCAACATACTGTATACTGCCTATTAATATCTGGTTAATAACATGGCAAACTATCACTCCACACCAGTCACACCTGCCAGCAGCATTAAGCCAATAGCAGGCTGGAGCCATCCGTGAAAAGCATCTTCTCACTCGTCCAACAACTGCAAGAAGTGACAGAACTGACTGATGGATTCTAAGAGCAGTTTGTCACATGAGATTGGAATTCACAGGCTTTTTTTCACATCAAGTCAGACTAGTATATTCCTTACAATATTGTCGTCAGCAGCTCACAGCCCCCACCAGGCCAGGTGTACAGGATGCCCTGGATTTTGCCTTGACCACTCAGTTATTTTCACCAGCTCCAAAAAAACACAATCCCCTTCCCTCCCAGCATTTCTCTGCAGCTTGACAGCCTTGTCTTACCCACCAGCTCTATAATGTATGCTATATGGCAGTACAAGCTGTGCAAATATATTATACCTGCTGGCTTTGTTTAGCTAGGAGACATCTCAGTTACTATACATGACCCCCAGATTGTTCTCAGCGCCAGGGCAGTCCCTCCTCATTACAAAAGATCCATCTCTATCTTTGTCTTGTATGATCTGGAGAAACCAGACGTAGAGTATCAGCTCCACCAAGTGGTATTCTGGCAGCAAGGTCAAACAGCAGCCGTAAACTCCTGCTTATTGTGTAGGTTATTTATAACGTCATATACACATTTTATACATATTATATGATGACCTAGCTGTGAAGCATATTTATAATATGTATAAAGATTGAGTCCAAATTAGCTATGTCTCTTGCTGGATCTTTGGGACCCATTAAAAGGCTATTCTCATCACAACATAATGTAAGAATATGCTTTTGTTGGGGCACCTAAGGTGAAGAAAGGAGTCACGGAAATCCGCAAATGCGACTGATCTACCTTATTTCCACGATTTCTGTAGAAGTTAAAGGGGTATTCCCACCTCACATACTCAGCAGTCTTCACTCTTGTAAAATCTTCTTTCTTCCTGGTTTCTTGCATCATTTGGTGGGCGGGGTTTCACAGGCAACCTGCCGTTTAGCTCCACCCCCAAATTCGCGTGTAGCTCTGCCCACCCACATTGGACTATGAAGTACAGGCAGCAGCAACTCCATTCTGTGTTACATACAGAGACTGCCTGTCTCTGCCATAATGTACACAATTGAATTAGCTAGCCTGATAACTGGGAGAACAGAAGAAATGAAAGCAGCTCCTCTATCTGAGTGCAGGAGCTAGGTCACATGGTGTAGACACAGGATTAGCTAGATACACAGGCTCGCTCCCTGCACTTAGCCCCTCCTCCCCCTGAGAGAGCAGATACATCATTTGACTCAGGAGCAGCTAGGTCAGGGCTGTGGCCACAAAGAATTGAATAAAGTAAGATAGTGGACAAACAAAGCAGTTTTGCTGAAGCAATGTATTTAGGAAAAGTCTTACATCCACATTAACCAGCAGTATAGATAGGATCCTTGTGATGGGACAACCCCTTTAAAATGAGATACAGAAAATGTGTAGCACAGTTTTATTGTTGATGTGGACCAGGAATGAGAGGGAAACCGGGCTAGGGGCAGAGTCCTTGGGACATATCTTCTTTATATTTGTGTATGTACAATATATATATATAGATATATATATATATATATATATATATATATATTTATTAGAGATGAGCGAACACTATTCGAAATGGCCGTTTCGAATAGCACGCACCTGTAGAAATGAATGGAAGCGGCCGTGGACGTGGACTTTGCCGGCGGCCGAACGCTTAACTCCCTGTGTGCCGGCTGCATCCATTCATTCCTATGGGTGCATGCTATTCGAAACGGCCAATATATATATATACTGCACCAAATAATACAAAGGGCTGGGTGCAGGTTCCACTGTTGTTCAGATTCAGTGGGCCATGTTAGTTAAGCTAATTGAGCCTTTTTTTTAGTAAAGGTCCCTTGCAGACGACCGTGGTGTGGGTCAGTATGCTATCTGTGTATTTCATGGATAGTACACTGACCCATCCTTTTCTATGGGCCCATACACACGACCCATAGAAATGACAAGTCCTATTCTTGTCCTATTTTGCTTACGTGGCTCCTGTTCATTTAATGAAGAAATTCAATAAAAAAGTTAGCGCTATATCAAAAAACAAAGGGACTTTTATTAGGCCAGTGTAACGTCCACTGATACTTTCATTTCTGTAATGATAGGTTAATTCTAGTGTTCTTATCTCCTTGTTCGGGTCCACATGGAAACTCGAAACATGGAGAGCCTGTATGCTAAAAAAGCGGTTACTCGTAGACCCAATACACTATAATGGGATCTGCTGGTTTTCATGAGTTTTATGTTGAAACCAGAGGAGAGAAAAGTCCTCCGTGCAGGACTTTTCTCTCCACCAATTTTAGACGGAATCTGTGGCAGAGTCTCCTGCGGTGTAACATTAGTGAAACAATGATTCTTTTTAGCTGGATACCATTGCTGACTGTAATCTGTAATGATATCCAGCTGAAATGAATCAGCATTTCACTTACACAGTTCTTTTTTACTGAAGCATTGCAGGCAGTTTTTAGATGTAGTCATGAGTAGCACATTCCTACTATGCCAGCAAACCCGAGGTTTTTTCATTTAATGGGCATTAGCATGCAGGTGAAAGGCATAGTAAGCCTGGGTTCACACAGGGCTTTTTCGATGAAGAAGTGCACACAGTTTTTACCAGCAGTAATGAATAGTTCATGTTGTTATGCATCTCACCTGTATGGTAAAGACCATTAAAACTTCTGAAGAATGTACTGGCTGTTAGCCTACAGGCAGGGCCGCCATCAGGAATCTTGGGGCCCCATACAGCCTAAGTGTCTGCCCCCCCCCCCCCCCCGCCATTTTAAAACTACTTCATTTTGCGACATAGCAATTATGTATTACATTTCCCTTTATTTAGCAGCATTACAAGGCTTAATCAGATTCTATTTGCAGGTAAAATCTGCTACGTGTGACAGCGCCTATAGAGAGCCAACACCATCTATAAGAGCCCTCTTAATAAATCCTCAGGGCTTATTCACATTGCGTTTTTGGCCTCCCTTGCCGGGATATGTTGGTAACCAGTCAGAATCAGCTGTCAACTTATCCCTGCACAAAGAACTGGCCATTAAAAAAAAGGGGGGCCTACAGTTCTCCGTGCAGGGATAAGTAGGGAGCTGATTGTGACTGGTTACCAACGTATCCCGACAAGGGAGGCCAAAAACGCAATGTGAACACTCCTTTAAAGTGAAAGTCCCACCCCCAAACAGGCTGCTATGCTAGTAACATAGCAGCCTACATCATTATTAATACAAAGCACACATACTTTTGGAGGTATTGTGTGCTTTGTAGTTCTCCAGCTAAAAACTTATATATTATTGCCCCAGATGTTCCCTCTCCGCAGTGCCGCACACCCGATGCCCCAACAATCCCCCCCCCCCCCCCGTCCACCTTCTAACATCTTTCCATTGCCCCCTGTACCCATACCTCCCAACTTTTGAAGAACCAAAAGAGGGACAAAATGTGCGGCCCCTGACGCCAGTAGCAGTAGTACTGGCCTATCGGCGGCCCTGCCTACAGGTAACATGCTTAGGAACATGTGCAAACAGAAAATACTGGCAAGTCTTCAGCAAAAAAGCATCGAGGATTTACATGACAAAGGTGTAAAACAGCCATGAAAAACATCTATTATTCATGGCCACCTTGCACCCAAGGGGCCATTCACAAGGAGGAAAATGGCGCTTTATTTGGCGCTGAATTTTCAGCACTGAAAAAAGCTAGTGGCACCCATTGAATTCAAAGGGAGGCTTTTTTTCAGCGCTGAAAATTCAGTGCCAAATAAAGCACCATTTACCTTTGTGTAAATGGACCCTAAGGGTCAGTTCACACGGGTTTTATTTGGTCAGGATTTTGAGGCCGTATCTGTCTCAAAATCCTGACCAAAAAGACGTCTCCCGGAAAAAAAAAGCGACATGCTCATTCTTTCAGACGCCTCGCGATGTCCGCCTGAGGACAATCCCTCCCGACTAGGCCCATTGATTGGGCCTAATCCGAAGCAGAGTGTGCGGCTGGATGCCGGTGCACTGCACCAGCTTTCAGTTGCAGCTACTCGGTTTTTGGATCGGAACCTGAGGCGGCCTCCGCCTCAGGTTCCGGACCAAAAAAACCCATGTGAACTTACCCTTAGGGAAAGTTCACACAGGGTTTTTTGGATTGATACTTGAGGAGGAGTCCACCTCAGGTTCCAATTCAAGAACTGAGTAGCTGCGACTGAAAGCCGGTGCAGTGCACCGGCATCCAGCCGCACACTCTGCTCCAGATTAGGCGAGGCAATTCAACCTGAAGAATGAGTACTTTGTTTCTTTTTTCTTAGGAGCCGGAAGAAATGGCTTAGGAGCCGGAAAAAACGGCTCCCAGAAAAAAGACCAGAGCCGTCTTTTTGGTCAGGGTTTTGAGGCAGATACGGCCTCAAAACCCTGACCAAAAAACCCCATGTGAACTGACCCGTAGGCAGTGGTGAACCTAGCCTTTCTGCTGCCTGAGGCAGACGACAGAAAGGTGCCCCCCCCCCCGCTGGACTGTATACCGGGGGGGGGGGGGGCTGCTAGCGGTAACATTACAGTGAATACAGTGGTACAGTAGTGCGTATCATTTTGTGGTGACTTACCGGAGACATCCCTAACTAATCGCTCACATTTCCCGTCTCTTCCCTCTGGACCGCCATGACCACTTCTTCCAGCATGTGATTTGTCTCTGTAAAGTTTGCAACACAGACATCTTTGACTCCTCACTTCTCCAGGCACCTGACCCATATTGTCCTCACCTACACAAAGCCTCTTAAAGAGGACCTTTCATGAGTTGGGGCACATGCGGTTTTATATACCGCTGGAAAGCCGACAGTGCACTGAATTCAGCGCACTGTCGGCTTTCCCGTTCTGTGCCCCCGATTAGGAGCTATTGGTGCCGGTACCGTAGCTCTTCACAGTCAGAAGGGCGTTTCTAACAGTCAGTCAGGAACACTGTTATTCACAGCAGTGCCTATAGCGCTGTACAGCGTGAGTGGGGAGGAACGCCCCCTCCCTCTGCTCACACAGCTCGTCCATAGACGAGTATTATCAGGAGGGGAGGGGCGTTCCTCCCCGCTCACACTATACAGCACTATAGGCGCTGCTGTGGAGAAAGACGTTACTGACAGACTGTCAGGAACGCCCTTCTGATAATAAACAGGTACGGTACCGGGACCGATAGCTCTTTACCCGGAGCACAGATCGGGAAAGCCGACAGTGTGCTGAACACAGCGCACTGTCGGCTTTCCAGCGGTATATAGAACTGCCTGTGCCCAACTCGGTGAAAGGTCCTCTTTAAATAGTGCCCCATATTAATAATACCTCCCCTCCTTATATTAATAATGCCCCTAACAGTCCCTATATAACCCCTCCCCCCTTTGTATTAATGATATGCAGTATTTATATAAGGGCTGTTAGGGGCATTATTAATACAAGGGGGAGGGTTGGGGTGCTGTGGGAGGGGGCTTTTGAATGTTTGTCTGTACCTTAAGGACTGTTTTTTTCCCACCCACTTGTAATTCTTGTACTTGGGGGTTAACAGGAGCAAGTGCATATGAAACCCCGCCCACCAACTGACGTCAAAAACCAGGAAGAAAGAAGTCTTTGCAGCAGTGAAGACTGGTGAGAAAGGGACATGGGAATACCCCTTTATGAAAAACTATTCTTCTCCTACCTTTAGATGTCTTCTCTGCGTCACCGTTCAGTAGAAATCCCGGTTTTCTTCGGCATGCAAATGAGTTCTCTTGCAGCACTGGGGGCCGACTGCACATGCCCACGGCCATTTTTTTGTGGCCGCTTACAGTATGCGCAGTACACTCCTGTAGTTCAACGGAGTACAGAGTGTAAGTAGCCACAAAAAAATGGCTGCAGGCATGTGGCTCTGCCTAAGGCCCGAAGGAAGAGTCAACTGCGCATGCGTAGAAGTTTGAAGCCAGCGCCAGAAGAAGACAGCCATTCCAGACAAAGTTGGAGGCGGCACTGGAGATTTCTCTCGCAGCATTGGGGACACCTCTAGTGCTGTTTGGGCGCTGGGGACCGCCCTCAGTGCTGCGAGAGAACTCATTTGCATACCAAAGAAAAACAGGATTTTTAACGAATGGCGGCGCAGAGAAGACATCTAAAGGTAGGAGAAGAATAGCCTTTCTTAAGGCTATTCCTACTTGTTAGTGAGAAAAATATATCATATTAATGATAGGATCCCTTTAATACCGTACACTTGGGATGTTTCTAAGCAGTGAATAGTATTTAGCAGTTTTTTTGTTTGCATATACAGTCCTATGAAAAAGTTTGGGCACCCCTATTAATCTTAATCATTTTTTGTTCTAAATATTTTGGTGTTTGCAACAGCCATTTCAGTTTGATATATCTAATAACTGATGGACACAGTAATATTTCAGGATTGAAATGAGGTTTATTGTACTAACAGAAAATGTGCAATATGCATTAAACCAAAATTTGACTGGTGCAAAAGTATGGGCACCTCAACAGAAAAGTGACATTAATATTTAGTAGATCCTCCTTTTGCAAAGATAACAGCCTCTAGTCGCCTCCTGTAGCTTTTAATCAGTTCCTGGATCCTGGATGAAGGTATTTTGGACCATTCCTCTTTACAAAACAATTCAAGTTCAGTTAAGTTTGATGGTGGCCGACCATGGACAGCCCGCTTCCAATCATCCCACAGATGTTCAATGATATTCAGGTCTGGGGACTGGGATGGCCATTCCAGAACATTGTAATTGTTCCTCTGCATGAATGCCTGAGTCGATTTGGAGCGGTGTTTTGGATCATTGTCTTGCTGAAATATCCATCCCCGGCGTAACTTCAACTTCGTCACTGATTCTTGAACATTATTCTGAAGAATCTGCTGATACTGAGTGGAATCCATGCGACCCTCAACTTTAACAAGATTCCCGGTGCCGGCATTGGCCACACAGCCCCAAAGCATGATGGAACCTCCACCAAATTTTACAGTGGGTAGCATGTGTTTTTCTTGTAATGCTGTTTTTTTTGGACGCCATGCATAATGCCTTTTTGTATGACCAAACAACTCAATCTTTGTTTCATCAGTCCACAGGAACTTCTTCCAAAATGAAGCTGGCTTGTCCAAATGTGCTTCTGCATACCTCAGGCGACTCTGTTTGTGGTGTGCTTGCAGAAACGGCTTCTTTCTCATCACTCTCTCATACAGCTTCTCCTTGTGCAAAGTGCGCTGTATTTTTGACCGATGCACAGTGACACCATCTGCAGCAAGATGATGCTGCAGCTCTTTGGAGGTGGTCTGTGGATTGTCCTTGACTGTTCTCACCATTCTTCTTCTCTGCCTTTCTGATATTTTTCTTGGCCTGCCACTTCTGGGCTTAACAAGAACTGTCCCTGTGGTCTTCCATTTCCTTACTATGTTCCTCACAGTGGAAACTGACAGGTTAAATCTCTGAGACAACTTTTTGTATCCTTCCCCTGAGCAACTATGTTGAACAATCTTTGTTTTCAGATCATTTGAGAGTTGTTTTGAGTAGCCCATGATGCCACTTTTCAGAGGAGATTCAAATAGGAGATCAACTTGCAATTGGCCAGCTTAAATACCTTTTCTTATGATTGGATACATCTGGCTATGAAGTTCAAAGCTCACTGAGGTTACAAAACCAATTTTGTGCTTCAGTAAGTCAGTAAAAAGTAGTTAGGGGAATTCAAATCAATAAAATGATAAGGGTGCCCATACTTTTGCACCGGTCAAATTTTGGTTTAATGCATATTGCACATTTTCTGTTAGTACAATAAACCTCATTTCAATCCTGAAATATTACTGTGTCCATCAGTTATTAGATATATCAAACTGAAATGGCTGTTGCAAATACCAAAATATTTAGAACAAAAAATGATTAAGATTAATAGGGGTGCCCAAACTTTTTCATAGGACTGTATACTGTGTGTATGTTGCTTCTCCTTAGTCTTAAATTCTCAAGTGCTTCCCATTTTGATATATGAGAAGTTTTACAGTAGCTATCAATGTAATTCCCTGGAAATGAAGGGGTTAATATTATAGATTTATGAATTCACAAGGTCTCTGCCAAAATCCATTTTATAACCTCTGAAATGTAGTCACTTAGAGGTGGTTCACTGTTCTTAATGGAATACGGGTCATTCATAAGAGAAATGATATTGCTCTTGTTCACAGAATAATCAGCTGCATGATTTTATGACTAACAAGTGGTATCTTCCATTGTGATCGTAAAATCCATGTAATGAGTGTGCGAGTGCAGAAGGTGAAGGCTCTGGCACTGCTGCATCTCTGCGCCGGAACCTCTTGGGGATTCCAGTGGAAACAATAACTGGGACCTCCCAATTATTACAGAGCAGCTCCAGCCAAAAGTGATGATGGTAAGTACTCGCTCCTAATCTGTATGGTAATGTTACCTATTAAATACTAGACTACACAGTCAAGTCACATTATCATGACCACCTCTTACTTTTGACAATGGCAGCCCAGGAAAGAAGTTACTTGTCGTGGACTGGCTTGGACACATATCGTTCTTTATAGTCATGGGTAAAATGGTTGATTTATCAGAGCGGCAAAAAGGGCTGTGATTGGCCATTGGGCACAAGGTGGCAGTATGTCTGTAACAGCTTCGTTTTGAAAGGTTTTCATGCTGCTGTGGTGAAAGTGTATCATGTGTGAACAAATGACACATCTAGAATAACCGACTAGGGAAATGCGAAGCACCATGTGCCATTGATGTGAGAGCTGAATGTCGGATATGAAGGTGAGCGATGGATGAAAATGAACCAGAGGACTACCAGACATATGTCTAATACAATAGTTCAGTGAACCCTACTGCATATGAGACTCAGACAGATGGTCATTGCACCTATGCTAAGAAAGATGTGACGGTGGTGATAGTCTCACACAAGTTAATGGAGGTTTGGGGTTTTTTGCTCACCAGTTTATGCTGTAGATGATGAAGGACACAGAGGTGATGATTCTGTTTGTGATGCCAAAAAAATCAGGAGGAGGATGGTAGTAGTAGTGACGGTGGTGGTGTAAACTAATCTTAAACAATATAAAACATAACTTTTAATAATGTACCCATAAAACATGTCATGTTTAAAGGGGTTGTCCCATCACAAGGATCCTATCTATACTGCTTGTTAATGTGGATGTAAGACTTTTCCTAAATACACTGCTTCAGCAAAACTGCTTTGGTTGTCCACTATCTTACTTTATTCAATTCATTGTTGACAGAGCCCTTGACTTATCTGCTCAAAAGTCAAGTGATGTATCTTCTGCTCTCAGGGGGGAGGGAGGAGGGGCTAAGTGCACGGGAGCGAGCCTGTGTTTCTAGCTATTCCTGTCTCTACACCACGTGACCTAGGTCCTGCACTCAGATAGAGGAGAGGAGCTGCTTTCATTTCTGAACTCGTCTTCTGTTCTCCCAGTTATCAGGCTAGATAATTCAATTGTGTTCATTATGGCAGAGACAGGCAGTCTCTGTATGTAACATAGAATGGAGTTGCTCCTGCCTGTACTTCATAGTCCAATATTGTGCATATAGGATGCCCCATAGGATCATGCCATGCGGTGGGCGGGGCTTCACGCTAATTTGGGGTGGAGCTTAACGGCAGGTTGCATGTGAAACTCCGCCCACCAAATGATGCAAGAAACCAGGAAGAAAGAAGATTTTACAGCAGTGAAGACTGGTGAGTATGCGACGTGGGAATACCCCTTTAATGAATCTATAACCACACATTCCTTGTTTGGGAATACAGTTATACCAGTTTAGATATCATTCTGCAGTAGATAGGTAATATCACATCATATGTACAAATACAAAGATATAACATACAAAATTACATCGTATGCAATTGCAGGAATAGCTGAGCTCATAAAAACCGTATAGTTGGATAAACTTTGTTCAATCTCTCCCATCTTAAGTTTTCCAAATGCAGGGATCTGATCAGCAGGTAGCAGTTATATGGTCACTTGCTTCCCCTAAATTCTCATTCCTGACCCCCACAAAAAACTCCGGCCTTCACAGGGGCAGTACCACAGAAGGTATCCCTAGGGAGCCTTCACACGGAGTAAACGCGCGTGTATTTTTGCAAAATACACTTGTAAAAATACACGTGTAAAATAAGACTCCCATTGACTTCAATGAAATTTTACAGGCGTATTTTTACACGTGTAACAAATATCATGGAAGTCAATGGGAGTCGTATTTTTACACGTGTATTTTTACACGTGTATTTTGCAAAAATACACGCGTGTTTACTCTGTGTGAAGGCTTCCTTACAGTGCCTGTCCCTCCTTGTCCCTTTGTTTTGTAGCCGGTTAAGCTACTCCTCAGGGGACCTCTAACCTAATGGGATCCAAAATAATCATACAGCATGTGTGAAAGCTACCGAAGGCATGATAACACTGGAGCAATAATAACACAGCTCATAACTCCACAGTGGTGGCATAATATATTTAGCTGCTAAGATCTAACATCCCACAATAGTGGTGCAGCATCCCTACCTGATCAATAGCAGAGAACCGGCAGGACGAGTACACTAAATCGAGCTCCTCCAGTCCAGATCCTAATTCGGGCACTGACAAGGGGGCCTACGTGGTACCTGATGGTGGTGGTAGTTGTTCTCCTGGAGTGCTTCCAGTTGGAAAGGGGTCCTCTTTAACCCTGAGCAGTGTGGTGGTGTTTTAAAAGGTCCCTGATGGTAAGCACAGGAGACAGTGGTGCAGTTTAAACAAGGTGAACTTTACTCTGAGAAGAGTGTAACCTCAACTTGTGCAGCTTCCCAATGTGGGTAGTAGTCTCTACCTGGATGGCTATTCCCAGGATTTGGATGAGAGATGCCCAGTCTATGATGGTATGTGATGTCTTCACTCCAGATATTGTATAATACTCTGCCTTTCGCAGTATAGCGTATGGGGGCCGAGTAAACAGAAGTCACAAGAGCCCAGACACCTGAATACAAATGGGTCTCGGTAAATGGCTTCCTGAGAAGCATGACTGCTGTGATAGGCCAGGGCCATGCCAAGTCCTCTAACACAGAAGAGTAGCCAAACAGTAGGATAAACCATGGGTACATAACATAAGGGAAGCTGTTAAACATACAAATACATATAAACTAACATAACAAAAGGACAGTTTAAGCAATGACCACTGGGATGCTGCAGCTGCATCGGAAAAAAAGACTTCAATTTTCATGGCAGCATCCGACTTAGACCATCACTGATTGGCAAAGGGTTGCCATCTCCAATGAGTCACGTTTTCTGCTTTATTGAACTGGTGGAGAACAAACATCACCTGTCCATTGTTGAATGAACACAGGCTGTTATGTTATGGTCAGGGGAAATTTTTCATGCCATTCTCTGGGCCCACTCATTCAAGTGAAAGGCATTCTGAACTGATTTGGGTATGAAGCCATCCTAGCAGATCACATACATACCGTTTATCTTTACTGGGGTAGATGGAATCTTCCTGCAAAACAATGCACATGACTAGAAATGTGCGTCAGTGGTTGGTAGAGCATGAACAAGACTTCTAAGTACCTGCCTGACCCCCTAACTGCCTATATTTTAACTCAATTGAGCATCTGTGTGACCACTTAGATTGTCAGGTTCGCTCTGTGATCCTCCAACATGCATACTTCAGCAAATGTAGGATGCACTGCAGACAGTATGGCTCCAGATCAGTGGCGTAACTAGGAATGGCGGGGCCCCGTGGCGAACTTTTGACATGGGCCCCCCCCCTGACACTGAAGATCTCGACCGAGTCCCTTCTACGCATTCCTGCACACTCTATTATGACCAATAGTGGACCCTGCGCACAGTATTATGCCCCTTAGTGGCCTCTGCACACAGTATTATGTCCCTTAGAGGCCCCTGCACACAGTATTATACCCAATAGTGGCCACTGCACACAGTATTATGCCCTATAGTGGCCCCTGTATATAGTATTATGTCCCATAGTGGTCCCTGCACACAGTATATCCCCCATAGTGGCCCCTGCACACAGTATTATGTCCCATAGTGGCCCCTGTATACAGTAGTATACCCAATAGTGGCCACTGCACACAGTATTATGTCCCATAGTGGCCCCTACAGGACTAAATCCTGTCACGTCACTGCTGACCGCTATACCAAAAAAATATATAAAAAAATCTGGTCATGTGCATTACAATTTAGTAACTTCATGTGCCTCATATTAATAGCAGTTAACCCCATCATGTCCCTCACATTAACCCCTGTGTGCAGGGCCGCCGTCAGCGCACGGCATAGTCGGGCAAGTGCCGGGACCCACAGAGCCTCTGGGGGCCCCCCGGCACTTGCCTGTCACAATTTCAGCTCATCGGCGTCCGTCCGCCGATGAGCTGGAATACATACGCGATGCAGGAGCTGCGAGATCAGCTACTTGTGATCTCACAGCTCCTGCATCGCGTATGTGATTGGAGGGAGTGAGAGAGGAGCGTCGGGGGAACGAGGGAAGGTGAGTGATAGAAGGTGAGTGTAAGTGTTTGTTTTGTATTACATATTAAGGTGAAACATAATGAAGGGGGCCCATGAAACTGGGGGGCAAATGAAGGGGAGGGGGGGAACGGCATGACACTGGAGAAGATGAAGGGGTTGGGGAGAGAACGGCATGAAACTGGGGACAGAGATGGAGGGGGCCCAAAGAAACTGGGGAGCAAATGAAGGGGAGGGGGAACAGCATGACACTGGGGCAGATGAAGGGGGGAGAACAGCATGACACTGGGGCAGATGGAGGGGGTGGGGAGAGAACGGCATGGAACTGGGGACAGAGATGGAGGGGGCCCAATGAAACTGAAGGGGCAAATGAAGGGGAGGGGGGGAACGGCATGACACTGGGGCAGAGACAGGGGACATGAAACTGTGGGCAGATGAAGGGGGAGAACGTGATGAAACTGGGGACAGAGATGGAGGGGGGACATGAAACTGGGGGCAGAGGAAGGGTGTATATGAAACTGGGGGAGAGATGGAGGGGGGGCATATAATTTACAGGTGACTGTAGGAGGATTATACTGTGTGGGAGCACATAATGAATGAGAATGGGTGGAATCAACATAAAAGTGGGTGGAGCTAAATTTGCAGCGGCGCGCAGAGCGCGCCGCACATTTTGCCCCTCTTTCTACTCTTTAAAAGATTGGGAGGTATGGCATTGGTGACGCCACACTCCTGCATGACATCACTCGCTTCATCTGCAACGCACAGTGTCTCGACTCCCCCACCTCCTTTACAAGGGGGCCCACTGAGGCTCTGTCGCCCAAGGGCCCATAAAAACCTGGAGCCGGCCCTGCCTGTGTGCCTCACCGTAAGAGTTACTGATATGTGAGAGACATGGAGGTAATAATAAAGTATCTTCATTATTATTACCCCCATATGTCTCACATATCAGTAACTCTTATGGTGAAGCACACAGGGGTTAATGTGAGGGACATGATCGGGTTAACTGCTATTAATATGAGGCACATGGAGTTACTAAAACAAAAGTAATCCCCCCAAATGCCTGATATTAATAAGTATAGTAACCCCAGTATGTACCTGTGTACCTGATATTAATAAGTAACCCCAGTATGTACCTGTGTATCTTTAGTTTCATTTTCCTGGAGCAGCTTCTTCCTCTTCTTCTCTTGCAGGACGGCAGGAGCTCGGCAGGGATAAGCCCCGCCTCCTGGGCTCTCCTCAGCCCTCTCATTGGTGGGCAGAGGACAGGCAGAGAAAGGGAGGGGGAGAGGGGGAACATCCTGAAGCGCTGAGAGGAGCCAGAACTGCAGCTCCTGTGTCTCAGCCATTGCTGCAGCTTCAGGGCCCCCTGTTGGTGGAAAGTATTCCACCAACAGGGGGCCCCGATCATTATACTCGGGGGTCCGAAAAGACCTCTGAGAATAATGATAGCAGCAGTAGCAGCTGTCACCGGGCCCCTGATGTCCCGGGTCCTGTGGCAGCTGCCTCTGCTGCCTCCGTGGTAGTTACGCCACTGCTCCAGATGCCTAAAACAACCTACCAGCTACTTACTGAGCCACTCCCAGCTCATCTATCTAATACCTATATTTTGAAGCCTGGACTGTTGGCCCACATACGGGATCGTGAAATTAACTTTTCAGACCCGCGAGTATAATGATCAGAGGCCCAGGAGAGGTGAGGGAACATAAAAAATACTTACCTCTCCTAGCTCCAAGCAGGCTTCGGGCCTACTTGTGTGACGTCCCTGGGCCGGGGCTTGCGTCACGACATATAAGGATGCAAGCCCCGGCTCAAGTGAAGTTTTGTATGTCATTGAAGATGGCTGACATCAGCAGGGACTGCATCGGAGACAGGGAGAGGTAAATCAGGGAGAGGTAAATAACAGTGTTATTTATGTTTGTATCCCCCCCTTGGTCTCAAATCATTATACTCTGGGGTCTGAAAAGACCACAGAGCATAATAATTGTTCATGGGGCATCATACCATGTGCAGAGGTCACTATGGGGCATAATACCATGTGCAGAGGTCACTATGGGGCATAATACTATGTGCAGGGGCCACTATGGGGCATAATACTTTGTGCAGGTGACACAATGGGGCATAATACTGTGTGTAGGGGCCACTATGGGGCATAATACTGTGTACAGGGGATACTATGGGGCATAATAGTGCATACAGGAATGCGGGGGGGGGGGGGGGTCGGTCAAAAGTTTCCATGGGGCCTCAACATTCCTAGTTATACCACTGTGTAGAGACTTTATTTCTTCTAATCATAGAGAATGCCCCTTTTCTAGTTACAGTCCTGGGTACAGATACTGTAGATCATGTAAGAGACTTCCTTGATATACTGTATTTACACATAGTTATTAGGTCAGCCTCCAGTACTATTTTTTCTAAACTACATATTCCATTTATCACATTACTCTCCCAACTCTGACATTCAGACTCTTCTATGCCTTTTTGTGTGCACTTGCATTTACAACTATAATTCTTTTCTATGTCAGTTTTATCCAGTGTTCTCCCATATAGCATGTAGTGGTAACATGTATTTTCACTTCAAATCTGCATAACCTTACATTTTTAGCATTAAACTCATTTGCCACTGGTCCGATCAAGCATCCAATGTATTCAGGTCCATTTGTAACCGAATACTGTGGTCTTATGTTTTCATTACTTTACATAATTCGGATGTCATCTGCAGCTATTTATATATTATTCTTCAATTTATCTACAAGCTCATTTCTAAATATATTAAAACAAAATAGGGCTCAATACTGGTGGTACCCCAATGCATGAATTTGGATATGGGATGTCCCTCAGTCCTTCCTAAAATCACCCAAACTACACTAAACATTGACTTTGGAATAAATGAACAAAATACTTTATTTTTGGGTGTCAAAATGGCCAAAGCTTCAAACTCACGGAAGTAAAATAATGACAGGAGGAGTCAGGTGAAGTGCTAGACCATTGGGATTCACGAATACTGTGAGATCCCCAGCTGTCTGACATACAGCACCCGGCCAGACAGCAGTAAATAAATAAAGGGGGGTTGGCACGCTCCGGCATGCAATTCTAGCAGAGCCAGTACACTTTAAGGGCACCAACGACCCTGTGCTTAACCACTGTGCCCACCCCTGGATGACGTTACTATTACGACATCCTTCAGGTTGGCCATTTCCAAAGCTCAGCCTGTTCACCACCATGAGGTTTAACCTCCTCTATTAGTTAAAATAAGTCCACAATAACTTGCCTGCAACTTCAACCCCAAAAGTAAAGCTGTGACAGTTTATTAATGGACCAAGTGACCTATAACAATTTATTAGAGTCACCCGACTCCCTATATAATTTTTTTTTTGTTTTACTTAATATTTCAATTTATTTATTTCCACACTTATTGCCAATGCCATGAACAAATAACTTAAAAACTAAATGTTCGGGCAAATGCTATAATATATGGACTAAACATGACAAACCCCCGACTCTCAAAGAGTCAACCTACAGCACTGAAAAGAGGAAAAAACCCTGTGGAGGAAACCTCTAGGGAACCATGGCTGGAGGACTTCCCTTCCCTTGCGCTTAGTAGGATAATAATGCCAACATTAACTCATCAAAGTATTCTTACAATTTTATACACGACAAGAAATACAATTACAATATCAAACAAAAAAATGATACAATTATACATATAGAGGTAAATGTGAAAAAAACTATTGTAAAATAGTGATTAAAAAAGGGCGGGTGGGAGGGAAATGCAGGGGCGGATCCAGGGCCGGGCGAGCCGGGCAACCGCCCGGGGCCCCGCGCTTAGCGGGGCCCCCCGGCACTTGCCTGTCACGATTTCAGCTCATCGGCGTCCGTCCCCAAAGAAACTGGGGGGCAAATGAAGGGGAGGGGGGAACAGCATGACACTGGGGCAGATGGAGGGGGGGAGAACAGCATGACACTGGGGCAGATGGAGGGGGGGAGAACAGCATGACACTGGGGCAGATGGAGGGGGGGAGAACGGCATGACACTGGGGCAGATGAAGGGGGGAGAACGGCATGACACTGGGGCAGATGGAGGGGGAGAGAACGGCATGACACTGTGGCAGATGGAGGGGGAGAGAACAGCATGACACTGGGGTAGATGGAGGGGGAGAGAACAGCATGACACTGGGGCAGATGAAGGGGGAGAGAACAGCATGACACTGTGGCAAATGAAGGGGGGGGAGAACGGCATGACACTGAGGCAGATAAAGGGGGGAGAATAGCATGACACTGGGGTGGATGGAGGGGGGAGAACAGCATGACACTGGGGTGGATGGAGGGGGGAGAACAGCATGACACTGGGGCAGATGAAGGGGCCAGAACGGCATGACACTGGGGCAAATGAAGGGGGGGAGAATGGCATGACACTGAGGCAGATGAAGGGGGGAGAATGGCATGATACTGGGGCAGATGAAGGGGGGATGGCATGACACTGGGGCAGATGAAGGGGGGGAGAATGGCATGACACTGGGGCAGATAAAGGGGGGGAGAATGGCATGACATTGGGGCAGATGAAGGGGGGAGAACGGCATGACACTGGGGCAGAGACGGGGGGGACATGAAACTGTGGGCAGATAAAGGGGGAGAATGGCATGAAACTGGGGACAGAGATAGAGGGGGGGACATGAAACTAGGGGTAGATGAAGGGTGTATATGAAAATGGGGAGAGATGGAGGGGGGAGATATAATTTACAGGTGACTGTAGGAGGATTATACTGTGTGGAATCACATGAAAAATGAATGAGAATGGGCGGAGTCAACATAAAAGTGGGTGGGGCCTAATTTGCTGTGGCGCGCTGCGCGTAGGGCCCCGCCAAAGTCAATTGCCCAGGGCCCCGCAAACCCTGCATCCGCCACTGGGGAAATGCTTCATCCAGGTCTTGTGAGAGAAAGAGGATGAAGATGGTGGAGACAGGAAGTAACATCTATTACTAAACACACTAAGCACTATATACTGCTAAAACTGAATATACATACATATACTCTTAAAGCTGAACCAACCTGTATATATCCACGCAATTACTGCACAAAGAAGAAACTGCAGGAATTATTGGTTCCCCCATCCCAAAGTCATGTCCCCCTTTGCTGATGGCTCCAGCGGTGTCTTTCTTTGACTGTAAATTATCTAATATTGCCTCCTGTTTTCCAGAATATAACCTCTATAAAACAGCTCTGTATGTGCACAGTGGTGAACCTAGCCTCTCTGCTGCCTGTGGCGGACGATCAAAAGACGACCCCTCCCCCCATATTGAGTCCGGGTGGGTGGGTGCTGTTCATCGTTTGATCGTCCACCTCAGACAGCCAGGGGGGGGACTACTAGGGTAACATTACAGTAAACATTACAGTAAACATGTTACCAGTGTAGCTCTGGTATATATAGTACTACACAATGTAACCAGAGACAAACACAGAGAGTCCCTTAGCAAAAGTCACACTTAGGGTTCAGATGGTAGAAAATGACGAGGAATTTGAGGCAGACTTCTACTTCTGATTCTTTTCATTTTCTGAATCCAATCCACACACACACACATACACACACACACACACACACACTCCATTTTCCATGGCAAAATGCCAAACTAGAGCTATGACAAACCACTGTTACTTTTCACCACCATAGGATGACCATAGGATGACAGTAATGGACATTAATTGTAGTGGAGTAAAACACAGATATAGTCCCCTCCAGGATTTTGTTTCTGTCGGAAAAGGAAAAAAAAACACATTTTTTACATTGGGATGAATGCAGATAAACACCAGACAGAAGGGGCTCCATTTGCTTCATTCATTTAATATTCTTTGCTCTCATCCTGGCAGTGTGTGAACGCACCGTTACTTTTGGCATTAATATTGTTGCGTTAATATTTGTTATCATTACAGGATAAATAATGTAACATATAGACACAATTATGAAGACTGGCATTTTCAACACCAATTGGAAAGTGAAGCACAGCTTTGACTTATGAGTGTCCTCACTAACTCTATTTAGTAATAGTACGTTCCTTTCCACTACATACATGTATATATAAACGTATATGTGTTCTGCACATCGATTATTTAGTTTGCATTATTGTAGCATCTTCCAGCTTTCAGGCTGGGTTGTAATCTTGCTGGTTGTTTGCAGAGTGAAGGTCATTTTTTCAGTTCAGGTTTTTCCATCTTAGAAGATCTCATTTGTCATGTTATAAACTCCTTGACACCTTCTGTGACCCTGAGAAATGCAACCGCACCAAAGACATATTGTAGAAGAATAATCCAGAACTGATGGGGGTCAGCTAGCTGAAAATATAGGTCCCTTCTCTACACTGATCATCCATAACCCTTAAACTACCTGCTTAATACTGAGTAGGACCCTCTCATTTCACAAAACATCTCTGACCCATCAAGGCATGGACTCCATAAAGACCTTTGAACAAGGGCGGATTGGCAATGTAGTTTACTATGAATATACCTGGTCGACTGCTCCTCTTACTGATTTGGGGGCTGCTCTCCCCCAGCACTGATGTATGCAGAAGGCTCCATATGCTTTGGAGGACCAAAATGTCCTCCAGTCACAGAAACACTTTGAACACTGCAGAAGAAAAAGTCTGAAGAAGGTAAGTGTGAATTGAAGTGTAAGTGAGTGTGCGTAAAAGTGAATCTTGTAAAAGTGAACACTGTGATTAATAATGGGTTCAATTCTGCCCCAAAGACTCTACTGTACCGCTTCCATTTCCATTGCCCTGTATAGACACTGCACCATGCCCCTGGTGGGTGTAAATCTCTGTATCTGCTTTTATTCTGTATATGTGGATAAGGTAGCGTGCCACTTCTCCAGTTCTGTATGTTGGGTGTAATTCTCTGTATCTACTTTTATTCTATATATAATTCTATATATGGATACTGCTTTGGTGGTCCTGTATGTTGTGTAATTCTCAGTATTAGAGATGAACAAACCTCTCAAGATCAGTTTTAAGTTCAGATGCTCACATCTCAGATTTGTTTCAGGTCAAACAAGTTCAGTATGAACCACAACTTAAATTGGCTTAAAACATAGTGTAAAACACTTTCAAGGCTCCTCAGAAAACTCCCTATTCAATTTCTATCTCACTATGGCAAACACAGCCAAAGTTTGAAAGCGAAAGTGACATGTATGTCTATGGAAAAATGGATGGTTAGCAGTGGGTGCAACTCTGACTTTAGCTAATACACTGCGCTGACACTCGCTTTATGCATTTTAACATTTAAAACACTTCAAAATTAAATTTTGGGCGGCTTAAGATGATTTCATGTTGTTTTTTTAGACACATGTTGTGGTATTATTGCAAAAAGCAATGGTTTTATAGAAAAAATGATGACTGATGACTTTCAAGCGCTACAGGTTTGTTATTTGGGAGACAAATTTGTGGCTGTGAGCCAAGATGAAAAGTGATAAAGAATTGGCTTTTCAGAAAAGAAACACCAAAAATGATCCCTTTATGGGAGCAGATTTGAAATCAATGGGTTTTTTTATGCCAACACTATGGCACCAATAGTGAAGCATAGTGGAATGTGATGGACCAGGTCGCAGGACATGTCTGGCTGAGTGGTGGTAGCTGTGGCAACTTGAATGGCAATATGGCATGGTATAATATGATATTTGCCAGGCGTGCCAGGAGGAACAACGGAGGACTCTAACAGGAGGAACCTATTCAGGCCTAGTATCCAGGTACTCAGATCCCTCTCAGAACTCCCTATTCCATTACTAGCCCCAACATCTCTCAGTTTGGAGTGGCATGGGAGGAGGAGTAGTTGTGGACTTATTTGAGGAACCTGAAACATCCCTGAGCAGCCTCTTAAAGCCAAGGCAGGGGGATTTGACAGTGGACTACTACCCCCATCTATCAGCTGCTGTTGTGCTCATACCAGTCAAGTTAATAAATTGTTACCTGGTTTTACTCCACCTTCTGGACTCCTGAGTCGTGCCTGCATACAACCAGGGCCCTTCTGAACACCACCACACCAGAGATCTCCTCTCCAACTGGAAGTGCCCCGGGGGAATACTACTACCACCACCACCACCATCCGGTAGTACTGCAGGACCCCATTGACTGTGTCCAGCCCTGGAGTGGGATTGGGGTGCATGTGAAGTGTGCTTCGCCTACCAGGTGGCACAGCCTACACTACTACAACTCCCATGCTTCGGTCTCCTCCACTGGGTTGCGGCAAAGTAGCAACAGAACAGTGACAGTGATTCACAAGACACGTCTCTTGTGTGTTTTTACTTTACAATACATGTTGCAGTGGACATTTTAGTTAGTTCGAGACGTATCACCATTTATTCCAAATAATTTGGAATATTCAGGTTGAGATCCATTCACTCATCTCTAAGTATCTGTATTTATTCTTTATATTTGGGCAGTGCATATATATTCATACCTCTATTCATACCTCATATGTGGTCCATATGTAGTTTTATTTTGGAGTCTGAATTTTTTGGGGAGTGAAGGGTCTGTAACTTGTTTGGAGGTATAGGGTTTGTATTTTAACCCCATACTATTACGGCAGCTATATTTAAATATGGCAGCTGCTCAGGAGCTGGCCAGTATTATAAAGCAAAGACCCAGTGCTAATGTTGGCAAACAACGCCCGCACTGATAGTGGTAATTAAATCCTCTAGAGCCTCAGTCAATGCTTACGGAGACACCATTCCTATGGAGGCAGATGGGTATCGCCATTGTTTTGTTGATCGCCAGTGCCTGTAACGAGAATTGGAGCTGGCAATCAGTTGCTCAGATAGCTGAGAGTCTATTTAAAATTCCTATGCTTGTCTCGCAAATTGTATTGCATTAGTATTGTAATGTATTGACATAGTAATCATACCCCCTGGGGTTCAAGATCCCTAGAGGGTCTAATAAATACAGTAAAAAGAAAAAAAGTTTTTAAAAAATTCTTTAAAAAATTAACAGGTTTTCAAAATTCAAATGCAATTTTTCCGCTGATTCACCTCATAAAAATTTTAATGAAAAACTGTCAAAATAATAAACAATCACCAAAATGGACTATCTAAAAAAGTAAATCCAGTCCCTCAAAAAAGACAGCTTATGCATCCTAAAGATAAAAATGCATCATTAGATATAGTACAAATGTGTGGTTTGCTGACCCACCACATAAGGCCACGTTTAGATTTGTTTTTCCAGAGCCTCTTCGAGTTCCCGGTCCTCCTCTGTCTTTGAAGGTATCTTGTAATATCTACTATAGATATTAACATCAGATATTTAAAGTATATATAAGCTATGGTGGTTTTGTGGCATTCATTCTGTCACTAATAAATGTTGACAAATTTTGTCTGTATCTGTGAAATCCTACATTTTTCTATTTTTTTCCCCTTCTTTTTTCTAATGTGAGCTGAATCTACACTAGTTTCAGAGGGGCTCGTGAATAATGAAGGAAAGCTCAGACAGGGGAGGTCACTTCAGTTATCTCTTGGGCATTATAAAATATAAAACAGCTCTTTTGTATTTTGTACTGGTGATATCTCTGGAAATAATACAGGTGGAACTATGAACTCTCACTTCTAATATGACACCTGGAGCACTGCCAAATGAAAGCACAACTCAATATGCAAATAATAAGCCCTCACTTAGCGATGTCGACTGAAAAATAAAAAAGTTATGAAAAATGGAAGGAGGGTAAGGAAAATATAAAAAGTCGCTAAGCATTAACGTACAGACTAACCGGCGTCCTTAAAAGGTTACTAAGCAGACTCTTTTAAGTCAATTTTGCTGGAGTCTGCAACGAGGCGATTTGCACCAAATATATACAATTTTGCACCTTTTTAAAAAATTTGCAATTGATAAATATGGAGAGCAAACAGGGTAACTATTCACACTTTCCCACCAAAAATAAATGCAGAAATTCCCTATTTTTGTGCAAATGATCTGAAAAGTCACCATCCTCTAGTTTCTGAAATTTTTACAGCAGAAATCCAGAGTGCAGGGTTTGATAAATTCCCCCCATTGTGTACACGTATGTTTAATATGTATATTCTGTATAATATGTACAGTATGGTTTTAATGTGTATATAAAGTATGTACTTAAAAGGCTATTCTTATCTCAGTATTTCATCCTGTCTCTGTTTTCCTGGTGGTCGAGAGTTAGCCGAATACAGATACCCTAAACTGCTATTGATCTCTTTGGAAACTGTGGACCTATACGCATTAAAAAGTGGTTACCTGGGAAACCCGTGGACCCCATAGACTGTAATGGGGTCCGTGTGTTTTTTGCATGAAACATGTGGAGAGAAAAGTCATGTAAGCAGCACTTTTCTCTCTGCATGTTTCATGCAGAAACGGAGACGGACCCCATTTTAGTCTATGGGGTCCATGGGTTTCCTGAAGTAACCACTTTTCAATGTGTGTAGGTTTCCATACGAGGGGTCCCCAAGCGGACTCCCCAAATGCAGATGCAAACCAAGCCATAGTGGTCATTTAAAAGAGCCACACCTTGGCCTTGTTTGGCTGCATTAGGCATAAACCTTAATAATTCAGGCGCTCTTTGTGCCAGCTGGGGACCATAAAATTATTCCTTCATTATCTTCCAAAACTCACTGTCCATTCAGGAAGGGTTCAAACATTGTTTTTTGGGCAATGATCACACTGCGCTGCTTTTTAAAAAAAATTGCAATAAGTACATGTTGGGCGTGTTGACATACATCACTGGTTCCTTACCAGACCTCTGAGGCCACTGATTAGTTTTCAGCCATCACATAGGTCTCATGGCTTGTGTTGCTGCAAACCCTGGAATGTGACAGAAAGGGGTCTAGGAGTACCATGGATAGGTGAGTATTCTTAAGGCTGGTGCCACAGGACCAGTGTTCGGGAAAATACTTTGGGGAAGTATTTAAAATACAAAATACTTATGACTTAAGTATTTTAAATAGAAATACTAAATACTACTTCAAAAGTATTTTAAAAATACTAAAATACTTGAAAAATTTAAAAAATATGCAGGAAAAATATGCAAAAGAAGCTAATTTACTGTATTTCATGAGATAATCATACAATAATATATTCCCGATCGGATACTTTTAAAAAAAAAAAAAACAAGTAAATAACATGTTAAAAACTTAGAAATGGTTTGTTTTTATCATTAATAAATTAACAAGTTAACGCAGCGTGGGCGAGATTCTTGTCAATTCTTGTGAATCTCGGGACACGTGAGAAAATTCTTTGAACTTATTTTTCTTGTTTTAAAAAAAGGATATCAATTTTGTTTTTTATATGTTATATAATTATATTTAATTTTTAATTTGAAATAGGCTTTGGTGTGGTAAAAAATAAATCGTCCAAAAAAAAAACCGAAAAGGCTTTTATCACTTTCAGCTCACGCACCCCACAACCTTACGTCTGGTTTTAAAAATTTGCTTCGGGTTTGGGGATTGTAAAATAAAAACCAAACCATGATGTAATTAAATAACTTACCCTTAAGTGATTAAGGAGGTTGGACGTTGAGTTTATTTGACCCGTGCAGTAAGCAGACACTTTTTGTCCTGCCCCTGCCACTTCAGATTTAGTTTTGTTAATTTTGAAAAAAGTTCCGTCCAAAATTGAAAGGAGATGTGGGTCTTCGAGATCTGAAACATTGTCGGTTGCATCCCCTTCACTGGTATTACGATCTTCCTCCATTTTTGAAGTAATTTTACAGAATGGATTACGCAATCGGGATGATTAAAAACTAAAAATAAATCACGATTTACTACAAGGCAGACTTGCGTTGTTGGAACGGGCTGGAATTTTCCCTTATCTCGTCGCAACTCGCACAAGATATGAGAGTGATAACGTTACTTGCGTTGTTGGGGGGTTTTTTAAGTGCGGTGCGGCGGGTTATTTAAACTACAACATTTGTTTTGAATTTAGACAGTAATTAAAATACGTAAAACACTTCCTAAAAGTATTTTAATTACAAATACAAAATACTGAATATAAAAGTATTTTAATTACAAAATACAAATACCTGACAAGTACCGTATTTTTCGGACTATAAGACGCACTTTTTTTCCCCAAAATTTGGGGGGAAAAGAAGGGTGCGTCTTATAGTCCGAATGTGGCCGCCCGGCATCCGCTGTAATCCCGGTGAGGGATAGACGCCGGCACAGGTGCCGGGGCCTGAGACATTGCCAGCAGCGGCAGGTGCGATGCTATTCCGCTCCTCCGTCCCCCCGCCGCTGGCTTCATGCAGGGCAGAGGAGCGCAGCGATGTCTCAGGCCCCGGCACCTGTGCTGGCTTCTATCCCTCGCCGGCATCCGTCTCTCTAGTACAACGGATGCCGGGTCTGTATTGGCGGCCCCCTCTCCCCCGGGGCCGGTCCCCACCGGCCCCATACCTTTAAAGTTGCAGGCCGGCTCCTGCGCGGCAATATTGCAGGAGCCGACCTGTTCGGGTGACAGCCGGGAGCCTACTGAAGGCTCCCAGGCCTGTCACTGCTATATTAGTATTGCGGCTGGATCTATGACCAGCCGTAATGGTAATATACAGAATGTCCCATAGACGGCAATACGGTTGTATTGCCGTCTATGGGACTTGCAATCAAGTGACTGCAGGCTCAAGCCCCGGGGGGGAATAAAATAGTTAAAAAAAAAAAAAAAGCTTTAAAAATATATAATAAAAAAATTTAATAAATAAAAGTTCTAAATCACCTCCTTTCCCTAGAATATATATAACAGTAAAAAATCATATGTCAAACACATACACATTAGGTATCCCTGTGTCCGAAAATGCCCGGTCTACTAATAGTTTTCCTGTACGGTGAACGTCAATATCACAAGTGCTAAACCGCTGGGGTTTTTTTCAATACAAGGTGATCTAAGCAATAGATATTCCCCAAAATGGTATAACTAAAAAGTACATCTGGCCCCGCAAAAAAAAAAAAAACACTCTATGCGTCCCCGTACAGCTGCAGGGTCACCTGTCAATGTGGCCTTGCAGCTGTTGCAAAACTACAACGCCCATATATTAAATATTTTACCATTTTTTGCTTCAAAATTTTTTTTCCCTATTTTCCTCCTCTAAAACCTAGGTGCGTCTTATAGTCCGAAAAATACGGTATTTTAAATACTATTTTAATTACTTGTATTTTAAATACTCCTGAACACCGCACAACATGTACCTGATTTGGCTATGGCTGCATTCAGTCCTCAGCCCATGCTTTCACATTTCATTGGCACAAATTATATTCAGCTCTATATCATTATTGACTGTCCAGTTTTGTTTTTACCATGGAAAAAGTAATGAAATATAGGTGAAATGAATGGTATTCTACTGAGCACTGCAAGCAATAGTGGCTCAGGTAGTGACTGGCTATAGCCGCATTAGGTACATCATATGGCAGCACCCTAACTAAAACAGCAACCTGTGAACCCAGCCGTATACCGGTGAACCCAGCAACCTGTATACTTCCCTAAATGCAGTAATGAGTGGCACATTATTGTACAATTCAGCTGCAAGCCATGGTCAGCAAATTGAATAGTAAAATGTGCCAGTCAGTTGAAATAGCAAAATGTGCTAAAATTATAAAATGTGCTAAAATTATTTAATATTTATTTAGGATTCTAAAAAGCACGGTGCGAACAAGGCCTGAGCATTATGTAGTCTAGTATATCCGCTTTATAGACACCATTGTAATGAGAGTAATAACATTAGCTTCACCTATAAGTGTATCCGGCTGGTAACAAGCGGAGAAGCAGTTTGGGCATCTGGTGATGTACAGTCCTGAGTCTACAGACTGATGTGACTGGTGGCTGCATTTTTTAGCTCAGAGCTGCTTAGCAATTTGTCGATCTCAGGGTGACAGATCTTTGTTCAGTCATTGGCGGCATATATCCAGTGTCCTCCATGAGTGCCATTCATACTCCATTATGTGGTTTCAGCTGCGATTGGTCCCCAGAGTCGACTGACGCTTGAGGGGGAATACGTCTGTATACATGGAGAAGAGTAAGTATTGATCCTTTCTCTGAGCAGCTTATCAAACTGACGAAAGCTATGCTGCTGCTGGAGGAAATACACCATGATATAAAACTTTACGAGTAGCTTTGTGTCATCTAGTAGATGCCTCATTTCTCTGTATGTCTAGGACTGTGGCAAAGGTAACAGATGGCTGCGCCACAGTCTGCACTGCTATGAGGGTAAATCATTGAAGGGCACAAGTTGGAGGATCTTTTGTCCAGTGGCACAAATCTCTGGCAAAGTAGCAAACAACTGCTTTACCATTCTCAGGACAAATAGTATATACATAGCGCAGGCAGCGCAGTGACATCATCATGGATGATGCGGTTTTGGAAATCGCGGCATGTCAGTTATACCTATGGCAACACCGTTGGTTTCCCTATAGATATAATTGGAGATATAATTGGAGAAGGAACTTCTTCGGACTTTCTATGAAATGCGCTGCTGGAAAAACCAAAATTGCGTTGCCAGCGAGGGTTTTTTCTTGCAGCGCCTTTTTGCTGCAGCCCTCTACATGGGGTTTAGCCTTAAATATTCTTTGTGATGGCTCTCTGTATAGTGATCAATTAGGGCTAACTTTATAAGTCAGAGTCTATAAGGGGGAGCTTATTAACAGTGATTTGTGCAGCCTCTGGCTATGGATGCTTTATCGCCCCATGCACATCCAGTGAGCACAGTAACAGATGAGACTACAACTATTAATCATGCTTCGCCCCTAATGAGTGTATGAGTGTTGCAATAGCAGTAAATGTTCAGTAAACCTGGTAATGAGCGCCGAGGACAAGTCCTGATAACAAGAATAAATATTTGGATTAAAACGATAATGGCTGCAGGATATTATATAAATATTAGCCGTGTATAATGATGCTGCTCGCTGCGGGAATGCTCTGTGTTGTTATCTCTTATCTCCAGGAGTATTCACTGCTATATGTATGACAAGCCGCTTCACCCCCACCATACCAATAGTATTTATGGACAATGATTATCACCAGTCCTGGACAGTGTTTGGCAGTTCATAATCTATGCCTGCAGTAACTGCAGAGGAGAAGATTTTGCAACCATAGTCATTTTGGAATCATGGTGCTTAATGTTCTCGTCATTGGGTTACCCAGGATTCATACAAGTATATACAAATTTCACATGTGTCAGCTCATCCTGTTATGTAGGTTTTGAAGCCCTCATAGCTAGTTACCCTGTCACTATCACATTTACCCAAGATCCTGGCAGCTCATTACTTAGATAACAGTAGGAATAGTCTATGACATTGTTTTTGTGTCTGTACAGCAGAGACATGTACTTACACAGCAGGCCTTTTCCTCCACTTCTGCAGGAGTCTCTTTGGGGACAATCCCTTAACTTTGTGTAAACTAAGAAACTTCAGGCAAGGAAGGTGAGAGGCCATGTGTGGCATTAAGGAGTTAATACAAGGGTCATACCCCTTTTCTCTTCAGACTGTACACTGCTGACTTTAGGTGCAACTCATCCAGCTGTTACTTGCAAAATTACTCCGATGACTGCAATAGTAGGCCTCATCACAGACGGAGATGACAGGGAGTACAGAGGCTTAAACCGGGATTTTGTGGAATGGTGTCAGCGGAACCACCTGAAGATTAATGCTGGGAAGTCCAAGGAGATGCTGGTGGAATTTAGTAAGTGGAGACGTGCTCCAAATCCAGTGGACATCCAGGGGATAGGCAGTGATATAGTCAAGACCTATAAATACCTGGGTGTTCTCCTCAATAATAAGCTGGACTGGGCCGATCACATTGATGCATTGTACAGAAAAGACCACAGCAGGCTTTACATGCTCAGGAGGCTGACGGACTTTGGAGTTCAGAGGCCACTTCTTAGTGCCTTTTTCAACCCTGTAGTGGCATCAGCCATCTTCTTTGGAGTGGCCTGTTGGGGGAGTATCATACCAGCCAGGGATAGGAATAGACTTGACTTGAAGGGCCAGCTCTGTCCTGGGAGCCCTCTGGACCCAGTGCAGGTGGTTGGTGACAGAAGGATACTGTCTGTGGTGATCTCCATGCTGGGGAACAACTCCCATCCTATGTATGAGCAGTACTGTCAGTGACCGACTGCTTCACCCCAAGTGTGAGAAGGAGCGCTATCGGAAGTCCTTCCTCTCAACCGTGGTCAAGGTGTATAATCAACATCGGGCTAAGCGTAGATCACTTTATATAACGAACTAAATGATCCTGAATTTTTTTGTTATGACTCCTACTATTTTTTTTATCTTTTCTAGTCTGAGCTTTTTGTATGTTGTTGCTCTTGTATTATCTATGCTACTGTAATACATTAAATTGCCTCATGGTAGGACTATTAACCCCTTCCCGACATGCGCCGTAATAGTACGGCGCATGTCGGGTCTATAACTATGGCGACCGCCCGGGAGCCGGGCGGCCGCCATGGCCGCCGGGTGTCTACTGCTTTAAGCAGTAGACAACCGGCTCTAATGCCTCCGATCGGTCCCTGGACCGATCAGAGGCATTAACCCCTCCGGCGCCGCGGTCAAAGGCGCCGGAGGCGCCATTTTGCCTGGGATTGCCGGCTCCTGGAGCATGCTCCAGGGCCGGCCCCCCGTTGCCATGACAGCCGGGAGCCTAAATCAGGCTCCCAGGCTTGTCTGCAAATCCTCTCTTTTGCAGGCTGGTCTATGCAGCCTGCAAAAGAAAGGATGATTTTTTGCAATGCATTACAATGCATTAGCATTGTAATGCATTGCATTAGTGATCAGACCCCCTGGGGTTCAACACCCCTAGGGGGTCTAATAAATGCAAAAAAAAAAAAATTTAAAAAAGTAAAAAAAAAATATAAAAAAATATAAAAAGTATTAAAAGTTCAAATCACCCCCCTTTCCCTAGAACACATATAAAAGTAGTTAAAAACTGTGAAACATATACATGTTAGGTATCCCCGCGTCCGAAATCGCCCGCTCTACAAATCTATAAAAATATTTTTCCTGTTCGGTAAACGTCGTAGCGGGAAAAATAGTCGAAAGTGCCAAACCGCCGTTTTTTCACTGTTTTGATTCTGATAAAAATTTGAATAAAAAGTGATCAAAGCAATAACATTTCCCGAAAATGGTAGAACTAAAAAGTACACCTGGCCCCGCAAAAAAAAAACGCCCTATGCATCCCCGTACACTTACATATAAAAAAGTTACGGCCGTCTGAATATGGCGACTTCTAGAAAAAAAATTTTTTAACACAGTTTTGGAATATTTTTTAGGGGTCAAAATGTAAATAAAACCATATAAATTTGGTATCCCTGGAACCGTACCAAAACACAGAATATAGGGGACATGTCATTTTGGCTGCACAGTGAACGCCGTAAAATCCAAAATCCACCCCATTCAGAATTTTTTTCCTGCTTCCCAGTACATTATATAGAGTAATTAATGGCGGCATCATGAAGAAAAATTTGTCCCGCAAAAATTAAGACCTCATATGGCTCTGGGAGCGGAGAAATAAAAAAGTTATGGGGTTTAGAAGGAGGGGAGTCAAAAACGAAAAACGGCGGGAAGGGGCTAAAGGATTATGAAACCTTCAGGGCTTTAAGTTTAGCATGGCTGGAGAGCAGTGGTATTTGCAATGGTCAAGATGATTAGGTACTCAACCAACTCCTCCAGCTTTCCTCTTGGGCTGGTGCAGTGCAGTGCTGAGGGGGCTTGCGGAGAATCTGATGGTGGTAGTGTTTCCCCTGGGGCACATCCCAGTTGTTGCCAACCTTTTAGTTCATGATAGAGGTTGGAGCACTTATGATGGTCTTGCAGGAATAAGACTCAAGAGACAAAAGGTTTTCAGAACAGGGTAACTCGCTCTTTATTTCAGGTAGAACCAGGTAATACAGCAATCTATTTCTGTAGGTACTATACTTATGGCAGTACCACTGGAGGATCGGAGTGAACTGGTAAAGGTACATCCTTTTACAGTCTGCTTCTCCGTTTCTGAAGCACTCTTCACTTAGTGTGCAATAATCATAATAATAGTCATAAAGTCCTCAAAGTTTCTACAGTTTCCAACTGTAGAAATAGATGAGCAGTGTTGCCCTGTCTATCCTCAGGTATGGTTGTAGCTCATGTAACGATTATTATTGCTGCGGGCAAATCGCGGCATTTACGTCCTATGGGGCCCCGGCTTAAGGCTGAGGCTCACGTTACGGAAAAGCAGCTTTTTTTATTGCAGATTTTGCTGCGTTTTTCTGAGCCAAAGCCAGCAGTGGATTGAGCAGAAGGGAGACATATAAGAAGCTTCCTAGATATCTCCCATTCCTTTAGTAGCCATTCTTGGCTTTGGCTAAAAAAAAAAAATACAGCAAAAACTGAAACAAAAATGCTGTGTTTCTGCAACGTGGGGCTTCAGTCTTAGACCTCCTGCACACAAATGGCACGGATGTGGTTTTCACTGACTTATACATTAAAAAATTTAAAAAAATGAATTGACAGGGCAGACAGATATAGGACACATATAGGATCTGCTCCATAATTTGCAGCTCTTCAATTTGGCCCAGACACACAGCTGCAAAAGCGACACCATCTATGTGTATGGGCCCATTGAAATATAACAGTCCATATTTTTATCCAACAATTGCAGATAAAAAGTATGCTCATGTGCATTGCAATTTAGTTACTCCATGTACCTCATATTAATAGCACTTAACCCTATCATGTCTCTCAAATTAACCCCTGTGTGCCTCACATAAGAGTTACTGATATGCGAGATATATGGAGGTAATAATTAGGTATCTTCATTATTAAGATCCTTTATTAGTACCCCCATGTGTCTCTCATATTAGTAACCCTTATGTGAGGCACAAAGGGGTGAGAAACATGATTAGGTTAATTGGTTATAATGTGAGATACATGGAGTTACTAAAACTAAATTAATAAATTAATGCTTGACATTACTAGGAACAGTAACCCCAGCATGTATCTGTGTGTTTTTTACTTTCACTTTACTGTATGGAGCTCGCCTCATCTCTCTTCTTCTTTGCAGGATGCAGATGGCAGGAGCAGGGCCCAGGCAACATCCTCGTGCTGCACAGCCATTAGCTCCGCCTCCCGGGCTTTCCTCTCTAGCTAAGAATGGGGGAGTATCCGATATCAGTGCTGTAGCAGAGCACTGAAGGGGCCTCCCTCTGCTCTTAATGTATGCATGTCCTGTGCTGGCTGTCGACCCAGGACTAATTGAGATGAGGCTCGGGGCCCATCGGGGGATTTACCGGGTCCCCAATGGACCAGTCAGACCCTGATAAGATATGATCCTCCCATACCTTCAGGGAGTTCGGGAAAGCCCGACAATAGCTTCTTGCTATTGAAGTACTTGGAGATGAAGGGGAAGTATATATATATATATATATATATATATATATATATATATATCCTGTATGTATATACTCTTATTTCTCCAGCAAGGCCTGTGTTCTTAGCCTGTTTGACCTAAGTTGTCTTGACCTGTCTTCAGTACTTAATTGATATTCGTGTCTGGGACGACCAGCATAACAGAATAATACCAGGCATAATAAAGATAATATGACTTAAAGATGATGGAAAAAATGAATATCAAAGGGTCTTTATCATCAAACTTATGCTGTATGAGCCCTCCCAAAAGGCTATTTAGGCAACGCTAATTTAAAATTAACACCCCCCTCCCCTGTTTTAAAATAATACCCTAAAAACGAATATGCAAATGATATTTACCCGTGCACGGTGAGCGGTCGTGCACTGTCTGACATCATCTTGCTGTCACGTCGTTCTCTTCTTTCTTCTTCCAGCAACGCCTTCCTGTCCTGGCTCTTCCCCGCCTTGATCTTCTGTTCTTCCGGAATGAAGAGGTTTGCAAGCATACTGCGCATGCGCAGTACACTCGTGTAGTTCTAGGGGGAACTTAGAACTACTATAAAAATGGCCCCGGAGAGGGAGCGCTACTGCGCATGTGCGGGATTTGAAGGACTTTGACCTATCACATAACAAGATGGCTATGTAACTTCAACTAAAATAACCCCAACTATCATGTGATGGGAATTTTCCTAATTGGGGAGTGGTTATTTGATACATGTGACCTAAAACTGCTTACTCAAATGATTCATGTTTAATTTTATATTTACGCCACTCTAGTGGGTTGAATGCATCACTGACTCGATTCTTTAAATTTGACTATCGTCCAATATACTTAAGTGGTCCCATTGAGACCACCCTGACAATTGCATACAGTCTGTTTTATAGTGACCATGTGATGTATTTACTTCCTGTTTTCTGTTATAGGATGAGGCTGTAGTTACATGACATGGCCACTATAAAACAAATAGCAGGTGACCCACTGAGGGGTCCCCATTCTAGTCCATGACAGTGATCAGGGGAAGCCTGATACCCCGGTCGCTGTATATCCTGTAAGTATAATACATCACAAGCAGTAGATATCGCCACTCGTTCAGTACTGTGAAGATGAGTGCCAATCTCTGCTGCCTGAAGTGTTATTTCTTTAGAAGGGGGACTGTGGTCAGGGAATCAGCTTTTCTGATGGCTGTCATGATGCTTTGGGGCCCCATTCAACTTCAGCTGGGTCTGGTCGCAGTCACATTCCATGTGAACGATAACATAATATTCCAAGAAAAATCAGCCAAGTGTCTCTTCCATATTTTTCCTGCACAATATAATTGAGTTAATCTGGGATGAATCAGGATTTGTTCAGTTTTGTTACAATTTGGAATATTAGCGTCGAACCTGGTTTATAAAGAATCAGTTCGTTCATCGCTAATAATGAGTCCTAGGATGTATGGCCCCTCTCTATTGCTCCATCTACCATTTCAGGCACAACATATATATCCACTCTGGTTTGTTTAACTCTCAAATTCTTCTTAGAAGTGCAAAATATATCCTCTCATGTGCCAGCAAAGATTTACTCAAAAAATAGTAAACCTGGAAATAGTAAACTAGGAGGACAGCGGTGAAAAATATGCTGAATGTTATAATTATATTATTATTATTATTATTATTATTATTATTATTATTATTATTATTATTATTATTCTGTCTTTACAATTAATATTATTGTAGTTAACAATAACAATATTATTACTATTATAATCATTGTCAGTTTTCTCATTATTAGAATATGTGTTACAATGAGAATAGTAATCTCAGACAATATACAATATGACCACTAGATGGCAGTATTTACTATATGGTTTCAGAAAATCCTTCCTAATATAAAGTTAAACACTGTAATAAACTAAAATGGAGCACATTTATGAAATGAGACGTACCAGAGAGGATGCTTAATGTGTGTTTTGTGAGGAAATAAAAGTGTAAAATGTGTATTCTGGAGGTGGAATATATATGAAAGATCTCAGTTATTTTTAACGTATTAATTTAATCAGATTTAATGATCTTAATGTATTGGTATATTATATATAAAATAGTGTCGTGGGTTGTGACAACTATATTACTGCATGTAGATTGTTATGGTAAATTTTGGCAGGTACTATTTTGTAAACATCTTTACAGGCTGTGCTTCCTGGGAAAAATAAGTATGGTAAATTAGCTCTCCTCCAGGCGGAAGTGTCATTGCTGGCAGTTACCTTGTATGTTCATGTCAACCTGGTCTTGAAAAATGACTGGCTTGGTTAGGATCTCTAGTCATGTTTCAAGTGATGTTAAAGGGGTATTCCCATGTACATAATCAGATCTATATTTGTAGATAATTAAAAGTTAAACATTTTTGCAAATATAAGTAATTAAAAATTCTGCAAAGTTTTAAAGATTTTCTCTAACTTTCTTAGTGGTGACAGTCTGTTATCTTGATCTGTTGCCAATGGTTACGACCACTAATGCAGAAACTTTCTCTGGTCTGGGACTTGTCAGGAACCCAGCTATGATTTTCTTATTGTAGCCGGGTTATCAGATAGGGACACTACATGTATGAGAAGATATCCCGGCCGCAATAAGGAAATCATGGCTGATTTTCTGACCTTAGAAAGTTTCTGCATTAGTGGTCGTATCTACTGTAAACCGATCAAGACAACAGACTGTGACCACAAGATATTTAGAGAAAATCTTTAAAACTCTGCAAAATGTTTAATTACTTATATTTGCAAAAATGCTTAACTTTTAATTATCTACAGATTTAAAAAAAAAAAAACTATGTACAATGAAATACCTCTTTAATGAGTCGTATATTGACTTACAGGGTAGTTACCTCTAGGTGGCACTAGAGAGTTGTCTTCCTTTTGGAGGAGAGCGCGTTTGCGTTTGATAAATATGCCACAATTTGCTAAATTAAAAAACACTTTTCTCAAAATATTACTCAAATTTGTCTTTCTTAACAATATTCCAAACCCCTTACCAACATAAACCAATCAATTACAGCAGATGTTGAAACTTTAAGGATGCTGCCCTCCCAGAGGCTGAACAGGCGTCATAGCAGCTCAGCGGAGACGCCACCTATGGCTGCCATCAGAGACTAATCAGATTTGAGTTTGGGCATTCGTCTCTTCAATGCCACAGTCAAATGTTTTTCACACACGGCTTTTCTATTCAGACTTCCATTTTGTTAAATAATATTAAAGGGCTTTCCCAGAAGGTTTTTTTATGCCCTGTCCTTAGGATAGGCCACACATATCTGACCAGGTATTTTCAGGTTCAGGAATATAATGGCTTCTCCTCAGGGTAGGTCATCACTATCAGATAGACACTCTTTGCACCCCTCCCAGACAACCTCCTGCCTATTATTTGCACCTAACATCAAGGACACCCCACCAACTGTGAGTCAGGAGACTTCCACAAAGGTATTCCCCAGGGGGATAGTAAACCCCACCCGTGCATCCCCCTTATCACCGCATAGCCGCAGGGCCTGTGGAAAATGATACCAAGAACAGACTGGAACAGGGCCATAGGAGGAAGACTGCCATCTTGAGACTAACTCTCAGCACTATCACATTGCAGCTCTCCCATCTGACCCTGAGTATTGCATACCTCAGGGCCGGCTCTTGTGGGCCCCTGGGCGACAGAGACTCACCACAATGCGTTATTGGAGCGGTTTTTCCTGTAGCACTATTTTGTTGCAGCCCGCTACATGAGGCCTTAGTCTTAATAAAGCCCAAGTGCAACCTTAATTAAATTTCCCCGACATAATATGCCCCTGATTCCTCCTGAGATAAATACTGCGCCTCTAATGACCCCTTATATAAATGACCACCCCCCATGTTCATAATGTCTCCTAATATAAATGATGTCCCCTAATATAAATAACTTTCCCCTTGTATTTATAATGCCCCCTAATAACCCATATATAAATGACCCCCTTATATTTATAATGCCACCTCCCTTATAGTTATAATTTTCCCCTTCTAACAACCCCTTATACTATTAAAATACCGATAACTAAGCTAAAAAAAAAAAAAGTTATACTCACCTATGTGCAACTCTGATGACTGGAGCTGCGGCGTCTTCTGTGTCTACATGTCTGTCTCAGCACAGGCGGCGCGATGCTATGACGTCATCACGGCACCCGTGCTGAGAAGCGGACATCAGTCTGCGTTCTCACTGTCTTGTAAACCACAGGCCTAATGTCGCTTGCGGTTTACAAGTTGCTTGAAGTATTATAACTACGTAACTATAACTAATGGTTTCTGCACTGGTCCCATTATAGCCTTTGGGGTCTGTGAGTTTCCATAGATAACCGCTTTTTTAAGTGGATTAGATTTCTGCTTAGGGGGTTCCCAAGTGAACTCCCTGAACGGAATACTTAACTCAGATGTGAACCGTGACTTGGGGGGGAAAAGGGCACCTACCTGGGGACATGAGATTGAGGAGTGGGTGCAGCAGCAGGCACTGAGGAGACATAGCACCGGGTGTATAAAATGATGATGACATAACTCCCAAGTGTCCCACATTTGGAGGGACACTCAAGCTTTCCTTCCCCTATCCCGCAGTCCCGCACAGCCCCCTGCATGTCCCGCTCTGTCACTTTAATGTTTTACTAAACAATCGTTCCTCCGATCAACAGATAAAAGGCTCTGGTGATTGGAAGAATGTTTCACTGCTGTAGAAGGACCTTTGTGTGACATCACATGCTTATGTGAATAGGTGGGCGTGTCAGTGTCCCGTGCAGTGAAGAGAAGAAGATACGTGTGTAAGGCACTGAAAAGGGAGGGGGGGATGTGAGATGCAGGATGGAGAGAGTGTGAGTGTGTGTCTGTCTGTGTGTCTGTATGTGTGTGTTTGTTATTATACTGCGGGCAGAGATGGAGAGGAAGACATGAAACTGGGGGCAGATGAAAGGGGATATGAAACTGGGGGAGAAATGGAGAGGGGGGATGAAACTGGGGGCAGAGATGAAGGAGGGGGCATGAAATGGGGAAGATGAAGGAGGCAATTAAACGGGGGTGACATTAAACTGGGAACAACTGGAGGGGGCATTAAACCGTGGAAGGAGCTGGAGGGGGACCTGTCTGCCTCTAGTTGCCCTCAGTTTAATGTCTCCCTCCAGCTACACCTACAGTTTAATGTCTTCTTCCATCTGCCTGAGTTTAATGTCCCACGTCAGTTGCCATTAATTTATTGTCCCCCTCCAACTACCCCCATTGCTAATGTCCCCCTCCAGCTGATCCAGTTTCATGTCTAAAGGAATATGTTATCTTATCTTAAACTGGGGCACCAGGAGAGGGACTTAATACTGTGGGGCAGTTGGAGGGAACATTATAATGTGGGGACATATAGTGTATGGGTGACTGTAGGAGGATTCTACTGTGTGGGGGCACATGAAAAATGAAAGGGAATGGGCGGAGTCAACATAAAAGTGGGCAGAGCTAAATTTGCCGTGGCACACTATGCACGCCACACATTTTGTCCATCTTTCTGTTCTTCAAAATTTGGGAGGTATGTGATGATGATGATAATGAAGCTAGTCAGGGCCTCACTCGCTCCTCACCTCACACAGTCAAGTAGCAGGGAAAGGGAGCAGGGCAGCTCTGAACAGTGAGTATGATCCCCCCCCCCCCCCTCCCAAAAAAAAAAAAAGACCATTGCGATCCCCATACCTGGTAAGAATCAATAATAACCCTGAGAAGTTTGTGTGTGACCTCAATATATAGCAGACTGTCCCTGTCATATATGACCTTTAAGGCTCCTCCTGACAATGGTTAACATGAAGAGCAAAAATTTAACCCACCTCAAATGTCCAAAATAATCCAAAAACATCAATTGATCTGCTGTGAAGGACACTGAATATCTGAAACTCTTCTCACTATGGATTCTCTATTTGTAGACAACAATGAGGAGATCGATGATTGGGAATACATTATAAGGCCAGGACAACTCCCACAAAGAGTACAAAGAGTACAGGTCCAAGAGTGCAAGATACCAACACCTGCCAAATAATGCAGAAAGAAGAAAACTAACTGCTCTTGGTAGAAGATTTTGGAAGGTATGTAGAATGACCTGTTGTGGTGAAGGAAAGACAATTAAGAGTAGAGCTCGTAAGAAACTGAAATAAATATAATTGTTTCTTGCCAATTGATGAGATGTTTGTAATTACTTCTCTCTTGTTTATTTCCTGATTGATGTCTTGATACTTTCTTTCTTATTGATAAAACTTTAACCGGTAGGACCAGCTCTAAAAGTGCCTTATGGACCAGGCCTCATTTTTCAAAACTAACATATGTCACTTTATACGGCAATAACTTTGAGACGCTGTAACTTACACAAGTGATTTTGAAATTGTTTTTTCATGATACATTATACTTCATGATAGTGGTAAACATTGATCTAAATTTTTGTATTTAATTATAAAAACATTTGGAAATTTGATAGAAATTTGGGGGAAAAAAATTGCAATTTTCAAAATGTGAAATGCTCTGCTTTTCAGACAGATAATTATACCACTCAAATACATGAATAAATATCATCTAACATCTGCTTTATATTGGCATCTTCTTTTAATCGTCCTTTAATTTACTTTGAATGTTAGAAGGCTTACAGGTGTAACAGCGATTTTCCAGATTTACAAGAAAATTTCCCAAACTCATTTTTTTAGAGACCACTTCTGTTCTGATGAGGATTATAAAGGCTTATATATTATTAACCCCAATGAATCACCATATTTTTAAACTACACCCCTCAAATAATTCGAAACAGCATTTGGCATGTTTGTTAACCCTTGAAGCATTTCAAAGGAATTAAAAATTAACACATTCACAAAGGGTTAAGGAAGAAAATGCATGTCACAGTTTGTTATGCAATTTCTTCCAAGCACTGGAATACCCCACGTGTGGGTATAAACTGATTTCTGGGCACTCAGGAGCGCACGGACAAATTGTGACATTTAGCATTTGAAAAACAGATTTTGCTGGAATAGTTTTCAGATGACTTGTCTCATTTTTCTCAAGGGGTGAGCATTTTGACCCTACAGCTGTTTCACAGATTCTATTAGCATTGGAATGTAAATATTAAAAATTACTTTTTTCCCAATAAACCGTTGTAGCACCATATTTTTAATTTTTAACAGGGCATAAAGAAGAAAAAGCACATGACAGTTGGTTACACAATTTCTCCTGGTCACAGAAATGCTCCATACGTGGTCATAATCTGCTGTATGGGTACATGGTGGGGCTCAGAATGGAAAGAGTGCAATATGACTTTTGGAGGGCAGATTTTGCTGGAATAGTTTTCAGGTACTATATTGCTTTTGAAGAGCCCCTAAAGTAACAGTACAATGGAAACCCCTCAAATGTGACCCCATTTGAGAAACTACACCCCTCAAGGAATTTCACAAGGAGTATTATCACTTTGAGCCTAAAAATGCTTCCCAAAAAATTAACATACAATGTGAAAATTATATTTTTTAAAAGAAATATGCTATTTTGGTGCCCAATACATTGTACCCACTTTGAGTCATCAGAGACATACACTCATAAAACTATTAAGTGGGCTATCCCGGGGACAAAAAAGTTATATATGTAGGTGTAAACTGCTGCTTGGGCACACCGCAGAGCTCAGAAGGGAAGGAGTTCAGCATTTTTAGCTTTTGGGATACAGATTTAGGGGGACATTCTGGACATCATGTTGTTTTTGCAGATCCCTGGAGGTGCCAGTAAATTGGAATTCTCCAAGAAGTGACCACATTTTGTAGGGGCAATTATAGGGTCGCTGGAAATATGAAATGGTGTCCAAAATCCAACAATCTAAATCTATGCTTCAAAAGCCACATAGCGCTCCTTCAAACGTGCTCCCTCATGTGTGCCCAAATGGCAGTTTACGCCAAGATGTATGACACTGGTATACCCAGGATAACGTACTTAATGCCATATGTGGGTATAAACTGTCTTGCAGTCTATAGAGGCAGACGCATAGGCTGATTTCCTTTGGTCCCGGCAGGATGAACAAGGTAAAGGGAGGGTCCAGGCAGCCTCAGTAACAGCTAACAGTAACTGCTAACACCCGCTCCCCATTAAGGGATCTCTGTGCCAGCCGTATTTTTACTATTGGCTGGACTTCAAAGACCATGACTGACAGCCGTACATTTACAACCGGCAGTTGTCAACCGGTTAATAAAAATTAGATTTTTATAAAAAAAAAAAATCTAATATAATAAAGATCATGAGGGTATAAAAGAACACCACCACCCTGCTAGGAGAGCTCTACCAAAATACTGAGGTAAGCTGGAAATACTCTACATGTAGTACAAGGAACATGGTTAGCTTATGTAGAAAATAATAATGTATATAACATCAGAGTCCATTACCTATCCATAATGGCTGTTGAGCCAACATTGCCAGCACCAGCGGGAAGCAAATAAATTCAAGTGGCATTTTGGTTATTGCCAATGCACCCTGAAAGTTTCCATCTGCATGTGTGCAGGAGAAGGATGCTGTATATATATATTGTGGGGAAGGTAGCCCAGTAGCAGCAGTAGTGCAGACCCAACCAGTCAGAAACAGGGACACAAAATACGCAGGAAACAAGTTTATTTATGAAAAAAACAGGAAATAAATAAACCTTAACTTCAGGCACCAAATGAGCAAAATAAAACACAGCCTTAACTTCAGACAAAACCATAAGAAAAAAAAAAATCCACTAAGTAAAGCCATTAATTAAACAGTAAAAATAAACTAACTATACGTGTGGCTTACTAACAGCCACATGAAAAAACCAAAAAACACAATACAGTCTCACCGGACTCAGAGAAACAGGACAGACCCAGATGCCTCCTCTCACTCCCTGGATTTACACTGGTTCTGTATGCTTTTATGGCCCTGTAATGAGCCCAGGACCCACACCTGGAGCTGAGGCCTATTCCAGACCCGCCCTGGACCACACATGTCAGACTCCAGCAATTTGCCTGTCACCTTTTCACATACCCCTCCCCCACTTTGTTCGGACCTGTAGGGACGGACATTTAAGCCATTAAAGGGGTATTCCCATGACGCTCGTTCACTAACCTGCAAGCTGTTGTGCTCTCTTCACTTCCTGCTTCTCTCGGCACATAGGTGGGCGGGGTTTCACTTGCACGGGATTGGTTGTAAATGAATTAACACAGTGTGAAGCTGATGTAGCAGAGCTGGATTTGAGTCAGTTTGCATTATATACAGAGGTAACGGACTCCATATCTCAGCCCTTATCAGCCAAATTCAATTAAACCGACTGATAAGAGCTCAGAAATCCCGGAGTTCGCACCTCCCCTATCTGAGAAGCTCCGCTACTTAAAAGACACAAACAGCTCAGAGCTGCTCCCAGCCCCTCCCTCCCCCCTGAGAGCAGGCAGCTACATCACTTGACAAATGAGCAGATAATCCCAAGGGCCATAGAAACGGAGTGTAAACAGCGAATTGAATAAATTAAGATAGCGGCCAAACAAAGTACTTTTATAAAGCAATGCATTTAGGAAAAGTCTTAAATCCACATAAACTAGCAGTATAGATAGGATCCTTGTGATGGGACAACCCCTTTAAACAATGGGTCCTAGATATGGCATAAACATTCCCCTGCAGCTTACCTGTTCTGTGTTCCACAGTGAATTTAATATTTTGTAGAGTCAGAAACCGCCTGGCGACACTGATGTTTCTGTACGTGGCGCAGCACATCCATGTCAGAGGGGAGTGATCAGTGACCAGCTTAAAGTGTCAGCCCAGTAGGTTATACCTTACGGATTCCAGGGCCTACTTAATGGCTAATCACTCCCTCTCCATAATGCTGTAATTTCTCAGGTGGTGTAAGCTTTCTACTGAGATAGGTGACTGGGTGCTCTTCACCACCCACCATTTGGGACAGCACGGCACCTAACCCCACATCAGAGGCGTCAGTCTATACCATAAATTCTTTCTTGAAGTCAGGTGTGACCAAAACCGGCTGATTACATAGGATTGACTTCAATACCTGGAATGCCCCCTCAGCCTCTTCATTCCACGTGACCATTACGGATCTCATCCGCTTGGTCAGGTCAGTGGGGATGCAAAGGTTGTAAAGCTTTGGAAGAACATACGATAATAGCCAACAATTCCCAGAAATGCTCTTACATGCTTTTTATTTTAAGGGTCAGGGCCAATTTTGAATGGCCTCCATTTTGTTAACCTAGGGTTTTATCACCCATCTTCCTATTATATACCTCAGGTATCGGGCCTCTTCAAGACCCAAAGCACACTACTTCGGGTTGGCTGCTAAACCGGCTGCTCAGAGGAAATCTAGTACGGCTTGAACTTTTAGTCAGTGATTTTCCCAGTCCGTACTAAAGTTGACAATGTCATTTAGATATGAAAAATTACTGTCGCACACACTATGGGTTATTTCTTTTTGAAAAAATGCAATGAGTTTATTTACAAGCTTTTTTGTTTGTAGTACAAATGTTGTGCCATTGGACAGAGGACTAATTCATGTTACAGAAATAGATCAATAATATGACGTTTCGGTCATTTCCGACCTTCATCAGACATGATCCTTAGAACAGTCAAATGAATGTCTGGAGCCAATCAGGAAGTTGCAAACTAATTGGCCAGCCAATGGCTAATTAGAGTCCCTCCTATGTGGGACTTTACAAGTGGAGGGGGGAGCCACCTCATCCAATGCATTTTTGAGGGTTTCATTGTAGTGACTGGTGGCCAGATTGGGACAGGAGATTGAGGAGATGGGGGACAGAGAGGACTGTAGAGTATCTGAGAGGTGCTGGGTGTCGATAGCACGCAAATTCCTATATGTGTGATGGGTAGGTGTATCTTGTGAAGGGGAGAGGGCACTGATGGTGAGAGACAGAAGGTTATGATCAGAAAGCGGCAGAGAAGAGTTAGTAAATTTAGAAACAGTGAGGAGTTGATGGAAGACAAGATCAATCGTGTTGCCATCTACATGTGTGGCAGAAGAAGAACATTGTGAAAGACCAAGAGAAGTGGTTAATGAGAGAAACTGTGAGGCAGCTGGGGAGTGAGGGGTGTCAATAGGGATGTTAAAGTCACCCATGATGAGGGTAGGAATGTCACTGGATAAAAGGTGGGGAAGCCAAGAAGCAAAGTGGTCCAAAAATTGGTAGGGTGAGCCAGGTGGACGGTAGATCATTACAAACAGAGTGAACCTTTTCAAGTGTTTCTTTCTGTTAATGTTGATGATTATGGCTTACAGCCAAGGAAACCCCAAAAGTCATTAGAATATTATATAAAACCAACTGTAAAAAGATCATGAATGGAAAACATTTTTTCTTTGAAACAGAGACGCAGCAGCTGTTTGTATCCCCTGTAGTGCTTATTTTGTACACTAGATGGCATTGTTTATTAAAAAATGTTAAAGCTTAAGCTTTAGTGACTGTGTCCTGCGGCCTCTAACCATGGCACTAGATCTATCATATTTCTCCTTTATAGTCAGTGTACTCACTCACAAAGACAATTACTTCCACAAAAAGATCCACGTTCTGGCGTCAATATCCCACTATTGTACAAATAAAAGCTTTAACCTGTTGCTATGACTTGGTGCCTGGAGGGAGTTAGAGCTAAATATGATTTATAGGGCCTTATTTACACAATTTTGGTCAGTGCTTTGCATCACTGTACACAAACACCATAAGCAGGTATAATGGTTCTGGTTAATGGTGCAGAGATAGTGGTGGGACATGACTCTTGCTGTTCTCAGAAGTCTGATAATGGTCTGTTAGATTGTAATACTGGTGTCTTTTTATTCCACATAGGGGTTTTTGGGTTGCTTTCGGCACTATGGCCTGGCGTAACTGACACCTTTCCACTCCTCAATCCTGCACCTCTGTACAGGTATATCTTCTTACAGACGATTGAATAAAACTGATAGGATAGTAACAAACCCAGCCGTGAGCAAAACTAGGTCAGAACTGGATTTCAGCCTTTACGTTGTGGCTCTATGTGCAGTGGTATACCTTCTATATAGACTAGCGGCACAGAATTAGTGTTTTCTTAGAAGAATGGAAGTATTTTTTAGCTGCTATTGCCATCTGTGTCCGCTATATCCTGGTGCTGACCTCACTCTAGTGGTGGCTGCAGCCAAAGCTTTTACAGCAAAGCACTGGATTGTTCAATGCTTCTTGGATAAATACTTTGAAAGATATGGCACTCAGACTGAGGCCTTCATGAATTTTGCTTCGGGGTCCCATGAATTCTGTGTACACCTCTGCCTATGTGTGAGGTCACCTGCAAGATGTCACCTGCAGACATTCCATAGCCACGGACCCCCCACCACATACACACAGCAAAAAATACTGTTGATAGCAGTAGTTGGCTGTTGCTGTGGCTTTTGACCGTGCGTCCCATGGGGCTGCCCTCGACTGTCAACGTTTGCATTGCATAGGTTGAAAAACACAGGTAAACACACAGCAATAATTGTACGGGTTTCACTTTCTGCAGTGAGTGAAAACCAACAGCTACACCTACCTGGGGCTGGAGCTCAGCCAATCAGGAAGCTTCAAAGCAGCAATAGAAACCCTGAAAGCAAAAGCCTGCAGAACCTTCTACGCCATCAGAAGACAACTGTACCACCTCAAACCACCGGATATTTGATGCAGTCATCTCCCCAATCCTTCTCTACGGCAGTGAGGTTTGGGGCCCAGCCACCTACCCAGACCAGTCAAAGTGGGATTCCAGCCCAACAGAGAACTTCCACCTGGAGTTCTGCAAATACCTGCTCCATGTCCATCGCAACACCACCAACATGGCCTGCAGGCAGGGCCGCCATCAGGAATTTTGGGGCCCCATACAGCCTAAGTGTCTGCCCCCCCCCCCCCCCGCCATTTTAAAACTACCTTATTTTGCGACATACCCATTCTGTATTACATTTCCCTTTATTTAGCAGCATTACAAGGCTTAATCAGATTCTATTTGCAGATATAATCTGCTCCGTGTGACAGCGCCTATAGAGAGTCAACACCATCTATAAGAGCCTCCTAATAAATCCTCAGGGCTTATTCACATTGCGTTTTTGGCCTCCCTTGCCGGGATACGTTGGTAACCAGTCAGAATCAGCTTATCCCTGCACAAAGAACTGGCCATTAAAAAAAAGGGGGCCTGCAGTTCTCCGTGCAGGGATAAGTGGGGAGCTGATTGTGACTGGTTACCAACGTATCCCGGCAAGGGAGGCCAAAAACGCAATGTGAATACTCCTTTAAAGTGAAAGTCCCACCCCCAAAACAGGCTGCTATGCTAGTAACATATCAGCCTACATCATTATTAATACAAAGCACACAGACCTTTGGAGGGATTGTGTGCTTTGTAGTTCTCCAGCTAAAAACTTATATATTATATATTATTGCCCCAGCTTCCTCGCCGCAGTGCCGCACACCCGATGCCACAACAATCCCCTCCCCCCCCCCCCCGTCCACCCTCTAACATCTTTCCACTGCCCCCAGTACCCATATCTCCCAACTTTTGAAGAACCAAAAGAGGGACAAAATGTGTTTGCGCGCCGCGGGAAATTTAGCCCCACCCACTGTTATGTTGACTCCGACAACTCATTAATTTTTCATGTGCCCGCACACTGTATAATCCTCCTACAGTCACCTGTAAACTATATGTCCCCCCTCCGTCTCTCCCCCAGCTTCATATACACCCTTCATCTGCCTCCAGATTCATGTCCCCTCCATCTCTGCCCCCAGATTCATGTCCCCCTTCCATCTCTGCCCCCAGATTCATGTCCCCCCTCCATCTCTGCCCCCAGATTCATGTCCCCCCTCCATCTCTGCCCCCAGATTCATGTCCCCCCTCCATCTCTGCCCCCAGATTCATGTCCCCCCTCCAGCTCTGCCCCCAGATTCATGTCCCCCCTCCATCTCTGCCCCCAGATTCATGTCCCCCCAACTCTGCCCCCAGATTCATGTCCCCCCATCTCTGCCCCCAGATTCATGTCCCCCCCATCTCTGCCCCCAGTGTCATGTCCCCCCATCTCTGCCCCCAGATTCATGTCTCCACAGCTCTGCCCCCAGATTCATGCCCCCCATCTCTGCCCCCAGATTCATGTCTCCACAGCTCTGCCCCCAGATTCATGCCCCCATCTCTGCCCCCAGATTCATGTCCCCCCATCTCTGCCCCCAGATTCATGTCCCCTCCATCTCTGCCCCCAGATTTATGTCTCCACAGCTCTGCCCCCAGATTCATGTCCCCCATCTCTGCCCCCAGATTCATGTCCCCACATCTCTGCCCCCAGATTCATGTCTCCACAGCTCTGCCCCCAGATTCATGCCCCCCATCTCTGCCCCGAGATTCATGCCCCCCATCTCTGCCCCCAGATTCATGTCCCTCCATCTCTGCCCCCAGTGTCATGCCGTCCTCTCCTTCATCTGCCCCCAGTTTCACGTTCCACATTAGACTTACCTTCTCCTTCGTTCCCCCGCTGCTCTCTCGGCGCCTCTCTCTCTTACTGGCGCACAGTTGTAGACGCGATGTGACGTCATCACATCGCGTCTACACTGCCGGGTAGCCAGCGGCAGCGCTGAAGCGAGGAGCTGACCTCCTCTCTTCGCTGCTGCCGCCGGTCTTGCTGACACATATGCGGCTGAAGCGAGGAGCTGACCTGTGTCAGCTCCTCTCTTCGCTGCTGCCGCCGGTCTCGCTGACACATATGCGGCTGAAGCGAGGAGCTGACCTGTGTCAGCTCCTCGCTTCAGCCGCATATGTGCCAGCGAGAGAGGCGGCAGCAGCGAAGAGAGGAGCTGACACAGGTCAGCTCCTTGCTTCAGCCGCGTATGTCTGCAACTCAGATCTGCGTCCTCTGGACGCAGATCTGAGTTGAAACAGCAGACATAGAATGACTGCTGCGGGCGCCAGGGGGCCGGCACACGGTGGCGGGCCAAAACCGGGCCCCCCCCATTTTTAAATTTGGCCGGGCCCCTGACGCCAGTAGCAGTAGTACTGGCCTATCGGCGGCCCTGCCTGCAGGGCAGAGCTAGGCAGACTCCCCCTATGGCTCACCATACAGAAAAGGGCGCTAGCTTTCCAGGCACACATCCAGGGGAGCAAACCTGACTCCTACCACCACCAAGCATGGCTAAGCCACCTCAGCAAACCAGACACTCACCAACCAAACAGACAACCACCAAACCAAAAACACCAACAGATGATAACCAAGGCCGAAATAAAGGCGACCACAGAGGCAAACAGAGAGCGGTACATTGAAGAATGGAGAAACGAAATAAATAACTCCAAGAAACTCACCGTGTACCAATCCCTACAAAGGGACTACACCATGGCCACCTACCTGGAGAGAATACGCCACCCCAAGCACAGACAGACCCTGAGCCGGTACAGACTGAGCGCCCACAACCTAGAGATAGAGACGGGGCGATACAGGCAGACGTACAAGCCACAGGAGAACAGACTGTGCCAGCACTGTAACCAGGGGGCCCTAGAAAACGAGACCCACTTCCTGCTACACTGCACCAAAGAAGATGAGACTTCACGGACTATTATATTTATCCCAATACACCCGCCCCACCCCACTCCAACCCCACCTCCAACCCCACTTCCCCATATAGCGGTCACCAACTAAGAGGAAGATGAGACTCCATGGACTGTTATAACCCAAACCACCCACCCGAATCCAACTCCCCTCCCCCCCCCCCCCCACTGCCCACTTTACTAGCTTTGGCAATGCCAAATACCTATTCGGACGTGCCAATAAAGCTTTTTTTTATTTGATTTGAGTGGATGGGACTTGAGGGCATCAAGTATGATGTAGTCTCCTGTGAGCAGACATCTTGCAGACCTGATCTCCCATATATTTTATGGTATTCTTAGAACTATATAGGACTCAAGCACCAGACTGGCTGATGATAGTTGCATGTAATTCTGTGTTATGCACTTAAACCACCATCAGCACATCATAGTGTCTCATGTGTTGTCCTTTCGTGTCGTTATACCTTCAGCCCTGCTAATGTCACCACAGCTGCAGGACTAGGCCTCAGCTGGATTCCTGCTTCTTGAGTATACCAGTGTTGTGGCCAAGAAATACACTATACTCACACAGGCACATTGTCACCAGGGTTTACTTAGCTAGATGATGTTTGGCACAACACAGGTTAACTTCAGTTGCTCAGCAGTAAGAAACAGCCAGGATCAACATCAACAGTCCAACATACAGGAGCAGAATACTTTGCTCAGTGAGAGAATGACTGCTGTGGTGTACCCAGTTTGCACAGGACTTTGCGCTCAACACTCCTGGTGACCATGCCTCAGGCACACAACAGATTTGCCTCTCTAGCCTTAAGAAACAACAACCGAAAAGCATCAAATAGTGCAATACCTTGGACAAGTATGAAACGTAAGATATTTCATGAAAACTTAAGCATGTTCATCGTAATGTGAAAAGATTTGTGGCTGATTCAGAGCACAGATGGGTTTGCGCAGATAAAGACATAATGAGGAAGGTTTCTGCAAGGCAAATTCATCAGAATAGGAGAGCAGCTGCTAAAATACCATTACCAAGTAAGCAGGTATTTGAAGCTGTTGGTGTCTCTGGTCCCACAAACCTCAAGGTGTAGAATCCTCCAGAAGCTTTCCGTTGTACATAAACCTGATACAGTGGGCCCAGACATACAAGATAACTATTTCTGAAACAGTCTTGTTTACTGATGGGTGCCATGAAACCCTGGATGGTCCAGATGGGTGGAGTAGTGGATGGTTGATGGATAGCCAGCATATCCCAATATGGCTGAGACATCAGCAAGGAGTTTCAGACTGACCACTTTCTTTCATGGTATAAAAAGAGGAACCATGCATTCTGCAGTAAAATCATCTTCATGCATGACAATACACCAACTTACGCAGCAATAGAAATCTCTGTCATTCCCTGCTATGGGCATAAAAGGAGAGAAACTCATGGTGTAGCCACCATCCTCCCCTGACCTCAACCACATTGAGAACCTGTGGAGTATCCTCAAGCAAAAGATCTATGATGGTGGGAGGCAGTTCACATCAAAACAGCAGCTCTGGGAGAGTATTCTGACATCCTGCAAAGAAATTCTAACAGAAACTATCCAAAAACTTGCTAGTTCAATGGATGCAAGAATTGTGAAAGTGATATCAAAGAAGGGGTTCTATATTAACATGGAACTTGGCCTATTAAGGCCCAGTTCACATCTGCACATGGATTCTGTTTAGGGAGTCCGCTTGGGAACCTCCCCCGAATAGAAACCTAATCCACATAAAATAGTGGTTACTATAGGAAACCGGTGGACCCTATAGACTTGTTTGAAAAATACAGAAAGGGGAATGGAATGGCCCGAACGCAGATGTGAACCGGGCCTAAGATGTTTTTGATTGAAATAGCCTTGATTTTAGCAAATGTGACCTCTTAATGCTGCAAATTCAGAAATGTTTAGAAATTATGTTGTACACTGTTTGTTTTTTTTATTAGTTAAAAAAAACATTATCATTGGGAGGTTTGTAAAATAAAATTTTATTCATACTGTAACGGTTGAAGATCTCAACATTATACATCGACCATTTAGGAAAATCAGAGAAAAATATCATTTGTCTAATAATTTGGAATGGGATGTATATAAGAATTTCCTCATCCAGCATGACTACAAGGCGTCAGATGAAGACTGTATGTTGAGAAATGGTAAAGGTACACCACCCACTGCACAGCGAATGGGTTCAACGTGGTTTTGCCAGAAAGAATGATTGAACCACCGCACTTCAGAAAACATCCGACCAGAGTAGACACAATGGCCCACATTTACTAAAGCGTTTGTGGTCAAAAATTTGCCTCAGCTTAGCACATTTTAGACAGTGGGCAAAGCAAGGTGTGAATCTGGCTATGGCGGGGATATCCCAGTCTACCAGATTTAATATAACTCATGCCAGAAAATTGCCACCGCCAATCTATACCAGATGTGCGACCAGACCCATCTGCATGTGCTAGAAAAGAGGCCGGAGCATGAGAATCGCCATTATTAATACATTCCTCCCAATGAACAGTAGAACACAATTAAAGTGACAGTATTACATTGTGCAGTTTCACAGAACATCCTTGGGTAAGAAACTGAGAAATATATCCACCTAATGCCATTTGGTGGAATGGTGGCTCCTACCATCTTACAAAGGCTTGAAGGACCTAATGTTCATACAGAAGAAACAGTAATTTTCTACACATGGTGGTGGTGGAATGGAACTGAAAAACACTGGAGACAACACATGAGAGGCTCTATGAAGTACTGATGGTGGTTTGGGGGTGGAATAAGCAATAAGACTAACCAATAAATGATGATGTAAGCAGAATCTGTAGGAATGGTGGGTGCTGGGTGACCTAGTAGATAATAGATAAAAGAGAACAGAATCAAGACTGATGTTTTTGGAGTTTCACCCACCAAATTAAACTATACAGTACAGAGAAAAATGACAAAGTGCCTTTACCATTACAGAGATATTTAGTTGGTTTTAAATGGGTATGCCTACAGCTGTTATACATATCTATATGTCTCAATGGTGACAGACTACACACAAACTGTAATCTGACCTTGCAGTTTTCTGCCCCCTATTCTTGCTAACCTTCAGACAATAGCAGTAGGGTCAAATGGAAGGAAGCGATGAGCTTGGCTCCATTGTTCCATCATATGATGCAGAGCACTGGTTCCTGCTCTACTTTCGACCAGATGAAAGCTTTTTCTCCTTTCCATGGGTACTCGTGGTGTTATTACAATAGATGGACACAGTGGACAAGTCTCTTTACATATCATAGACTCCTCTTCACTGATTTGTCTTCCCTGTTCCCACACTCAGCATGTACTATAGGGCTGACCACCCTTCTGTGCCCTGTTTTTCTTGGCCTCCACTGGCTGTAGAAGCACAGTTTGGGGTGACGCAGTCCTGCTACATGTTATTTAGAAGTCACTGACCACCCACAGCTGGGAGCAGGAGCAGAGGTGTCCAGCTGCACTCAGAGTGCCGGTTCACATGGACTGTGTTATTTTTGTATTAACCTTCTAAATTTAGAGCTCAGAAAAGTTGAAAGCATAAATTCATGCAAAGCCACAAAGACGAAGCTGAAGTCATCATGTCCACATGGTTCAGGTAGAGTATCTTGATGGACTGGGCTGTTTGCGGGGGTATGATAGAGCGTATATGAAGGATATCTATATGAGGACATATTGAGGCAGGTTTACTAATCCCATATAGTTCAAATTTAGACTACGCAGTCTTAAAATGCATCTGGTGTCTCTTTCAGACTGTCTACACTAAGTTTATACAACCAATTAGTTGTGTTGCTTTTCACCAGAATTTTGCACACACTGGATAACCCTCAATACACTGGTTTTAATGTTGAGTGCTGGTGGCAGATGCGCTAGAACTATTAAGAGATGCTGCAAAGCCACCAAATCATTCTGGCGCACTGTGGGAGAATTTACAACAGTCAGGGACTAGTGTAGATTTCAGGTATAACTCACATAAACTTTCTGGAGTGAGTTGCAGTAAATCTGTCAAGCCAAGGCATTCCCATCTTGGCCCACTTTGATCTCCGCTCTGCTTTGTCCACTCTTCTTATTAGTGGCAAGCAAATTAGAAATTGACAAAGTGGCGTGTTCGAGCAACAACGGGCTACATGCCAAAATTGTGCCACTTTTGAGCTAGAAAATTGACATGAACAGTTTAGTTATGTTTTAGTATCTCTGGTACTATTAGAATTTCTAGGAAGCATGGTACCAGTCTGTATTAGGATACTGTATGTCAGCTGCTCACTGCAGATGTATGCACAGAATTTCATATATTTGACTCCAGTGAATTGTTGGATCCTCTGCTCTTTTACTTTTGATCCTGTAGTTAAGTTTAAATTTCATTACAATACAGGAAAGGTTGAATGCAGCTGGAAGTTCATGGCCCGTACCTTGTCCAGGGTCCAGACATTGTCCATCACCTACAGTGACCCGGGTCATGCAGCTGATCAGACAATACTAGAGGTAATTCCAGGATAAACAATGTGTGAGACTCGTAACAGTCTGTTTATCCCAGTGACCTGTGTGCGATCCTCTAATAATCCACATCCTCCAAGACTGCGGAGAACAAAACATCTTCTCACCCTCTACAGTGTTCTTAAAGGAAAAATGCACTGAGAGCAGTTATCTTCACTCACAATGCCCATACATTCTTACATCCTTCTACTCTCAATATTAAAAATTCTCCAGTAAATATTAGCCCATCATCCTCTGTCAAGTTCTTAGATAGGTTGTCTACTGTAGATAAGTGTGGGTCAGATGGATACTATATCCTATTAGAGAGACGCCACTGTGAGGTGACATAGTACCCCTTCCAACCCATGTCTTACACTTCTCACACAGCCAGCTAGTACCCTGTTCTGCACTGAGGAGAAGCAATAACCTTGATATAACTGTCTACGGATGGATCCCTCTGCCTTTTGATGGAGTTATTCCAGTTTGGCTATATTCCCAGATTATGCTATTCAGTTTTATGGAAAAACACCATACATTGATCCTCTTTTCCACCACTGAGGTCCTATTTGCATATGTCTTAGCATGGATCAGTATTTGCCAATATTTTCAGACTTGAGGAACCCCTGGAAAAAAAAAAATTCCTTGAGATACCCCTACCACATAATTTTTGCCAAAAGACAAAAAAACTAGTTTTCAAGGTTAGTTTTGGGGTTTTTTGGCACAGTTTTTGAATTTAGAGCCGGAACATAAATTTGTTACACTTGTAAATTTAGAGAGCCTTCCCAAAAACCACATCAAAATAGCATTTATTTTTCATTGCAGTTTTGATACCTTTGTAACTGTACCACAACTGCACTGTATGAATCTGTCCTTACCATAATCCAATACTCTCCCCCCAGTACCCCCAGGCAAGTAAAAATGGCCCCAAGTGGCCAAAAGGCAAGTAATAATGTTTCCTAGTAGCCCCCCAGGCAATTATGTCTTCTAGTGGACCGCAGCAAGTAAAAATGTCCCCAGTGGCCCTTAGGCAAGTCATAATGTCCACAGTAGCCTATACGCTAGTTAGGACTGCCCTTAATGACCTTAGGAAAGAAATAATGTTCCCCATTAACCCCTACACAACTAATAATGTCTCCCATTAGCCCCCAGGCTAGTAATAATGTTTTCCAGTGACTCACAGGCTAGTAAAAATGTCTCCCAGTGGCCCTCAGGGAAGTAATAATGTCTCCCTATAGCCCAACACTATAGTTTTGCTATATAAATAAGACACAAATAACACCCATCCTCCTCCCCCAATGCTCTGAGGTTCTCTTGCTTCTCTGCAGATCGATGCAGCAAGTCTTCACCAGGCATCACTAGCTGATGTTGGAGTGATAGAGCAGGAAGCTAATGTCTTCCTGCTGCACCATTCTATTCAATTTAGGATGCCGATGTAGTTAAAAAGGAACATGCGGCCACAGGGCCGGCTCCAGGTTTTTATGGGCCCTTGGGCGACAGAGCCTCAGTGGGCCCCCTTGTAAAGGAGGTGGGGGATTCGAGACACTGTGCGTTGCAGATGAAGCGAGTGACGTCATGCAGGAGTGTGGCGTCACCAACGCCATACCTCCCAATCTTTTAAAGAGTAGAAAGAGGGGCAAAATGCTCTGCGCGCCGCTGCAAATTTAGCTCCACCCACTTTTATGTTGATTCCACCCATTCTCATTCATTTATTATGTGCTCCCACGCAGTATAATCCTCCTATAGTCACCTGTAAATTATATGCCCCCCTCCATCTCTCCTCCAGTTTCATATACACCCTTCCTCTGCCCCCAGTTTCATGTCCCCCCTCCATCTCTGTCCCCAGTTTCATCACGTTCTCCCCCTTCATCTGCCCACAGTTTCATGTCCCCCGTCTCTGCCCCAGTGTCATGCCATTCCCCCCCTCCCCTTCATTTGCCCCTTCAGTTTCATTGGGCCCCCTCAATCTCTGTCCCCAGTTCCATGCCGTTCTCTCCCCACCCCCTCCATCTGCCCCAGTGTCATGCTGTTCTCCCCCCCTCCATCTGCCCCAGTGTCATGCTGTTCCCCCCCCTCCCCTTCATTTGCCCCCCAGTTTCTTTGGGCCCCCTCCATCTCTGTCCCCAGTTTCATGCTGTTCTCTCCCCACCACCTTCATCTTCCCCAGTGTCATGCCGTTCCCCCCCTCCCCTTCATTTGCCCCCCAGTTTCATGGGCCCCCTTCATTATGTTTCACCTTAATATGTAATACAAAACAAACACTTACACTCACCTTCTATCACTCACCTTCCATCGTTCCCCCGATGCTCCTCTCTCCAGTCACATACGCGATGCAGGAGCTGTGAGATCAGCTCCTGCTTAGCTCCGGCGCGGCTTGCGTGTGTAGGCGTGATGCGATGACGTCATCACGCCTACACACGCAAGCCGGGCCGGAGCTTTAAAGCAGGAGCTGATCTCTCAGCTCCTGCATCGCGTATGTATTCCAGCTCATCGGCGGACGGACGCCGATGAGCTGAAATTGTGACAGGCAAGTGCCGGGGGGCCCCCAGAGGCTCTGTGGGCCCCGGCACTTGCCCGACTATGCCGTGCGCTGACGCCGGCCCTGTGCGGCCATTTCCCCTCCAGCATTCCAGTTGTGAAATTGCTGCTGTAGATAAATGTGGGAGTCTTTTCCTCCAAGCATATTCAATTGTCTCCACCTTGTTACAGAGAACATATCAGTGATAAACATGTTACTTTTTATCTATGTCGTTATCGTAGATTTGGAAATAAACAAGTTTGAAGTCTTATGCAAATGAGGCAGTTGGTACACTCCTGGGTGTGGTTTCATCTCACTGGAGCACTGCTCTTGCCACTGAGATCCCTATCAATTCTGGCCTGCACCAATGAGAATTATCCTTCCACTTTTTTTTCTCTGAGCTTTCTGCTGGGCACTCAGAAAATCAAATAGTCAACAGTCATTGACTCTTAAAGGTGATTTTTAATTAAACATATCTTTGCATAGCGCATGGCTATTCCAGAAATACCATTTATTGATTGATCGGTGCCAGTGTTTTTGAATTAGACCACTTTTATTGATATGTAAATTATCCAGCAAGGAGAACCGTAGGCCTTTGCAATGTTCCCTGAGCACCGCTTGTGCCATCAGCCTTCCTGGTTATCACCTCTCCTCCTTTTTTTACACCGGATCACACAAGCAGTGCCCAGGGAACATCACAAAGGCTCAGTACTGGACAGTTTGCATATCAATAAAAGCGGGCTAATTCAAAAACGCCACCGCTGATCAATAAATAAAAGGTATGCCTGGAATAGCCATCCTAAAGGCTTTGCAAAGATATTTTTAGTTAAAAATCACTAATGCCAATGATAGACCCCTTTAATGACATGTATTTCTGTAACATCCCTACACCTCTCACCCTAAGGTAGCAGTTTCCACCATCCAGTGGGGGCTATAATGATGGCCTTGTCATCCAGTTTTCTTAGAAGTTTAGAAAAGAATTTTTATGTTCTTGACAGAAGGTGACTACTTAAGGTGACTTTTTTGTAATTTCGAGTAATTTTAGGGGAAATACTTTTTAACATATTTCCCAATTACGGCAGTGTCTTACTGATTGTAATGGTTGTGGCTCTATCCGGTTTTCGAGGTCATGTGAAAGGTGCGAGCACATGGTGCTCATTGTGGTAAATGCCTTAATGATCTTTTTGGAGCTGAATCTAGTTTGATGTTAGAAGGAGGGAGAGGAAAGAAGTTGCGTAGGGGTGATAATAACCTCACAGAATCTTTACAAGCACCCGGTTCGCCCTCTCTGGCTCTTCTCATCCTTACCTGCCAGGGACATGCGCTCACTCTGCTCAACCTCAGCTTTACAGTTTAATGGGAAACAGCTGCTCCAGGGAGAGACCGCTGGGGGAGGGGGAACCATTCATAATTTTCATCACACAGCTCTGAGGCCTTTTATACAATCATGGAACTTCTTAAAGGGAGAGTGAAACTCATTAAAAGATGAAAGAACAAGCAGATTACTGCAGGTTACAGGTGAACATCAGTGCAATGCTAGCTGAAGATGGAGTATGCCATGTTATATGATATATGACTACAATATATGACTATGTGGGGCCAAGGGGGCTTTGTCAGTAATTAGTAATTTGGTCATTTTTGCACATGTGCATTGTGGTTAGTCAGCATTTTCATATACAGTACTAAAGTATTCCACTACCTATGGCCATCTAGCTGTTGTAAAATGACAACTATGAGCAAGCCCTTATAGCTTGCAGCTGGACAGTCAAGTAGGAGATCAGTGTCCTAATACAAGACTTAATAGCAAGACTGAACAAATAACAGATGCCAAAAAGATAATGCAGTGAACTCCCATAGAAGTGTCTATGATTGGAATAACCCTTCAAACCAGCCATAATAATGCCCCTTCATGTTGTTGTTGTTGTTGTTGTTATTATTATTATTATTATTTTATTTTTATTTTATTTTTTTTATATAGCACCATGAATTCCATGTTGCTGTCAATTATTATATTCATTCCATGCTGCTTCACATGAGGGTTTACATAGAGTACACAAAATATTCAAACAAATACAATACTAACAATGCCCATCTGGCACAGAGGGATAGATGGCCCTGCCCGCAAGCACTTACAATCTATGAGGGAAGAGGGATAGAGACAGAAGGAGAGGGGGAGACTGTACAGATGGTGGTGTGGTGACAGTGTTATTGGAGGTTGTAGGCCTTCCTGAATAGGTGAGTCTTCAGGGCCTTCTTGAATCCTGTGATTGTGGGGGTCAGTCTTATGTGTCTTGGTAAGGAGTTCCAGAGTATGGGGGATGCATGGGAGAAATCTTGGAGACGGTTGTGTGAGGAGCGGATGAGGGCAGAGCGGAGTAGGAGGTCTTTGGAGGATCTGAGGTTATGTGTGGGCAGATAGTGGGAGATTAGTTCAGAGATATATGGAGGGGACAGGTTGTGGATGGCTTCGTATGTCAGCATTAATATTTTGAACTATATTCGCTGGAAAATTGGTAGCCAGTGAAGGGACTGACAGAGGGGAGCGGCCAATGAAGAATGGGGGGAGAGGTGGATTAAGCAAGCAGCGCAGTTTAACGTAGACTGGAGCTGGGCAAGAGTATTTGCAGGGAGGCCATGAAGAAGGCTTTTACAGTAATCTAAGCATTTTTTTTTTTTGAGCCAAAGTCAAGGTGTGGATTGATCAGAAGATGGAGGTATAAGAACTTCCTATATATCTCCCATTCCTTTTGTAGCCATTTTTGGCTTTGGCTTAAAAGAATTCAGCAAAATCTGCAAGAACAAAAACTGCGTTTCCAGCACGTGGGGCTTTAGCCTAAACATCAGGTGGAAGTTTATGGTATATTCACATGCAGCAGATTTGTTGCGGAAATTGTCCTACTCAACTGACTGGGACATGCAGAAATCCTTGCCTCTGCTGCAACAAAAATAAACTATTCACATGTAACAAAAATGCTATGTGTGAATAAACCAAAAAGCCCCAGTAAGTGATAGAGTTGATGAGAATACGCACTTCTGTTACAAGACAGGAAGAAAAGAAAAGGATTGTCTGTGGTAGACAAGCAGTGCCTGAGGATCTTATAGAGGCAGCATTGCATAAACAAGAAACATTAAAAAGAAGGCCACAATAACATGTAACGTATTATAACACTTTTCACAAAGCCAAGGGAGACAGTCAGCAGGGATGAACATTGGTCTTGAATTGTTGTCAGTGGTCAGTAAATAGATCATCACGTATTGCTTTTAGGTTGCTATGAGTGGTTTGCTCCTCTTTTTTATCTCGCTGCTCTCTACTTGTTAAGCTCACGATATCTTGCATGTTTTTGACAGTACATCAGTGATAAGCGTGCCTGCAATGATGAGCAGGAAGTGGCTTCACTAAGGTGCTCAGCTTAGGTACTAGGCTGACATCAGTTACAAGCCACATGAAAGCTCATGCCTGCCTCTCCACCCGGAGTTCAGTATCGAGGGCGTACAGTGCGAACACAGAAAAAGTACGGTTCTGCGGTCTCCTCCTCCCCAGCAACCAGGGACAATAGCAGAAGAAAACAGCATTTAAGTGGGGAGGGGGCAGCTATGAAGGCAATATGGGGAATACTTTCTATCGCAAAGCCTCAGCCTTTGGTCATAATATTAAAAGGAAAGATATTAACCCTTCAGTGTGTCAGTATTTATTATTATTACTACTAGTATTATTATTATTATTATGTATTAATATAGCTCCTTTAATTCCACGTTTACATACAATACACAAAATACACATTTCTTTTACATACAATACGTACAATACACAAAATACACATGGCATCTGTATAATACACTAACATGGCAATAGTACAACTGAAATAAAGAAGAGGTGGACTCTGTAGCATAGTTTACTTAAATTCCATCAATTTTGGGCAGACAGACAATGTTGGAGGAGAAGTTCCATATTATGCAGTGACTCTAGTGTCCACTGCATTAGACATATACTGGCTTAATCTCATTTTGCAAAGGTTTTTTTTGTAATAGTGTTTTTTGTTAACACACACAGAAACACACACATTGCTACTACTAAAATCCAAACTGACTGTAACACAGTGTTCTCTACCATAATATTCACTGGCCAGGCTCCAGGTTTTGGGTGACAGGGTCTCAGTGGGCATCCGGTCAGTCATGGTAAGGAGGCCCAACCAGTAACAAACAAGATGGAGGAAAGTTTCTAAAGTTTCCATCTTATTTTTACATTGCAGTGAATGGTGGTGGATGCAAACAGAGGTGCCATATCGGCATCGGTCATTCTGTCACAGCAACAAAGTGAAAAGTGTGAACCTATTATTATTATTATTGTTTATTTATATAGCACCATTAATTCCATGGTGCTTTACATTTGGGGGTTTACATACAATACACAAAAATACAGGTAGATATAATACTAACAGTGACCGACTGGCACAGTAGGGTAGAGGGCCCTGCCCGCGAGGGCTTACAATCTATGGGCCTTACTCGTACAGTACTGTAAGCAGTGTAAACAGCAATACAATCAAAAATACTAAAGATTATTTGTAGTTTCGATACACTTTTTAAAAAACCTTTAATGAAAAAAATGCAATTTAAGGCTCCATTCACATCTTCAGTTATAAATGCAAACCATACCATAGTGTTGGCTTTGTCTCATGACACCGCTTTTATCCAACAGATACTACTGACTTACAGTGAGGTCCACAGAGATTTACGATCTCATATTGTGACACTCGTTGTAATGAACTCTCACCATACAAATATACACAATCAGTAAAATTACAAGTACTCAAGTCCCAGGGAAGAACAAATGCACTATGGACCCACTTATAAACTTTAAAGGGGCTCTATCATTGGGAAAATTCATTTTTAACTAAGCACATACATGCATAGCCTTTATAAAGACTATTCCACACCTACCTTTAGCATGTAAATCGCCTCAGTGGTTTTTGAATGAGCCCATTTTTATTCACATGCTAATTAGTCTCTTGGTGCACCCGAAAGTCTCATTGTGCACCCTCTGCCTATTCTTTCCTATGGGTGTAAACAGCACAGGCTGCTGCTGATGTCTTCCTGCTTCCTGTTTGCACACACAGATAGGAGAGAATAGCAGGGACGAGTGCTGCTGGGAACTTCCTGTGCTGGCTGAAAGCTAATTAGCATATGAATAAAAACGGGCTCATTCAAAAACCACTGAGGCAATTTACTTACAAAAGGCACGTGTGGAATAGCATTTCTAAAGGCTATGCATGTGTGTGCTTAGTTAAAAATGACTTTTCCCAATGATAGAGCCCCTTTAACAAATTAACATCATTAAAACTTTCTCTGCTCATCTATCACCTACCTGTGGTAACTCGCACACCTGCTGTTACAGAAGCACTATATATCACTTGGGAAAGACAACAGCTACAGAGGGGTCAGAGGTCAGAGAGGAGAAACAGGGGGCTGATGGGGTTATAGATGGACAGCAGTAAGTTTAGCGATGGATGACACTCACTATATGGTTGTTTTGTTAATAAAACTGATATTTTCGGTTCTCAGCTAAGCAGTGGGCCCCGCATCTGTCTGGATTTGCCTGGTGCTGACGCTGGCCCTCCCAGGTCATGCTTTTTAAATGCTAAATCTCATCTTCTTGTTAATTACTTTTTGCAATAGTGTTTTTGAAAAGAAAAAACTGTCATTGTCACTAAAATAATCTAATCTGACTGTAATGCTGTGTGCTTTCCTAATATGTTCACTTGCCTTGTCACAATTTTGGTTCTAAATCTCATCTTCTTAAATATTCTATGCAATTTAACTTTTTGTTAAAACATACAGAAAAATTACAAATGTCAAATGTGGGAAAGCAGATTAAAAGAGGAAATATTTATGCTATTGTAACACATGCACCCCTTCAGGTTCTAACAATAAGAATGTGGACGGCAACAGTAACACTACTTATAGTCTTTACAGCACCACCAGTAAAAGAATTGTTGTACAGCCTGAGAATGAAGATGACATTTATTTTTTTTTCTTTAATGTAGATTGTGAGCCCCACATAGAGCTCACAATGTACATTTTTCCCTATCAGTATGTCTTTTTTGGAATATGGGATGGAAATCCATGCAAACACGGGGAGAACATACAAACTCCTTGCAGATGTTTTTTTTGTCCTTGGTGGGATTTGAACACCAGGACTCCAGCGCTGCAAGGCTGCAGTGCTAACCACTGAGCCACCGTGTGGCCCCTGAAGATGACATTTTTTGATTACTTGGGTTGCACATTGCAGTCACAGCAGGATATGATATCTGCAGTGATTCACTAATGTTGAGGCAAGGTTATGTGTGTTCCCCTTCTACTGTTGCAGTTGACTGTACAGCCATTTTGCACTGTCAACCATGTCTTCTTCATCTTTATACTGAAATTGTTCCCTAGTAGTGATTAGTGATGTGGTACGTACTAAGAAAGATAGTTCTCCTAGTTAGAGTCTTGCTTTTCTTCTTCTTCCAGTGCTGTGAAATATGTTGGCACTAGAAAAAATAAAATGTATTATTATTATTATTATTATTATTATTATTTAGATGAGAACAGTCATAATTTTTGCATGTAGATGTAGCAGAGATGAAAGAGAAAGACAGGACTGTTGGGGATGGAGTTAGTAGTGGAAGGTGGTGCTTGCACTGATAAGGGCACTAAGGGGATATCTTGAGCTGGGAATTAGAGGGTGCACAAGAATTGACATTACCAATGATGATTTAGTACCAGGTGCCTGAGAGTCAGGGTGACAAGGTGACACAAAACCCCTAGATCCAAAAAAAACTGCAGACCTCGGGAAAGATCGGGGTTGGTGTCAATGGTAATGGCAGACACATTTTCAGTGCTGCTGGTGTGGACACAGCAGCTATTTGCAGTTCTCAAACCATGACACTGTGCAAGATCTGTAAGCAGAAAATTATGTGTGTCCATGCAGGAATAAATATAGGAACTACATCTCTCCATATTTATATGAAAAGGCATCAACAGCTTATTTGGCAAAATAGAATTGGCAGTGGCACTGGCAAGGGCAGTGAGACTTATCCCTTTCCACACCACAACCACATCTAGCACATGGATGTCATTAACATCATCATAATTGTTTGACGGTTTTCACAGCCCACTCAATGTTTTGAGCACCAGCGGCAATATACCAGAAATGCAACATGGCCGGACCATTTCCTGCATCCAACTTCACTATGGCAAGCCACTGCTTCCACTCCCCCTCTCTTGTTCCTCAGGTGTAAGGTGAAGATCAGCCATGCAGTTATACAGTTAGTGAGTTTGCACCAGAGAAGCCACACAACAGAGTAGCTGCTTTGCTGTATCATGCAAGCAAGTATCTTTCTTGACGACTCAGTGCTAACTACAAAGATTGGCATAGAGAGTGTTGTCTGCAGCAATGACACAAATGTTGCCACTTCATTGCAGTTGTGTAGAATAACACATTGTTCCTACTTGGTGCCAAAATTGGTGGTGCACCGCTTTACTAATACAAATAATGGTTTAAAGGAGGTGCTGCTCATGACCAAAAAAAGTATCTATGCATTTCAACCATTCATTTTTATTAAAAAAAAAAAACCCACTCTGCTAGACTTACCGCAACCAACTAGCTTGAATTTCATGTTATACATGCTGGAGGATCTCTGTGAGCAGCAGAAGGTGGCAAACCATTGCTGCATACATCAAACCACATGGAAATATGTTATTTTGGAATCCGCCATTGGAGGCTTATCAAGGATGTATGTGGCCTTCTGAAGCCCTTTGAGGAGGCCATCAAAAGTATCAGCAGGAAGGGATGCTACAAGGGATAGAAGAAGAATAGCTTTCACCTCTTGGTCACTGTCATCACCCTAGTGTTGAACTGGGATTGGACATACCTTATAACTTTCTAAGGAGTGGAAAAGAGACAAAATCTGTTTCATGCACAGCGTTCCGAAGCAAATTTAAAATGTTGTTAGCCCTGCCTCCTGTCTACACCTACTTTGGCTCCACCCATTCCCATCTATGTCCCTTTGATCAACCTACAGTACGTTGCCCTTTTTTGGTGGTCCTGATACAGTATCAAGCCCACACGTTTCAAACACAGTATAAAATACCCCTTACTATGTCTTTTTTTAACATAGCTCCAACCACCTGGATGTGGTGGGACAGTCCCAGTTTCCACTAGTCTCTTGCTGTGCCCCACTTTAGCTTGTGCCCTGCTACACTGCTCCCTATATACTTATCTCTATATACTGCACCCTATATAATGATCACTATATCAGTATATAGTGATCAGTATACAGGGAGAGATATACAGACTATTCTGATCTCTATAGTCTTCATCCTATATACTGATCTCTATTATAGTGATCGGTATATTGGGTACGGTATATAGAGATCAGTATATAGGAATCAGTATATTAGGAAATTTATATAAGGAACAGCATATAGACTATAAACTTATCTCTATATACTTCACACAATATACTGATTGCTATATCAGTATATAGGTATCAGTATATAGAGATCATAACACAGGGAGATGTATATAGACTATACACTATTATAATGATCAGTTCATGGGGTGCAGTATATAGAGATTAGTATATAGGGAATGGTATATATGAATCAGTATATAAACTATATAGTTATCTCTATATACTACACCCTGATTTTAAATACTGATAAGAACCTCTGGGAGTCAGGGACACACAGACATTGACCCTCTTCCCTCCTTTACCCCTAGACTCACTGGGCAGACATTTCCTGACACTACGTTCGGAATGGTGGAAGCAACCTGTACAATCCTTGCTGCAAATATATAGGGGATTAGGAGACAGTCTCATTTTATATGAGGTAATGGGGAAGCAGACCCAGAAGGAGCTTTTAGCTTCAGCATCTCAGTGGGTAAACAATCCGGCACGGAGGAAGAGGAGGAGGAACACTTCCCTTTGGATTCAGAGGGGGCCTTGATATTTCACAGTCATGGAAGGAAGCTGACCCTTATTTGTTTTAAGATGATGATGAGCCCACGCTGGCCAAAAAGACCAACCATGACAGGCCATGCACATACTTGGTGCGCACACTTGCAAGCATAGCAGGCTGTATGATTTCCAAAGGATGGCAAATTGGATTATTATATGGATAGTCTGTGTACCATATAATGGAGATGGAGACTACAGTTGTACCTAGAGTGCTCTAATATTCCAGCAGATACTTTTGATCTCATGAAATTCTGGACCAATAGGTTAGAGCAGTGGAAGGAGCTAGTGCTGTTTGCCATGGGACCATCAGAGCTCCGGGAACTGCCGTTTTCACTCAATATCTCTATCTATTTATAGGTTTACTAGCTAGTTAGATCATTGAATTGGCATACTTTTGTTAATTGGGTCCTAATGAACTCTCACAATATATTAGAAGAAGGGGAAATGCGTTGAGCTGTATGAACTATTTCTTTGCTTTTCATTGTGCCCATGATCTGAGCTGTATGAACTAATTCTGGGCTCTTCATTGTGCCTAAGAACTGGATGAGCTGTGTTGAGCTATGTGATCTGTAGTTTGGCTCTTCATTGTGCCCATGAGCTGTATTAGTTGTATTTGGGCTCTCCACTATGCCCATGCTTCATTAATCTTGAGCCTTATTTGAGCTTTTATACTAACCCACAAAGTAGGGACCTTCTATCTTAAATTAAGATGGAGACTCAATTTATCTCACATTAGTAAAATTTAAGTCTCTAAGTCACACCTACACTATTGATATCAATGATTGACATTCACAGAGGTCTTGGGGGGATATGTGGACAAACACTCAGGGGTCTGGGGAGGAGTTCCACTGTAACACAAGCTATATTCTGTATTTTTCCTGTATCTACCTCTATGAATAATTCAATACATTTCCAGCTTTTAATAAGGAACCATGAATTTTCCTGATATAACCCATATTTTACATGTGGGTAAGAATTCCAAACATCCTTATCATTATTTACAATCATTAGAACAGTAAAAGGAACATGATGTTAGATGCAATGGAGAACTATTCACAAACATCAACCAGAGGTGTGTGAAAATCCTAATGGATCCATGCCTGATTCATTTTGCTAAAAGTATTTTTTTTTTCCATACTTGTGGTGCACAGTTTGGTCCACTTAGGTCTTATAACGCCATCATCACTGAACCCTCTCCGCCATTTCTCTTGAGACTGGACCAGATAAAACTCTCATTGACAAACATAAGCACAGAAGGGAATGGTCAGACAAGAAATCAATCATTAAAACATAACTTTAAATAGTAATTGTTACTAAAATGTATTGAAGAGCATTGATATTTGTTAATTAGGATACTTTGGCAGAGTGAGAGACTATAGACCAGGGTCAGGGGATAATCATACACATTAGGGAGAGTGTGTGCCTAATTCTGCTCTCCTAATGATATCCTGGAGAATAGATTTGCATATTTTTTACCCAGAATCCCTAGCGGAGCAGGAATGATTTGTAAGGCTCCGTACGCCTATGTAGGCACACACTCTCCCTAATGTGTATGATTATCCACTGTCCCTGGTCTATAGTCTCTCACTCTGCTAAATTAGTACCCCTGCACTATGCTGAGGAGGTCCAGAAAACCGAAACAGCGCTGTCCATAGCTGGGAATCTGTTCCTTTTGGAACAGAAATACTAAATTGGCAATAAACCCTGCATCATGTCAGTAGGCTTATTAACTGAGTCATGCATGATGTTAAGGGGGCTGTCCCTAGAGAGCAGCATACAGAGGCACTGTTCTCCTAATTACATCCTGGAGAATAGATTTGCATATTTTTTTACCCAGAATCCCTAGTGGAGCAGGAATGACTTGTAAGTCTCTGTAAGCCTATGTAGGCACACACTCTCCCTAATGTGTATGATTATCCCCTGACCCAGGATAGGAATAGTTAAAGACATTTTCCTTGATGGGCAAAATACTGTATTTAAGCTACAGCCCCATGTTACCAAAAAGCACCTTTTTTGTTGCAGATTTTGCAGACTTTAGCCAAGAGTGACTTCAAAAGGAAGGGTAATTTACTATATAGCTCTTATATTTCTCCCTTCTGCTCAATCCACTCCTGGCTTTAGGACAAAAAACACAGCAAAATCTGCAACAAAAAAACATTTGCTTTTCGGCAATGTGGGGCTTTAGCCTTAGGATATGTTCACCCGGAGCTTTTTGGAGCGGATTTTGACGCGGAATCCGTGTCAAAATTCTCCTCCAAAGGAAGTGGATCATCTCCACAGCTGAGACCTACAAACCACCATACTTGAAGGCCTGGGAGAAAGACCTAGGTCTAACGTTCAACGATATATAATATCCTGGTTCAACGATTTATAAAATCCTGGCTAGATGGCACAGATCACCTGATTGGTTATATAGACATAAACTATCTGACTCTGACTGTGGTAAACACCCGGGTACTTACTTACATGTCTGGTGGTCCTGTGAAAGAATTCAGAGCTTCTGGCAACAAGTCGCTAACCAGATAGACCTTATCACTAATTCCTGTCCTACCCTGACTCCTGAACTTGTTCTTTTGTCCATGCCTCAGGGGCAATATTTGCCTTCGAAATGCTTACTCTCCACACTTCTACTAGAAGCAGCAAAGTCCCTGACCCCCCTTTTTTGGCTAAAACAAGATCCTTCTCCTATCCGGTTATGGTTCGAAAAAGTACATCAAATGTACAGGTTTGAAGAAGTTATAAGCTGGACTGACAGACAACATGACAGGTTTCTGCAAATCTGGTCGCCTTGGTGATCCTTCTTAGAAAAGCTGCAAGGACAGGTGCCTTAAGTATATTCTGTTACTCCTTCTCCAAAGGGGTTGAATCGCATTCATTATCCCAATCTCTCCCTCTTCAGCCGTCTCCACACACCTACATCCCACCCCCCTTTTAACCCCCTCCCATTCTCATTAGTCTACATGTCTGAGGTGGACACTTTTCAATTGGCAGACCATCAGATTTATCTTCTGATCTATAGACTCACTTCTATGATATGATACAATTTACGTAAGTTGTTGCTAAACTTACTAGGTCTCCAGGTTCTATGCAATACTCTAGACTGAGTTATACTCTTTTATGTTTATGTGATTATTTGCTTTGTTTCTCTATATTGTGTATAATTGTAAAAACTGAATATGGAAAATAAAGAATGTTAAAAGAAAAAAAAAAATTGCCTCCAAAAACGGCTCCCATTGACTTCAATGGGAGCCGCTCGCTTCTTTTTTCCACTAGCTAGTAGTGGAAAAAAGAAGCGACATACCTTATCTTGCCGCAGATTTCGCGCTTCCATTCTTCAGGCCTAATCTGGAGCAGAATGCCATGACTGGATGCCAGTGCAATACACCGGCATCCCGTCGCGGCTAGCCGCCCGGAAGTGTTCACACGCGGAATGCAAATTTCTGACTGGGAAATGGCCCATACTTTTATAAGTGTTTCACTCACCTATCAGTGAAAAAAGAATTTAGCATTCCTTTTGAAGCCACAATTGGCTTTGGCACAAAATTGCAACAAAATCTGCAACACAGTGTCCTTGACCAGGTGTGGATCACATTGGGAGAGAAAGTGTTTAGTTTTTTGTGGTCATTTTTTGTAGCAGTAGAACAAGGAGAGCTACCATGGCAAAGAATTATCTAAAGTAGTGCATAGAAAGGTTTTAGTTCATACAAAGTTCTCTACAAAATGAGTTATTATTCTGATTTCCCTTTGCACCACTTTTGGTCAATCTGCCCTCATACGTTTATACAAATTGTTCCCTGAACATACCTCTGTTATATGTCTTATATGCCCAACAATATATCTCATCTTTACAGATTACAAACAAACCCCATGTATTCAGATCCTGCAGCCATGTTATTCTTTAATCAAAAATAAAGGCCATGCTGCGATTTCCAAAATTGAGGTGTTTTTTTGCCGCGGACAAATCACGGCGCTTATGCTACATAGGGCTTTAAATAGGGTTGAGCTGATATTGAGATTTCAGGATCAATTTTAAAATCTGATTTCTGATCATTTTCCAGACGATCGCGATCGTGAAATTTGCTTTATCGACGATCGGGATCCGATCTTTTCCGATCCCGATCGCTCAACCCTAGTCAATGCTTCTCTATGGCAAAAGTCACTTTTAGCATTGAGCTGATCTTGAAATAACCTCCGACCTCAATCCCGCTGGAAAAGATTGGGATCGGAATTCCGATCGTGATCATGAAATTTACTCGATCGCCAAACCCTACCCCTGATCTTATAGTCACATTTTTATTGCAGATGGCATGAGTTATAATATATGTGGCACAAAGAAAGGGCTTTATACCAACAATTTATCACATGGCATAGGTGATATAATAAATTCCCTCCAATAAGTCCTATATTATCTTGTTCACATCTATAGCCCTCCTCCCCCTTTCCATATACACATATCAGAGTATGAAAGCGGGGACGTGAACATGATGTGTGATTTCGGTGCTATGCTGATCTGTCGGGGTGTACTTGCTCTCATAGCTGTGTGATGTACAGATAACATTTTCCGGGTGGGTGTGAGATGTTGCTTTATTACTGCTACTTTTCTTACATTTAGTTTTATCATAGTAATAATTGATGTAGCGACATCCCCAAAATAATGGAGGCCGCCCACAGGATGCACATGGCACTGAGTTCATGTCGTTGTCCCTCCATTTGTTGCTCTTTGTTTATCTGAGTGGAGCATCACGTTCCGAGGATGCCGCCCTTAGTGTTATTATTAGTGTTACATTACACGTCCAGCTATAAACCTCATGACTCCCCAGGGAGGTCATAAACAGCGGGGGTCATGACCTTGTCAATAACAGGCATAGCCCAGTCCACCACCTGGAGCTTCTGTGCCTCAGTGTCAGGTCAAAAACTGATCCCACACTATAGAGAGGCTACTGGGTATTCGCAATATATCCCCTGAGTCCACACTTTGCCCCATTTTTAGTTTCCTTTGGCAATTTGCGCCCTCCTTCTAATTTCTTCATTTGTCAGGGTAGTCAGAGTCAACTTCTCATTGACTGTCTTGATTTGGATATTTCTATTCTGATGAATTTGAGGATGTTTTTTGCTCCCCTCAGATAAATGACCATCTAGAAGTGTGGGAAGAATATGCAAATCTGACTTCCATGATGTAATTAGGATGTCAGTGCCTCAAGTATGCACACCAATAGAGGGCGCTGACTGAAAATGTGCAAGTCTGTCTTTCATGATGTAATTAGGAAGACAGAGTCTTCAGCATGGTGGCTCAGTGGTTAGCACTGCAGCCTTGCAGTGCTGGAGTCCTGGGTTCAAATCCTGCCAAGGATGACATCTGCAAGGAGTTTGTATGCTCTCCCTGTGTTTGTGTGGGTTTTCTCCAGGTACTCCAGTTTCCTCCCACATGCCAAAGACATACTGATAGGGACTGTAGATTGTGAGCCCCATATGGGACAGTGACTGTCAATGTCTGTAAAGCACTGCAGAATATGATGGCACTATACAAGTAAGCATAATAAATACATAAATAATAAGAGTCTCAGTCAAACACACCTATAGAGGGCACTCCCTTTAACATCATGCCGACCTTCTCAGAGGCCTTTGTTTGCAATGATGTTGGGATTATACCAGATACAGTCTTCTCAGCCAAGGACAGCCGTTTCGATGTATTTGCATCTCATCAGCTTGGCGCAGAGAGGACTGATCTGGCAGAGGTGAGAGGCTTAGACAGGGTTAAGGGGATATCGTCACTCCATAGGGAGAGACCACCATATAGGTGTGTGGAGTCTTATTAAGCCATGAGCGCTCCACTGCAATGTCTAGAAATGTGTCAGTGGTTGAGGACGACTCCTGTCCTTTACTCAGGTTTTCTGTGTCGTGCTGACCTCCTTGCTTTGCAGGTCACTGAGATGTTGTGAAACCCGCTGCCCCATTCTGTGTGATAGACCTGCATTTATGGCCTTATTTCAATGTTCAAGGTCAAGAGATTTGTGCAAGAATCCTGTGTCTAGCATCCTAAAGAACTTTAATGTCAAATAGCAAGATTAGGATTTCTCAATGAATATTTTCTGTAGCACCAACATATTCTGTAGTGCAGATACAGATAATGCCTTCATATCATCCCTCTCCTTTATTAGTGCAACAAATAAAATCATAACCTGGGAATGCATGTGAAATGAGGGTGCTAAGCTGCAATAACAGACACAACCATGGATAGGAGGGGCGCTGTTTTCTGAAAAATAGGGCAGATCCTTCCTTTTGCTACATCACTGAACTAGTGATGACCCTTTTTATACTGTATATTGTGTTTCCATACAGCAGAACGCTTTGAGCACTGTTGTTGAACTGATAATCCTGACATACATGAGGCATCCCATCAGGGGCGTAATGATCATTGAATGTGACCACGATCAGGCCCACCAAGGTATAGGGCCTTCGGTCAGGTGGAGATAGACGGGGGCCCAGTACCACTATGACAGCGGTTGGGGAAAGCCTGGTTCCCCTACTGCTATACATATTGTACATGAAAAGGGGCCACGGCATGTTACCAGGCCCCTTTTCAATAGATACTAGCCCAGGGAAGGTGACTTAAAATAATAAATATATATACTCACCTCTCCTGGGCTCAGCATCCTCTCCGGCATCTTCTGTCATGTGACTGAGGCCTGTGATTAGGCCCCAGTGGTCACATGGGGCGCAGCAGTGTAATGACGTCAGTGCGCCCAAGCTGGAAAGTTGAGGCAAGGTGAGTATTAGTGTCTTTTATTTTTATACACCTTCCCTGAGCCACCGATTATTATACTCTGGGGTCTGAGAAGAACCAAGAGTATAATAATAGCACCGGAAAGGAGGGGACTGTTGGGAGCATATAATACTGTGGGGGAAAGGGGGGACAGTGCTGGGCATATAATATTGGGGGGGGGGGACACTGCTGGGTATCTAATACTGTGTGGGGAGGACACTGCTGGGTATATAATACTGTGGGTGGCACTTCTAAGCAAATAATACTGTGGGGGTGGGTACTGCTGGGCATATAATATTGTGTGAGGCCTCCATGTTTCATCATATATACTTTTATTGGATCCTTCTTCAGAGAATGACAGTCTAAAACTTCTTGAATGGAAGAAAACTTGCCTCCACCCTACCAAATCTACTAGACATGGAGAACTGTCACCAGCCAATAACAAAAGAGCCACCCAAGTGTTCAGGATGATATAGAGAGAAAAAGACCAAATAAACTGAGATGAGCCAAACTACATAACAATATAAATACAAATAAAAAGATATATAAAGTTCATGTGCTACTATCATACCTGCCCTCCGGAGATGAGACTCTAAGGGCCCCTTCACACGGCTTTACACGTGCTTCCATTGAAGTCAATGGGATGTGTTTTGAAGCGCTCGTATATACGTGTCTGAATGAGAGGAGCGTAAACTCCGTGTGGGGATACAATTACAGGAACCCAATTAACCTGTCAAGGTTTAGAATTTGGGAGGAACTGGAAATATCATATACACTTCATGTAGATGTGATCTCTGATCAGATTCATCAGGATCCCAGTGCTGCACCATATTGTCATGCAGCATTGTGATCCATAATGATGGGATCTCTCATCACATGTACAAAGTACGGGTGATCTGGGTCTTCTATATTCTGTAGGTTCTACGGTAGGTTCTATTGGTAGGTTCTACGGCTGGAGACAGAAAATTCAAGATGCAGTGTTCTCATGTGACACCCTGAGCAGGGTAACTCTCACTTCTAAGACTCTGCTTGTGAACATTTATAGTGAACATTTTGTGGTTTCCAAATAACAGGTGCAAGAAATAAGAATCTCTAGATAAAAATATAGAGTAATGCAAAAATTACTGTCGGAGCATCAGGGGTGGGGCTGCCAAACATTATACACATCAACCACAAGGGTTGTGTGATGGCCGTTTTTCGAAAGGCCGACAGGCAGCCGTTTTTAAACCCATACATGTCTATGAGTCTATTTACATTTCTATTTTTAAGTCTATCAAAACAGGCAAAGAATATGAGTAGAGTACAGTATGTCAGTTTTTTTACTTACTGTCCAAAGCAGGACATATCAATAGACCTATAGACATTCAAAGGTTTTAAAACGGCCATGTGATGAGTGCTCAAAAAATGGGTATCACATAGCCATTATTCACTGCCATGTGAATAAGCACTAAAAGTGTATAAGGGAGCCTTCACACGGAGTAAACGCTCCACTCATTCTGAACGTAAAACTCGTTCAGAGTGAACAGCGTTAAAACAGATCCCATTGAATTCTATGGGTGCCGGCATACGCGCGCTCCCCATTGAAATCAATGGGAGGCTTTTTTACCTATTGCTTTCAATGTGATACGCGCGTATGCCAGCACTCATAGAAATCAATGGGATCTGTTTTAACGCCGCTCACTCTGAAGAGTTTTACGTTCAGAATGAGCGGAGCGTTTACTCCATGTGAAGGCTCCCATAGATGTCCTTTTGATCTTTCGAATCACAACAGTTCGTCATGGCATACATAAGTATCATCTACTGGTGTCAGAGGACCAAGGAGGTGCTAAGAAAACATGGTACCAACAGCACAGCCTGAAACGTGGACACATGACAAGAAGGTTCATTGATTCATTCTATTTGTGCCAAATTCTGACCTTTCATTTAGTGATGTTTAACAGAAATCTGGATTCATCTAGCCAGACGATGTCTATCTACTGTTCTGGGATACAGTTTTTCCACTCTTTTGCACACTCAAGTTTTGTCTTACTCTTGCCCTTTGACAAAAATGGCGCTCAAACTGTTCTTCCACTGTTACAGCCCATTTGGACTAAGAAACAAAGAGTTATGGGTTCGGACGTGTTAGCTGGAGCACCGGTATTGTATTCAATTGACATTCTCTTAAGACCCCTTTCCTCAAAGACTTTTGCGTACATAGTATCCCCTTTTGCTGGATTTATTGTTTTGCGATCACACCATTGTTTTCATACTCTCGACACCATTGAACAAGAAAATCTCATAAGGTTGCATTGTTTGGTACAGATCTGGTAAACTGGTTATCTATGTCTTGTATCTGCAACAAACATCAGAAGATTGCGATCAGTCTGGGTTGAGCATTTATCTACCACAGTGACGATTGCTTACAGTGCAGTTCCTGAGGTTCTGCAGGAGAATAGGATGGAGTTAACACAGATGATAACATGATACTTGATCAGTCAGTGTGGCAGACCTCCTCTCGCTGCATGCGATATTATTATTATTACTAATATTATTATTATTATTATTATTATTATTTATTTATATATATAGTACCATTAATTCCATGGTGCTTTACATTTGGGGGTTACATACAATACACAAAATATACAGGTAGATATAATACTAACAATGACCGGCTGGTTTCACAGTGGGGTAGTACTAACAATAACCGACTGGCACATTGGGGTAATAGTACAGGTCTTTTCTGGGATCCTGACATGTTATATACTTCCATTTACAAGGAATCTTCTCACATGAAAACCATCAAATTCCATCCAAATTCTTCCCCTTGGCACTATGTTCTACTTTTCTGGAAATGACTCCTGCAGTCCCACAACCTGGCAGGCACAGTCTGGTTTTCCATGAAGTCTTTCTTTCCATTACATAGATTGGCCCAGAACGGGACTGCTCCATGGACAACTGATGATGGAATTATTTCCTCAGCTGAGAAAGCAGATTGAGTTGTGACTGGTGCAGTGTGGGAGTGACTGGGTGATCAGCCTATGGGAAGCTCGACAGCAGGACGCCCAGAAATTCACTATACCACAGGCTTCACAACACTGATTTCATCCACTAGCATCTTCATGTTCTGTTCTATTTCTGTCCAGTGGTAAAAGTCACTTCTCTTTTTCTATTGGACTGTGAGGAAACAAGCTCCAATATGTAATAATAGTCATACATAGGTACAGTATGGACCCATAGCTTTGTACGGGTGTTCTATTATATGGATATATGTGCACAGTGACTCCTCCAGTAGAATAGTGATTGTATCTGAGGAGTATAATACAGGCTGTATCTCAGGATCAGTACATGGCAGTAATGTATGTGCATGGTGACACCATCAGAGAATAGAGAGCGCAGCTATGCAGTTTAATACAGGACATAACTAGAGATAGGCAAACTGATTCATTTAGAACAACATGTGACCTGATATTTCCAAAAGTTTGGGGTTCTTCTGAGTGTGAAACTTTTGTAGATCATCACCCACAAAACACTATTATACTCTTGGGTCTTCTTAGAGGAAGTAGAGGCCCAGGGAAAGTGAAGAGAAATAGAAAACACTCATACTCACCTTGCCTCAACTATCCTGGATGCTATCTATACCCCAGCATCCTCTCCAGGCCTGCATCTGACATCAAGCACCCCAGGATCAAGAAAGGGCATGTCGCTTCTTTTATCCACAAGCGGAAACAAACCACTCGCAGAAAAAGGAAACTATTTAATTGAATGGGAGGCAGTTTTTTGAGCCGGATTCTGACACAGATTCCGCGTCAAAATTCAGCCCAAAAAACCCTGTGTGAACCCTGTTTAAGGCCGGGGCCCCATGGGACGTAATCGCCGCAATTTTCCTGCAGCGGAGACGCTGCGGGAAAAATCGCTGCGTTTTACAGTGCAAGCAAAGGGGATGGGATTCATGCGAATCCCATGCCCACTTTGCGGAAAAAAAACACAGCGCGGACAAATCACAGCATGTCAATTATATCTACGGAAATGCCGGCAGCTTTCCCATAGATATAATGTTAAGAGAAAGTCCACAGAGGAAAACTCTGTGGGCTTTTTCTTAAAAGCGCTGCGGAAAGAACCACAATGCAATCACGCAGCAGTTCTTTCCACAGTGCTTTAGTGCTGCGGATACGGTCCATGGGGCCTTAGCCTAAGTGTTTATTTTTGCTCACCGCCCCTGGGCCTCCACTTATTATACTATGGAGTCTGATGAGAACCAGAGGGCCGAACATCACAAATATTTGCTAAATGAATCTCATAAGGTTCACCCATCTCTAGATATAACTCAGGAACAGTACAGGATAAGTAGTATGTGTTCACAGTGACTCCAATGGCAGAATAGTGAGTTCTGCTCTGGAGTATAAGGGTAAGTTCACACTGGTTTTTTTGGTCCAGAACCTGAGGTGGACTCCGCCTCAGGTTCCGGACCAAAAAACGGGAAATTAGGCCCAAATGAATGGGCCTAGTCGGGAGGGAGTGTCTTCAGGCGAATGTCGCAAGGCGAATCCAGCTTCAATGGGAGCCATCTTTTGGTCAGGATTTTCAAGCGGATACGGTCTCAAAATCCTGACCAAAAACCCCTGTGTGAACTTACCCTAATACGGGATATAACTCAGGATAAGTAATATCATGTATGAACAAATATGTGGATTAATTCTATATGCACACTGTACTAAATATATTGGAGATTAGCAGAAACTAAAATAAAAAATAAACCTCCATCTTGGCGTGAATAGTTTATATGAATGAATATATTAAATGGCTCTAAAGACTACAGACAGATAAATAGCAGAGAATTCACCACTCAGTGGAATATTTATACAGATGTAATGTGGCATTTTTCTTTTTTAAGTATTGATTATTTTATTTCTAGGCTGGGGGGGTCCCTCTTTAATTGTGGGGGCAAAGTTTTGCCCTGTTCATGGGCCCATTGTGAGATCTGGAGGTGGAGGCAGATGCTCCCAGGTCTTGATATGACTGTAAAGAGATGTTTATAGCACAGAAGTTAGATGTTATCTTGCTGCTCCCTCCTTGTGGGTGTGTAGGTGCTGTGGTCTCTCACCATTTTTCGCCTTTCAGTGAAGCTTTCTTAAAACTGTTGAAGATTTACATGTTGTTTTATACTAAAAACCGACAGAGAGAAAAGTCCTCTGTGCAGGACACCAACGCAGATGTGAACCAAGCCTGAGCTGAAACTTGTCAGTTTGGAGTTTAATAACCCAGACCGTCTAGTCTTGCTACAAATGTAGCACGTTGTCGGCAAGTAAGTTTCCCAGGAACATACAGTTTTTAACCACAGAATATGAATGACATCTTAACACATCATCAAATGAAACATAAAATTTGCATTTGGCCACATTAGTGCATGTATTCAACATGAGGATGTAAACTATGAAGGAGATTTAGGCCGGGGCCCCACAGACCGGAAATGCTACGATTTGCCCGCAGCGGAGACACTGCAGGAAAAATCGCGGCGTTGTACAGTGCAGGCAAAGTGGATGGGATTCATGCGAATCCTATTCCCACTTTGCGGAAAAGATTGCAGCGCGGACACAGTGCGATTTGCAAAGCTGTTGTGGCTTTGCAAATCGCAGCATGTCAATTATATATATATAATGTTAAAAGAAAGTCCACAGAGGAAAACTCTGTGAACTTTCTCTTAAAAGTGCTGCGGAAAGAACTGCAATGCATTCACGCAGCGGTTCTTCCCGCAGCGCTTTAGTGCTGCGGATACGGCCCGTAGGGCCTTAGCCTTACTAAGCTAAGTGCTCCAGAATTCTAGCTTCATTTGCACCAAAAAATTGGTGTGCGTGCTGTCACATCAGAGTCTAGTTAGCATATTATGCACCAAAGCTAACTGCTCTGATTATTGGGGAATGGTGAGAACTAGAGTAAAAATTCCAACTGTGCTGGAATCAGTGGAGAGGGGCCTATTAAAAGGGCTCTATAAGCAAAATTATGCTGATAGAGCCCCACATATGCGTAAATAGCCTTTAAAAAGGCTATTCAGGCCCGTTTTGAAATAAAACTATAAAAACATATATGTAAATGATACCTGAACGTGCACGCTGGGCAGTCGTGCATAATCCAACGTCATCTTCGGTCCCGCCTTCCTCTTCTTTCTTCTTCCAGCGACGTCCTCCTGTTCTGGCTCTTCTCCACCTTCATCTTCTTTTGTTCCAGCTATGAAGACGTTTGCAAGCGTTCTGCGCATGCTCACGGAGTTCTAAGGATACTTAGAACTACAACAAAAATGGCGGCGGCGCGTGCGCAGCAGCGCGGGATTTGAACACAACCCGCCGGAAAAACAGAAGATGAAGGCGGAGAAGATCCAGAAGAGGAGGATGTCGTTGGAATTAAAAAGAAGAGGAAGGAGGGACCGAAGATGACGTCGGATCGTGCATGACCGCCCAATGTGCACGCTAAGGTATCATTTACATATATGTTTTTATAGTTTTATTTTAAAATGGGCGAGGGGTTTAAAATTAGATTACCGGTGCCTGAATAGCCTTTTTAAAGGCTATTCACGCATATGTGGGGCTCTATCAGCATAATTTTGCTGATAGAGCCCCTTTAACCCCTTCCTCATGTTTGCTCAGGAGCGTTAAATTGTAAAAAAAAAAATATATAAATTTTGTATTGCCGTAATTGTATCGACCCATAGAACACATTTTGGCTGTACACTGCATGCCGTAAAAACAAAGACCATGAGAATGTTGCACAAATGCAGTTCTTATCCAATTTCATGTACGTATTCCTTGTATGGAATATTAAATGGTACCACTATGATGTATAATTTTTCCCACAAATGAAAGGCGGATAGTTCAAAATAAAAAATGCCTGTGACAGGAAGAAGTTAATGGATGAAAAGAGCTTGAGTTACCGGAGGTGGTCAAAAGGTCCTTTTATGTATATGATAAGTATTACAATTTTACACATTCACTGTAGCATTTACAGGGCCCTCCTTTTCGGCACATAAGCCTTTGATTCCTGTACAGTCAGGGCCAAAAGTTTTGAGAATGACACAAATATTATATTTTCACATGATCTGCTGCCCTCTGGTTTTTCTGTGTGTTTGTCAGATGTTTTTATCACATACAGAAATATAATTGCAATCATATTATGAGTAACAAAAGCTTATATTGACAGTTAGAATGAGTTAATGCAGCAAGTCAATATTTGCAGTGTTGACCCTTCTTCTTCAGGACCTCTGCAATTCTCCCTGGCATGCTCTCAATCAACTTCTGGACCAAATCCTGACTGATAGCAGTCCATTCTTGCACAATCAATTTTGTCAGAATTTGTAGGTTTTTGTTTGTCCACCCGTCTCTTGATGATTGACCACAAGTTCTCAATGGGATTAAGATCTGGGGAGTTTCCAGGCCATGGACCCAAAATCTCTATGTTTTGTTCCCTGAGCCATTTAGTTATCACCTTTGCTTTATGGCAAGGTGCTCCATCATGCTGGAAAAGGCATTGTTGATCGCCAAACTGCTCTTGGACGGTTGGGAGAAGTTGACATTCTGGTACCATTCTTTATTCATGGCTGTGTTTTTAGGCAAGACTGTGAGAGAGCCAATTCCCTTGGCTGAGAAGCAACCCCACACATGAATGGTTTCAGGATGCTTTACAGTTGGCATGAGACAAGACTGGTGGTAGCGCTCACCTCGTCTTCTCTGAATAAGCCGTTTTCCAGATGTCCCAAACAATCGAAAAAGAGATTCATCAGAGAAAATCCCCAGTCCTCAGCAGTCCACTCCCTATACCTTTTGCAGAATATCAGTCTGTCCCTGATGTTTTTTCTGGAGAAGTGGTTTCTTTGCTGCCCTCCTTGAGACCAGGCCTTGCTCCAAGAGTCTCCGCCTCACAGTGCGTGCAGATGCACTCACACCTGCCTGCTGCCATTCCTGAGCAAGCTCTGCACTGCTGGTAGCCCGATCCCGCACCTGAAACACTTTTAAGAGATGGTCCTGGCGCTTGCTGGTCTTTCTTGGGCGCCCTGGAGCCTTTTTGTCAACAATTGAACCTCTCTCCTTGAAGTTCTTGATGATGCGATAGATTGTTGACTGAGGTGCAATCTTTCTAGCTGTGATACTCTTCCCTGTTAGGCCATTTTTGTGCAGTGCAATGATGACTGCACGTGTTTCTTTAGAGATAACCATGGTTAACAGAAGAGAAACAATGATGCCAAGCACCAGCCTCCTTTTAAAGTGTCCAGTGGTGTCATTCTTACTTAATCATGACAGATTGATCTCCAGCCCTGTCCTCATCAACACCCACACCTGTGTTAATGGAGCAATCACTGAAACGATGTTAGTTGGTCCTTTTAAGGCAGGGCTGCAATGATGTTGAAATGTGTTTTGGGGGATAAAGTTCATTTTCTAGGCAAATATTGACTTTGCAAGTAATTGCTGTTAAGCTGATCACTCTTTATAACATTCTGGAGTATATGCAAATTGCCATTAGGAAAACTGAAGCAATAGACTTTGTAAAAATTAATATTTGTATCATTCTCAAAACTTTTGGCCATGACTGTATATAACAGTTCACTTTTCCTATGGCCTACTGCACTCCTACTGCTGGACTTGGTAACTTGGGCCACTACAATTCCTAACCCCAGGCTCCATTGACTTATCTTCCTCTGATGCTTGGGTCTGCGTCTTGAAGGAATGGCTAATTTAGAATGTAGCAATGATTCTGCTAGTAGTGACTCCATGCTGCACCTGTTCCCTCATTTACATAGATTGCAGAAGTGAAATCGTCATTTGTCTAAGACGACAGCAGTGTTTGCATTCATATCATCACCTGCATCATATCCAGCAGTATGTAGACAGTGTCTCGGCTGTCAACATCCAGTACATATTTGCTTGCTGGAAACAATGGAGGAATGATCCAGGTACAGCATTGGATAGAATTTCTCCAAAGGCTTTATTCAAGTGTCTGCAGCTATAGACTGTGGGCTATCTATGTCTCCACATACAGCATACTTACCCATACTTGTGTATATCGCAGTTGCAGTATCATCTATTTTAGTTTGCAATCTCTAGTAGCCTCCAGGTGACAGGTCCGTCTTCTATGCAGACATACAGACTGAACACAAGCATAATAAAATGGCCATTTGCTGTGCTGTGTGAAGGGAAGTATGAGATCTGGAGCTCTGTATCAGGAAAATTGAGATTCAACCCATATAAAGCAGGAGGACCCGGCTTTGGACGAGTATATTTCATTTTTTGTTTGTGTAGTGGCTCTATAAGAATTGCCCAGTTTTGCACTCGTGTATTTTGTATGTCGTTTGTGTGTGTGTCTCTGCCCGCGGCTTCGTCTGTGTGTTGTTGGCGTCGATGATCCGCCTATATTCATCAAATTGCTGGTTTGCCTGCTCCGGCGTTTCGGCAGCTATTAAGCTGTCCTGCTGATGAACTTGTTCCTCATGCCATGCCTGTGATTGTTCCGACATCTCAGCAGCTCGCTGGGACACCATATAATGAGTGTGTTGTTGGCGTTGATGATCAGCCTGCTCCAGCGTTTCGGAATCCACCAAGCTGGCCTGCCGCTGAACTCATTCCTTGCACTGTGCCCGTGATTGTTCCGGCATCTCAGCATCTCGCTGGGATGCCATATAATGAGCGTGTTGTTGGCTTTGATAATCCGTCTGTTCCGGTGTTTCAGCAGCTATCAAGCTGGCCTGCCGCTAAACTTGTTCATTGTGCTGTGCCCGTGATTGTTCCAGCATCTCAGCATCTACTATAGTTGGGACGCCATATAATGAGCGTGTTGTTGGCGCCGAAGATCCCCATCAGCTCCACTTGAGGAGAACTCTGTTGACTTCTGGCTCCTTCATAGCTGTCTTTGTCTTAGAATTTTGCAACAAATTAGTTTTTATTTTTCCCAGCATGTTTAAAAGTAGCAAACTGCCAATTTGGATTAAAGGTGTTTTCCCATCTAGTGTGTGAGCATGTTGCCTGGAGCTGATCAGATAATATGAAAATGTATGTATAGAATTCACTGAATTCACTTTACACAGAGTGATAACAGCTGTGGTTGAGATAAGGCTGCTGCAGGAGCAGTGTAATATAGTATGCGAACATAAATTCATAACTATCATGAAGCCATGTCATTTACTAGGATAAAAAGTAACCTATATGTTAATCGAGGTTACAATCTATCTATGTGCCAAATTTCAGTAAAATCCATTCAGCCGTTTTTGCGTGATTGAATAACAAACACACAAACTTTCACATTTATAATATTAATAGGATAGGATAGGATAGTATGGTATTAATCAGGACAAAATGTTAGATCTAAAAATGATATAAAGGAGGAGGTTAATGTTAGATCTAGATATAATGGGACAGATTTACCACTGTAGTCCTGAATCGGCTCGAGCATACAATGAGCCAAAATGTTGCACATCTGCATGTCAGCGCTTTTTGACGCATATATTTGAAATATATTGCTTTCAACTTCCTAGGCAGTTAGATGTGGCTTACAGGTAAGGGAGCACGGCTTAAGATGCAAAAAAAATCTGCTAAATTTTGGTGTAAAATTGTGGGATTGTGAAAGACCTAATAGCAGCCTTATTGGTTGTCACCCAACTTTCCCAAAACAGATGAGTCTAAAGACTAATATACACAGGCTGATGATTGCCAATGAGTGGGCACAAAAGTTCCTAGAAATATTTGATCCCAGTTATTTCTCACTCTACTGTGTGTTGCTGATGAATTGGAAAGACAAATCATTCATCTCCTTAGGCTACATTCACATGAATGGATTTCCGCGGGACATTCACGATTTCGGTGTCCTGTCCCACGGTCCCAGTCGGTGGGAGGTATGTCCCAATTTCAGCTCAGATCTGCGTCCTCAGATGCAGATCTGAGTTGAATACATAAACGACTAAAGCAAGGAGCTGTCACAGCTCAGCTCCTTGCTTTGCCACAGCGCTCCGGCTAGTGGCTGTGTAGGCGCGATGTGATGACGTCACATCGCGCCTACAAGTCTGTTAGTGAGACTACGGAGAGAGCGCTGGGGGAGTGTTGGAAGGTGAGTATAAGTGGTTTTTGTGTTAAACATTGAGGTGTTACATAATGAAGGGGGACCATGAAATTGGGGGCAGATGAAGGGGGGGAGAACACCATGAAACTGTGCAGAGATCCCCATGGATCTGGAGGCAGAGATGGGGGGACATGAATCTGGGGGCAGAAATGGGGGGACATGAATCTGGGGGCAGAGATGGGGGGACATGAATCTGAGGGCAGAGAGGGGGGACATGAATCTGGGGGCAGAGATGGGGGGACATGAATCTGGGGACAGAGATGGGGGGACATGAAACTGTGGACAGAGATGGGAGACATGAATCTGGGGCAGAGACGGGGGAACATGAATCTGGGGGCAGAGATGGAGGGAGGACATGAAACTGGGGACAGAGATGGGGGGACATGAAACTGGGGGAGAGATGGAGGGGGGACATATAATTTACAGGTGACTGTAGGCGGATTATACTGTGTGGGGGCACATGAAAAATGAATGAGAATGGGCGGGGTCAACATAAAAGTGGGTGAAGCTAAATTTGCCGCGGCGCACATAGCGCGCCGCACACTTTGTTGCTCTTTCAGTTCCTCAAAAGTTGGGAGGTATGCACATGACGTCCCTTTTTTAACAGATGTCACATGTTAGCATTCATTTCACTGTCAGTGAATGGGGGCTATTCACATGACCATTGTTTTGATGGTCCGTTCCTACAGAGCATTAAATTATAGGTCATGCCCTATTTTTGACCATTTTCACGGATACACTCAAATGGGGGAACTGTGAAAAAGAGTGCCCCTCGGGTGCAAAATGGCTGTGAAAAATTGACTTTTCTCCTGGCCGTTTTGCACCTCTTTCACTTGCACCTAGCCTTACAGTTTGCATTTATCAGCAGCATATCATGTGGTTTACATGGGGAGTTGTCCTGCTGCCAAACAATAATTTTAAGTGCTGCATAAAAGAAGCTATTGCCTGACAAACAAGCAAGTATGGTACTTGTTTGCTGACACCTTTAGGGCACGGCCAGACAATAAGCCCTCACTCCATCTCTTGTGGTTCCCCATAGGTATGTGATTCTGCAGGTAACTCTGAGGTATAACTAAGCCTGAGGCTGGTTCTACACTAACCAAGCCTTGGACGAGAAACTCAGCCCTTGTGTGCACCAGATTTACCAACTAAGACTCCTAAGACTATAGTTATCTATGAACAGCCATTCCTAGGAACATATTTACCAATATTTGACCCAAGCATCTGGCAGCATAAATTATTCTTAAAGGGATTCCATCAGTAGAATACCCTTAGTAGAAATAGCCTTAAAAAAGGCTATTCTTCTCTTAACTTTATTATTCTGATCTGCGCCGCCGAGAAATATCTTTCCTTTCTTATGTAAATGAGTTTTGTCCCAGCACTTGGGGCGTCCCCAGTGCTGCTTGAAAACTCTCCAGTGACGGCCTCTGTCTTCTTCTTCGCCTCCGCCTCTTCTATCGCACTCCTCTTCTCTTCATCCAAAAGTGCCGACTACGCATGTCCGTCTGCCATTTTCCTTTTCTTTTGGCCGAATGGGAGAGGTCACAGAAAAATGGCCGACGGTCATGCGTAGTCGCCTCCAGTACTGCGAGAAAACTCATTTACATAAGGAAGAGAAAAGATATTTCTCAGGAACGGCGGTGCGGATCAGAATAATAAAGGTAAGAGAAGAATAAACTTTCTTAAGGCTATTCCTACGTATATTTAGTTTAAAAAGGGGTATTCTAATGATAGAACCACTTTAAAAAAAACCTGAGTAGAATTTTGTGAGAGCGTGACAGAAGAGTACGGGACTATTTGCTGAGGATGATGATACTGCTAATTTATTGTTCTCTATGTAGTGTGAGGCTTGCGTGATGTATGAGGAGAGCAGAGTGCAGACATGGTGTAAGCCTCACCCCGTCCTCACTTGCCCTATATATTCCTCTATTGTTCTGCAGCCTCCAACCTTGACCTGTTTCCGCCAAGTTATTGTGGTCCTGAAGAAGTAACTTGCCGCCTGTTTCCTGCTGGAAAAGGGATGATCAGGCCTGGCTCGCTTCCCCATGACTTCTGGTTTCCTCCATTTCCTGTTGACAGAATATGGGGAATGAAGGTCCATGGCTGATTCTACATCATGAAGTGATCGTCACAGAATGTTCTATTAATGACTCATAATAGGGGATGTTTCTGTTCAGAACTTCACGTCACAGACTTGAAGTGAATGGAGGGGATTTCTTGAGGGCCTCTGGTTGTCACTTACCTCCACTATAGTTCAGGTATTAATAAGATTGACTAAGAAATGAAGACTTGAATTAGTCAGGCCCTATAATCTTATACAGTCTTTCCTTGGTGATGCAACACCGCACTCTCACAGCTGAAGAAGATAAGATAATCCTTTAATAGTCCCACAATGGGGAAATTTCAGTGATATAATTTCATAGATGGTACAGTAGTATATAAGAAACACCATTATACAATGATGGCTTTCATGGCAGACAGTGGCTTCTATATGGACAGAAGGGCAGATATTCATATCTAGTGCCAGACAAGGACACTTAAACTGTGACAGTTGTAGACTGAAGATTTCCTCCAGCCTGCAGTAATAGATTCTGTTCAGCAGTTACCTGTTTGGGTATGTAAGTTGATCAGACTAACCCTCTGTTTTTGCCTTAAGTAAATGGGAATATGACTTGTTAGAACTACACGTAATAAGGGTACCGCTACTCGAGATAGGCAATTAAAGTCTATGTCAAAATGACAGGATCACTTATAGATAAAAATTGAATATTTTATTGAAATACATAAAAACATGATATGACAATGCTAATATAATAATAATAATAACTTTTATTTATATAGCGCCAACATATTCCGCAGCGCTGTACAATTTGTAGGGTTCAAATACAGACAGAAAGATACATTACAAAGAAAATCATTTCACACAATGGGACTGAGGGCCCTGCTCGCAAGAGCTTACAATCTATGAGGTAGAGGGGGGTGACACAAGAGGTAGCGGGGGCGGCATTGCTTATGCAGAGGTCAGACCCTTTTGTAATAGAGGTGACTGTCATTGCATAAACATAAGACTTTATGAGCCGTCGACAGTCGTGTCCTTTAACATGTGGATGGAGCTTGGACCTATGAAGTTAGCATGAGATGACATCATATCATGTGGGGTAATGTGGGAGCGGGGACAGAGGAGGGTTAAGGGTTTACGTTAGACATTGTGATAGGCTTGTCTGAAAAAATGCGTCTTTAGTTTGCGTTTGAAACTGTAGAAATTAGGAGTTAATCTGATTGTCCAGGGTAGAGCATTCCAGAGAAGTGGTGCAACTCGGGAGAAGTCTTGTATACGAGCGTGGGAGGTTCTGATGATAGAGGATGTAAGTGTTAGGTCATAGAGTGAACGGAGAACACGGGTTGGGCGATAGACAGAGATGAGGGAGGAAATGTAGGGAGGTGCGGCATTATGGAGAGCCTTGTGGATGAGAGTGATAACTTTATATTTCATTCTATAATGAATAGGCAGCCAGTGTAGTGACTGGCACAGACCAGAGGCATCACTATATGGGAAGGACCAAAAGAAACCAATAATGACCATAATATGGGAGGCTCAATGTTGTACCATGTAAATAGTAATGCAGGCAAGGTCTTAAGTGTAAAAAATGTGCAACCACACGAGATAGGCAATGCATTGTCCATATAGATGATTCTGTAGTAACATATTTGATATACTGTATGCTGAACCTATATGGGAGGAGTTCAATCAAACTGGCTCTGTGGTATAACCCTGCGTAGATATGGCCTTACACAGTGACATGGCTACTCTATAACTAGTAGTACTTGCAGCCATGTCCATCCATGTGCAGCCAATGTGATGTGCTACATGTGTTATCTACCACTGCTCCCTCGTGACCATTTTCAGTTCTGTTGCTCACACCAAAGAAATTTGCATATAAATAAGTGTTAGAAATGTAGAAATACTTATTCCTATGCCAAGCAATTAGAGATCAAGGAGCCAGTCCGCTGTTTCTGGCTAGGGGTCCTCTTTGCTCTGAGTACAGCAGACTGATGCCATTTGAGATTCTATAGATAAGTGGATGTCTGTTTTGATAGGATATGCTTGCATTAGATTAGTCCAGATCTTATAATAATGGCTTATTTCTTTGTTATGAATTGGGTGAATGATTTTCTGGTCATTGGTGAGGCAGTTTTATCTTTTGAGCTAAACCTCAATGGTGTATAGTGATTCCATATAATGTCTATGGGCCCATAATGTAATGTACCTCTGTATTTCACTGAGTTATGTTTTATACCCTGCCCTCTGTTCTTTTGGCTTGTGTCATATCCACTTTGGTTTACGTCATATGCTGCCTATTCCAGAGCAGGCCATTTCTTTGCTGGGTCATTGGAGTCATTGAATGACGGAAGCGATCTCTTCCTGTCCAGCCATACCCTTGCTAGGCCACAGATCAGACCTGTAGGAAGCCATGTTCCATTCTATCTCTGCTTCCTGTTTTTGTGAGCAATCTAGATAGTGTGCAGCTGAGCGAGCTCTGAGGTCATGGCTGTCTGCTGAGCCATGGCCCTGACAAGGTGATGGCACAATGCCCTCCTCCTGTCATTACCTCCTGATGAGTGGCAGATATAATGACATGCTTCTGTCCCCAAGTAAGATCTGCCTGACCAACAGTTTCCAGTGCAGGCGCCTCTAGAGGTCTATAGCCTGTGAGCAGAAGTGACAACATTCACTGTACTGTGTAATGCAAAACTGCAGAAATAAAGATGGTAATAGGATTTTCTTTATTAGAATTAATTGATACATTCACTTTATCCTCTAATAACAAGACCCTTCCTCCTGCTCATGCTCATCCTTCTCTGGGGTTTCCGAGTGGAACATTAATATATTATTACATAGGGCAGATTGGACCACGAATGGTACAATTCTACCAACATGCTGTCGTCCGTGTCAATTCCAATTCTCATATTATTGGTTACGTTACATTTGTACATCTCATTTTTGGTTATGTCTAAGATAAAGGGTGCATGGGTTTCCATGCTACCAGTTTATTCCAAAAGAGTGTCCTTTTGTCATACACAAGGGCAGGATGAGTCGCTATACCTTTTATTGAATGTACAGGAAAGTGTAGTGTAGTGCTGAGGGATACAGTAAAAAATATATACTGTACTCTATGGGAATAAAGGGGGTGTAATAGATGGGATAATAAAAATGATTATCTATCCCCATAAAAGGTCATTCGGAATCAGATCAGTGGGAGTCCATCTTTTGGTCCCCACAACAATCAGCTGACCCCACAACAGTTCAACTGTTGGAAACTGTTCTGGCTCTGTACATGGCAGAAGTGGTTTTAGGGAACTGCATCTCTGCTCACATTGACTTCAATGTAGGAGAAGAACTGATTCCAGCCATATAACTTGCGTAAGTCTTCTGTGGATAGGTCATCAGTATCCATTATCCATGGGTCTTGGACAACCCCTTTAATGGTTGCTGTTTACCATTGTATGCAGTATGCATTATATTGTACAGAGTCAAGTGATTCCAGGTTCAAGTCTCCTTGTGGGCCAGTAAAAAAAAAAAGTATATATATAGTTTAAAGAAACAATAAAGTAAAACTGTTTTAGGCTAAGGCCCCACGGGCCGTAATCACAGCGCTAAAGCTGCGGAAAGAACCGCTGCATGAACGCATTACGGTGCTTTCCGCAGCACTTTGAAGAGAAAGTTCACAGAGTTTTCCTCTGCGGACTTTCTCTTAACATTATATCTACGGGAAAGCCTTCGGCGTTTCTGTAGATATAATTGATATGCTGCGATTTGCAAAGCCGCAACGGCTGAACGGAGTGGAGCGCAGAATGCTGCAAGGGAGTCCAGGATAGGAGGGGAGTGTTTATTATTTTTCCATACCTCCCCTTGTTCTCAGCTTATTATCGAGAGACTCCAGAGAATAATAATAATAGCACTTCCAATTCAGACCAGATGAGATTATCAAAAATATTTGGAAAATGAATCTCACAAGGTTTGCCCATCTCTACTTAAAGGAAAGCCAGAATATAATAGCGATAACTAAATCCAGTTATATAGTCATCCGAGATGCAGCTCTGACTGTACAGATGACGGTGCATGACAATGAGGCACATATTCAGACAGTGAAAGGGCAGATTGTATGACGGGGCCCAGGTCCTATATGAATATGGAGGCAGCATCACTGTCTTCTCTAGACCTTCTCCATTAGTACACATGTCATCTGGCACACGTCAGCGGCATTCCCTTCTTGCCTCGTGTTTGCCGTCTGCTTTAGGCTGGATTGTCATTTTGGAGCTGGATCAGAAGCTTTGCAGATGTTTCCTCTTCATGTGGTAGAGACAGTCAGCAGTAATGTTACATAACTTTCTTTACATCCTGACATCTCCAACAATGGACACCAAGCCCCGGCCCTCACTCACAAACTGTCCAGCTAAATAAACAATCTGTACCGAGCCGATGGCCACAGGTGCTCCCTCTGCTCCATCTGCACTGTGATCTAATCTGAACTGTCAGCAGCAAACATTTCACTGCCATTCATTGTTTTTACTATTCTTTTTATTGACAGAACTAAACATGTAGTGAAATGATCCATTTGGATTTACAAAAGTATTTGCATTTGATACTTAGAAACATAGCAAATTTATTATCTCAATTCCTTATTATTTTAAAGATTCTTGCTTGTTGTCAGTGAATTGGTCTACCAAACATGTTAAAGACCTAATAGCTAATGCCTCGTTCACATCTGCGTTCGGGGAGTCCATATGGGGACCCCCCGAATGCACTACCGAACGCACAGGCAAGCGGTGTGCATTGAAAGCACACGGACCCCATAGACTATAATGGGGTCCGTGTGCTGCCCGCACAAATCATGCAGACATCAAAGTAGATCACAAAGTACGTTTCTGTCCCCATGTTCCATGTGGACACAGCGCGGAGAGCACATGGACCTTATTATAGTCTATGGGGTCCGTGTGCTTTCATTGCACATGGCTTGCCAGTGCGTTTAGTATTCCGTTCGGGGGGGGGGTCCCAATGTGGACTCCCGAACTGATTACCAAACGCAGATATGAACTCCGAGAGCTAAATAACTTGGATTTAATACTGATACATTGGGACAGATTTATCAAGATTGGCAACTGGCACAATCAGTTGGATGCCTCTGCACCTAAATGTAAATCTAAGACATAGATTTCCATTATAACATGAGTTGAATGGTGTGATTTGAATTAATTTGTCAGGCTGAGATATTCCAAGTTTTCCCTATTCCCCCCCAAAAAAACTCCCACCAACATTCACACAATGTTAGTATGGTGCAAGAAAGGGCCTTGTGCCAAATATGCACTACAATATTATCCTTCTACACCAGAAAACTGGAAATGTATCATGCAGAGTTTTCCTCTGTGGACTATCTGTCCCTATTATATCACCAGCATTTCCGTAGGTATAATTGACAGGCTGCGATTTACAAAAACAAGTGTTTTTGAAATTGCATAATTTCTGCTGCGGATATTTTTCTGCAGTGTGTGGATGGGTTTAGCCAAAATCCCATCCATTTTGCAGGTACTATAATATGCAGTGTTGTTTGCTGTGATGTTCACACCATGGCCAAAACACTGTGTTGTTCGCAACGTAGGGCCTCAGCCTTAAAGAGGACCTTTCATCAGATTGGGCACATGCAGTTTTATATACTGCTGGAAAGCTGACAGTGCGCTGAATTCAGCGCACTATCGGCTTTCCCGATCTGTGCCCGTTGTAAAGCACTATCAGGCCCGGTACCGTAGCGCTTTAGTGTCAGAAGGGCGTTTCTGACAGTTAGCCAGGGACGCCCTTCTGCCCAGCAGCACCTATTCAGCGCACTGTCAGCTTTCCAGCAGTTTATAAAACTGCATGTGCCCGATCTGATGAAAGGTCCTCTTTAAGGGGTCATCTTATTTTTTTATGGGCTATCGTCAAGAAAGGCCATAAATATCTAGTCGGTAGGGGGCGACACTCAGCCCCCGTGACTGATAATCAATACGGAGCTACTTCCTGCACCCGTGCATTACACAATACAAGGCCGCAAGCAGTAAGCTCCGTCCACTGTATAGAGGGAAGACCCCTGTTCTGTCTCTTCCCTAGTAATATTGAACCATCAGAACCTTCAGCAGTACCATTACTATTGTGTAGATTATTAACATAAAGTTGGCACAATTGCCTTTGTTGTCACCCTGTTCTCTTCTTCTGGTTTTGCTTTGGCTTTGTGTTATTTGGATCCATATATATAGAATAGTATTCGGCAGCCACAGTGAAAAGAGAAGTGATAGTTTCACATAAGGTAAAAATGAGAAGCGGTCACATCCCATAGGCAAATTGTCATTTTCTGGAGGTGGGTGTGGAGCGGTGTGTTGGTGGTTTTATCCACACTGGACCGTTTCCAACTTTGCTGCAAACACCAATCACATCAAATCTCCACCATTGTGTCATTGGTTTGTATGTTATATGCAGAGATTTACGCTTTATAGTAGGACAAAAGAGCAACAGTAAGTGGACAATAGTCATAATGTTTCCAAAAAAACTCTACAATGCTAAAAGGAATGGTAAACCATCTTTTAGAATATATATAGAATCAAGTTAGATGAAAAATATATAGTGTACTTACTTAGTGTCCCAGAGGTACAGTCTGTATTGTACTCCAGAGCTATGTTGGACTGGGATGACTAGGGCCTACCAATGGACTTCTTTCTAGGCGCCCACCGCCCATAGTCTGGTCTCCTGCAGATCAACTTTGCCGAGACAGGTAATAACACCCGCCATACGGTGTGCACCACTACAGTGCCTAAACCTACCACTACACTCTGTATGGTCTATTATAATCATAAGGCCATGAATATTAGAAAGATAGATAAACCCTTTAAGGGCTAGTTCACACGTGGGCAAAGGGGCGGATTTTGACAGCGGATTTTGCTTCAAAATCTGTCCCTTTACAATGGTGGTCTATGTAGACCGCCGGGCTTTTTTTTTCCGCTAGCGGCGGGCTGCCGCTAGCGGAGAATAGAAACGACCTGTCCTATCTTCAGGCGGAAGCCGCATGGGATCAGCCGCGCGGCTTCCGCCCCTGGCAGCTCCCTCCTATGTCGGCTCATTCATTTGAGCCGACAGCGGAGGGGAAAGCCGTGACCGCGATGGTCGCGGCAGGCGGGTTTTGAAAAGAGAGAGACGCGGCTCGCCGCGACTCTCTCGGTGTCAAAACCCGCGCGGGCAGTTCACGTGTGAACTGACCCTAAAGTAGATGTCAAGGAATTGTAGCAACCCATGTGGCGGACAGGAGATAATGGAAAAAAATGTATACTCACCTGTCCCTGGAACTTCGTTGTCCACCATCAGTATCTATCCAGTCTCAATCCAGGGCCTTCTTACTGAGAGCCGTGCACCTCATGTGACCACTAAGACCAATTAGTTACAGGATTTCCAGAAATGAGGTGCCGCCATGAGACCAAAAAACACAGGCACGGGCAAGTGAGTATGTTTCTTTTTTTTTTTTTTTTTTTTCATTTAAAAAAAAAAAATGTTTTACACCTCTCTGCCCGCCAATGGACTGTCTCTTTAAATGGGATGTCTGGGCCTAATATTTTTATGGCCAATTAACTGGTGCTCCCCATTCAGTTGCCTCTTCACTCGTTCCACATACTGTATGGGAAACAGTGACGGGACCGCTGTATTCTGTGGAGGCAGTAATGGGGGCAAACATCATGTGAAGGGGAACATTAAACTGTACACAGTAAAAGGCCAGAAGCTCCATGCGCTGTATGGCAGCCGGGCACCTTCTGCTCAGCTCAGCTCCCTCTGACTTAAATAAGTGCTGAGTTGCAGGCCATGGGCCTTCACTGGTCCCCCTTATAGCAGTATTGGGTCATTACTTACCTGGAATAGCAAAAACAAAAAAAACACTGCTCAACCACACACTGATATACCACTGTTCAATATATACAAGTATGAGCCAATGCAGATGCACCGAAGAACCCATGTTGGCAGCTGGGAAACCAATGTCCCAAAACAATGGAAAACTTCCAGCATCCATAAAAAATAACTTTTAATCTTCTTTGTTAAAACAAAAATACCTTCACATACAAGGATCCATTGACAACAGAAAGTATGGAAGTTGGCTGACATGTTTCAGGGCAGTATACCCCTTAAGGTCCATTCACACGGAGGAAAATGGTGAGGAATTTGGTGTGGAATTTCAGGGTTGAAAAAAAGCCTCCCATTGACTGCTAGTAGAAAAAGGAACCCATTGAAGTCATTTCCGCGCTGAAATTCCACACCAAATTCCTCACCACTTTTCTCCATACCCTTACTCATAGCATGACTGAATGAAGAAATCCCCAACATTTAAACAACTCCATACAGTCACACCCAAAGATACGCAGCACAGATTAACCCTTCATATAGCAGAACAAAATGTAGAGCATATCAATGCTAAAATAAAACAACATTGCATAATCTACCATAATGAGCATATTATTAGATCAAATGGTTACGGTTAAACCTGCAAAGCTTGTTGTAATGCAGTGTATAATATATAAAATGCATGTGCATATGAAGGTATTTTATACATGTTTTAACAAAGAAGATTAATAGTTATTTTTTATAGATGCTGGAAGTTTTACCATCATTTTGAGTCATTACTTACCTGTCTGCTCGCCAGTCCCACTCTTTCTCGCTGCTCAGAGCACACTTTTATGATGTCATGTGGTAGAGTTCTGCAGCTTCCTGCTCTACCATTAGCAGAACCGGGTCAGCAAAGCCACTTCTCCTTGGTTCTGTGATTCGGTTTTAACAACTGGATCATCAGAACCTGGGAGAACTTGGCTGCATTCACTCATTGCTCCCCAATCCTGCTCATGGCATCCTCCCTCTTCAGCCGTGCCTCGCACATCAGGTCGTGATAACATATTGTGCGACGCACTGGGGCCCCTTGGATGCTGAAAAGGGAAGAGGAGTCCGTGAGCAGGAGTGGGGATAGGTAAGTTAGTGGGGATATGGATAGCTAGGACCATTAGGGCCCCCTAAAGGGACAAGGCTCATCAGGGGATTCACTGGTACCCCAATGGGTCAGTCTGAGCCTGCTCCAGAGCTGCACACAGTATTCTACTGCTGGAATTACTGTGTACACATAATGTTACTTGTATTGTGCTGATCCTGCATTACAGCCTTTGTCTTGTTCTATTGTAACTGTGTACTATAACAATATATATAACAAAATAATGCATATATAGCAATGTCTAAAGCACACATCACATGACATGCTCATAAACAAAACACACTACAAAAAAATATAGCTGGTCTTGCCATTTAAATATGCGTTTCTTATATACTAAATCCTTACACAAATACCAACACACCCCTAAATATTATTAAATAATAAAGATAAGTCCATAAACATAACTTGTATAAAAAATTTTAACTATTTCAACCTGTAATATACTTCAGAGCTGCAATGTTGGAGCATTTTGTCATTGGAAATTATCAGCAAGCTTGTAAACATCTTGCATTCATCTTGCAGCTGATGCTAAGCTCACATTAGTGTTGCCTGGGGTGAACCTAGCCTCTCTGCTGCCTGAGGCAAACTGTAGAAAGATACCCACTCAGGTCACTATCGCATCAGGCCACCTCAGGGAACGTGCAGCTCTGCCGTTGCCTGTCATAGGAGGACTGCTAAAATAGCAATAACACATGTAGCCCTATTGACAATAATGGAGTCTGTCGGGTGTCCTTCATTTTAAAACTAAAATCGGCAGAAGAAAAAGTCCTCCGCGCAGAACTTTATCCACCACCAAATTTCAGGTAGTTTTTTTATGTGTTCTTGACTGCACAGAATTTGGTGTAAAGATGACGTGTCTCAGTGTCCAAATCACCATAGACGACTCATAGACACAGCACAGTCACAGTATATATTGTGTAGATGCTCAGTGTCATCATACGCTACTATTCATACAATGCGCAAGATTGCTGCACACCCTTCAGGAGATCCCATGCACCTTAAAAACCTCAAAATCTCATATCTGCCATTGGTTTTATCAAGAAAAACTGATAAAATGAAATCTACAGTACATATGACTGAGTTTCGAGGAAACACCTTGGGCATAAAGACCATGATTGTCCTAGGGAATGTTACTACTCCTGTGACTTTTCCCTAATTTGTACTTTGTACGCTGCAGGAAAAAACTGCTGCACAATGGGAACTCTGCTTTAATACAATTTTTTCCCCTTCACCTACACTCAAAATTAAGATATCTTGCTAGAATTTCTTTAATGGTTTCTATGACACCCATAGTAGTTTGAAGTTTTAGTGTGAATTCCACCATTTAAGGCAGCAGTAGCCTGCACCATATTCCCCAACAGGCCTGGACTCTAGAAATGTCATTAGCTCAGCTGACGGCAAAGTCCCTGCTCTTTAATACATATGTTATAAATGGTGCACCATTATAGACATCCTTATTGCAGCTTGGCATTAGATGGCTAGGAATATGCTTGAGTCACCCCATACTCAGAAGAATTGGAAAACAATGTAGCTCAACTACTGAAATATACATATATATATATATATATATATATATATATATATATATATATATATATGTGCAATAGGACTAGAACAAGCATGAGCCACTGGCTGCTCGAAGAGGACTCCGGACTGTGGTATGGAGTCTGTAGCAGTACTGAAAAGACAAAAAAAATAGGTTCTTCGGCATTCCTTAATAAAATATAGCTTTTACTTCACATAGTTAAAAATGGAACATACAGAAAAATGGATCCGACATGATAAAAACAAAGGAAAAAAGCAGGAGCTTACGCGTTTCGGGACGAGGAATGTAATCCCTTAGTCATAGCTTGCCAAGCTATTTTATTAAGGCTTGCCAGAGAACCAATTTTTTTGTCTTTTCATCACCCCATATTGTCTTGGTTGGAAGTACAGAGTACGGCTGGGTATAACGGAGTCAGATCTAGAGAGCTCTGCTCAGTTTTGTCATGGACTCAGACATGAAGGCTTTGGCCTAATCCTCATTTACCAGATAAATATGAATGAGGCAGTAGACCTGTGAATGGCTGTGCTGCTCTGCAGATGTAGAGGGAGGGTGAACTTATCTATATATAGCTGGATGCAGCCAATTGTGACAAACCCCAGCTGTCAGACATCTCCCAGATCACTGCAGTGTATTTATACTTTCATAAGGTTTCACAAGTTCTAATCTCTGATTTATGGGTAAATATTGAAAAGTGGAGGATGGGACCATGTGGGCCCTGCTTACAGCCTAGAAATGTCTTCTCAGTGTACCCAAACTAACAGCCCCCTACTCAGACAATTCACATGAAAGTATCCCACAGTTATGACCATGCACAGTGCTGCTTATTGAAAGCACAACATGAGTGTCCCTTCCCAGAGACATGGCATATACCCCCTGGGGTATACATGCTGTTGGTTAAGAACACAAGACCTAGAATACATTGCTACGGAGGAAGGTGTAGACGTTATATTATAAACTGAAAACACAGATGGAGAGGGGGCATTCAGCTTCTCATAGACCCCAATTCCCATATATCTGCATTGTGCAAAACTAATATATACGAATTCTAATAACTGTACTGTGAAGGATCCTGGAAACTGGTTAACTATTCCTTTGGACCCTGGAGTGATGGCCATTAGTCTTATGCAGTTGACATCTGTTCCCTATTAAAGAGACTGAACAGCAGTGTCACAGTGACAATCTGCAGGCAGCACGTTATAGAGCAGATTGATATATAGTTTTATAGAAAAAAAAGGTATAATTTATCATTTATTGATTTATATCTTTGTTCTTTCTATACTGAGAAGACGTCTTCTAGTCATGGAGACAGTCTTATCTGTGATTGACAGCCCATGTATGACTTTACATATAGAGTTCGCTGTCAGTCACTAATAAGATGACCCTATGTCTAGATGACTGACTCTCTGCATACAAAGTTGACCTGAATCTTTTCCCATAAACCTATATACCAATCTCTTCAACTTCTGTTCTCAAACATGCTGCAGCAGATTGGACTGTGTTTTCAAGGTGACAGGGGATGGCAGAATGAAATGATAAAGGGCCGTACAGAAGAAGAAGATTCTGGGACTGATATTTATAGTCTTACTAGCCTCTGCCCACAGCTTTGTCTGTATGTTGTTGGCGTCGAAAATCCGCCTATATTCAGCAAATTGCTGGCATCGAAGATCTACCTGCTCCGGCGTTTCGGCAGCTGTCAAGCTGTCCTGCTGCTGAACTTGTTCCTGATGCCGTGCCTGTGATTGTTCCAGCATCTCAGCAGCTGGCTGGGATGTCATATAATGAGCGTGTTGTTGGCATCGATGATCCGCCTGCTCGGGCATTGCAGCTGTTCTAAGAGCCGCTTGATGCCTAGCTTGCTCAATCCTCCTCAGCTCTGCATGAGGAGAACCCTGTTGGCTTCTGGCTAACTTCATAGCTGTCGTTGTTTTAAAATTTTGCGCCAAATTAGATTTTCTTTTTCCCGACATGTTTAAAATTGGCAAACTGCCAATTTGGATTAGAGGGGTTTTCCCATATCAGTGTCTCGGCACTTGAGCAGATCAGATAATATGCAAATGCTTGTACATAATGGACTCAGTGTTATCTGTGTGTTTACATAGAGAGATAACAGACCAAGCTGATTCTGCTACTGGCAAGAGCAGTTTAATATAGTATATGAATATAAATTCATAACAGTCATGAAGCCATGCCATTTATTAGGATAAAAAGAAGCCTATGTGTTAATCGAGGTTACAAACTTTCTATATGCCAAATTTCATCCAAATCCATTCAGCTGTTTTTGCGTGATTGAGTAACAAACACACAAACATCCAAACTTTCACATTTATAACATTAGTAGGATAGGATGAGTGCAGGTAACATGTATCCACCTAGAAGTGTTAGGTCAGGATAGGTGCCCAGCCTCCGAATATACACAATATACATTCACTGACTGACACCAAGCAATGATCTTGGAGGTTCTGCTTTGTATGCTATTATGGATGGATGATAGTTTTGAGCAGTTACCCCTTTGCTATTCCGGTCACATTATTTGCATTGGGTCAGTGATATTAAGTGACTAGATGGCACCATTGTGCGTAGAGGCTCCTAATATGGGAACAGACAGACCTAGGATTCCGCTACTCCATCTATGCATCACCAGCAATGTCTGCTCTGAGGTAGGATTTGCTGGTTCTCCACGTATTTTGTGTCCGGTACATCTGGTTTACATATATGCAGTTGCAGCATCAGCCTCTCTGTTGTGGTTGTCTTGTTTAGCAGCAGCCATATTAATGCACATTGTTAACCCCTTCTTTACTAGGCTCCCATGCACCCACAGGAGAGTGACAGGCCCTGAGACCTAAAGGCTGAGCCTGATAAATGACACTGATGATTAGTGGGCTGGGGGCCTTTGATTTTACTCTCTGTTCCCCATGTGTTCTGTTTCTGTTTATAGATGGCTAGAAGCTCTTGTCAGTCTGAGGACAGCAAGCATTCCATCACTGTGTGCAGTCCTGAATAATCCTGCAGCTCTGAAGCTGGACACAGCAAGGATCCTGCTGCAGAATTGTCTTAGATGGGCATTCTGTAAGTTAGGGGTGCACAACCTTTGTTGGTCGCTATAGTGTCAGAATGGCCCATCCCAAGAGCCAGAATCAACGATGTCAATCTGGAAGAGCCCTTCACAGTTTGATACTCAAATAGCACGTTGCTGCAAAAATGTCTTACAGAAAGGGTGAGAATGGACAGAGTCAACGTAGAAGTGTGTGCAGCTAAATTTGCCCGATTTTGATCATCTTTCTATCCTCTGATGGTTGGGAGGTATGCCCCACTGTGCCATAACTCCATATATTCTGTGCCCTCATGTACAATACACAGAGAGAAGAACAGGTACTATACACAGAGAATGGAGCATGACATCCTTCTCCGTAGCCCCCTATCCCCACCCCAGAAAAGCACAGTTTGCCATCGCCTATTGTATACCTCCCAGAAACCCCCCAGATTCTGTGGGCCAGTCCTGGATTCCAAGTCCTGTCCCACAGTCCCAGTTGGTGGGAGGTATGTCCTGAATTCAACTCAACTGTGTCTGGAGACGATGCAGATAAGTTGAATACAGTTGTGAAGTAGGAACCATCTGAGGACAGCTCTTACCTCATCACTGTTCCCCTCTGCATGCTCATGCCATGGTCCCAGGAGCTGTAGGCGCAATGTGATGATGTCACTCACCTCGCACCTCCAGCTCCCTGAACACTCCAGGAGAAGAGACAGAGCAGCACGAGAGGGGGGGAGAGGTGAGTAGCAGTGATTTTATTATATTAAACTTTGGGGGAGACATTAGACTGGGGAGAGATGAAGGGGTACATTAAACTGAGGGCAGATGAAGAGGGGCATTAAGCTGGTGGCAAATGAAGTGAGACATTAAATTGATGTCTGATGAAGAGGGCCTTTAAGCAGGGGACAGATGGAGAAGTGGACATTAAACTGGGGGGCAGATGGAGGGTGATATTAATCTGGGGGCAACTGGAGGAGGACATAAAATCGTGGGAGTAGCTGGAGGGGGCTTGTCTGCCTCTGCTTGCTCCCAGTTTAATGTCCCCCTCCAGCTGCCTCATATTAATGTTCCCCTCTAGTAGCCCCCAGTTTAAATTAGGGCATGAGGAGAGGGACTTCATACTGTGGGGCAATTGAAGGGGAACATTATTATGTGGGGGCATATAATGTTAGGGTGACTGTAAGAGCATTATACTGTGTGGAGGCACAAAGAAAAATGGGTGAGAATGGATGGAGTCAACGTAGAAGTGTGTGCAGCTAAATTTGCCCGATTTTGATCATCTTTCTATCCTCTGATGGTTGGGAGGTATGCCCCACTGTGCCATAACTCCATATATTCTGTGCCCTCATGTACAATCCCACCCACAGATTGCTATAATCACCCTTCTCCCACAGTTTATAACCCATCCACATAACCGCAGTGTATAAGTACCCCTAAAATAATGCCAATCTCATGGCTGAGGGACTGCAAAATGGCACTATGGGCTACATGTGGTCGAAGTTTGCTCCCCTACTCTCTATCCTACATCATGTAGCACTCCTACTCGCAATCCCACTCACAATTTGATATCACTCTTGGTATGAGTACCCCCTGTAACAATGTCAACCTCATGACTGGGAGACACACAGAATGGCATTGCAGGTTGCATGCAGGTTTTGCAGCCCTGTTCTGTATCCTACATCCTGATAGTGCTACAATTCATAATCCCAACCACAATTAGCTTTCACCCCCTACCCCCAAAGCTCACCATCCGAAGCCCACATGGCCACATTTCCCCTTATAATGGTGACAACCTCATGGCTAGGATCATGCAGAATGGCATTGCGAGCTGCATGTAGCCCAGGTTTTGCACCCCTGCCGTTAATGAAGTTTAAAGCTTCTATCCTATGACATATGGTCTTAAAAGTATAAGTACCCCCCCCCCCCCTCCAATATCTTCCCCCAGTACTCTCCATAAATGTGAATTGAAAAGTTTGAAGTGCTGTAACTGGAGATAAGAGGTTCAGAATTTTAGATCTCCAGATCCATCACTTTCCTGACTCTTCTGATTGATGTGTTGATTGTTCGCTTTGGTAAAACACAAAGGTCATTTTAATGAATGTATTCCATGATGGGCGGAACACACGGAGTGACAAACCTCCATCATCTCAGTGAGCTATATCTAGCCTGACTGACCATGTGTTCTACATGACCTCTGGATTGTATGAGCTTCAGATTCTCTTTGGAGTTTTCCCTAGGGATTCCCTTTGTACCAACTCAGCCTTAGACTTCTATGTCACATCTGCTTTTACTTGTTGCTTTGCCTTCTGGGTCAGATCTGCACCAAAGAATGGCCTTTCACCTCCCCTCCTTGCTGGCAGGTTATGAATGCCTCCCTCCCCAGCACTTTTCTCCTCCTGTAAAGATAAAGGATTTGGCTTCTACGTCTGGATATTTAGCAAGTTCCCAACCACGTTATCTGAAAATATTTCTGTAGCCTCTAATCATTTCCCACCTTGACTATTGTAACCTTAGGGTGAGTTCACATGGAGTAAAGTGCCGCGTGATGTAAAATCACGGCCGCAAAATAGCGCCGCGTATATGATCCCGGCTCCCATTGAAATCAATGGGAGTGTATACAGCCTGCAAAAGCTCACGCGTCGTCTACATGCCACATCACGCGGCACTTTACTCCGTGTGAACTCACCCTTACTGTGGGATCCCACCGATTTGGCCTGCACAGCCCAGCAGAAATATGGTAGATTACACTATGGTATCGGTCACTACAAGGAACTGTAGTATCACATGGCCTCCAATGAAATGACCTCACCCCCATCCCCCTCTCTAGTTATGGCTAGGCTTGCCTTCACTCAGGACAAAGATTCAGATAATGCCTTAGCCCTGTTTTTAAATATCCTGGACAGGGCACAAGGCCTTCCTGGTGCCCTCGCACTGACATTCAGCACCTATGGTATATTCTGCATCAGTCATCTGTAGCTACACCCCTTCACCTCCTTCCAGTCACTTTCCGCCCTGTGTTATTACTGGAAGATGTACTCCTTGGAGACCACAATGATGTCACTGAAAAGCCCCCAAAAAGTTAAAAGGTTTACTAACTTGTTTATGGTTCATCTACCCATCAATGATTTCCTATCCTGAATAAATTGGGAATGTTTCACTTTAGTCCAGAATTTCCCTTTTTTTTTTAATATTCTTGCTAATTATTTTTTGCGCAACATTTAACTGCAAATGAGGAGAACGTCTAGGATTTTTCAGTCCGCCCTCTGCAGGGTTCCCTCCAGTTCCCCCATCATTGGCTCTGCCCATTCATGACTTTTTGCTACATTGCTGAGCTTGGCCTTTACTCAATGAAACCCTGGTGTGAATTGCAAAAAATAGGAGTTCTCATGGAAAAAAATGTAAACTCCCTTTATTTAACCAGTTCAGGGCTGGGTTGTCATTGGATTATTTCCCAGTGCTCTCCCCGATCTACATATGGATCTCATTATCTCGAGTCATTGCTGTGGCTCATTACCATTGCACTGAGATTATGAATTCTGATCATGGAGAGCATAATCCCTCTACAATCTCCTGTCTGATATCAGTGACTCTGAGAGTACTCCAAAGATAAATGTATTACATATCTTTATAGGTAAAGTATATTTGGTACAAACTGGTGAGTTATAGGTGCACCTGGTACAGCTCTGGTAGTCACGTGCGTCTCCTCATAGATTAGGAACATCATTTGCCAGCGCAGGAGATATGAAGACTGGCATTGAAAACATCAGTCTTTATAATCTCCTCCATAAATCTTTCTCAGTATCTATTCTAAGACAGTAGCTCACAAAGTACAAGTTCAGCAATGATTGGATAAGAGTTGCATGCTACCCAGTATTCTCTCTTTTATATGGTGCAGTTCTGCTGGCACATCAGCAGGGCATCTGTCCTCTCACTGTCAGAAATGCAACCCACCTGTTGGTGCCAGTCATTGCTAGTTTTTATACCAGGAATTACTTATGTGTCAAAATCATAATGCATTCACATAGGTCCCAAAAACTGTCATCTGCAGACCCACTGCAGCTTCCGACCTAATACCTCGTCCCTAGATAGAGTATACATTGCTCTAGTGGCTATCCTGATTTAGTAGCCATATTCTTGTCAGTCAGACACATAGGGGATCCACCTCCACTGTCTACAGATGTACTTTTGATTTATACCAAGTTGAGAAATATCTATTGCTTTGAATTTATTTTTCTTTGAATTTCGTTTCAAGACAAATACCGCACTTCAAATCTGGCTAACAATGATGTCTGACACTATAACATCCAGGAACACACTTTTCTACCTGAAACACTTTGCTGCAGTCATCTCCTTTCCTGAGCATACTTGTCCATTGTCTCCATTTAACCCCTGTGCTACTATTTTATCATTTAATACCCTTAGTAGACAGTAATAGCAAATCAGCATAGGAAATCCAGTTCCCATGATGCAAACACACAATTAATGTAAATAATGTATCAAACAAAAATATGCGTAATATCAACATAGTGGGTACTGGTTCCATATATTTATCAAACTAGACCCCAATTATAAGGGGTACAAGTTAGGTATATGTGATGTACACTGGTAATTTATGGGCACAGGTAGTCAGAGGAGTAACATGAAGCTCCTGGGCCCTAATGCAAAAACTGGACCAGACCCCCAACTATAATGTACAGATTATAGGACTGGTCACTTCATGGGCTCTAAGGTGACTACAACCTGTGCACCCCCATTAAGTTACAGCCTTGCATGTGGTACATACTGGTAAATTATAGGTACACCTGGTACATACTGGTAAGTTATGAATCCATGTGGTGCATATAGGTGAGTTATGGGTACATGTAGCTCATACTGGTGAGTTTATGGGTCATCTCTGCCTATGTCAAAAATTTCTGCTCCTTTAAGCTAGTTTTAATATAACACCACTGGGCTTCTTAGTAACTTGGGTCAGTTTTCACTTTTGGAAATAAGAAAATCTGATTTTTTATTGTTGCGACGTTCAGCGGATGCTTTTGTTTCATAAAGAGAGTATTGAGGACCCTAGTGTTCTCCAGGAATGATTCTGGATCTTTGTCTCCTGCAGGGATGGTTCTGGACTAGAGATTAGCGAGTACTATTCATTTCGAATAGCACGCACCCATAGGAATGAATGGACACAGCCGACACGCAGGGGGTTAAGCGGTCGGCCGCCGGCAAAGTTTGAGTGTCCATTCATTCCTATGGGTGCGTGCTATTCGAAAAGGCCGATTCGAATAGTACTCTCTCATCTCTATTCTGGATCCCACTGACATATAGGAATGGTTCTAGATACAGTATCTGTGTTCTGAAAAGGTGGTTCTGGACCCCCGTGTTCTATTAGATGGCTCTGGACCTCTGTGTTCTACAGGATGATCCTGCACTCCTGTGCCCTGTCTGATGGCTCTGGACTCCGATGTTCTGTAGGCAAGATTCTGTATGACTGTGTTTTGCAGGGATGGTACTGGACCTCTATGTTCTATGGGATGGTTCCAGACCTCTGTGTACTAGGGGATGATTCTGGGCTTAGTGTTCTTGAAAGATGATTTTGGACCTTTGTGTTCTGCAGTGTGGTGCTGGACACCTGTATTCTGCTGAGCTGGTTCTGAACCCTCATGTCCAGTATAGGTGGTGGTAGACATAGAGTTATGAGTTCTGCAGAGATGGTACTGGACTTTTGTGTTTTATTGGATGATTCTGGTCCACCATGTTCTACAGGATAATTTGGGATCCCTGTGTTGTGTAGGGGAGGTTCTGGGCCGCTCTGTCCTCTAGGGATGATTCTGGATATCTGTGTTTGGCAGGGAAGGGTCTGGGCCTCCTTGTTCTATGGAAGGGTTCTGATCCTCTGTGCTTTATGGGATGATTCTGGACTTCTGTGTTCTGCAGGATGATTATGGACCTTTTGCAGGCTACTCTAGACAGAAAGTAATTAGTTATATAGCAGTTGGCCTCACATTTTATTTTTGGATGTTTGACTGGCAAATAAAGACCCCCCAGAATACAGACTTGTGCAATTTTTTTCTTTTTCTTTATTTTCTCGGGAAATCTCTGTCAGCGTTTTCCCAGAAGAAAAAAAATGAACTAAACAAGCAATGGACCCAGAGCCGAGGGTAAATATTTGTTTTGTTTGTAGTGGGCACTGGAAGGAGATGAGCGCGCTGGTCAGGACCTGGAATCACTGGCACTCAGAGAAAGTTCTTGGCTGCAGATCTAATTAGAGGGTTTGGCAGAGGCGAGCGCATGTGGAGGCTGGAACAGGGACAATTTGTGATACAGATGCCCTCACAGTACAGGCTTTATTTATACAGCAAGGGTTTGGTCAGGGACAGTGGCTATACTGATGTCTGACTGTATTATATGATCCCTGGATAGCCCCTGGCATCCAAAGCTCCTGGGTGTGGAGGAAACGATGAACAGTAAATTCTGGACAACGTAATGCGAGACGTTTTTGTTCATGTTTTAAACCATTAGAAGCTTTTGCGGCCTTATCAGAGAGAAGAATCAGTCCCAAAATCTCAAAACCGAGCAAAGACATCTTACAGGTTTTGTTGTGAGGAAGGAGAGCTACATAGTAGCAATGGTTGTAGATGTTTCACTTATTCCTAAGGATAGAGAACGAGACTTAACAAGGTTTTCCAGGCAAAAAAATTACTTTTAAAAAAGGTCTTAGTGCTACCAATGGGTTAATAAGTGCACCCAAATACCTTTAGCAGTGTTTTGAGTGATTTCTGGCTTTCTCTGGAAGCTCCTGGTGTCCTCTGCATTTGTTTACATGGGTAGCTTCCTGCTGTCTTAGCTCTCACTTCCTCCCCCAGCTCCATTTCTGTAGCTAGCTCACGACTACTAGCCCTACCTACCTAGTTAACTAATTCAGTCCCCCAACCCACTCCTCACCCCATCAAACGTACCTGTCTTCTCGTCCTGGAGATGACTTTGGGGTGCCGCTGTCCCCTCTTTTGCCTGCACTTGGGATTCGGAACTGGCACCTGTGCAATAGAACGCAGACAGAAGCCACACGTGTGTAATACAGCGCCGCTTCTTTTTGCTTCTGAGGGCATTCTATTGCACAGGCTCCCTTGTGAAGGAAGGGACACACAGCAGAAGAAGAAGAAGAAGTGAGCGTTGGTGATTATGAGGAGGACGGGAGTATGGGTGGGGAGTGGAACTGGTGGTCTCCCATCCCCGGAAACAAAACATCACCAGGAAATCAGAAAATGTTCCTGGGGTGGTCATCATATGGGTAAATTTACATTTCTTTTTTAAGTTATCAAATTATAATTTAGGCAAGGGGGGGGGGGGTAGCTTAGTGGTAAGATTTAAATTTATACCGGACAATGCCTTTAAGACACCCTGACACATCAGGAAGCATGTTGATATAAACACAAAGCTGCAATGACACATGCACTACCTCCTTTGATATATTAGTTGTACATCCTTCTTCCAAATGACTTCAATGTGGAAGTTTGCTGGTTGGTATTTTGCTAGAGAATAATGGAATATGTTTGTGACCTCCAAGGTTATAGAGTCATAACCCACAGACATGTATGTAGATAGATGAATAACCCAAATTCCCCCAAAATTGAGGTACTGTGTAATGTAAAGAAAACAAGAATGCAATGTTTGTAAATCTAATATTTTATTCACAAGAGAACATAGTACACATATAGAGAAGTTGAACATTAGGAACAGTCCTATTTAGTTTAATAAAAAAAATTAACTAATTTAAAAATTGAAAAAACACATCTTTAAAACTTTGGGATAGAGCCATGTCTACCATTGTGTAGCATTCACTCTACTTCTTACAACAATCTGTAAACGTCTCAGAAGTAAGGAGACCAATTGCTGGAGTTGCGGGAGAAGAACATTAATGTATTCTTGCCTAATGAAGGATTCTAGCTGATCAATGGTCCTGGGTTGTTTTTGTCGTGTTTTTTGTTTTATAACGTGGTAAATGTTTTCTATTGTGGTAGGTTTGGACTGCAGCGCCAGAACTCTTCTGCTGTAAAGCCATGCTGTTATGGATGCAGTTTGTGGTTTGGTATTGTCTTGTCGAAATGTGCAAGGATTTCCTGGAAAGAACATTGTCTGGATGAGAGCATATGTTGTTCTACACCCAATAAATACTGCATTGATAGAGCCTTTCAAGATGTGTAAGCTGTCCATGCCATAGTCACTAATACAACCCTATACTATTAAGGATGTCGGCTTTTGAACTGTGCACTGATACCAAGCTGGATGGTTCCTTTCCTCTTGAGTCTGCAGGACATGGCATTCATGTTTTCCATGGAAGATCCAATTTACCATATATATGTCTTGAGGAGGAGCATCCTGGCACACAGAACAGTGATGGGAGCCTTAATAACATGACTTCTACCAGCATTAAAGACTCTAGGCCTCATGTAGTTCTATAGTACAGCATTGGATGGGGAGGGGGAGTGTTCGGTGCTTACCTCTATGACACATTGAGTGAATGCTGACAAGGTGCTGTGTCAGACTCCAGCCCTGCTGACTCCTGCAGTTTTCCTGCATCTATAAAACCATATTCTGGTTTGCAACTGAGCAGCATAGGTCAGTGACTCATGTCAACCGCTTGTCTAGGCCCTGGGTAAAGCACAATGAACACGAGCAGTAAATACAAAGAGACACTCAGTGCACAGAAAGGAACATCCAGCAGAGAGACTGAGCTATTGAAACCACATGCTGCAAGTGTTTGGAGAGGAGCGTCCTTGGCACAATCACAGGAGTCATCAGAACCTAGACGCTCATGGCCAGAAGTGAGGTCAGCCTGCAGGCGGCAGACACCACCCACTGCCCCTACCTAAATCTATACATCTCAAGATACATAGCATCAGAGAAACCAATCTACCGCTCTACCAGTGAGGCATCCACTATGTCTAGTATGTTGACTTTAGTATCCTAGTGGATGCCATATTTGGAATAGGGTCAGGGGATAATCGTATACATCAGGGAGAGTGTGTGCCTACATAGGCAGTACAGAGACTTACAAGTCATTCCTGCTCCGCTAGGGATTCTGGGTAAAAAATATGCAAATCTATTTTCCAGGATGTAATTAGGAGAACAGTGCAATCTGTACGTTGCCCTCTAGAGAGCAGCATCCTTAACATCATGCATGACTCAGTTAAAAAGTCTAATTAAACATGATGCGGATTTAATTGCCAAATTAGTATTTCTATTCCAAAAGGAACAGATACCTGGCCACACTGCAACCAACCAAGAACCCAGCCCGTCCTCTGCAGGACAGCTCATTACAAGGTTTACACACTGAAGATGAAATCACTAACTATCAGTAGTTGGAACATACAAGGGCTGAACGCCTCAGCCTTTGGATCTAAACCAAAAGACCCAGACTTCATAGACAGACTAAAAAACATAGACATTCAAATCCTCCTAGAGACATGGACCCGGGCAGATGACGAGTCCCTAACACCCATGGGCTACAAGGAACTCTCAGTGCCCGCCCAGAAAAATAAGACCACCAAACATGGCCGCCACTCAGGAGGCATACTAATATGGTACAAGGAGGAGCTCAAAGAACACGTAAAAGCTACCAAACGTGGAACCAATCACATATGGATAAAAATAAGCAGCTCCATCCTCAGCGGCCAGCAGGACATCTATCTCTGTGCAGTATATATGCCCCCACCAGGGTCTCCCTACCACGACCCCGACACTTACGAGGTCCTACAAAGGGAAGCTGTCCACTTCCAACCCAAAGGCAGAGTACTAATATGCTGAGACCTGAATGCAAGGACAGGCACAGAGATAGACTACCTGCCCCCTGACGTCAACCCACATACGCACGGTAGTGAGATCCACCACCCAGAACCCACACAGACAAGAAGAAACAGCCAAGACAAAATTGTCAACAAGAGTGGGAGACAACTGTTGAACATGTGCCGAAGCCTAGGACTGTACATAATAAGCGGACGTACCACAGGCGATCCCAGAGGACGCTTCACACTAAACTCTCAAGTGGGCAACAGTGTGGTGGACTATGCCATTACAGACGCAGACCTGTCAGACATTGAAGACTTCACAATCGCACCTGACTCCCATCTATCAGACCACAACCAGATCCTACTATACATGAGAACCAGGAACAAAACACCCACACATGAGCCCCAACAGTCCGGCCTCTACAACCTACCAAGACATTTCAAATGGGCCAACCACCAGGCCATAGAATATACCAACGCAACCAACCGACCCGAAATCAAGACACTGCTCACAAACTTCCATACAAACACCTATCAGCCAGACCAACAGGGAGTCACCAGAGCTGTGAAGGATCTCAAGTACATCCTACAGACCACAGCAGAACTAGCAGGCCTGAAACGAACCAAACCAATAAGACAAACCAACAAACAGTCCCACAAATGGTTCGACAGCGACTGCAGAGCACTACGCCATACCCTAAGAACAGCCTCCAACCAAAAACACAGGGACCCCAACAACAAGGAGGTGAGGGAAGCCTACAACAATCTATGCAAGCAATACAAGGGCACCCTCAGAGAGAAGAAACAGAGATACCTCTCCCACAAAATAGAACAACTAGAGGACTCCCTCCAGGACAGCTCATTCTGGGAGACCTGGCACCACATGGGCACAAAGCCCAAGAAAAACTCTCACCACATCCAAAATGGCAATATCTGGCTCAACTACTTCAGAGGTCTCTACAAAAACATCCCAGAAGAAGACCTAACTCCAGAACAGCAACAGATAATCACCAAACTGAGGGACATGGAGAAAGTCATCAAAGACTTCCAGAACCCTCTGGACTCGCCAATCACCATAAAAGATATACAGGAAAGAATTGCCCTGCTGAAAGGCAAAAAGGCCAGTGGCCCTGACGGCATCCTACCAGAGATGATCAAATACAGCCCTCCAGCAATACACGCGGCACTGGCAAAGCTATTCACCCTCGTGCTCAATGCTGGACACTTCCCCGAAGACTGGAACAAAGGGCTCATAACCCCCATCTACAAGAATGGGGACCAATATGACCCCAACAACTACAGAGGGATCTGCGTCAGCAGCACGCTGGGGAAACTGTTCAACAGCATCATCAATAACAGAATCCTCACCTTCCTCACACAACACGGGGTCCTCAGCAAGAGCCAAGCAGGGTTCATGCCAAACCACCGCACCACAGACCATATCTACACCCTGCACAGCCTCATCAAGACGCACGTCCACAACACCAGAAGAGGCAAGATATTCGCCTGCTTCGTGGACTTTAAGAAGGCGTTTGATTCAGTATGGCACCCAGGCCTACTTCTAAAACTCCTAGAGAGTGGAATAGGAGGAAGAACGTACGACGTCATCAAGAGCTCCTACACCGGAAACCAGTGCAGTGTGAAGGTGAATGGGAAAAGGACCGCATACTTCCAACAGGCCCGAGGGGTCAGACAAGGCTGTAGCCTGAGCCCAACGCTCTTCAACATCTATATCAATGAACTGGCTACAGCCCTGGAGGCCTCATCAACCCCAGGCCTCACCCTGAACAATCGAGAGGTGAAGTTCCTGCTATACGCCGATGACCTCCTACTCCTGGCCCCCACCGAGAAAGATCTCCAAGAAAGCCTGTCCGTGCTGGAAAAATTCAGCACCACATGGGCCCTACCCATCAACCAGAAGAAGACCAAAATCATGGTATTTCAGAAGAAGGGCCAAAACAAAGCCTCCACCACCCCACAATTCACACTGAATGGCTCCACACTGGAGAAAACCAACAGCTACACCTACCTGGGGCTGGAGCTCAGCCAATCAGGAAGCTTCAAAGCAGCAATAGAAACCCTGAAAGCAAAAGCCTGCAGAACCTTCTACGCCATCAGAAGACAACTGTACCACCTCAAACCACCGGTGAGGGTCTGGCTGAAGATATTTGATGCAGTCATCTCCCCGATCCTTCTCTATGGCAGTGAGGTCTGGGGCCCAGCCACCTACCCAGACCAGTTAAAGTGGGATTCCAGCCCAACAGAGAATTTCCACCTGGAGTTCTGCAAATACCTGCTCCATGTCCATCGCAACACCACCAACATAGCCTGCAGGGCAGAGCTAGGAAGACTCCCCCTATGGCTCACCATACAGAAGAGGGCGCTAGCTTTCCAGGCACACATCCAGGTGAGCAAGTCCGACTCCTACCACCACCAAGCATGGCTAAGCCACCTGAGCAAACCAGACATTCAACAACCAAACAACAGCCAACCACCAAACCAAAAACACCAACAGACGATAACCAAGGCCGAAATAAAGGCGACCACAGAGGCAAACAGAGAGCGGTACATTGAAGAATGGAGAAACGAAATAAATAACTCCAAGAAACTCACCGTGTACCAATCCCTACAAAGGGACTACACCATGGCCACCTACCTGGAGAGAATACGCCACCCCAAGCACAGACAGACCCTGAGCCGGTACAGACTGAGCGCCCACAACCTAGAGATAGAGACGGGGCGATACAGGCAGACGTACAAGCCACGGGAGAAGAGACTGTGCCAGCACTGTGACCAGGGGGCCCTAGAAGACGAGACCCACTTCCTGCTACACTGCACCAAATACTCAGCTGTGAGGGCCGTCTACTACCAAAGACTCTCTGCCCACATCCCAGACTTCATATCTGCAGACGAGAAGAGGAAACTCTACATCCTACTGGGAGAAGAAGAGGCCACTGTGGAGATCGCTGCCCAATACGTGTCCAGCTGTCACCAAACAAGAGGAAGATGAGACTCCACGGACTGTTATATATATCCCAAAACACCCACCCCACCCCCACCCCCCCATATAGCAGTCACCAACGAAGAGGAACACGAGACTCCACGGACTGTTATACCCCAAACCAACCGCCCCACCCCACCTCCAACCCCCCCCATATAGCAGCCACCAACGAAGAGGAAGATGAGACTCCATGGACTGTTATAACCCAAACCCCCCCCCATACCCACCACCCACCCAACCCAACGACCCCCCCCCCCCCCCCCGCCCACTTTACTAGCTTTGGCAATGCCAAATAACTATTCGGACGTGCCAATAAAGCATTTTTGATTTGATTTGATTTGATTCCCAGCTATGGACAGCGCTGTTTCGGCCTATTGGGCCTCCTCAGCATAGCGTAGAGATACTGATTTGGCAGATTGAGAGACTATAGACCAGGGTCAGGGGATACGATGTGTATGATTATCCCCTGACCCTGGTCTGTAGTCTCTCACTCTGCCAAATCAGTATCCCTACGCTATGCTGAGGAGGCCCAATAGGCCGAAACAGCGCTGTCCATAGCTGGGAATCTGTTCCTTTTGGAATAGAAATACTAATTTGGCAATTAAATTCGCATCATGATTAATTAGACTTTTTAACTGAGTCATGCATGATGTCAAGGATGCTGCCCTCTAGAGGGCGGCGTACAGAGTGCACTGTTCTCCTAATTACATCCTGGAGAATAGATTTGCATATTTGGAATAGTGAGGCCTGAGCTAGGCAATGGCTTCAGCTAGAGATGTAAACATAGGGATTGCATTGCAGAAATAAGGACATCACTGGAGGATCCCCCCATTTTTATCCAGGGTGAAGCGTCATTATAAGGTGTGACTATTGCCATTATTTTACCTCAATGGCCACTGAATAATTTGTATACACAGGCAGCTTCTGGAGATAAGCACTGATCTGTGGAGATCTGTATGGTTGGACAATGCCATATAAATTGCACTTTACAAATAACTTCATGTAGAAAGTACAACTAGCAAAGCTCAACTTACAATACAAGCGGTGCAGTAGGAATAGTTTCACAGCTCTGTAGTTTTGTTATGTTGTTCAGTGTTTGCAGGTATTCATTGCACTATTTCTGGCAGTTTATAGGCATAAAAAGATTTGGTGACGTGACTAATAGTTGCATTAAAATGTTGCACGATGTCACAAACCACAATTTTTTTTACAATATGCACGTGTCTGCACTGCAATTGCCTGTTTATCTTTTGTTAAGGATTGAAATGAACTTTCTGCAGCTGCACAAATATACATTAATATACAATACAGACAATGATCTGGAGTGTAAGAAAATTAAGGGAAAGATTATGAAAAGAGATCAAACTTCCATGTTGAAGGTCTTGCTCAGTGGATGTGCAGCCCTTGTGGACAACTCCAGTGTAACTTGCAAAACTGTGAGTTACTTGGTAAGCCCAGTTTATAAAACCAAGAAAACAATAAATCCAAAAGTGTAACAATTTAAGTTGCGTGCGAGTCACCATCATATGCGACACACTTGATGTCTATGGGAACGAGATTGCATGCATCATAAAAGTGATCATATTAGGATTTTGTGCAACTGTCGTATCACTGTCGCAGCAAGCAACACCATAGAAATGCATAGAATTTTTTGTAGGGTGATAAAATTCGACTTCTAGTCATATGATAAAAGTCGCCATGTCACTCTAACCTAAATGTAAGACCAGTAAACGCAGTGATATGTTAACCTCTCAGTTTTTAATGTTCCTGAAGATTTACAATCATGATTTGAAGTCACCTGAGAAACCTAACATATTAAGATCATCATATTTTGCTATTAAAATTAGATCACAACAAGCCTAACTCACCATCCTCACATCATTGTGGCACGTTATGTGTTATGTCTCAATTCTGTGACCTCCCCCAAACTCACCCCGATTTCCTTATCAATGTATTGTCCATTGTCTGACAGCTTCCTCCAAGGTTCTGCTGGAGGAACTTAAAGGACTTATCTGCTGATTTCATCCATCTTGTAAACACTGAGCAAGCAAAACCCTGCTATTCCTGATCTCAGCTCCTTTGTCCTGAATCTTTCCCATGTTTACATTATTGCTACAAACAAATTAGCAGTGGCATTTTTGTGAGAAAATAGGAAGACACCATTTGGGGGCTGGAGTCAATGCTATATTGTTCTATGCTATCTGTCAGATCATTAAATAATGAGACACAGCACTTTAAGAGCTAAACAGAATTTTATAGAAAAAAAACTCTTTGGTATCTAGTAGGTCAGAGGAGGTACTTATGTCTCCTTATGGAGACTGCCTTTGCAGGACAACTTTCAGCATGCAGAGATTTACAGACCATACATGCTAAGATTCTGGGGAAAACATAGGCAAATAAGTTCTCCTGGATCGAAAAAAGAAAGTATGAACTCTGACCCTCTCTTGTAAGCCAACCAGCATCCCGCTCTGCAATAATGAGGGGCAATAACCCCCAAAACAGGTGACTGTAGGTGACTTGTTCTTCGTTTTGGAGAAGATATTCTGGTTTGCCTTGGATCGCAGCTCATGGTAAAAACGGAAACATGGGGAGAACATACATACTCCATGCAGATGTTGTCCTTGGCTGGATTTGTAACAGGATTCAATCCAGTGCTGCAAGGCAACAGTGCTAACTCTAGGGAGCAACCTTCCAAAAGGTGGCACTAGAGTGAAAATTTCCTTTTTCCATCAAGGAGAACGTAGTTGAATATTTTTTCCTCAGAATTCATAGCAGAGCATTTATAGTCTTTAAAAGTCCCAACATTGAAAGATGGGCTGACCTACATCTGTGGTCTCTCACTAAGCCAACCAGTACTCTTCTTCACACTGATGATGGGCACCCAAAAACAGTTGTTAACAAGAGGTTGTTGGACATCTGGAAGTACTAAAAGACACTCTACTCAACAAACTAGAAGAAGACCGATAAAGCTCCTAGAGCAGGGGTGGGCAACCTTCAGCACTCCATCTGTTGTAAGACTACAACTCCCAGCATGTATACTTGCTCTGACATTCTTGGAACTCCCTTGAAAGTGAATGGAGCATGTTGGGAGTTGTAGTTTCACCGCAGCTAGAGTACCAAAGGTTATTGATCCCTGTCCTAGAGCCATCAGACTCCGAAGAAGAGGATTCACTCGACAAGAGTAAACAGCTGCGACTCCTATGGTGCTAGTGCTGTAACTGCCTCAACATCATTAGCATCAATGTGGAACGTATTAAGGACAGATCTAGTCTCTACATTATATTAACTTTCCTACACTCACAGGGCTGTGACATTTATATGCTGCAGGAATATGCTTTGCCTTCTTTCAGGTCCTAAAATTATCTAGCCAGGCAGTGGTCTCATGGTCTTTCCTAGTAGTCTGATGGGCGCAGGACGGGTGCTGCCAAAGTAACCATCCTTATCAGGGGGAGCACGTTCACACTTGATTCTGTCTATGAGCTTGTCTGCATCTATATGCTACACAAAGATAGTTATTGGTCTGGTGACTCACTCAGGATTATCAATGTCTATGTCCCCATGTCAGGAGTGCAGGAGTGAACAAGTAGAGCATTTCCATTTCCTGGTTTCCAAACTTGCAACCACTAGGGAACTTAAGTTGGATGGTGACTACTTCATCACAGAAAATGGGCACTCCTCAGCCAGGACCTTATTAGACTCCTCCTCTAAACTGTTCATCAAGATGGTGATTCAAGTATCTATGTGGGATGCTATGTGCTGCATGGGGGCTGGCTCTGCCAACTACAGTTGGAGCTACCCTAGTGGATCACAGTGATCTCACATCAACTTTCTGTTCTTTATATGTCAGTACCTTGCAACACCAGCTACTGCCCAAGGTGCCCATTCATTGAGTAAATACTCTTGCCCGTTTTCTGGAAGGACCCATTTGCCCAAGTCCCGTTGGATGCCCTAGAAAATGAATGTAGATATTCTTTTGCCAGGGGCAGCCTGAAGTACACCTCAGTGCTCTATAGACTTTTTCCTTGAAATCACTGGATGACAAAGTTAGATGTGATAGTCTACAAGCCTAGCCTTATTTGCATAAAGGAAATGTCTAAAAGTTCCTTTATATTTTCCATTCCTTTTTACGCAACGTCTGACTTTGGCTCAAAAAACTCCAGCGTTTCCACAATGTGGGCCTTAGCTACATTTTTCTACAGATTGTTGGCTGGGGCCTAACAGGTTAAAATGTTTGTACAGAATGTACTACGGAGTATATGCAACTCTTTCATCCATCAAAATTGGCTTCTCTGACCCCACAGTATGCATGACCAATGTATAACTCAAGTTTTTCCGAACGTGCCCTTACATTTACAGATAACTGCTCGTTGTGTTCTTCCTCAGTCATGTGATCTCTATAATGTGATCTATATGATTTTCTGGCATCAGCTGACAATCACAACATAAAGTCCACAATAAATAAGATAATGTTCTGTATTCATAGGAAGGAAGATCAGTAGGAGTGGAAAGGTTTTCATGCTTTAATGCTTGGAACCATAATAATGGAGCAGAGGAGTAGCTTTGAGTATGTGGCCTCTATATGGTGTACATATATTACTTATCTTGTAATGATCCTTGTTATGTTCTGTATTACACCCCAGAGCTGCATTTATTATTCTGTTGGTGGAGTCACTGGGGCAGAGCTAATGGTACCTCCTAATGATACCATATAATATTCCATACAATGTACTGGGAAGCGAAGATAAAATTCAGAACGGGGTGGAATTAGAGGAAAAACTGCATTTGCACCATTTTCTAACTAGGTTTGTATTTACAGCATTTACTGTTCAATAAGTGACTTGTTCCTTATATACTTTGGGTGCGCACAATCACAGCAATACCAAATTTACTTAGATTTTGTCACGTTTTAATATCTTTTTACAAAAATTGTAAACTTTTGATAAATGCGAAAAAAAAAACCAGTGGTCTTATTCTGACACCCATAAGTTTTTTGCATTTTTGTACTGTGTAAGGCGTCTTTTTTTCAGAACGAGATCCAATTTTTATTTCTACTATTTTTAGGAATGTTCAATGTTATAGTCAATTTTATTTGGGAGCTAAAATGGCAAAAACAAATAAAAAAAACAAACACACCCAACAATGTGATAATATCTTTTTATAATTTATATAATATAATATATATATATATATATATATATATATATATATATATATATATATATATATATATGTGTACAGTCCTATGAAAAAGTTTGGGCACCCCTATTAATCTTAATCATTTTTAGTTCTAAATATTTTGGTATTTGCAACAGCCATTTCAGTTTGATATATCTAATAACTGATGGACACAGTAATATTTCAGGATCGAAATGAGGTTTATTGTACTAACAGAAAATGTGCAATATGCATTAAACCAAAATTTGACCGGTGCAAAAGTATGGGCACCTCAACAGAAAAGTGACATTAATATTTAGTACATCCTCCTTTTGCAAAGATAACAGTCTCTAGTCGCTTCCTGTAGCTTTTAATCAGTTCCTGGATCCTGGATAAAGGTATTTTGGACAAACAATTCAAGTTCAGTTAAGTTAGATGGTCGCCGAGCATGGACAGCCCGCTTCAAATCATCCCACAGATGTTCAATGATATTCAGGTCTGGGGACTGGGATGGCCATTCCAGAACATTGTAATTGTTCCTCTGCATGAATGCCTGAGGATTTGGAGCGGTGTTTTGGATCATTGTCTTGCTGAAATATCCATCCCCGGCGTAACTTCAACTTCGTCACTGATTCTTGAACATTATTCTCAAGAATCTGCTGATACTGAGTGGAATCCATGCGACCCTCAACTTTAACAAGATTCCCGATTCCGGCATTGGCCACACAGCCCCAAAGCATGATGGAACCTCCACCAAATTTTACAGTGGGTAGCATGTGTTTTTCTTGGAATGCTGTTTCTTTTTGGACGCCATGCATAACGCCTTTTTTTTATAACCAAACAACTCAATTTTTGTTTCCAAAATGAAGCTGCCTTGTCCAAATGTGCTTTTTCATACCTCAGGCAACTCTATTTGTGGCGTACGTGCAGAAACGGCTTCTTTCTCATCACTCTCCCATACAGCTTCTAATTGTGCAAAGTGCGCTGTATAGTTGACCGATGCACAGTGACACCATCTGCAGCAAGATGATGCTGCAGCTCTTTGGAGGTGGTCTGTGGATTGTCCTTGACTGTTCTCACCATTCTTCTTCTCTGCCTTTCTGATATTTTTCTTGGCCTGCCACTTCTGGGCTTAACAAGAACTGTCCCTGTGCTCTTCCATTTCCTTACTATGTTCCTCACAGTGGAAACTGACAGGTTAAATCTCTGAGACAACTTTTTGTATCCTTCCCCTGAACAACTATGTTGAACAATCTTTGTTTTCAGATCATTTGAGAGTTGTTTTGAGTAGCCCATGATGCCACTCTTCAGAGGAGATTCAAATAGGAGATCAACTTGCAATTGGCCACCTTAAATACCTTTTCTCATGATTGGATACATCTGGCTACGAAGTTCAAAGCTCACTGAGGTTACAAAACCAATTTTGTGCTTCAGTAAGTCAGTAAAAAGTAGTTAGGGGAATTCAAATCAATAAAATGATAAGGGTGCCCATACTTTTGCACCGGTCAAATTTTGGTTTAATGCATATTGCACATTTTCTGTTAGTACAATAAACCTCATTTCAATCCTGAAATATTACTGTGTCCATCAGTTATTAGATATATCAAACTGTAATGGCTGTTGCAAACACCAAAATATTTAGAACAAAAAATGATTAAGATTAATAGGGGTGCCCAAACTTTTTCATAGGACTATATATATATATATATATATATATATATATATATATATATATATATATATATATATAACATTTTCAGACACAAGGATATTCAATTTATTTATTTCAGTTCTAGGGAAAGTTGGGGTGGTTTAAATATTTTCTTTCTTGAATTTTTTTTTTTTTTTTTTAATCATTAGACCATTTATCCCACAGTCTACAACGTAACTGTATTGCAGTCTATGAGAGATTTACTACATAACTATTAAGGCCAGTCTCATTAGTTCTATTCCTATGACAGGCCTGGGAGCCATCATAAGACTACTGGCTGTTATAGGAACAGGATGACATTGCTGCACGAGAGGCATCATGCAATGGCATAGGTAGGGGAGGGTTGGGGGTCGTTTCTAGAAGGGGGATCAGGGACTAAAGTGAACTAGTAAAACTCTGATTGTGGGCATAAAACAGCGGTTATGGTGCCTGCTCTGCTATGTCGGATGTCAAGAAGGGGTTAAATGTGCCATATTTATTAGAGTGCTTGTTGCTGGATGATAAATCTGTTGTATTATTAGACTGTCTAGTCTAACTTTATTCCTCTTATAAGTTGGCCAAGTTTATGGCAAACTTTTGGTGCCTGGTATTACAATGTTGGCCATTCCCATTTTCTAAAAAGCCACATCTTTTTCTGTAGAATGCCAAAAAGTGTGTAAACACTAGACAATGTGGTGGGGGCTAGACGCATATTATTCCACAATTTGGGCACATTTTTGCTTAGTAAATCTCCCCCACATTACATTACTTACCTTGTACTGACATTCTGTATTATATTATTACTTGCATCTGCCCGCGACTTCGTCCGCATACGTATGCAATAGGCGCTGGCAATAATCCGCCTGGGTTGGCGTCTTGGTTTTGCGACATGTATGTATATGCGCAGTATTTGCAGGTGCGAGCCGGCACCCCCAATTTGGCACTCATCTGCACGTGGCACCCACCTCTTGCGCGTTGTAGGCGGCCCCCTGCCCTTTCAACCACCCTACCGCGTCCCCCCCCATTCCAGGGCGCAACAACCCACTGGCCAAGGCGCTACTTCCGCCGCTAGCAGGCTCCCAGACACCCCACACACACACACACACCTTCTGCAGGCTCCTGGGCCTCTTCCCCCCCCCCCCCCTCCCATCTACAGCCAGCTCCCGGCACCAACCCCCCCATCCTCTCCCCTCCAGCAGTCTCCCGTCCCGTCCCCCCAGCAGTCTCCCGGCCATAACCCCCTGCTCCCTTAGCAGGCTCCCGGCCCCCCACCAATGCCCCCCCTACTCCCATGCTGTCAGTTGCAGAGCCCCAAGCCCAGCCGTACTCACTCAGTATGTGGAGCGGAGACATGCCGCCTGCATTTCTGCTACTGTCAGTCACCGCTGGCAGAGGCTGAATAGTGAGGAGGCACGCTGTGTGCACACAGCAAACACACGCCACGGGGTCCCACAGCAAGGCTGCATGGCGGTGGCAGGCCTGAGCATCGCGACGCCATGTTCTTGAGCCTACACACTGCTATATAGCGCCGCCCACCCAGTCGCGCGATCCTATGGGCGAACGGCTAAAGGGCCTGAGATGACATCTTAGGTCCTTTAGTCCAGCGTGAACATGAATTCGGCGGCTCCAGTAGTGAGGTACAGGCATTTAGCAGCATACTAAGTAGCCTATGTATTAATCGGGGGGGGGGTTCCTATCTATGTATGTGGCAAATTTCATGCAAATCCGTTCAGCCGTTTTTGCGTGATTGAGGAACAAACATCCAAACACACAAACTTTCACACTTATAATATTAGTAGGATTCTGCAGGCTGAGTATATACACATCACTTATCTAGTATTGATCCTGTATCTAGTATCCATCCTGTATACTAATTCACCTGCAACACATGGAAAGTAGTGAATTAAAGATGCTATAGTGCAGTTCTCTATCAATCCTGATCATACAGAATTTTGATCAGTTTCATAGATTGAAGTATAAATTGTATTAGTCAGAAACTTCAGAAAGTGAGGGCCGATAGAGCAATGCCTGAAAACCCGGGGGCTGCAATGTTCTGCACCTAGTCAGCTATGTATAGATCTGTTCTTACAGCGGTGTGAGCTATTTCTGGCCATGTTTGCCTCTTGCTCTGGATATATTGTTGCACGTTCCTCGGTAAGTTTGAGGTTTATCAGTTTCCATAGTGACAAGAAAACAGTTTACTGTGAATGTAGCACTTTGCAGGTTGTTTGCCGGTGGGTGGCATAACATGACCATATAAGTGGCTGCCGATAAATACATCTTGTTTACTGGAAACAACCCTCATGGTGATGTATAAATAAATCTGCGATATACGTGATACTGGTTCGACCTGGATTCTTAGATTTATACACACAGAGGGGCAGCGGCTTTTAAAATCGGATCTCTATGCTCAGTAAACATTCAATGTGAAATAGTTATTAGCAGTAGGAAATAAGATAGAAAGGTTTCATTTACTGCTGAGACTTGTAGTTCTAGGAGAGGTGGACAGACCAGTGAAGCAGCAAAAGAGTAAGGCAACGATCACACTATTCAGGAAGGTTTTACATTGTAAATACACATACATTAAATCTGAAAATTCAAGACTTCAACCCCACTGACATGTCTAAGGGTCAGTGCACACAGAGTTTTTGGGTGCCGATTTTGACACTGAATACGTCTCAAAATCAGCCTCCAAAAAAAGCTTCTCAATAGAATTCTTTTTGGAGGCTGCTTCAGCGTCAAAATCAGCGCCAAAAAATTCTGTGTGCACGGACTCTTATAATAGGACTTGTGCACAACATTGCCTGCCCATCATCTAACAGTTGCTAAGGCCTGGTTCACATCTGCATTCAGTTTTCTGTTCGGGGAGTCCGATTGGAAATGGAAACCTATACGCAAGCGGTTACCTAAGGAAACCCACGGATCCCATAGACTATAATGGGGTCTGTGTGGTTTCTGCCGAAAACATGCAGAGAGAAAAGTGTTGCTTGCAGGACTTTTCTTTCCGCAAGTTTCGTGCAGAAACTGAGCGGAAACCACACGGATCTCATTATAGTCTATGGGTTTCCCAGGTAACTACTTTTTAATGCATATAGATTTCCATTCAGGGGGTCCCCAAGCACAAACCCAAACGTATATGTGAACCGGGCCTAACATGTCTCCTCACCTGACATAATATTAAGAGAGTTCACAAAACATGGCCATACGTATTATAATGTTATATTCGTCAATTTCAGCAGGACTGGCTCACCAGATAATGTAATTGGTGATGTCCTAACTCTCCATAATGCCAGATTTCAGGGGAAAGAAGTGCTGAGTATGTTGGATATCAACACACCCGATTTTTATGTTCTCCAAAAAATATAAGTTGTAGCCTTCCTCCTGAGTACATATGCATGCTGGATTTGGAAGGAAGGCACGCTTGTTGGCCACCACCAGTCATCGTCCTACACATTTTTACTTTATGCGCAAGAGCATTTGGGCCTCTAATATGATACTCAATATGTGGCCTACAATATTTTAAGAGCAGTTGTATATCGAAGTTTGAGTGTAGTGAAAATTGAGCCCAAGGTGTACTTTATGTACAGCATGCAATGAAGCAAGTTGTGGACCTTATGTAAAAAACGGATACTTCTGCATTGTTACATAGCTCTATGACCCCCCCCCACGCTTGTATCTATTATATGATATGGCTCCCACAGTTTGGCACATGACTATAAACATAATAGGTTTGGTCCTTTCCTCCCCATACAGAATAATAATGAAACAGCCGGACTTTTGTATAAATGTTTCATTTAATTAAAACATTTTTAACAGTAAGAAATGAAATTGCTGAATATAGATTCACATATATAGAAAAATATTTATCAGAATTGATGTTCCTGCATCAGTAAAAACTACAGGGAAATAAAAAAAAAAAAATGTTTATTCTAGACTGGGCCTGGACCCCACATTGTGCTGCAGCACATTCCACCAGGACCTGGACCATTAATATCAATGTTATTCCAGAACATATAACAGTACATAAAATGCTACATTGTCAGTACAGAGACCCCGCAGAAGTCTCATAAATTACAATAAGGAGAAAGAAGCGGCTCAACCGATGCATCGACTGTGGAGACATATTCCATAGAAAGGCGGCAATGGATACAACATAGAAATGTGTATATAGGATGGGCAGCTCTATGTTTACGACTGTATGAGTTGGTCACCGACATACAAAAATGTGTTGCTCTCTCTACCTGATATAGGCCTCTGTATTACCCAAACACAGTATATCAGGCTGGTTGAGGGAGGACACATGGGGTCTGTCTGCTCTGATCAAAAACCTTAGATAGTTGCACTGACTATGGGATCTCAAAGAAAACACTTATAACCTATTACAATATTAATGGGAAGTTGATGGGCGACATGTAGCTCCTGGGCCCCATTGCAGAATCTGTAATGCACCCATGTGCTACTTAGAATAGTGGTGTATTTTATGTGGCAATGGCACTTTTAGCCTCCGCCCTCATTTTCCACAGACATGAATGAGATGTGCAGCCCTGATCTGTACAGGAAAATGAACAATTATCTTGGTCAGTTCTTTAAGGCACCTACAATGTGTCTTATAAGTAATGAAAAGGCACAGAAACCCAAGACGTATCCACATGTCAGATATGTTTGGCCTGTTAGTCCTGAGACAGATATAGTCACCATGTTGCATGTTCTTCAGGAACATAGATGACACTTGCCTCTACCTACCTCGAAGCTGAATAACATTCATTTGTTGCATAGTATAGCAAATCAGATTGTCTCTTATTCTATGCCACAGTGTGGTCAGTGAATCCCCATTTATTCTGTGACTTGCACAAATTACTATCCCCCCCCCTTCCCTGGTAATGGTTCCTATCCCCCTCCTGTGATTTGTAAGCATACCTTCTCCTTAATCTTGGCCTCTGGCTAGCCTCTTTGCTTTCACTGTCTGTTCCTCTCTTGTTGCTGCACTGATGCGAATGTCTTAATGAATTGACTTTAAAGCACCAGTCTACTCTCCTGCCGATACTGAAGCACAAACCAAACTGTCTTAAGATTTATACGTAGAAAAAGAGATTCAGATGTCGGAATGTAGAGCGGGTTCAATATCTGCTGGAGTCGTAAGAAGAACTGGTGCTTTAAATAATTTTTATTTCTCAGATATAAAAAAAAAATATATACAAAAATTACAAACTCAAGTATTCCCAATGCCTGTCAGTGTGCAAAGGGTTACTGTAGAGGATGTGTGGAATGTATAGAGCAGAGCTGCCTTGCATTTCTGTATCATCTCTCTGAACAAGGCAAGGACGACACTGCAGCAGCATCTCCACAGTGGAGCAGCAGCAGCACATTCATCACAAATGGCCGCCTCCTTTGGAATGTTTCCTAACACTTCAGCTAAACTCCACACGTAATAGATTTATCAGCTTAATAAAGGGACAACACCCTGATCCCTGCTGCCCGGACAGTCAGTGACAGCGCTACAGGCCGAGCCCCTATGAAATGGCAGTGTCCTCGCTGCATCTATCAGCAGGGGCACACAGGATTGTCATAGCAGAGCACAATCGCACATATTAACTCTTTGGCACATCGAAAAAACAAAGCAATTTAAATCTGTACAATTATCTTTTACAATTTTTTTTTTGTTTTTTTTTTATAAAATATATACATATATTTTTCTTTTCTATAAAAATACAATCTGGGAATATGCAAGATGGCAAATGGGACGTGGCTGCAACCATTGTCTCAGAGGCTCAGCGGAAGGCATAAATTAGCAAGACCAAAGAGCAAGAGCTGTGCGAGGGAAGGGCCGGGTTTGGTCACTACAGTTATGGATTTTGTCCTGAGAAAGATTTGTAAAGTTCCTGTAACACTCAACTTCTTAACCAAAACAAATACAAAAAAAAAAACTTAAATATAACATGTACTCCTTGTGTGGCAGCGCCACTCCTCTGCGGATAGAACCCTCCTCTGCCTAGAGTTGTCCTGACAGAAGCCGGAGCTTATTATCTTTCCACTGTCTGTGGCCGACAAGAAGGGAAAAGTCTCACTAGGAAAGCTGAGAAATACTGGCATAACGTCTGGAATTAATTTGCTCACTTATAGAAGCCATCATGTCACTCCTCTTCCATTTCTGACTGACTGAGATCTTCTGTTAGTCTTATAGTCAATTTCCACCTTGCAAATGACGGAAGCTCCTCTTCCCAGAATCCTCCACCTCCAAGTAACCGACAGTTGTGTCCATGGAGTGTGGAGTTTTAGGTCCATAGGGATTTGTCTTTGATTTTAACATACCCCAGCCCGAGTCCTTATTCGTCAGTGTCTGGTTTCACATCCAGCATTGCATGAAGCTCTTCTGGCACATACCCCAGGAGGCTTTGCAAATCACATACAAAGCGATAGACGTATCTCTTCCCAGCCGTCTTGTGAATGATGTTCTTATCATAATAATATCGCAGACCGCGACTCAACTTCTCATAGTTCATTTTAGGCTTGTTTTTCCTTTTGCCCCATCGTCTGGCAACCTGTGAGAGAAGAAGAGGAGTGTGAACCATCCGGTGTCATACATGGGATTATATCCCCTGAATGTTGTAAAATGGTGGCTGTTTAACTCCTTAGCAACTATGAATACAATTGGGGGGTGTCTACTGACCAGCCGCAATAGTAATGTGAAGAATCTCCCATGAAATAGTGAAAAAAACGAAGCTTTAAAATAATATAATTAAAAATATAAAATAAATAAAAGTTCTAAATCCCTCCTTTCCCTAGAATACATATAAAAGTAGAAAATGACTGTGAAACACAAACACATTAGGTATCCCTGTGTCTAACAGTGCCCGGTCTACTGAATATAGGGTCTGCAGTGCTCCTGTTCCATCGGGAAGGGGTTAATAGGAGCACTGCAGATACCCTATATACAGCCAGGATGAATTCCAAGTGGGGGAAGAAAAAACTCAGTCCTCAAGCTCAGGGAAGGGGCAGACAGACAACCAAAACACCCCCTCCCCTTTCCCAGCAGCTACTGCACCCAAAAACTCTGACCATTTAAATTTTTGAAATTTTCCAGTAGCTGCTGCATTTCCCCCCCTCGGCTTATACTTGAATAAATAAGTTTTCCTGGTTTTTTTTGTGGTAAAATTTGAGGCCTCACCTTATATTCGGGTCGGCTTATAATCGAGTATATACGGTAATTTTATTGTGTGAGATTATTAAAATTAATTGTGACCAAGAGAATAAAATTTTAATATATATCCAGCACTACCAATATATATATATATATATATATATATATATATATATATATATATATATACATATATATATACACTCACCGGCCACTTTATTAGGTACATCTGTCCAACTGCTCGTTAACACTTAATTTCTAATCAGCCAATCACATGGCGGCAACTCAGTGCATTTAGGCATGTAGACATGGTCAAGACAATCTCCTGCAGTTCAAACCGAGCATCAGTATGGGGAAGAAAGGTGATTTGAGTGCCTTTGAACGTGGCATGGTTGTTGGTGCCAGAAGGGCTGGTCTGAGTATTTCAGAAACTGCTGATCTACTGGGATTTTCACGCACAACCATCTCTAGGGTTTACAGAGAATGGTCCGAAAAAGAAAAAACATCCAGTGAGCGGCAGTTCTGTGGGCGGAAATGCGTTGTTGATGCCAGAGGTCAGAGGAGAATGGCCAGACTGGTTCGAGCTGATAGAAAGGCAACAGTGACTCAAATAGCCACCCGTTACAACCAAGGTAGCCAGAAGAGCATCTCTGAACGCACAGTACGTCGAACTTTGAGGCAGATGGGCTACAGCAGCAGAAGACCACACCGGGTGCCACTCCTTTCAGCTAAGAACAGGAAACTGAGGCTACAATTTGCACAAGCTCATCGAAATTGGACAATTGAAGATTGGAAAAACGTTGCCTGGTCTGATGAGTCTCGATTTCTGCTGCGACATTCGGATGGTAGGGTCAGAATTTGGCGTCAACAACATGAAAGCATGGATCCATCCTGCCTTGTATCAACGGTTCAGGCTGGTGGTGGTGGTGTCATGGTGTGGGGAATATTTTCTTGGCACTCTTTGGGCCCCTTGGTACCAATTGAGCATCGTTGCAACACCAAAGCCTACCTGAGTATTGTTGCTGACCATGTCCATCCCTTTATGACCACAATGTACCCAACATCTGATGGCTACTTTCAGCAGGATAATGCGCCATGTCATAAAGCTGGAATCATCTCAGACTGGTTTCTTGAACATGACAATGAGTTCACTGTACTCCAATGGCCTCCACAGTCACCAGATCTCAATCCAATAGAGCATCTTTGGGATGTGGTGGAACGGGAGATTCGCATCATGGATGTGCAGCCGACAAATCTGTGGCAACTGTGTGATGCCATCATGTCAATATGGACCAAAATCTCTGAGGAATGCTTCCAGCACCTTGTTGAATCTATGCCACGAAGAATTGAGGCAGTTCTGAAGGCAAAAGGGGGTCCAACCCGTTACTAGCATGGTGTACCTAATAAAGTGGCCGGTGAGTGTATATATATATATATACAAAAAAAAAAAAAAAGTTGATATATTTGGTATTTAAAAAACAAAAAACAAAACAAAAAACGTCTATGTCAATACTACACTTGTCAGAAATCAGTAAAAGAGCATCTTGTCATCAGAATCTCAGCAGGGCAGTCTTGGGCTTTGCAAGTAGGCACAGGAGGAACTGATGGAGAAATTGCCTTTGCATGCTTCAGATGAATGTGGAGGACTTGGTAATGCACGTGTTACATGGTGTAACAGTTATTGGATATAGCAGAGCCCCTCAGAACACAAGGTCCATAATTTTATTTTTATGGTCCTCTCACAGGATAATTCTAGCTGGTCATTAGAGGTTAGGTTATTGCGCTATCGTCTTCTCCTCTTACCTCATCTGGGTCGGAGAGTTTAAACTCCCAGCCATCTCCGGTCCAGCTGATGAAGGACTGGCATGACTTATCTGTAAGTAGCTCTAAGAGGAATTGCCAGAGCTGGATAGGTCCGCTGCCTGGAGGAAAAGAGCGGAATAATGAGACCTAAATTCTGTTAATCCCAGACACAGGCAGATAACATCAGGTATACAAGGGAATACAACAAAACAAGAACTCTACATGTCTAAAGTTTTCTACAAGTGCCTACTGAGACTATTCCATTGTCTTATAAGTTTGCCACCAATTTTACCCATCTACCGTAGCAGATCAAGGGGAAGACTCCTACATGGAGTATATGTGTCACCAAGGACTCTTGACTCGGTGAAGTGATCCAGGTTTTTGATGTGTAGGTCACTCCTATAATCCATTCAGGGGTTTTCCTTGTTACCTACTACATATTTAAAGGGGCTCTATCAGCAAAATCATTAAACTACACCCCCCCCCCCCCCCCCCCCGTTTTAAAATAACTTAAAAAAGAATGTTCTCTACTTACGGAACGTGCACCCTGGGCGGGCATCTGGGTGTGTCTTCATCTTCTTCCCCGCCTCTTCTTCCTCTGACGTCTTCGGGTCCCGTCCTTCTCCGGCGCTTGCTCGCGGACACTGATAAAAAAAAAAAAATAGCCCGGGCGCATGCGCAGTAGCCGTAGTAGAAGCCGCGTGCTACCTCACATGCGCCCGGGCTATTTTTTTTTTTTTATCAGTGTCCGCGAGCAAGCGCCGGAGAAGGACGGGACCCGAAGACATCAGAGGAAGAAGAGGCGTGGGAGAAGATGAAGACACACCCAGATGCCTGCCCAGGGTGCACGTTCCGTAAGTAGAGAACATTCTTTTTTAAGTTACTATTTTAAAACGGGGGGGTAGTTTAATATAACATTACCGATGCCTGAATAGTCTTTTTAAAGGCTATGCACGCATATGTGGGGCTATAGCAGCATAATTTTGCTGATAGAGCCCCTTTAAGTTACTGAACAGAGAAGGGTAGATGTGTCTCTGAGAATAAGAGACTGGGAGGAGAACCTTGCTCTGGATGTTCAGCATCCCCGTACAGAGTCTGCTACTGTGTCCCAACCAAGCCGCTGAGACCAACTGATTTATTTTGGACATTTTGCCCAAAACAATCAAGAACTACAAAGTTCAAAAATAGCTTTTATACCGTTTGGGGGGAAAATAAAAACACTACTATTTTTCTTACACTTAAAGAACAGTCAGAGGAAACCACAAGTTTCTTTTTGTAATATGGCAGGTGGTTATGTCACAACGATATACTGCATAGACTGGTGGTCGACATAGACAGCTGCACCTTTTGCAGTTGCACTTGATGCAGTTGAACTTATACAGTTAATGCTCCGTTACTAGATCAGTAAAGCCTCTATGTGAATGGAGGATTCCAGGTAAAATATAACACAGTTAATGCCAGATCAAATCTCGCATATATTGAGGATGACACGCATCACCTCAGAGACATCACACTCAAACTACAGCCATAGACAACAATCTATAGAAGTAACCCCTAAAACAAACCCCTCACACATCAGAATAATCGGGGTCCTTCTCTGTGGCTGTGATACATTTTAGGCCTGTGGCTGTGATACATCTAGAATGAAGGCACCAGAAAGGTTCATCCTGGCAAACAGGTCAACTGAATGTTTTTATGGGCAAAAAGACAACGGCTATTTCAGACGTCTGGAACTGAAGCAATGACGGTTACATAGAATTGACGATTGTGAGCGGCTGCTACTCAATGACATCACAGTCACAGCCCCTGAAGGGATCTTGTCTATTGCAGTTGGACAGAACAATGCATCTACTGAAAACGACAACCAGAAGAGTCTCTTCACTTCATTACTTATCCATGGAGCAGTCACATGTTTGAGACGGGATTCTTGAGCCCTGGTGGTGGTAACTGGCTGGAAAGTCCCCGAGCGACCACAGGCTGGTTGATAACAGCACACTTGTGTCCCCTACTGCAACCCGATGACCCCTAACCTGAACAGGGTTCAAAGTCTACATGCAGTCAATGGGACTCACATGATATCCCAAGTACACAATACTGCCTCTGTTACAGACCACAGCCAGACATGGCGGCCTAATCTAGTCAGTCACATGATAGGAATGCGCTAGCATCACCGGGAAAAAATGTCTCCCCACTCTGTTACTGGGGAAGAAAGGGAACCCTGACTCTAAAAATAAAGCAATACTAGACAGACCCCTCTTCTGTCCCCTTTTTGGGACACGTCTGGTCTGCAGCTACATAATGGTTGCCTTATCATGGATCCAAACACAGCATGCTTTAATGGAGAGACTGAAAATAGGGAACAGATATACCAGTCTATGTCTCGGGTGAAGAGTCTTATTAAAATGTAGAAGGCAGCAACAAATTCGACTGCAATGAATCTAGAATTTACAATGCGAAGGCCACTGCACTACGAGGACTGAAATGAATTGTGACCTGTGCACACTTTTGGCTCCAGCCTTTAGGCCACAGCTGTGAGCGCAGCGTCCGCATGTCCCAGGGGTGCTCGGAGGAAGGAACGTTCCCAGGCTCACAAGAGCATTTACTGTTTAAATAAGAAAATATTTCTTCAGATATCGAGTGGCTGACATGCGGTCTTATCCATCCGCTCCCCCAGGCGCCTCTTACCCGGACTCCATGTTGAGTCGTCTTTGTTTCAACAGCAAATTGTATCTTTAATGGGGAAAATAAAATCCTGCATGATCTACATAAGATAACCAATGTCGCCAAAAGAGCTAAATCTGAAGATACTAGTCACCATCATCAGTAAACAGATACTGGGCACGGCAGCCTCTGATGCAAGCCACCCAGCAATGGTCACAGCACAGATCATATACGTCAGGATCTATGTAAACACAATGTCCAAATGTTCTCCTCCATCTGGTGAGAGGACTTGCAGAGCCATCGCCTGGGAATTATATCCACATCCCAATTGTGTACATATTTGTGGCCTGGGAGACTAGATGGATGTATAGTTTGTGTATCTCTGTTGTAACTGTTTAGGAAAAAATTGTTAAGTTGTGTGGTCAAACCCTAAGGAAGAGAATGCACGGCATTTACTGCTTTGGCGTCAATAATAAATATCTTGTTTAAGGTGGCCGGGGGCGTCATATATGTTATACCATGATCTTTTAGAAAAGGAATTATGCAGTGAATAATGGAAAAGAAGACAGACTATACAGTCACAAGGGGGCCTGGGTGATATACCTACAATGCCTTACATACCCCACACACAAGGGAGATACCATTTATCATTGCCTGCCTTATCAATTAATATACCACTACAGACCAAAGATGAATATGCTAACAATGTGACTAATAGTAATATGTATATACATACAACTTCAGTATAAGTCTGAGAACCGGTTATCTCCAATGATAAAAGATAAACATCTAGAAGACTCTGAATCAATTGTATTGTAGTGACAAGTGCCGCATGTAAATATTACAGCTGCCAATAAGATGTCAGTTCTCATAGCGGAAGCGGATTGGTTGTGATACGTGGCTCCTCTTCTCATTAGCATTTATGTATTACTATATAACCTATGGCCGCACTTTCTGCAAGCTTCTTGCGTGTTCTCCAAGGTTAACACCTCTTAGCTGTACTTGGTGAACTCCACTTGGGTCTCAGCGCCTCAGATGATATCACCTCATTCACACTGAAGGTGTGAAAGTAACGTACAATGGAAAAAAAACAAAAGCCTAAAACTGCTTTTGATGAAGTCTTAAGCACAGCTTCAGGTTTACTTATCAGAGGCAGAAATTATGACCCAATTTGAGAACCTGCAGCGAGCAGAGAGGTGCACTCCTACCACCCACTCAATACCAGGCAGTCTGCTGCCTCCAGTCCTCATCTTCCATACCAGCTGCAGCTGGAATTTCAGGCATTTGAACATCATACAGATGAAGTTGGTTGCTGTGCAGCTCAGCTCAGCTCAGTAGCAGCCCCACGCCCCAGCAGTTCTCAGGATTTCCTCACTGCACAGCAAACTATCACAATGTAAGAGCTGTACCTGTGTATCCAGCCAGGGCAGCGGCGGGTATGACTGGCTTGTCCTTATTCAGTTCTGCTCGGTCTCTGACGTAGTCCTTGAATGTTCCTTTGGGTTTGTGGTTGGGCAATGCAGGCTGATAGTCCTCAGAGTCAAAGCTGTCGTATGAAGGAACACGTTGCAGGCCATTATAAGACGATTGACTGCTCCAGGACTGGGTGAGGCGGTCGCAGCTGTCATGACTCTCAATGCTTTCAAATGACTCCTGTCCCCCGAGCTTACCTGTCCGGATGGAAGAGTCAAGGTTAATACCGCCAAACAATGATTAAAGAAATACTGCCTCTACAGACATTTTACTAAGAAGAAAAGACACATACATCTGACTTGTTCATCTTCATGAGGATAGAATATATGGACAGGATTAATGTTTAGGATGGCCATAAACAGGTTAATAACTACGTAACTAACAATCACTTTACAGACACACACAGCCCATATTGTTCACTACAGTCATCCAAACTGGCCATATGTGTTCAATGACTCCCAGAGAAGGAGAAACAATATTTCTGGAAATGTTCAGAGAACATTCTTCCAAAGAAATATGCATGGATAGAAGGTCTTTCAAGCAGCCCAAACATTTCCAAACACGATTTACTTCTTCTCAGACAATGGCGAGTGCCATCGGTCAATTAAAATGGTCACTTGTAGCTAAATGCCACCTGATGAAGTTCTGGTGTTGCATTCTGTATTTTATGCATGCAGTTTTACTATATTTATTGTGCTCAGGTATGTTATGTATAAATCTCTTCTGCTCAGAAAGACATTTTGCTAGGCGACATTTTTGATCCCAATAGTGCACTTATTAGTTGTTTGTAGCTCACTAGGGAGCTGCCAGTAACATCTGTATGATACATCCAAAGTGAAGGAAGACAGGATAAGTATAAGGCTCAGCCTCCTGGGCCAATCTGCAGATCTTGAGCCTTTGGCAGTACATAGATAATGTATCTGGAATACAACTAGTCTAGGAAGAAACTTTCATTTAAAACTTATAAACGGACACTGGAAAGAATAAGAACCTACACACAAAATCAAGACTATTTGCATCTTAAACCATATACAATGGGTAGCTTAATGGGAAAGATCCTTACCCTGACTAACTTCATTACCAAGAGGATTGTACAATACTCATATCTCATAAACATCTCCAGTTGTCCTTCAGGCTGAATCGATCAGTCATTCCGCACATGAAGGTTCTTTTAAATTGGTTTCACATCTCCTCTGAACGCGATGTCTTTATTGTATCATGTTCAGAGATCGCCTGCATAGTGCCCCAACTATGTATACTGGCAGCAGCTCTTACCTCGGCTGATCCGTCCCACGCACATGTTATCTGGAGACACAACCTCCTGCTTGATAGTAAAGTAGTCTCCCTGAAGCGAGTCAGGCGGTAAGGGGTCTCGGAGGAGCGGAGAGGGGTATTCGGTCTCATATTTCAGAGACAAAAGCTCTTCTGAGCTGATGGGATGCAGTGTCTGGTAGGATTCTGTGATGAAGCTGGGCTCTGAGAACTCGGATGGGGGTACACATTGTGGATGTTCTATGCCGTAACCTGTGATACACGACAATACTCAGATAAGGTGAAGTTACAACACATGGTTATGTTCTAACGCTGCCTCACTGTTTTACAGAAGAGACATGTTATGTGAGACTCTTATGTGCTCAGGACACTTACAGATATACAATGACTAAATAGATACACGTGTAGTTACAAAACGGTGGCTCATTTTAAGGGATGGTCTTTGGACAGGACATGCTGCTTAGTTTATAAACATACAAACCCCAACTATCCCAATGTAACAGAGGATGTAAGCAAACCCATAACGTTCATCCTAAAAGCAGGTTCACATGGACTCCAGTAATACTCACTGATGAAGTAGTCGGAGCTGTATCTGGACTCGGGGTATGCTGGCGCCAGTTCATTTGTTTGGTACAGTTTTGAATCTTCTAGGTCAAATGGTGGAGAAGATGACAAAGAGAAGGAAAGAAACACATTACTGACAGCTATGGAGTAAGGAACAACCACTCTTCAGATCTACATGGCACATACTCAGTACATATACTTGACCATGCATTCACACTATGATATGACTGTGGTCCTGCTCTGAAAATGGTTTAAGAGTTTTTATTTGATAAACTATCTTATCAGACCACAGTGAATACAATGCTGCACACTGAACCCATACGCTACGTCCTGCGCCCACACAATCCACATGACAGCAGAACTGAGAAATAATACCTTACCTTTCTGTAAGATTTCTAAGTGTTCCCATAAGATATCTCCAACAAAATCCGGTGCCAGCTCCAGGAAACATTCCTTCCCGAGGGCGCACAGTGCTGCCCCACTCATGCGAAACTTCTGAAAGTCTACACCCTTCAGGGTGAACTCGTTCACTGCCCACGATACCCAGTCCCTGACGTGAGCATCTGTCCATTCTCGAGGGTCTGGTGGAGAGACAGAAAGTTCATATACTGAACTATACACATTTTACCCCACACAAGACTGGAGAAATAAACCCGAGTCCATCTAGAATATATGATTTGTCATAAAACTCACCAATAGGGATGCCCAGACGTTGCTGCTCCTTGGTAAAGCCACTGAAGGTTTCCCGGAGAGCCTGAGACATCATCTCCTTACTGCTCGGTGTTAGTAGGGGCACATCCGCGCACTCCATATCTACAAGAAAGACATGGCTTATCAAAACACACCCCATACTCTAGTTATGAAGAGGAGATCAATATGGGCCAAAATGAAGAACCAGTACAGCCTTGTACTTCTCATTGCTAAGGTCCTGCTACAATTGTATACAGTCTGTATTATCCTGTGTCAGCTATACACCAGCAGCATAAACTTTGCCCATGTCTTGATATTTTGCTACAATGTATGTATGTATGTATGTATGTATGTATGTATGTATGTATGTATGTATGTGTGTGTGTGTGTGTGTATATATATATATATATATATATATATATATATATATATATATATATATATATATAGTCTGGGGTGCACCGCTAAGGGTAGGTTCACACTAGCGCTCAGTCTCCTCCATTGGGGTTTCTGTCCACCTTCCACTTGAAATATGTGGAATCCGCATTTGGGTGGAAACTGAATGGAAACCTATTGAACCCATTATATTCTATGGGGTCCGCAGATTTTCATGGGCAACCACTTTTTAAGCAGATTAGGTTCCGTTCTTTGGGCCTCCAAGTGGACCTGAAGAACAGAATGCCAAATGCCAGTGTGAACCTAGTGTAAGACAACTGTCTACAGTGACTACAATTGTGATAAAGGCTAGCCATGCATAGACTTTAGCTGGTCAAAACGGTTAGGACTGGTTAGAAACATACACCAAACTTTTTGAGCAGACTCACTGCATTTTATTCTTATTTGTTTTCAAACAGAAACTACCCCCTGGTTGGGCAGTTTAGTTGTTAATGTTCATGGTGGGATTGGCAACAAGCACAGATCTAGAGAATAGTAATGAGCTCATGTATTCTTACACAGGACTGGCCCTTTAAAAAAACCCAGCAGAGAACAGACAGTGTCCTACATAACAGAATAGACATGAGCTTCTCCCACTATACCCGGTCATTGATCCTACAGCCCTGAGCTCCATATGAGAACACTTTATTGAGAGATTGTATCGAAGCCCGGTGATGCTTCTAATAATAATAGAAACTCCTTCCAGGAACAGTCTGCTGTGTCATGCAGAGCTCCCGGCTGCCAAATGTCAAGCGGCTTAAACATAGAACATGACAAACCCAGATTTACCTCTAGGAAAAAAACATTTTGCCAAATATCAGAGCCAAATCCCGAGCTGAGCATCCTGACACACCATGCTGCACGGTGCCAATACACAACAGTGCCCTCCAGCCAACAACGGCGCTGCCACATGCCTGGTGTGTCCCGACACTGCAGGGTTAATCCATGTAGGGTGGTGGGGGGTATTACTCTACAGTGACTCACAACATAATATCACGACAGTCAGTTTATTGTTGAGACTGCAGAAAATTCCATAAAACATGTGGAGTCCGTGTAACGGAGCAGAACAATGGGAAATACAATGGGGCAGATGTACTACTGGCTGCGGGCCAGGATTCTGTCCTATAAGTACTGCTATTTTTGGCGCATGCTATTTAGTGTCAAATACCGTACCGTTTTTTGTTGTTTTTTTTTTTTTTTTTTTTTTTTTTTTGGGGGGGGGGGTGTCTGCTGTACACGCAACTGCAAAAGTAAGGGGATGATTTTTTTTTAAAGTTTATGCTAGAAAATCCGCAAATAATGGCTGATGTCTAAGCCAACTTCTACTACATGGCACGAGCCTGAAATTCAAGTCAAAGGCAGACCAAGACCAGTGTACGAAATACAACTTCCAAAGTTATTGAGTTAAATTCCTCAATTTTTAGCCTAGTTTCAAAAGCACCAAACAAAATTTTCCCTGTCCACTAAAGTCCAGTTACCGTTAGAGTATGTTCATATGGCAGAAAATGGATTCCACGTGTGAACATACCGCGCAGCTAGCCACAAGGGAATGCCAATGTAGTGCACCGGCATTCAGTCGCAGCATTCCGCTCCGGATTAAGCCCAAATGAATGGGCCTAATCGGGAGGGAGTCTCGTACCGCGGATGCCGCGGCTGAGTCAGTCGTGGAATTCGCTGCAAGATAGGTCATCACGCTTCTTTTTTCCCGCTACTAGCTAGTGGAAAAAAGAAGCGAGCGGCTCCCATTGAAGTTAATGACAGCCGTTTTGGCAGACGGATTTTGAGGCAGATTCCACGACAAAATCCACTGCCAAAAAACGCAGTGTGAACTAGCCCTTATATGCAGGTCAGGATAGGCTAGCTTGTAAATAGAAGGGCCAGTAACCCTCCTAGTCCAGGGATATAACAGTGTTGGAGTGTTAGATAGTAGAGATGAGCGAGTACTATTCGAAATGGCCGTTTCAAATAGCATGCTCCCATAGCAATGAATGGAAGCGGCCGGCACACAGACTTTGCCAACGGCTGGCCGCTTAACCACCTGCGTCCATTCATTCTTATGGGTGCGTGCTATTCAAAACGGGAGTTTCGAATAGAACTTGCTCATCTCTATTATATAGAAGCAGGAACAGATATTAGTCACACATATGAATGTAAATATATCTTTATATAGTGCATACACACATAGCTGGATACATGTGCAATAATCAGGGGGGGGGCAAGCTTCCACGCAGGGCTGTAGAGTGGGTAGGCCAAAAACGCTTTCAGAAGTGGTCACACAGACACTGCAAAGTAACTTTTATTTTCAAAAAAAAAACTAGTGACTGAATTCTTCTGAAAGTATATAACAAATTATACATCTAATTACACAATATTGATCATTGTATAACAATTAAAAATAATCACTTTATGTTAAAGCCAAGTTGGAGTTGGTAACGTTTTTCTAACTCCACCCAAAACTTGACCCAACTGCAACTATCTCCATGACTGACTCCACGGCCCTGCTTCCTTCCAGCCTGAAATGACTGATAACAGAGAGCAATAGACTGCATTCACCTGTCTTCTGCACAGATAACCACACTGTCCATACGGTGGAGGCCTCATCAGATGGACTGTAAACGATATTATGTTGTTGAGAGGACTCATTCATCTGAGGGCCCACTCATCTCCAGCACTGTGGACAGTCGGCCCTCACTTTTACAAGAGAGCAGCTCAGGATCGCCATGATTCACTGCGTCTGTGAAGCCTCCAGGGGCTGCATTTTATTGGCATGAATGTGGCCCTGCGAGGAATGTTCCTTTGTCCTCAATTAGCCCCGAAACCAGTCTGGACGAGGCTTGAGGATACCGACCCTGCATTGTGCAGAAGATGATTAAGATCTCAGAGACCTGGCGGGAGGTCAAGGGATTCTGAAGGAATAAATCTTCCTAATAAACTTACACCACTCATATGGACTCATGATGGACATACAAATATCAGAAGCGTTTGTGGCAGCTTCTTATCACCATTAGAGTCAGGGGACGCTGACAGTCAAAGCCCCTCCTCAGGTGACACTTTCCCTGGAGCAGAATTCTTGGAGATAAGTCATCCATCGCTTCATTTCTTGTCTCTATTTGTATGATGTCAGGACTGATCAGCACTGACTTATATCACTCACAACTATAATAACCAATGCTGAACTAGGACAACACAGCACCTCCTGGTGGCCGCCACCAGACATGAATTATTAAATATTCACATACATTTGGGCTATTTACTTCATATTGTTACATGATACTGTTACATGATCCACAGATTTTTTTTTTTTACACGGCCAGATTTCTGCCATGAGCGCTTGCTTGTCTGTCTGTTGATCGATGGTAAGATTACACCGGGCAATGATTGGAAATAAACATTCATTGTCCCAGTCATCTGTACAAGCATCTGAGTGGGAGCTCCTGGATATACAGTATTATTGTGTAGCATTATTGCTGAAATCTACTCGGTTTTAGGCGGTGATCAAATTCACCAGACCCAAGAAGGTGATTGCATTTCCTTATACCGCCCTTCCTCCACAGCTTGCTTAAGATGATTCCCCTGTTACTATACTGCACAGTCAAAAATAGTTACATCATTTTCAACACTTTTGCTACTGTCAGTGAATACTGTCTATACCCAAAAGATGAAACCTTGTGTTTAGGATATACAATTGACAAAATCGCATAACTCCTCCTGAGAGTCCTAATACACTGCAACAAGTCTTAGGCTGGGTTTATATCTACGTCTGGTATCCGTCCGCTTGCAAACAGATTTAAGGCAAAAACGGCTTGGTACAAAAAGGATTCCAAACGGTTACACCTGATACCAAAATCAGTTTTTTTTAGATGGATTAGTCAATGGGTGGTAGGCCCGTTTCACATCTGCTTTCGGGTTTCCATTTGGGGAATGCACAAATGGAAACCTAGACGCATTAAAAAGAGGTTAGCTTTAGGAAACCCGCAGACCCCATAGACTATAATGGGGTCCTTGTGGTTTCCACACGAAACATGCGGAGACACACGCAGGACACAAAGTCCTACATGTCCGACTTTGTGTCTGTGCAAAAATAGCGGCTTCACAGCGGAAAGGCTGCGTATGGACACCAGTGGTTTGCTTTAAAAACCCATTGAAATTCATGGGTTTTTAATCTGACTGCCAGCAAGCCTTCCCCAAACTGTTTTTCCTGCAATTTTGGCAGAATCACAGTGGCACAAGTGTGAACGCCCCTAATCGGTCTAAAAAAAAAAAAAAACCTGATTCGGGTATCAGCTGTCTAACAATTTGGAATCCTTTTTGTACTGAACGGTTTCTCTCTTAAAACTGTTTGCAAGTGGACAGATACCAGACGCAGGTGTGAACACAGCCTGAGAAGAACTTCTGAAACCATAGATGAGGAGCTGAAATCTTGTAGTATCAGGATCATATCACAGTGATATAAATGTATTGTATAACACTGGCGCCATTGTAAGTGACTACACATTGCTCAAGAAAGGGCCATGGGGATTGGGGGAATACTGTATATCAATGATGGCAGCTTCTCCTATGTACCTTACACCGTACTGTGACTAACATGAGCCCTCAGCTCATATTCCAGCCTGGGCTCAGCTGGTGGGCTACTCTCTCAAAGCTCACATAGGATTATAGGATATTACTGGGGATTATCACAGTAGTCAGCGTCTCACACAAAAAGGTTGCCACTTGATGAGGATTAGAGGAAGCACTTCAGATATCACACAATCGGTGAGAAACCCGGCACACGTGGATGCCATGTTCCCAAACTGATCCTAGCTCGGCACTATCCATCACATATGGGACTGCCTGCATCTCATACACAGACCACAAAGCAAGAAGTTAACTTCCATAGTCATCTGCATAAAGGAAAGTGCGTCACCACTGAATCTATCTTTTGGGGGGATTGGATTCACCAAATTATTTACAGCTAGAGACAAGCAAATAGATTCTCCCATCATTCAGCATAAATGTACTCGTGCCTTTCACATGCGACCAATCCATTCCTAATAAATACTGCCAATTGTACTCACACCCCATGCTGGAGGTACATATACCATTTTCGGCTGCATCTTGCAGTTTGTGTCTGCCATATATGCTGGGAAAGCTTTTCTGGCAGACATGTCAATGGTATCCATAAGCCTTCGTTTACCCATTAATGGCAAAAAGTGATTTGGGCTTTTATGTGTCGGTGTAAGCCTTTGTTTTGTTGTATGGAATACTGCAGTGTGTCGGAGTCATTCTGTTACATTATATATAAATGTATACCATATGGTATTAGTAAGAGGTATAGATTGGGAAATCCTCTGACGGAGGTCATCAGTATCACATAATACTACTGTAGGGGTCACAGAGAGGAGCCCAGAGTCTTAGAGTCCAGGTATTTATGTCACTTGGAGCCATTAAAGGCCTTAAAACTGAGTTCTGCATGTAAAATGCTCTGTGAGCGCCGCTGGTGCACCCAGATGTGTCAGGGTTAACGTTGACTCTCTCCCCGCCTTCTACGATTGAGTCATACCAGTGTAACGTGAGACCACCAGTTTGTCGTCACAGTGTGCATGGGAGCTCAGTCACCACTCCGTCTTCTGCAGCCAGATTGACTGCACTTCCCAAATATTCCCACACTGCCTGATTAACCTCCTCCCAGCCGGCAGTCCTCACGCACAGCACACATGACATTTACACTCTCGTAATGTGGGAACCAGATTGGAATGATGTGCTGGAGCACTTTTGCAGCTGAGAAAGGGTTAAAGGGTCTTGTTCACTCCCCACTCACATGTGGCTTCAGAAGAGGCAGATTGCAGCACCCACCGATTCCACTCCCAAGGACAAATTTCTCACACCCCCAGCGGTGCCCCCTTTCATATGGAAGTCATTTCAGTTATAAGAGCGGCCCCCTTACAGGAATTTCTTCTCACAGTCTTGTTGTGCTGCTCCCTCAGGGAACCAGCGAAAATCTTCTCAGCCCCCCTCGCAGATAGAGGATGAATGTCTGTCCCACCTCATGCTCACAATATGTCAGGATTCCATTATCACAACATCCCATCACTCAGATCTGTGAGAAAAATTCTGAACAAACCAGGATACACACATGCCACTTTTTAGCAGGCCCAGGCGCCATTACCATTTCCCTCACGGGCAGCATAACATTCTCACTGTACAACCCAACCATGAAGACATGTCATATGTGTGAAGGTCTGTGAATACTTGGGGGGGTCTCTGTGCACACCTTATAACCTACCTTTATAAATGACCAATGTCTAGGGAGTGCAACCTCTGTCGTTACAAAGGCCAAAACAATGCAGAAAAGTGGAACAAGTCTGGGACCCATAGCTGCTTCATTACATGAACAGAAGATGTCAAGAAGTACTGAAGAAGGATAAGCCATTTATAAAATCTATACTTATGGACACCATTATTAGGTAGGCGGCTCCTGAAGATCACTAAGCCAGGCATTCAATTATTGCAGGCCACAGTGTGTGTCAGATACTTGCACAACTTGAGGCCGCCATATTCCACCCACCCCCCCAGGTCATAAATGAATCCCTAACTGACCATATAGCACCTACTCTCCTGACTACTGAGCTAGACTACACGATAATAGAGGAGGGGTCAACAATAATGCCTGGCACGCAATGCATTCCACACATGTCAATGTCTCAGTATTCACGCCACACATATAGTAGCATCTTTAACTACATGTGAATGGAATAACTCAATGACACACAAAGATCACAAACCGTGACCATAGATGTCATGTATGTATTATGTGCACACGGAAAATGTGTCTGACTCTGACCACAAGGCACACAGGTCTTGCCTCAAAAACCATCTCCGTGACAGGCACAGCATAGTCTAAAGATGTATTCTTCTTCATTACAACTAAAAGGTGCCTATACACATGTACCATGCCAAACACACCAGACATCTAACGCTTACAGTGAGGTCCTGACTCCATTAGACTCACTTGTACTAGCAGATACCAGAGGAATAAGTGAGTATGTCGACTCTTATCCCGCAAAGTGGGGACTCAACGGTCGGAGGGGCAGGGGTATTTGTTGGCGCTTATTTCCCATTGAAAAAAACATCCACACTCATAAACTGAGCATGCATGTGTATGGGGGGCTGGGAGGAAGCATAGCTGCAGATTAAAAATTCAACTAGGCTTTAATTATGATGACGAGGAAAATCTATATTCAATAAATATTAGTATAAAAAAAATTCCTGAAGTGCCCATCACCAGAGAAAACTCTGCAGACACTGAACCAGCAGAGAATGGTTGAAGATTTCAGCTCTGAAGGAACATTCAGCACTAGTTTGAAAAACTGGTGCAGTGAAAACCACCTGAATTCGGGTGATCTTTGCCTTCAGCTCACTTGCAGATCCCTCTACAATCCCCTATGGCTTTCAACTTTTGTATATTGTAAATGTCAAACCCAGAGCAGTAATCGACATGTCGAGGATTTTAAAGTGACTTGTTCTTTGCTCACAATGTACATGGGATTTGTATAAACCCGACCCACTATTATTATTTAGATTTCGGACTTGTATAGCGCCAACCTATTAGGAAGCCCTTTACAACAATTGGGAAAGTGTGGCTGGTGACCCAAATGAATAAAAGTGGCACAATTTTTTTTGCGTGAAAATAATTTGCACAAAAAATTTGTGACCTTTGATGCTTCATATGCCAGAAAACCGGAATACAAGGCATAATAAATCTGCCCCATTGACTTCACTAGCAGAACTGTGAGTGCAGCTGTGAAGTACAATACAGACAGTAACTCAGGTTTAGTCTAAGATAAGAAACCTGTTTACTGCACCGAGCAGAAAGTAGGCCTGTGCAATTCATCAAATTAATTTGGCTGTGTCCTTATGATCAACACGTTCTTCATTGTAGTCAGTAGTTGGGTGGTCGGATGAAGAAGCCTGCACATATTATATTTGAACTTATTTCGTTTCATTGGACGGGGTTTACAAAGAGCTTTTTTTGCTGAAGATCTGCATGTGGTTTTTAATTTCAGCAATAGCACAGATTACTATGTATTTCACCTGTCTCCTGACAGCCAATACGAGAGCTTTTCAGGTTAATGATCATCGGCATACAGATGAAATACATAGTAAATGTACCACAAATTACTGCAATTAAAAAACGCAAGCAGTTCTTCAGTAAAAAAAAAAAGTACCGTGTGAGCCCGGCCTAAAGCAAAAACAAGAAAACAGATTAAAATCGAGAAATGAATGTCAATTTACAAAAAAATAAATAAAAATTAGATGTTAATTTTAGGCAAAAATTAACAAAAACTTAGTGATCAGGACTTTAAAATGTGTACTTTATTTAGTTTTTAGGAACCAAGTACCATGAAATTAACAATTAATATAAATGATAATCAATCATTGATGAGCTGGCTATCAGATGCCCAGCACCCCATGCTCCTCTGCTTGAATATCATGCACAATGCTATACATTGAGTAGCGGCTGTGCTTGGTATTGCAACTCCGTTTCATTCATTTTAATGGGACTGAGCAGCAAACAAGCCATGTGACTGATGAACGGAACGTGACCTACCTGTGATGCAGAAGCAGAATCTCATGCACTCTGTTACTACTACAAATGTATCTCGGCTGCATGGCTGCCACATGGTGGACTGTGTGCCGCTTAGACGCACTCCAGGACAGGGTCACTGGTGCTTTCACTTATGCAAGTTTTTCCTTGTTACTCACCATGCAGATTTGCAGGTCACCGCACAGCTAGTAATAAGGGAAAGCCTTTCCTATCCTGGAGTATGGCTACAGCACCGCATGGTACAGTGTGTGACAGCAACCTTAGTTCCCAAGAATGGAAAGCTGCACTGCACATCATTCAGGCCTCAATATTTCCTAAAAATGACTGCATATGTAATACACCTCATAACGGGAGATGTCAAGTGTTAGTTTCATTGGTCTGAACCCAAAATCTACACCCAAAATATCAACTGGGAGTCAGGCAGCCCCTTGTGGACATGAGGTGCTATTGGTGGAGCAAAACAGAGGCGACCACTCTTCTCACCAAGGATGATGATGAGAGTGTGGAGAGAACATCTGTCTGAGACATAGAGATGACAGACACATAGCTGCAGTTCTGACAAGAGGTGTGAAACCGCCTGGCTTCTGCTCCTTCACCCTAACCACAGTGCATGCAGAGTCGGGACTCTTGTGAGTCTCAGCCCAATAACCCTAATTAAACACCCACACAAAGACTCGCAGACCCCTTCTGCTGGTTGAGTGCACTTTACTGCACTGAGTAAAAGATGAGCCAGAATTCGGGGAAGAGACATAAAGCACAGTGTTTTAAGACCACATGCACTGAGCCTTAGTCATGTCACCTAGCAGAATTAGATTATATTACAGGGTGCGGGCGGCCACATGGATGCTTCTATAGAGGATGAGGACACAAATACTTATAGTGGCCGCCTCTGCTTTATATAAATCTATGTAACCAGACCCTATTCCAATATTTGAGTATACTATAATGTCCGGAGGTATTTACATAACTATACACAACCTCCTGCAGGATAGTTCGGTGCCCTTTTACATGACAAGAGCGGAGAAACACCATAAAACACACATTGCCATTTCAGTCATATAGCCTTTGTCCAAATTTCAATATTACAATTCCAATATTGATAGAAATCTTCAATATTCATCTACGGGTAACAGGGATGGCAGTGGCTCATTAAAATCTACCCTACATGTATAGAGATCACTGCCCTAACCCCAGTGTAGATGTGTAGAGATAAGTTGAGCAATCTCTGTACAGATGGGGAAGATAATGATGACGTCATCAGATTCCGAGATTCCAGAGGAAACTGCCCAGTGTTACCCAATCATCATTTGCTCCAGCCACACAGTCAGATCAGTGCTACACAGGAGGGGGCTTCTACGGGAGAATACGTAAAAGCTAAATGTCAAGAACCCTTCATCATCTCTACTATTAGCCCCAATCCCTACATCATCCATATTACTGTTCCAAGACTGGAGAGTCTCGATCCCTACATCACCACATGACTGGAAAGCCACAATCCCTACATTGTCCCTGCTACTGTTCCAACACATTCTTTACATTGTTCCAAGACTGAGGAGTCATAATCCTTACTGCGACTCTACCACTGCTCTAATACTGGACAGCCACGATCCGTCCATCCTGGAGAGACAGCATCTGACATTGCACCTGTCCACTGCTGACGCCTGACATTGGCGCGGGTACGATACTGAGGGCAAGATGAAAGAAAACTTTCCATTGGCTGGATCAGATCCATATCCAGCGAGAAAAAAGCCACAAAAATGGGGCCATAACCCTCAGGCCGGACGGTTAGATTCTACTTAAGTGTGTATAGGATGATCATCAAGGAGGGGGAGAGGGTTGTTTTTATCTAGAACTCAATCTGACTTGTAATGAAGACAAAGAGAAGCAATGAGCCCTGTCATCACCATCTTATCTGTCCCAAGACCACAGAGTGGGGCGAGGCCCTGACCAACTCTGATCTACAGACTGTTTACACCATCCCAGCCCCCACAACATGGACAAAAGACAAAATTCTAATGACTTTGACAACGTAAGCCCAGACACAAAGTAACTTCTGAGACATAATAAAAGTCCTAGAACAACACATGGCACATATAGGACAACATTAGTGTTCACCAGCTCTACCCCATCATATAAACCTAGACGTGTCGGAGAACACCTCTACATAGTACAGGTGACAGCTCAGGCTGCAATACATGAGAGGCTCCTGTATATCTAGTGGGCATCCACCAGGGCCCATGGCTAGCGTCTGATACTGGGGCCCAGACCCCAAATCACTACATTCTAGGAAATTCATTCTGACTACCATCCGCCTCCACTGCAGCAATGACGACTAAGCCCCAATAATACATGTAGTCTGAGTCCAAGAGGCGCTGCAGTAGTCTCAGCCATTTGCCAGCAATGACTCCAGGGTCTGATGACTTGTAACATTCATTCAGCTCATCACAGAGAACTAATCAGATTACTGTAATCTCCTTATCTGGTGCCTGAGATTCATGACCCCAGCTCCAACCTCCCCCTCCTCAAAATGTGCAGGTCATACAGCAGCTGGAACCACAGTCATTACATCCAATTACTGCACAGCCCTCAATGGCTGCAAATGACCAAGACTGTGGGTGACCAAATAAGGCAAATCAGCACCCCCTGACCTGTACTGACCCTCAATATACCAGACACCCCATGTAAGGCCCAAAGGAGTCAAACAGAGCTCAAGAATGAAAAGGTCAATCCCCCACCCCTGACACCGAGTAGGTACTAACTCCCAGGGCAGTAATGGGTTAATGAAGCCCAGTGGCTGCACTACCAGAGCAGTAATGGGTTAATGATGCCCAGTGGCTGCACTACCAGGGCAATAATGGGTTAATGATGCCCAGTGGCTGCACTACCAGGGCAGTAATGGGTTAATGATGCCCAGTGGCTGCACTACCAGAGCAGTAATGGGTTAATGATGCCCAGTGGCTGCACTACCAGGGCAATAATGGGTTAATGATGCCCAGTGGCTGCACTACCAGGGCAGTAATGGGTTAATGATGCCCAGTGGCTGCACTACCAGGGCAATAATCGGTTAATGATGCCCAGTGGCTGCACTACCAGAGCAGTAATGGGTTCATGATGCCCAGTGGCTGCACTACCATGGCAGTAATGGGTTAATGATGCCCAGTGGCTGCACTACCATGGCAGTAATGGGTTAATGATGCCCAGTAGTGCCACTATTAGGGCAGTAATGGGTTAATGATGCACAGTGGCTGCACTACCAGGGCAGCAATGGGTTAATGATGCCCAGCAGCGCCACTATTAGGGCAGTACTTCTGGTCAGGCACCCTGGCCCTCAGTTTGGGGTGCTATGAGGGGGCCGGGGACTCTCCATCAGTCTGTCCAGGGCGCACAGACGTACTCACCGGCACACGAGTACGATTCATACTCCGGCTTCTCGGTCTTGATGATGGTCAGGGTGGGCTTGATGTCTAGCGCCGCTTTCATGGCTGCTGCTGCGGGTGCTGGCTCCGGAATGTGCCGCCCGCCCGTCTATTGTGAACCGCTCTTCTGAGCTCCGTCCTGCCTGAGAGAAGGGGAGGGAGAGACGGGCGGGGAGAGGAGGGGCCGGGCCTGACATCGGGGCGGGGCTGACAGGCTGCTAGCCAGTCAGAGAGAACGGAGAAAACTAACCCCGCCCCCTACTACAGAGAGATCTGTATAATCACATCAAAGGCTCTGGAAACTCTACATGTACCCCTGTGATAAGAGCTATGTATACAGTATATACACCTCATATATAATATACTACCTAGCTATCCTCATATACTGTATAATACCCATACATATACACCCTGGAATAAGAGCTATGTATACAGTATATACACCTCATATATAATACCCATACATATACCCCCTGTGATAAGAGCTATGTATACAGTATATATACCTCATATATAATACCCATACATATGCCCCCCTGTAATAATAACTATGTATATAGTATATACACCTCATATATAATACTCATACATATACCCCCCCTGTGATAATAACTATGTATACAGTATATACACCTCATATATAATATACTACCTAGCTATCCTCATATATAATACCCATACATATACCCCCTGTAATAACTATGTATACAGTGTATACACCTCATATATAATATACTACCTAGCTATCCTCATATAATAATACCCATACATATACCCCCTGTAATAATAACTATGTATACAGTATATACACCTCATATATAATATACTACCTAGCTATCCTCATATATAATACCTATACCCCCTGTAATAATAACAATGTATACAGTTGTATGTAAATTGCCTCAGTAGATTTTGAATAAGCCAGTTTTTATTCAAATGCTAATTAGGTTCTCAGCGCACCCCGGAAATCTTTTCGTGCACTGCTGAGGTGATTCACATACAGAAGGTAGGTGTGGAAATCCACACAAACAAGGGAGGAACATACAATCTCCTTGCAGATGTTGTTCCTGGTGGGATTTGAACCCAGGACTCCAGTACTGCAAGGCTGCAGTGCTAACCACTGAGCCGCCGTGTTGCCCCTGGAAGCCTTAGTTTCTTTCTGGAACTGTCATTTCTGTCCAGGCCTGTTTCATGAGTTTTATTTTATAAAAAAAATTCTTTTGAAGCGAAAAGCAATGTCTGACTTTTATTTGTTTAATTTCATAGAATTTTTATTTCTTATTACTTTTGTCAGATTAGGCAAGTTATTTCTGTGACCATTGTGGATTTTTCTTTAATTAAACGAGGGGTGCCAACAACTTTGTCCAAGTGTGTTGTATGTGTGCATATATATATATATATATATATATATATATATATATATATATATATATATACGCATCCGCCCTGTGTATTAATGTATTATAGATCCCCTAATATCAGTGCATATACCACCTACCCTGTGTAATAATATAATATCCCAACATACTCCTCTTTCTGTGTTATAATACAACATTACGTGTATCACACATGATCTTGGTTACATACCAGGGTTGACAATCTAATTTTCTTTTTTCTTGACTACTTATTCATAATACAAGAGCTGCCAACAACTTTTATGGTCATACTGGGAAATAAAAATGAATGATATAGGTGATGACCAGTATCTTTGAGGAGAGTGCCTACTTAGCAAATCAGATTTCCACCACATATTATACATACTGGCCATATTCCATCTTGGATTCTCCATGTTTTAAATTGGTAGCAGAATTCACTGTGAAATGTAAGCCCATACAGTCATACTACCTAGAAATGGCTCCTTCAGCTTCCATGGATGCAACCGTATAACACATGAGGGGCTTAATACAGCGGCTCATCAAACAGTATCACACTTGATAGGCTTAGATACAGCAGTTCAGAATACAGTATCACACCAGAGACTAAGGCTACATTCACACAACAGTGAATAATGGCCATGTGACGTTCGATTTTTTTAACGGATGTCACATGGCAGAATCAATTTCACTGTCAATGAATGGGGGCTAGTCTAATGACCAATATTTTGATGGTCCATTCTTACATCATATCCTATTTTGGTCCGTTTTCAGAGCTCTCTCCATACACTGAAACGTATTGTGATCTGTGAAAATGGATGTTTTTCATGGCCGTCGTGCACCTAGCCTTAGGGCCACTTTATGTCCATTCTTTTTATCTCTGTGTTGCTTCCAGGAATCGTGGAGAATAAAATAGCACCAAGGAAATATCAGTGTGCAGTACGAAGTATCTTAGAAAGTACAATGAATGTCTTTTTCTGATCTGGAAAAATGGATCGGAACTGGACATACCTAAATAGTGTTTAAAAAGGGTCCGTGTGAAAAAACTGAAGTACAGCTGTAGCAAAGTTAACCCAAGAATCAATGAAAAGTCTTTGAAAAATGTTCTACAATAACTTTTCCCATTTTTTTTGGTTGTCTTTTGTGATAGGATATTATGCTGCAGCAGTTTAACCAAATTATAGAAGTCCTGGCAGGGGTGAACCTACCCCATTCGCCGCCCGAGGCGAACTACAGAAAGCCGCCCCCCCCCCCCCCGGAGGAGGGGGCATGGCCGAGCGGAGGGGGCGTGGCCGAGCGGAGGGGGCAGGGCTTAGCGCCGTTTGCAGACAGAGGGCAGGCACGGAGAGGACCTGCTCTCTGCCTAAGCGTGAGGGGAGGCTGCTGGAGCAGCTCTGCTCCAGTGGGCTCCCCAAACCACCGCTCGGTGCTAAGCCAGTCCAGGACAGGGCCTCCCTGGGGCCCTGGCATAGCGCCACCTGAAGCGGTCGCTTCAGGTCGCCTCATGGGAGGTGCGGCGCTGAGTCCTGGTTAACTCTGCCACATATATACATATGGCCCCATTGATTCAAGTGGATCAATGAGCTGTCTGTCAGATTCAGACTACACAATGGTCGTTGAAATTGGATGACACTCGGCCATCTGGATACACAAGGTAGGCAGTCAGTATTACACATGAGATACTTAGATACCAACCCAGCAGAAAGTAACACGCCACAAGATTAGATACTGGAATTTAGTAGGCAGTATCATACATGACAGGTAGAGATTCACTGTGTATCACAAAAATTCTCGGATAGGGTCACTCCCCCATAGTTGTGGCACACCTCTTCCTGCACATCATCACAACCCCTTGTTACCACGCCACTTTTGTATCATGGTCGCAAAATAAGCTGGCCATGTCCCTTTCTTGGACATGAACAGCACATTAAGTGCCCAAGTCATATATAAAATGACAGGCCAAAGGCCAAAGAGACTCAGGACTTAATCCAATGCACCAAATCACTGGCGACCCAAATTTATTTTTAAAGTCCCTTCTCAGAGTTCCCTGACATAACTAGCACTAATGAGAAATGACATACACACTCAGGTCACTCGTTCTCCAAATTTTTCTTGTGCTTTTTTACTTATGCTGTGAACTTGTTGGGAATGCCTGCGAGCCGTCTAGTCAGTGCCTTTAATACAGCTTATACCGCCATGGCTGCCAGTGCCTGGTAGTGTTCAGCAGCTAACCCAATAGAATATCCAGTTCAGTCCATTCTCCACTGAAGCAGAAGCCTAGGGTCAGCACTGTGGCCACACAGTCCAAGGCACAAACACCCAGGTGGATAGGCCAACAGCTGCAGTCACCATAGTGGTTGTGAAGCCTACCGATCTCTCTGCAAAACATGATGCCATTCTGTCAGACTCCAGCCAGGTTGCCTCATAAACAAAGAACCAGAGTTGGTGAAGTTGGTAGGCTTTTTGTGACCCCCTGCACTGCCACTACAGATATGGTCTTTGGTTACAAAGCGTTTGTGGGCAGCTGATTCCAGATGACCATGAGACTCTTCCACCAATGCAAATGACAAACTGCACTGAGAGCCCTTGTCTCTATGTCTAGTGTCTTGGGAGAAGTAGGTGTGGTGTAGTGATGTCACTTACATTACTCCTTCTGTTCCCTGTAGGCTCCAGAGCAGAGACAATCGAGAACATCAGGGGAATGGGACGAAGAGAGCATTAGGCTTTTTTGTTTGTTTGATCTCTTATACTGGAGGGGGGCTGTATAGTGTGGGGGCAATTCAACAGAGACTGTGAATTGTGGGAGCAACTGGAGGGGGGTTGTAAACAGTGTCAGACTGGGGTGTCTAGGGCCCACCAGTGGAATTGTTTCTAGGGGCCCACCATCAAGATCAATGCAGACCAGTGATACCGAGACAGGGTAGCTAAAGGTAATAACATGCTGGGAGCCATGCTGCTCACCCGCCATACCATGTGCACCACTGCACTACCTAAACTCACTGCTACACACTCTATGGTAAGTGAACAGCATGGCTCCTAAAATTGTTACCATTACCTGTAGCCACGCTGTCCTAGAAACTCATCTGCAGAGGTCCTGGCTGTTGTATCATCAAAGATGTAATCATACCTCCCAACTTTTGAACAACAGAAAGAGGGACAAAATGTGTGACTCCGCCCATTCTCTTTCATTTTTCATGTCTCCGACACAGTATAATCCTCCTACAGTCACCCGTACGTTATATGTCTCCACATTGTAATGTCCCCCTTCCAACTGCCCCACTGTATTAAGTCCCTCTCCTGGTGCCCCAGTTTAAACATGAAACTGGATCAGCTGGAGGGGGACATTAGTAATGGGGGTAGTTGGAGGGGACAATAAATAAATGGCAGATGAAGTGGGACATTAAACGGGGGGCAACTAGAAGCAGACATTAAACCGTAGGGGTAGCTGGAGGGTGACATTAAAGTGGGGGCAACTAGAGGCAGACAGATCCCCCTCCAGCTCCTCCCACGGTTTAATGCCCTCTCCAGTTGTCCCCCAGTTTAAGTGCCCCCTTTATCTGCTCCATTTCATGTCCCCTCCTCCTCCTGCCCCTGGTTTCATCTCCCCCCCCATTTCTCCCTCAGTTTCATATCTTCTTTCATCTGCCCCCAGTTTCATGTCCCCCCTCCATCTCTGCCCCCAGTATAATGACAAACACACACAGACAGACACACACACAGACAAACACAGACAGACACACACACAGACAGACAGACACACACACACACACACACACTCTCTCTCTCTCTCTCTCTCTCTCTCTCTCCATCCTGCATCTCAGATCCCCCCCTTCCCCCTCCCTTCTCAGTACCTTACACGGATTTCTTCTCTCTTAACTGCACGGGACACTGACACGTCCACTTAGTCACGTGACCGTGTGATGTCACACAAGGTCCTTGAACCATAGTAAAGCGTTCCTCCAATCACCGCAGCCTCTTATCTGTTATAAGAGCAGGCAGTGATCGGAGGAATGATTGATCAGTAAATCATTAAAAGGGACATAGCGGGACATGTAGGGAGCTGCGTGAGATGGCGGGACAGGGGTAGGAAAGTGTGAGTGTCCTGCGGAAATCGGGATGGTTGGCTGGTATGTGTAATATAATATTGATAACCTGTCCTAAGGACAGGCCATTAATATTAGAAAGATGGATAAATCCTTCAAAGATTTAGAAGTCCAGGAATTGGAGCAACTCATGTGCCAGGCGGGAGGTGTAAAATAAAAACGAAATAAATTAAAAGCATACTCATCTGTCCCCGGCGCTCCGTTGTCCGCTGCTAGTGTCCATTCAGTCTTGTGCTGGGGCCTCCTTGCTGGGAGTCCTGCACCTCATGTGATCGCTGAAACCGATTAGGTACAGGATTTCCAGGCAAAAGGCAATGAGACCGAACAGACACAGGTGGGGAACAACAGGGTGCTGGGGACAGGTGAGAAGTCTTTTTTTTTCTTTTTCTTTTTTTTTTAAATTTTTCCACCTACCTGGCGGTCGCCATAGTGATAGCTCCACTTTGTGGACAATCTCTTTAGGCTAAAGCCCCACACTGTGGAAACAGCATTTTTGGCTATGGCAGAAGAAAGATTGATGTTTTTTTACAAAACAAGCAAAGTGAATGAAATTTAATCAAATTTACCTCATTGCATGGCAGGGGAATTGTAGCTGTGCAATCGTCCTGCAGTAAAAAAAAGCACTGCAGGAAAACCCCCGGCAGCAATGGATCAGTTTTTCCTGCAGCGCTTTTTAAGGAGAACTGTATTGTGTGGTGGCAACTGAATAAAATTGTATACTGTGGGGACAACTGAAGAGGGGACTGTATATTAGGGGGCTGTATACTAGGGGGCTGTACGACCCGCGGGCCACATCCAGTCTTCTGCCTTGTTCTGTCCAGCCCGCATAGCTTTTGGAAGTTCGTTCAAGGACCTGTGCCGACGTCATCACAACCTATCACCAGGATAGGCTATGACTCGATAGTGGGCGGAGCCACACAGGATAGTGTGCCACCATAAGCTGCCAGCAATGGAGGCTGCTGGATGATAAAAAAGAGAGAAGAGACAGCATGTGTGAGCAAGAGTGGGGAACTGGAGGCAAATGGAGGGGGGCAGTTACACTGAATGCAGATGGAGAGGGGGCATTAAACTGGGGTCAACTGGAGGAGGATATTAAACCATGGGGGTAGCTGGAGGGGGACATGTCTGCCTCTAGTTGCCCCCAGTTTAATGTCCCCCTCCAACTATCCCCACTGTTTAAAGGGGCTCTATCAGCAAAATTATGCTAATAGAGCCCCACATATGCATGAATAGCCTTTAAAAAGGCTATTCAGGCACCGTAAATGTTATATTAAACCCCGGGCCCGTTTTTAAATAAAAGCATTAAAACATATGCTAATCGTACCTGAACGTGCACTATGGGCGGGGATGCACGATGCTACGTCATCTTCGGGCACGCCTGCCTCTTCTGTCTTCTTGTAGTTACGCCCTCTGGTTCCGTCTTCTTGTCTTCAAATCCCGCACCTGCGTAGTAGCGCTTCCCTCTGGAGCACTACTGCGCAGGCTCACTTGCCAGTCCCCGTAGAACTACACGAGCGTACTGCACGCTCACAAACTGCCATTAAGTAAAATGGTGAGTTAGCCTGCGCAGTAGCGATCCGGAGGGAAGCGCTACTATGCAGGCGCGAGATTTGAAGACCTCAAGCCGGAAGAAGACCAATAGGAAGCCGGCAGAAGAAACAGGACCAGAGGGCGTCGCTCCAAGAAGAAAGAAGAGGCAGGCGTGCCCGAAGATGACGTGGCATCGTGCATCACGGCCCCCAGTGCACGTTCGGTAAGATTATATATATGTTTTTATGCTTTTATTTAAAAACGGGACCGGGGGTTAATATAACATTTACAGTGCCTGAATAGCCTTTTTAAAGGCTATTCACGCATATGTGGGGCTCTATTAGCATAATTTTGCTGATAGATCCCCTTTAATGTCCCCCTCCAGCTGCACCAGTTTAATGTCCCCTCTAGTTTCCCCCAGTTTAAACTAGGGCACCAGGAGAGGGACTTAATACTGTGTGACATTTGGAGGGCAACATTATAATGTGGGGACATATAATCTACAGGTGACTGTAGGAGGATTATACTTTGTGAGGGCACATGGAAAAATAATTGAGAATGGGCGGAGTAAAGGTAGAAGTGGGTGGGGCTAAATTTGCCAGGGCACACATAGCCCTCTAGAACCGTTTCAATTTCTCATGCGGCCCCATGGGAAAATTAATTGCCCACCCCTGGTCTATAGGGTCTGCGGGTTTCCCAGGTAACCGCTTTTTTATGCATATAGATTTCTGTTCAGGGGGGTCCCCAAGTGGACTCCCCAAACGGAAACCCAAACACAGATGTGAAACTGGCCTTAGAGAGTAGAATGGCTTGTAATAGGAATACCACTGAAAAAGGAAGACTGGATGATACCACTGTGCAGAACTGGTAATCTGACATAGGGAAAACACAAAGTAGGAGCAGAATCTCTGCTGCCTGATATGATGGGCTGACACTTAAGTTCAGAGGTGATCAGCTGGCTACACTAAAGTGGTAAAATCAAGTTGTTGTCCCTGAGCTGCCCTCCTTTTTAACTCACAATGTGGGGCCACAGTACTGGGGAAGGGAGTTATAGCCATCATATCTATTACCCCAGCACGGGGCAAGTCTACTGCTTTCCGCAGCCTTTCAAGTGAGAAGCAAATGCTGAGCAAGGCAGCACAGGGCTCGGGTCACTGTTTTCCTTCTCTAAAAAATCCACTAAATAAGCAGATGGGGAAAAATGTTCTGTGAAGTTTGGCAATTGGAACGGCACAAGAGAAAACTTTTCATTCAGTGCCAAGTCTTTTAGCCAGATGCTGAGTACGAGGGAAGTCAGGGCAACACTCCGACCATCTTCACTGACTAAAATAGAATATAAGGATCACGAGACAGAGGCTGGTGACTGTAACTCTTGTTTGTAGTGCCCGCATCAGATGAGACGCTGTAGAGGTGCCCTATGATATCCAAGTGCAGATCCTGGAACGTCAGACATCAACCTGTAGGTGAACTTGGCAAATATAACTACTCAGAGGCGTAACTTGAAGTTTCTGGGCCCCAGTGCCCAAGGCTCCAGGGTTCAGTAGTGACTGCTACCTCTGCCCTCCCTAGAGCTATACCCCTGTCAATGACTGATGTGTCATCTGTAAGATATTGATGTCTAGGTACCTGTCCACATGAACTACAGTGTCACAGCAGTCAGTCCTCCATCAGTTATTTGTAGTACATGTCAAAAATGATATTGAGAAGAGTAGAAATAGACAACTGCTAGATCCAGCTAGCGCAGCTTATTTTATGGAAAACAAAGGATTGAACAGGTTAATACTCAAGTTTCCAACCCATGTCTCTGTGATTCATTTGATCCTGTCAGTGTCTGAGGGATCCACTAACATTCTGTGATGTGTCAATACAGTAAAGAAACACTAAGATTGTGTCCTCTGCAGATCATCTCATGTTATACGTATAGATCTCTGCACCTCTCTCTGAGTATTGGACCATTCATTCTCTTTTACCTCTACTCTCTTCTGTTTTTGGGTGGAGACATCTTTACATCTTTGCATTCTTCAGCATAAATGAGCACAAAACTAACATACTAGATGTGAAGGAAATGTTGCAGGATCAGCTCAAAAATAGGCTGTCCGGGCATTTCATGTGAGCTCAGTGCCAGCCACAGACTGCAAACACATTGACGTATCAGTGTGTATGACTCCACCTAATGTCTCCACATAGTGACCCATACAGAAGGCATGTCCCTGGATCTGGTGAACTGAGCACTTCATTGTAAACCGTATATGGGCACAAACCTGAGAAGAGATGTTTTCTTTAGTACAATTTTATTACAATTGACCTGAAAATATATTATTAGAAGATGCTGAAAACTTCAGCTGAGGATTTGTTATACATAGACAAACAGCAGCAGCGCAAATCTCTCCTTTGCTGATAGTCTCAGTCCAGGCTATTTGTCTGGCTTTTGAATGTTAACAATGAGGTTTCTATTCAGCAACAGCAAGCAAAGGTTTTTAAAAAATAAGAAGGTGAGGAATTAAAACAGCCAAGTCTATTACGCAATAAGACCTTTCAGTATATGGATGTAAGAAGGGAAGCTGAGAATTCGGAGCTCCAACCTAAAGATATCTTAAGAAATTCATCAGCAGATACTATGATTCCTTATAGGATAAAGGGGTTGTCCAGTAAATACAGAACTAGATCTGAAGGCAAGGGGAAGGTAAAAACCCATACTCACCTATCTGTGGCGCTCCGGAATCCCCCGCTGCTGTTTGGTCAGGTAGTGCCTGGGGGGCTTGTTCAGGTGGAATTTCTCACTGCATGTGACTACTGAGTTCAGACAGTGGTGTCCCAGGTCCTTTCAAGTGTGATGAAGACTTCCACCAGAACAAGCCCCTGGGCGCCAATGGATGGGACAGCGCTGGGCGATACTGGAATGCTGGGGAAACGTGAGTATGGGGTTTTTTATGTTTCACTTTCCCCAGCCTTCTGCCCTAGTTCTGTATTATAATAAATTATGAGATACAAAGAGGACAGACACCGATGTGAGTGATAATCTCCGCACAGAGTCATGGAATATGTTGGTGCCAAATAAATGGATACAATAATCATACAATATGCAATAATAATAATGTTTATTTATATAGCAGCAACATATTCCGTAGCACTTTACAAATCAGAGGACATATGAACAATCAATATGAGACATTACAATGTAACAAAGAAATAAACATATCAAAGAATAGGAGTGAAGGCCCTGCTCGCAAGAACTTAAGTTTTATGAATAAAAAAAAAAAAAAGTCCCGCCAAGGACAGAAAACCATCTGCAAGGAGTTTGTATGTTCTCCCCGTGTTTGCATGGATTTCCATCCCATATTCCAAAAAAGACATACTGGTAGGGAAAAATGTACATTGTGAGCTCTATTTGGGGCTCACAATCTACATAAAAAAATAAAAAAATAAAAAGAGTAAGGATATACATTTTTTGATGGTGGATTCATCATAGGGACAGTACAATGGTTCAGTGGTTAGTGCAGTTGCCTGCCTTGCACTACTGGAGTCCTGGGTTTGAATCCATCTGCTATTTGTATGTTCTCTCTATGTTTGTGTGGGTTTTCTTCTCACAGTCCTTAAAGGGATTCTACCACTAAACCCACATTTTTTCTAATTACCACGTTGGAATAGCCTTAAGAAAGGCTATTTGTCTCTTACCTCCGCCACAGCGTTCCTTAGAAATATCAGTTTTTTACCGATATGCTAATGAGCTCTCCACAGCAATGAGGGCGGGCCCCAGTGCTCAAACGGCGATGGGGACGTCCCCACTGCTGCCTGAGAGCTCTGTTCCAGCGCCACCTCCATCTTCAGCTGCAACCCCGCCTCTTCTATCTTTCGACGCGGTTTAACTTCCAACGCCTGCGCAGATCAATACAGGAGCGTACAGCAGCCTCCCAAAAATGGCCGCTGGCCGCAGTACGCTCCTGTATTGAACTACAAGAGCAAGAGTAGCCACCCAAAAATGGTTGCCGGCTGGTGGCCATTTTTGGGAGGCCGCTCTTTCTCTTGTAGTTCAATACAGGAGCCTACTGCGCAGGCGTTGGAAGTTGGACCGCGTCGGAAGACGGAAGAAGTGGGGTTGCTGCTGAAGATGGAAGCGTCGCTGGAACAGAGCTCTCGGGCAGCAGTGGGGACATCCCCATCGTCATCTTCTGGCATGCCTTCCTCTTCTTTCTTCTTCTTTCGGTGACGCCCTTTGGTCCCGGCTTCATCGTCATCTTCTTCTGGCAGTTCAAATCTGATTGGATGAAATCTGGCGCGTGCGCACTGGCATTAAGAAAAATGGCGCCGGAGAGTGCGCAGTAGCTCCGGAGGGAGCACTACTGCACACGCGCCGGATTTCAACCAATTGGATTTAATCCGCCGGAAGAAGACGACAATGAAGCCGGGGAAGAGCTAGGATTGGAGGACGTCGCTGAAAGAAGAAGAAAGAAGAGGAGGCCGTGCCAGAAGATGACGTCAGATCGTGAATCACCGCCCAGCGCGCATGTTAAGGTATGATTTACATCTATGATTTTATAGTCTTATTTTAAAACGGTGTGTGTGTGGGGGGGTTAACATGACATTAGCAGTACCTGAATAGCCTTTTTAAAGGCTATTCACGCATATGTTATTATTATTATTATTATTATTATTATTATTATTATTTATTTCTTTATATAGCACCATTAATTCCATGGTGCTTTACATTTGGGGGTTTACATACACAAAATATACAGGTAGATATAATACTAACAGTGATCGGCTGGCACAGTGGGGTAGAGAGCCCTGCCCGTGAGGGCTTACAATCTATGGGATGTGGGGCTCATACAGCATAATTTTGCTGATAGAGCCCCTTTAAGACATTCTAAAGCTAGTGATGATAATATCTGTAATTGCTATGAAATGTACTATATAGACAATAGAAATAAATAAAACATACAGGTAACCACAGACTTCATCAGGATTAACCCACTCTCTAGTGTCTATAAAGCAACCAACCTCAGATTTCAAGCAAAAGAAGGATTGTTCATATTGATGGAATAGGCAGAAAAGCCTGTCAACAGTTTGTATAAGTCACTTCATTAGAAACACACATAGGTGAGACTGAGTTTAGTAAAATTGAAGGTAGTAGGGAGGAATACACTTTCTAAGGTCTGTAAAAGAAGCTCAGGATCTCTTGGTCCAGCAGCCGGGTCATGCCCCCTCTCCTATACATGCTTATTACATTAGTGAAAGCAGCCCCCTGAAAAGGTCACCAGCGACCCCTTCTGCCTCCACTCCCCATCATCTGTTATTTTGCTGCGGGCTATTTAAACATATGGAGTATGGATGCTGTGGCAGGCAACAGTCAGCAGCCAGAGGGTTAAATGAGATTCCTTAGATACAACCCCCTGCAGGGCAGGTGATTAATAGCACTCAGGACTGGGGTCTTATGTGAGGCAGCAGGGAAGGCAGCCCTCCAGCTAATCTTATTAAACCACCACCAGAAAGAGCCATAAAATTGTCCATGTGTCCCTCATTCTCATTGTGGTCAGGAGCATGGAACTGAAGGAGGCAGATCTGCTGCAAGTCATGGAGAACTGCTGCAAAGTTTAATAGAAAATACTCCTAGTTCACATACATGCTGCAATATTTAGCCAAGCAACAGTGTGACTGTGTGAGCCTGACAACTGAGCAGAATGTGTGTGTGTCTGACTATTGAGTGTCACTGTATGTGACCTTGACAACTGACCTGACAACTTAGTATGACCATGTGAGCCTGACAACTAAGCAGAATGTGTGTGTGTCTGACTATTGAGTGTCACTGTATATGACCTTGACAACTGACCTGACAACTTAGTATGCCTGTGTGAGCCTGACAACTGAGCAGAATGTGTGTGAGCCTTACTATGGAGTGTCATTGTTTGTGGGTGGTCTATCTATATGTCCTGTGTTTGTATGTAAGTGCCGAGTAGGTTACCTTTCAACATGACTTCAGGTAAATAAATGATTTCCGCTTATTTTGACCATGTTACAGGTTGCCTCTATTAGCGCGTGAGAATTATTATGTGATTTGTACACTATATTTATTTATAACTTGCGACTACTTGGTGCAACTTTGTATATATGGGACTATTTTTTTTTGTTTGTTCCCTGTTTGGCGTATTTATTAAATTGCCATTCCTATTACATGGTCTGTATAACTCTCTTACTATTACATAGTGGTGTGTTTGTCATCTATAATACTTCTTATCATTAGAATATAGGGATAATCCTTTTTCCCTGATCAGTATATTTTATGGCTATTTGTATCACATGTTCTATGTCATTTTTATATTAAAGTCATGTGTTGTAATATATTATAACCCCTTATATTGGTATATGGGTTTAGATTTGTGCTTGTGCACTTGGGTTTGATTCCTAGTGTCCTTTTTGTTGTTTGGCTATTCCATCTGCCCTGCTGTATTATTATTGTTATTAATATTATTTATTTGATATCTAAATAAATTTATATATTTTTATATTATTTCTGGTTTTGATTATTTTTGGCTTGTGCTTTTTCCTTGTGTTGATTATTTCTATATATCCAAATTCTATATGAGATGTTGTTGTGTGTAGTATGTCACTGTTTGTGAGTCTAACAACTGAGCATGACTTCATGTCAGCCTGACAACCTAGTTGGACTATATGTAAGGCCAACAACTGAGTGTGAAAGTGTGTAAGACTGACAACTTAGCATGACCATGGGTGAACCTGTTTATGAGACTGACAATTGAGAACCACTGAATGTGAGCCTGACAACATAATAGGTCTATGTAAGAGCCTGATCACTTTTAGGCTAAGGCCCCATGGGCCGTAAAGGCCGCGCTAAAGCGCTGCTGGAACAACCGCGGCCGGAACACATCGCGGTTTTTCCCACAGCGCTTTGAACAGAAATTTCACAGAATTTTCCTCTGCAGACTTTGTCACCATTATATCTACGGGAAAGCCTCCGGCGTTTCTGTAGATATAATTAAAATGCTGCGATTTCCAAAATCGTGCCGGTTGTGGAAATCGGAGCGTGTTCATGCTGCGGATTCTAATGCAAACTGGAAATGGGATTTGCATGAATCCCATTCATTTTGCTGTTACTGTATAATGCCATGATTTTTCCTCCAGCGTTTCTGCTGCGAGCGAATCGCGGTGTTTCTGGCCCGTGGGCTCCCGGCCTTTCAGAATAGAAAGTGGTCAGGGACTCTTCAAACAGTGCAGTGTAAGGGTGCATTCACACTGAGTAAACGCTAGCTTATTCTGAACGTAAAACACGTTCAGAATAAGCGGCGTCTAAAGCAGCTCCATTCATTTCTATGGGAGCGGGGATACGAGCGCTCCCCATAGAAATGAATGGGCTGCTTCTTTCACTCCGTGCAGTCCCATTGAAGTGAATGGGGAGTGCCGGCGTATACGGCAAGCTCTGCTCATGCCGGAGCGTACACGCCAGCACTCCCCATTCACTTCAATGGGACTGCACGGAGTGAAAGAAGCAGCCCATTCATTTCTATGGGGAGCGCTCGTATCCCCGCTCCCATAGAAATGAATGGAGCTGCTTTAGACGCCGCTTATTCTGAACGTGTTTTACGTTCAGAATAAGCTAGCGTTTACTCAGTGTGAATTCACCCTAAGGGAGCGTCCACACTTGTACCTGCTGTCCTTGCATAAAATTGCATAAAAACAGATTGAGAACAGTTATCAAACGGTCCGTTTAAAAAACTCATTTTAAAGTAATCTACAAGTGTCCATTTGTAGCTTCTCCGCCGTGAATATGCTTTTTTTGGATGGACACAAAGTCCTGTATGTCCAGCTTTCTGTCCATGGATTTACAGCGGAGAGGCTACAAACGGACACTTGCGGATTGCTTTAAAAACCCATTGAAGCGAACAGACCGTTTTCTAACTATTCCCATTCTATTTTTCTGCAATTTCAGCGGATTCACAACGGATGAATAGCAGGCGCAAATGTGAACGCCCCCTAAGTCTGGGTTTTCTTTTTCGTATTTTTGATTAGAGCACATATAGATTTTGCAGCTGAGATGAAGTCATCTTCTGATGTCTGAACATGGACTAAGCTTCTTCATTGTATGATATCCAGTTACATACTGCAACTGTAGCCAGTACCACAAATTTCCCCATTTGCCTTGTCTGGGCACAGCAGCTGTATATAAATGATGGTCGCTGAACAGATACCGTGTGTTTATAGCCGCAACTCAGGTCAAAGAACGGCTGTGCCCTGAGAACCAATCTATAGTCTGTCTACAGGGTATCCCCAGACAATAATCAGAGAATTATTTTTCGCCATTAGCTCATCTCATCCTAGTCCATAGCCATACTGAATGAATGGCGTAGCTGCTATAGAGTGCGGAGATTTGATGCACACACAGAAATAAATAAAAGGATGAAAGATTTCCCTGTTCATCACATTACAGCCCTTTAGTGACGAGTCCAACAATGGCGCACACACAGGCTGAGCTGGGAAAGAATCTATTCTTGTTCTATGTCCCAGGGCGGTGGGGTCTGTGCCCCCTCCTATGACAGGCGCACAATACATCCCACCCAGACACAGATCACAGACACCCCACTAAGCTGAGAGAAAAGGCTCCGCTCTGCCCAGACAATTAGACCAGTTGAAAGGACATTTGTTAGTGCCCTCACCAGCCAGCACGTGCCTCCCCGGCAGCTCATTGCGGAGTTAATTAAATAACATGCTCGGCCTAATTACCCTATCCCCCCCCCCTCCCGTGTCCAACGCAGCATTTATCGCACTTTCTGAAAGGCTGACTCTTGGGAGAACACGAATGTCCAGAGCCAAATAAAAGCAAATCTGCTCAATAAAAATGGCTGTGCATATGACTCTCATATCACAGTAAGCCACATTACCTCCGAAGATCACTCAGAGGTGAACTGGTGACAATAATGTGGTGTGTGCCATCTTCTCAGGAGCATATAATAGAACATAACAACTACTCTAGTAGGATAGGAGGCAGAGGCATATCATTATACTTCTAGGCCTCAGTGCAAAATCTGTTCCCGCATCCCAACTGCAGAGTATCATTTTTAGTACTGGTGTCCTTATATTGGGAGGAGACACCTTATGGGCCCTCCTAGGGCTCCTGGGCCTGGGTGCCATCATACCCTCTGCACTCCCTCAAATTACGTCCCTGCCATGAGGTCCTGCACAAAAAAGCCATATGTTGCACAGTTGTGACAAATAGAATATTAATTTTTTGTCAGGGCACACTATGGCGCCGTTCACATCTTCATTCAGGCCATTCCGTTCCCCTCGCCGCATGAAAAATACGGAGAGAAAAGTTCTGCAAGCAGCACTTTTCTCCGCATTTTTCATGAGGAAACCACACAGACTCCATTATAGTCTATGGGGTCCGTAGGTTTTCTTATTAGGTAAACACTTTTTTATGTGGATTATGGTTCCGTTCGGGTGGAGTCCTCAAGTGGGCTTCCCAGATGGTAACCTGGCCTATCGCTGAATCAGGTAATAGAGTGTCTAATAAGACTTAATAGGGGTCATTTATCATCTGCCCCCATTTTTGACCATATTTTTGCAGGTGAGCCTTTTGTTACACTAGTTTTACTGTGGTATATATTTATGATGTAGCTGCACCTCCTTGTTAAATGTTGTCCATGTGTTACTCTAGGTTCACACTAGTATTCAGATTTCCCATCTTTGGGTCTGCTTGGGTACCCAAAAAACACAAACCCAATCCCTTTAAAAAGCAGGTCGGAAATCTAAGGACCTCATAGACTATAAGCCGTTACACAGAGTAAACGCGCGTGTATTTTTGCAAAATACACGTGTAAAAATACGCCTGTAAAATGTCATTGAAGTTAATGGGAGTCTTATTTTTACACATGTGTTTTGCAAAAATACATGCGCGATTACTCCGTGTGAAGGCTCCCTAATGGGGTCCATCAGGTTTCTGCTAGGTTTCCGCCTGAAAAAAATGCAGAGAGAAAAGTCCTGCTCTGCATTTTTCAGTCGGGTTCGTGGGACGGAATTTCCGAACAGAGACCGTGTGCAGGTGTGAACCTAGCTTTAGTTATTTTAGACACACCTTTATAAGCCATGTGTACTTTGCCCCTTTTTTGTTTAAAAAAAAAAAAAAAAAAAGCGATTAATGTCTGACCGGACGGCTTTTTTTTACCCTGCCCATGTAGTGGTGTGAATTTGTATCTATTTTTGGCTTCTTTTTAAAAAAGGAGCAAGTCATAACTACAGCGTGAAAAGGATGTCTATTTAGGCCACACTTCCTTTTCCCAACAAAAAGCAAAAGGGGTGAAGTCCTGGAAAAAAGACAAATCTATTAGATGCCGAAACCTCTGTTGTGCATACGATTAAACCGAGGAGATACAGAACAGAATGCCACAAAGGAGTAGAGATTTATTAAAGATAGATTTATATTGATGGATTTTGTTTCAAGTCAGGGTGACTCAAGCAGTGATGTCACTCATGTTGTGTTGTGCATTTGATGACATCATCCAACAATATCAGGCAGTTACAATGTTTGTGTTGTGCATTATATTGACATACATTATATCCAGGAGGCCAGGATTCCATTAGCCTGAAAGCTTGGTATAAATCTCAGGGTCTCTGGAGACCGGCAGCATTCAGTGCATGTATACTAAGTGTCTTCACAGACATGATCAATACCTATATCTTTATGTTATTACAATGATGGCTATATTTTCTAATAGGTTAAAAAGTATTTTATCAAATCTTCAGCACAAGGTCACGTTGTGGAAAATGTCTCCATATGCAGCCAGAGACATCCCCATATACAACCTATTTCCATTCTTATTATGTGCTTATTGTAAAAATTGTAAGGCATAATGTACTAGCATAACGCTCACGGCAGTGTGAAGTTGGGAAAATGTGAAGGAGCAATGTATATGATAGGTGTAGTATGTGGTGGGCATGAGCACCCTACATAACAACATATATACATGTACTCTACATGGCATAGGGGTGTCATGAATACAATGCAAAACCCTTTAATGAAAAGGAATGGAGTTTCTGATGGGGAGCAGATTATATACAATAAACCGGTCAATTGACAAAGGACTGGTTGGATAATCATTTTAAAGAGATATACTGTATGTAACGGTGCCCGATTCAGTCATGGAATGGCGGTGTGCCATGTGACTGAGTACAGTGTTTGTCCATGAATTGGCATACATTTTGACCAAATGGTTCACATATAGGTAATGCCTATGATTTCAATGTACTTCACTTGTACAAGAATGCAGATGAGATCTATATCACAAATCTGAAGCTGCATTGTATATGGGCACCCTACAAGTTTTTTATGAGTATTGGTTAGATGTTGGTTGTTTGCCTAATCCCACACACTCTCAAATTAATAAATTGCGTCTTTTTGTGATCTTTTTCTGTCCTGCACTTAATTTATGATGCATTTGAGCCAATATCATTGGTGACTTATATAGGCAAAGGGGAGAGGGCACTTATCAAAATGACACACTTTCAAGAACTGATGCATGGAAGGGCATCTATTTCACATAGACTTCAATGTTAATTTTAGATTTTTTTTTTTCTACCACTAAAAGGGCGCCTTTTTGAGTCAGCCTTCTGCATTTGTGTTTTTTTTTGTTGTATGTTGCTTTTTTTTAACGGATGCATGCAGTATGGCAAAAATGTGATGTGAACCCAGCCTTACATGTGTTTTACACACTTCAGAAGGATCATCTGCATGACTGAACAATGTGCATGCTTGCCTTAATCTAATCTATAAGGATGGTTTCCGTCTTTTCTACTGTAAGGATAACTCCCACCAGTATTATTTATACCAGTGTATACGAATATCACTAATGATGTGATGTATATAATATATAGCATATAATGTAGCTTATATTCTTTTGCCTTTTAGTTCAGAGCTGGATATAGAAGGTGATACTAAAGTAGTATCATTGTCAGGGCAGGTTCACACCTGCGCTCAGTCTCCACTTTCGGGTTTCCGTTTTCTGCCAAGAGAAACTGGACAGGAGACGGAAACCCGTCTGTCATCAGTTTTCAAACCCATTCACTTGAATGGGTTTGCAAAGTGAGCGTTTTGTGCCTCTCCGTGGTGAAACCGTTTTTTTTTTAACTGGACACAAAGTCCTGCATGTCCGACTTTGTGTCCGGTTAAAAAAAACGGTTTCGCTGCGGAGAGGTACAAGACGCTCACTTTGCAAACCCATTCAAGTGAATGGGTTTGAAAACTGACCACTAGGTTTCCGTCTCCTGTCCAGTTTCTCTCGGCAGAAGACGGAAACCCGATAAAGTGGAGACCGGGCGCAAGTGTGAACCCACCCTCAGGCTGTCTCACATTATATGTAAAGGATGCCCAATTCACTTGTAATTGTAACAAAGGGAAGAATCACAAGGAAAAGAGTCATATAATAATTGTAACAAAGTATCAGTTATTAGATGAAGAGCGCTCCAAATAGTAACAGCCCCTTCTTCCCACTGACAGATGGGAGTTTGTTCATTTGAATATGTGGGTAGTGATAAGTGAATGAAGATGAATGAGCATCACAATAAAGGCCTTACATGTGAGCCTTGATCACTCCAGTCTTATTCATGCCCGTTGTTGGATCTTATGTTGTACTATGGATTAGGTGTGTTGATCCTGTCAACCAGTGCTGCTATCTGAATAGAGTCTCAAGATGAAGCTCAAAAGATTGTACACAGAAAATTACCAGACGTTCTAATATTTCTTATTTTAGATCGAAACAGATTCGAACTGAATTTACCAAAACTTTCTAGTTGGATATGACCAAAACTTTGGGAGTTCATCACCCTTGGAGTAAAATTATTATAGAGACTCAATAGCATAAAAGGTTTAACAAACAGTTACACTCTCCTCTCACTTCTTCTGGACCTCCTCACGGCACACGGCACTCTCTCTGGGTCCTTCTCTGGCCTCCTGGGTGATGTTATGTGTTCTGGGTTCAGCTAGGAGGCCTGTGATTGGGTCTCATTGAAAAAAATGAAAAAATGCATACTCATCTGTCCCTGATGCTTTGCGTGTTCTGGTCCTTCTGCTGAATGGGTCTCTATCGGAGATCCGCTGAAGCCTCATGTGACTGCTGAAGCCAATCACCAAAGGGCCTGTGATGTCACTACATGTGAGATCACAAGTCCTCTTCCTGAGGTCGCCGATTGGCCTCAATGGTCACGTGATTGCTGAGGCCAGTCAGCAGCTTCAGCGGAACTCTGGAAGAGATCCAGGAGAAGCTTCCGGAGCAGAAGAACCGCGGGAGGACACAAGAGCATTGGGGACAGATGAGTATGCATTTTTTTTACATTTTTTTCACTGTCCCAGCTGATTTAAAAGTTTAAGGGGTTATCCAGTTTTGCCTGGACAGCCCCTTTAAGTTCACATCTGTGCCAGGTGTAATTTTGGAGCAGATCCATCATAATTTGTCAGATGACAAAGCAATGCAAGCCGACTTATTTGGCCATCGGTTCCAGTTTTAAAAAAATTGACATGTGTCGGACACCCAACGGACCCCATTGTGGTCAGTGGGATCTCTCACGCTCTTTTCATGTTCAGCACAGAATCCCTGACGAAGCAGAAGAATGGAGTGGAAAACACAAATGTGAATTAAACATAACCCTTTGCTCCATGCCTATGCTGAAATTTCCAGGAGTCAGGTAACAATAAATGAAGCTTGGTACAAGAAAGAAGTGGGTGTCCTCTGAAGAGTTGCACTGCCATGACTCGGACTTTGCACCTTATCTGTATAACTCTTGGAAAGTACAAAATTAGAAAAGCAATAGCAGAAATAATAACAATAAACAGCTGGTACAGATAATGTCCTTGATAATTTTTACCATTCATATCCTAGAAGCTGTAGATTATTAGTACAAGATTATGATTGCCATAAATTTGGGCCTGACAGTGCCTTGCTGGGGTTAAAAGGGTTAAACCCCCATGGGTCAAGCACACAGTTCCCACAGTTTATATAACCCCTTTCCCAGCTCCCTCCCCCTCACGCCCTGTTCCAAAGAGGAATCTGCCCTAGCGACCGTGAGCCGGAAACTAAAAATATCTCTTGGTTTATAAACACATCTTAATGAGAGCAGAGACAGCCAAGCTGGGGAGATGGAGAAAGCTGCCGGCTTTTTGGCAGGGCTGCGCTCTACCGATAAGATCACGCTCATACTTTAGAGGGGTGAGGGGTCTCTAATTCTGATACTGTGCCAGAACGTAACTGAATATGGGCTAAATGTACAAAGAGGATAGGAGGTCCGCTATACTGCCCATGTAACAGGCCAGTGACTCCCACTGTGCTCAATTAAACCTAAATAAACGCCAGTATAGGACTGGGAGGCCATAAACCACACACTGGCCCCATGGAATTCTCCCATAAAACGCAGCTTTTTATTCTGTGAAAGAAGCCCCCTCCATTTTTACTGTTTCATGATCTGCGGACTTCTGATGGAGAAACCCAGTCCTCCATGACAATGGGATGTGACAGTACAGCAGGGTCCACCTTGTAGATATAGTCGTGGCCACTCCCTTGTACATTATAAGGTCTGTTTTAGTTGCCACTTGTTAAAATCAGATCAATCTCTGGCATTTGGGAATTGTGGGGGAAGGGACTCCAAGATGTGGCATTGATTTAGGCCGCATGCATAGATATGGTCCGACCAATTTCAGATGGTCCCATGCACACAACCATCTTTAATGGTTCGTGTGAGGACTGTGAGCCTGGGCTCCAAAACTCAGGGCAGGTCCTATTTGCTTTCTGTCTTGCAGACCAGGCTCATTTATTGAAGTGCATGAGTCTATGAAAAGCTATCCATATGCTAGCCGTTATAATTTTTGACAGTTGTGTGCATGTAGTCAAAGGTATGGACAGTAGTAGCCACAGGCATCTATGGTGTGTATATGTCTTCCCATGTGTACAAAGAAATAGCTGGTCGTGGATGTCCACATGGGAGTCAAATGTTTCTAATCGACTGTCAAAGACTGCTTAGGAAATGTAATAGTAGAAGTGGCAAACCTATGCACGCTACAGTCCTATGAAAAAGTTTGGGCACCCCTATTAATCTTAATCATTTTTAGTTCTAAATATTTTGGCGTTTGCAACAGCCATTTCAGTTTGATATATCTAATAACTGATAGACACAGTAATATTTCAGGATTGAAATGAGGTTTATTGTACTAACAGAAAATGTGCAATATGCATTAAACCAAAATTTGACCGGTGCAAAAGTATGGGCACCTCAACAGAAAAGTGACATTAATATTTAGTAGATCCTCCTTTTGCAAAGATAACAGTCTCTAGTCACTTCCTGTAGCTTTTAATCAGTTCCTGGATCCTGGATGAAGGTATTTTGGACCATTCCTCTTTACAGAACAATTCAAGTTCAGTTAAGTTTGATGGTCGTCGAGCATGGACAGCCCGCTTCAAATCATCCCACAGATGTTCAATGATATTCAGGTCTGGGGACTGGGATGGCCATTCCAGAACATTGTAATTGTTCCTCTGCATGAATGCCTGAGGATTTGGAGCGGTGTTTTGGATCATTGTGTTGCTGAAATATCCATCCCCGAAGTAACTTCAACTTCGTCACTGATTCTTGAGCGTTATTCTTAAGAATCTGCTGATACTGAGTGGAATCCATGTGACCCTCAACTTTAACAAGATTCCCGCTGCCGGCATTGACCACACAGCCCCAAAGCATGATGGAACCTCCACCAAATTTTACAGTGGGTAGCAAGTGTTTTTCTTGGAATGCTGTTTTTTTTGGACTCCATGCATAACGCCTTTTTGTATGACCAAACAACTCAATCTTTGTTTCATCAGTCCACAGGACCTTCTTCCAAAATGAAGCTGGCTTGTCCAAATGTGCTTTTGCATACCTCAGGCGACTCTGTTTGTGGCGTGCTTGCAGAAACGGCTTCTTTCTCATCAGTCTCCCATAAAGCTTCCCCTTGTGCAAAGTGCGCTGTATTGTTGACCGATGCACAGTGACACCATCTGCAGCAAGATGATGCTGCAGCTCTTTGTAGGTGGTCGGTGGATTGTCCTTGACTGTTCTCACCATTCTTCTTCTCTGCCTTTCTGATATTTTTATTTGCTTGCCACTTCTGGGCTTAACAAGAACTGTCCCTGTGGTCTTCCATTTCCTTACTATGTTCCTCACAGTGGAAACTGACAGGTTAAATCTCTGAGACAACTTTTTGTATCCTTCCCCTGAACAACTATGTTGAACAATCTTTGTTTTCAGATCATTTGAGAGTGGGCTGTCTATGCTCGGCGACCATCAAACTGAACTGAACTTGAATTGTTTTGTAAAGAGGAATGGTCCAAAATCCCTTCATCCAGGATCCAGGAACTGATTAAAAACTACAGGAAGCGACTAGAGGCTGTTATCTTTGCAAAAGGAGGATCTACTAAATATTAATGTCACTTTTCTGTTGAGATGCCCATACTTTTGCACCGGTCATATTTTGGTTTAATGCATATTGCACATTTTATGTTAGTACAATAAACCTCATTTCAATCCTGAAATATTACTGTGTCTATCAGTTATTAGATATATCAAACTGTAATGGCTGTTGCAAACACCAAATTATTTAGAACTAAAAACGATTAAGATTAATAGGGGTGCCCAAACTTTTTCATAGAACTGTATATGGACATCATGGCGGCTCAGTGCTTACTCCAAATACAGACTGATTGGATACTTGGCTCTTCATGAAACTGGCCCCAGTTTATATATAAATTAGATTGTGAACTATGTTGAGGGATGATAGGTGGATGTGTTGTATGTCATAGGACTAAACTGTGACTCCTGTGGTCAGTGGTGATAGATAAGACACATTGGGCAGATTTATTAATACTCGTATTTTGCATACCAGTCTTACCCCTCATTCACATCTGTGTTGATATTCTGTTTGGGGAATTTACTTTCCTCTCCACATGACTTGTGCGGAGATCTTGCAGCAAGCACACGGACCCCATTATAGTCTACGGGGTCTGTATGCTTTTACTGCACAGTGCTTGCAAATGCGTTCAGTAGCCCGTTCGGGGGTCCCCATGCGGACTCTACGAAAGGATTACCAAACGCAGATGTGAACGAGGGGTTAATAAAGAACTCCACAGACACAAGTCGCACCTGAATTATCAAGAGGCTCTAAATCTGGTGTAGATTTCCAGCATAAGGGGGCATTCACACAGAGGATGTTGGCACTGATTCTGGCACGATAACTCGCGGCAGAATCAGTGCTGAAAAAAAGACTCCCATTGATTTCAATGGGTTCCGTTTTCCGCGCGGAACCTATTGAAATCAATGGGAGGTTTTTTGTCCCATTGATTTCAATGGGTTCCATGCGGAAAACGGAACCAGTTGAGGTCAATGGGAGTCTTTTTTTCAGCGCTTTTCACAGAACGTCTGCAGAGGTTTCCTCTGCGAACTTTCTGCTTCTATTATACCTATAGGGAAACCACCAGCATTTCTATAGGTAAAATTGACATTTTGTGATTTCCTAAATCGCAACGGTTTTGGAAATTGCAGCATTTCTGCTGTGCATATTTTTCTGCAAAGTGTGGATAGGATTCGCTATAGACGGAGGGGATTTACGCCACTTGGGGTACTAACTCACACCAGAAAACTGTGATGAATAATAAGAAATATGTTGGGCTGCCGCAAGAGGAGCCAAAGAAGGAGTTGTTATACTAGTGCTTGCCAGTAGTGGGGGCATTATACTATGTTGTGGCCAGTAGAGGGGGTGTAATACCATGTAGGGGTCAGTAGAGGGGGTGTTATGACATGTGAAGGTCAGTAGGTGGTTGTTATACCATGTGGGGTCCAGGAAATGGGTCATTATACTGTGTTGGGAGCCAAGAAAGGGATCATTATTCCATGTGGCGGTCGGGAAAAGGGGCAATCTACTGTGTAGGGGCCAGGGAAGGGGGCATTATACCATGTGGGGGGTCCAGTCAAAAGCTTGCTATGGGCCTAGTCTTTCCTAGTTATGCCCCTGTATAGAGTAAAGCCACTGGACGGCAGGAACTCCCAGCTACACACTGTCCAATCAGTAGTGACTGTGCAGGGCCACACCCACGTGACAAGATGAATTGTGACACCAAGTAATCAATAACAACACAATGCTATACAATACAAAAAGGCTTTATTGGCACGTCCAAATAGGTATTTGGCATTGCCAAAGCAAGTAGAGTGGGTGGGGATGGGGTGGAGTGGGTGGTTTGGGGTACAATAGTCCTTGGGGTCTCGTTGTTCTCCTTGTTTGGTGGCAGGTGGACAATGGACATGTGGTGGGTATGGGCAGGCGTAGGGTGGGTGGGTTGTTTGATTTGGGGTATAATAGTCCTTTCCCCTCACCAAGGAATAAGAGCATGTAGATACAGCCTGAGAAGAGCTCTAAGAATCGCCGCTCCAGAATAGCTGTATTAGAGACAATACAATTATTTAGCAACAGACCTGTCATAGAAGCCAACAGGTCCGCTTTAAAGATGCAGTGTGTTCAGGCCAGGCAGAGCGCTCTGGATCCCAGCAGTGCAGCTGGCCTGGCAGGGAAGGGGTTAGGCCAGGGGTCTGTGTGTTTATACTGTGTGTAATAGCAGAGCAGGCTTTGGCAGGCTGATGTGTGAGTGGAGTGCGCACAGCTGCTCCCTACACTGTACCTGTTATGAATGGGAGATGCAGCAGAGCTCAGGGCGTGTGAGCTTGTCATGTTACTCTGCAGATATCTCAGTAACAGACACATCATTTTCCAGTCATAAAGATCTAGGATTGTGTCAGCCAGTCAGGGGGAGGCTTGTCTATGAAAGATGGTGAGGGGGATACAAGAAAACATTATATACACGTAGGAAAAAAAACGCAAGACATGAGAAGAAGAATACTAGTGATTTATGGACGCTTTTCTAGTCTATAAAACAATCCATATATATTTACTATTAGGAATGACTTTCCATAAGATCAGCACACTTTTCTCCTGAAATACTCTGTGCAGCTGGGGGGGTTGCTTTTTCACTATGTAACTACTGATTCCATAAAACACATATTCTACAAGGTTATAGATTACTTCATCATACAACGCCTCGCACCCCCTTTCCTAATCCCTTTGGATTCAGAGCTGAACCTAACATGGTTCTCCCGTTTTGGCCACGTGACTGAAGTGATTCGGCTTTAGATCAGAATTTGGTCATGTCATAGCCATTTTATAAATTGTAGTAGTCACGAGGACAGGCCTCGATATCCCAGGGTCTGTCTGATCTGGGGTCACAGCTGATAAAACACTTTCCTATGAAGAAGCAGCTGACACCACAATACAAGTTGTTATTATTATTACTGTATATTTATAAAGCGCCCACAGTTTTCCATATAATACAGAAAAGTGGGGGAGTGAAAGGGGTCAGAAGTCCCAGGATGGGGTGTAGCCATTTTTTAATACTCAGCCCTGATACTACTACATGGATTGTCTCACTTGCTGCTATCATTGTGAGGTCATGACACAGAGTTATGGGGGTGCAGGCAGTTACAGGGGTCCCCTTGTGACATTCCGCCACATTGTTTCATATATTGGAAGAACTATAAGAGATAACATCTGGATGCCCTGGTGGCTGCCCAGCCACTGTAGGGTTAACGCTCTGGGGAGCGGTGGCAGTACATGGGCTCTCTGGCTTGTTTCAGCAGGGGAAGTGTGTGCTAGGCTGATTAGACAGAAGGCTTCCTCCTTTCCCATAACCTCCAGACCCCCAGTGGCCTGAATGTTTAAAGCCGCCTGCCATGTTTTTCCCTTTATTTTATGCTGTTTATTTTTGGTGAGGGGAGGAGACAATAACTGCACGCTGCTTCTCTCCCACTCACTCCATAAAGCCGCACCTCTTCATTCATGAACCATTCAGATATCTATGGAATAACTCATCAGACGTGGAAGATTCCTGCAATATCTACCTTCACTCACTGTATCCTCACAGGCCTCGCTCATGTTCTGTACTATAGATGAGCGAATAGTATTTGAAACTGCAGTTTGGAATACCTCGCTCCATAGGAATGAATGGGAGCGGGCGCCACCAACAGGCGCTTAACCCCTTGCAGTTCGCCCGCTCCCATTCATTTCTATGGGAGCGAGTTATTAGAAACTGCAGTTTCAAATACTATTCGCTCATCTCTATTCTGTACAGTTTGTAAAGTATAGTGACGGAAAGAAAGGGGATGGTGCACCAAAAATATAAAGCACCAATGTATATATTAAGTGTATCGAGTATATATCAGACCGAGGGCGGCCGTGAGCGCCGGTGAGCGTTTTATGCTCTCTGCGGCAAAACCGTTTTAAAAAAAAAAAAAAAGACACAAAGTCCTGCATGTCCAATTCTGTGTCTGATTAAAAAAGAAACGGTTTTGCTGCGGAGATCATAAAACACCCACCGGCGCTCACGGTCGGACAAGTGAATGGGTTTGAAAAAAGCCTGCAGGTTTCCGTCTCCTGTCCAGTTTCGAGCAGGAAATGGAAACCTGCAGAACGGAGGCTGGGACGCAAATGTGAACCCGGCCTTAGTTTATGAGGTTTAATCAGAAATTATTTCTCTGCTGTATAAGATGAGATGACACTGAAGTTCAACTTCTTTCCAACTCCAAAGATAGGAGTAAAATAGGCTTTCTAAAGGCTATTCCAAAGTGTCATTAGTTTAAAATGCATATCCCCAATGATAGAGCCCCTTTAAACTGTGGGTGCACCAAGAGAGGAACTTTATACTGTGAGGGAAATTGGAGACGAACATTATAATTTGGGGGCATATAATGTTAGGGTGACTGTAGGGAGCATCATATTATGTGGGGCACAAAAAGAAATGGATTGGAATGGGCGGAGTCAACATAGAAGTGGGTAAAGCTAAATTTGCCGCAATGCCTTAGGTACGTGACAAATTCTGTACCTCTTTCTGTCCTTTGAAAGTTGGGAGATATGCTTCAGCCCTGTGCCCATTATGTCTCAAGTTTGGCTAAACTGAAATTTAGCCAGACACAATGAACATCTGTGTTTGGCTACATTTCTCCTTTCTATATGCACATTCTAAGTTTTGAATATAAAACTATCAACAATTACCCCGTAGTGTGAAAGTTCCCATTTTCAATGGTCATGAGGTCTAGACAAAAGACCTATGCTCATGTGTAACTCCCTTTCCCCTACACAGATGCCAGTTAGCAGTTGTAGAATAGGCTCTGTAGCTGTACATGATCCATTATGGGTCCTGAGTGCAACTCAAAGTTCTATTGGTTAATAGTAACTGAATACAATGTTATGATACATGTACACCCCCACATTTATTGATGTAACATATCTGAAGTCACTATTTCTTGGCTACTCCCAAATATCTTTGTAATCTCTGATGCTGCTCTATCAGCATCTCTTGGCTTGTGCTGCTACATGGTCCCATCTTGCCTGGTTAAAGCATCTCTCATGTTCTTATCCCTTCACACATAGACTTGTAAGTTTCCCCCAGTTCCTTTACAAGGCTTCATTCCCACCAGCAACCCCCACTCCTGCTCTCCTATTCTCCACACAGCTGCACTGCTCCCAGATGAAGCCTTTAATGGAGCCTGGAGCCTGCGTCACTTCTAAACACGGCACATCTGGAGAGGGGGTTCATGTTGAAATGAATGGGCTGCGGATAGTGTCATCCCAATGGCTGGGAAAAGTCAGAATGAAGCAAGAGGGGGGTACGTTTGTTCTACATCAGTTTACTCCACCGGTGCTGAAAGGGTCACAGAGAACAAGCTTCACATAAAAATGATTCTGCAGAGGTTTACAATTCTCAGTCAGCTTAGACCGAGCAGGAAAATACCTAAGAAATGACATGTAACCGCAGCTGGACATGAAGAACACAGGACTGCACTAGGAATCCACTGGTTACATAATGATCATTTAATGATAACATCACAAATGAGCCGGAGAAGAGGAGAACAACCAGCAACCCATTCTAGTCCAGTGCATCTGATAAAATAAGACCATTACATAGTGGTTATACATCCATAGGCATTCATGTATTCCATTATCCAATAATACAGAAAGTCTGATCACCAGCACACCATCGTAATATAGTGTGGAATTTGGTATATCTGAAAGCAGAAGATAAAGACAGATTGCATTTTCAACTTCATCCAATAATTGACAATATCTGATATCCAAAACCTATTAGATCCCCTCCATGACAGCTTAAGGCTAGGGCCTGACGTGGCATAAATGCCGTGGTTTAGCCGTGGCAGAAACCCTGCAGCAAAAAAATGCCACATTCTAGCGAATCCCATCTACACATTACAGAAAAATACATGGAGGGGAAATGATGCAGTTTCCAAAACCATTGCTAGGTTGTAATTCTCAGCATGTCAGTTATACCTATGGGAATGTCTCCGGTTTCCCTATAGGTATAATTGAAGCAGAAAGTCTGCATGAGGAATACTCTGTGGACCTTCTGTGAAAAGTGCTGCACTTATGTGCTGTGGCCTGCTGCGTGGGGACTTAGCCTAAAGAGGTTATCTTCGCTTAACAATTGATGACCTAGTATTAGGAAATTAAATGGATTGGTACCTCCCTTACCAAACATACGTACATTTGTATAGCAGCTGTGCTTGGTATTACAGCTCAGCCCCATTCACGTGAATAGGACTGAGCTGCAAATAGGCCTTGTGAGTAGTGAACATGGTGACCTGTACTGTGAAACTGCTGTTAAAACAGCTGATAAGAGGGGATTGATCATGGGTGTTGGACCCCCGCTGACCATCAGCTGATGACCTGCACTAAGGATACGTCATCAAATAATAAGGCTCGCCAAACCACTTTAAGGAAATGTTAATCTCAGAGACAGAGGTGCTATATTCAATGGTATATGACTATACCATTCAGTTCAATGCCTGTGCATCCCTCAGCTACTTTACCATGGTCGCTCTGTCTTATGGTGGGATCATTCCTTGTAGTTTTGCTGATAACTAGTGCTTTACTCGGTTCCTATTCTGTAAAGCCTAACCGTGCCAACAGCCAGGACCCTGAACTACTTATCCTGTTTTCTTGGTATTTTAACATAGTAAAGGCTGTGAAGTCATGAATGGGAAACAAAGCCTGTGTGTATGAAGCCAGAGATGACCCACTTCGAGCCGCCCCAGGCCTTTCCCTCCCCAGAGCCAAACTGATTCATAACCAGTCTTAATGAGCACACAGAACGGCCCTATTCATATCAGGGCCGGGAGCCACCGCTTCTACTGCAACAGGCCGAAGAGAGGGGGCTGGGAGCTGGACATTACACTAAAAAGAGGGAGAAGAATGGAGACTCTCACAAACGGAGATGTGTGTCTTGTGAAGTCATGTGCAGCTGGATGGGAATCTATAAGGAATTGTCTCCTCTGTCATGTTAACTCCTATAGAGCCTGAGACTCTGCAATCTCATTATTAGTTGACTCCCTTGCAGCAATTTCTGAAGATGCTTCTCTAGGGGTTAACCACAAACTTCCAGGACTCCTCATGCTGAAACTGCAGCTCAATATGCTGTTATATGGCAGCAAATAAAGGTTTATGGGGCAGCTCTTCATTCCCAGTGCTTGAATGAGTCCTTGGCCTGAAAGCTTCAAGCACAAATATGATGGAATAATGTAGATCTGTGCAGGAGGAGAGACTCTCAAGGTCAAAGAGGACCTCTCGATATTCCACTGAAACACAAGATACCTGGTCACTGCCAGAAAATTGAAAAATCACAAATTCACATGCTTGTAACAATAGATAGGCTTGTAGTTAACATAGACCATATCTATACAGCTGCATCATGGGTACTGTTCCTGAAAAAGTTGGCAAGACAACCAATATGGAGGAGGTAGTAGTCACCTAGGTGTCCTAGTTGTAAATTTTTCAGTCCTGGGTCACTATAACTAGGCCAAGTCAGGTTTCCATTGGGGGTTAACGTTAAGAATTTGGGAAAGTCACGTAACGTCCCATGTGGAATCTATGTGCTTAGCCTTGGACAGACATAACAAGCATGAACCATCCCTATATAATATTTAGTAACCTGGAACCTGGGCTCAAGGCAAATCAGGAAATCCTGGGAGTTTTATCTCCCCACACCCAGGGGACACATAGGTTGATGCTTCCAGGCCATGGTGGGAGTAGTAGTTTCACAACTACTGAAAAGCTGCAGTTTGCATCTGTCAACATATGCTGGGAATAGTGACCACTGGAGAGCTGCAGGTAGCGTCTGGCAGAGCATGCTGGGAATAGTAGTTTTAGTAGTGGATGTAACAGTTGGAGGCATTTATGGCATGCAGGCAATATGACTCTACGAGTATAATATTAGGAAGTTCAGACCCTCCAGTGACCGCAGAGAGATGCTGCTTGTAGAATCATCTACATATTTCCCACTGCGGCTAAAGGAAGAGCAGGGAGATCTGGAAAACTCAGAAAAAGAATTGGCCGAGTTATAAATAGGATAAAAGGAAAGGAGAAAATTCCGGGTATTTGGCAGGATCCTCCATGAATGACTGTGAATGAGTGTGGAGCGTATGAATGAGCATGACTAGCTCCCATGTCCTGTGTGTCAGTGTGTGACTAAATAGTATTTGCGTGTTAAGGTTCGGAGGGTGGGATCCCTCTGCCGATCAGGAGAAGCGCAATACTTGGCCCATGGAAAACGTAGGATCTGTCAGGGGATGTGTGGCGTGTTTATATCTCTGATTGCTGAAGGAATGCGTGTATTTATATCACTAATAGGGAGGCCGAAGGAGTAAGGATGGGAGGGGGAGCTCCGAGCGCTGTCTTTAGCTTACATTTGATCAGATGCTTATCTAGAAGTTCCTGGCCTCAATGCAAAATTTTTAATGGGGCCCCTAAATACTGTTTGCCATTCAGTATATTTAATGTGGCAGAGGGAACTTTGGGGCCCCCCTCATGTTCCAGGGCCAACTGCTACCTCCGCAGACCTATAGCTACACCCTGCACTTGATACTTGTATTGCATTTTTACATAATTTTTCAACAGGAAAACTGCAAATGAAAATATTAATCTCTGAAGTATGAAATAAAAATTGTAAAAATACAATTACAGTCACATAATAAGAACTTTTGTTTTGTGGTTTCTATGCAGCTTTTTTTTTCTTTTTGCTATTTCACAGTCATATGTGTGAACTTAGGGTTCAGTTCTCATCTCTACAAGTCTCTTTTTTTTTAACAAGAAAATTTAGCAATCCGATACATATCATGAGGCGACAAATTATTCTATATATTATCTCATGTCCAGTCTAAAGATGCTTCTCTGCGGTCTTGGAGCAGGATTTCACTTAAGTATAACGTGATTTTACCAATCTTTTACCAATACATACAGTTATTTCCCAAAACAATCTCCCAGTTCCTGAAAAATGTATCTACATTATACCCTTCTAGACAAAGAAGACCAGTGCACTGTATTTCTAACACACCGAACCATCATCAATAGCTACAACGAAGAGTTAGGACAACTTGCAAGGAAATCACAAAACAGAGATAGAATTCCCAGACAAGAAGACAATAAGGTGACTGGCATATGCATATGTTTTATCAGTTCTACAGTCTAATTTTTAAAAATATATTTTCTCCAGTCACATTTAAAGCTGCATTCAGTAATCTACTTGTTTGACCTTAGAAACAAATAGTGGTGTTATTATGTTCAGTATTACATTCAGAATTACACTACTATCACATACACAGTGATGGACAGAATAGCCATTATAAGGTTGCTGTTTGGTTTATGACTGATTTAGGTTGCTCTCCGACCACTGATAAAGTCTAGTCTTTGGTAGATGTTGGCCCTGCACAGGCTGCCAGGTGTCGTCACAAGGACAAATGATAGAAACGCTGCTCAGACAGTGACAGGTTCAGCAACTGTCACACACTATAAGCTAGAAAAATGAGTAAAACTGAGATATGCCTTTACAGCGGGAGGATTGACTCACTGACCACAAGATAGCGTGATGAGCACAGCTAATCTGACAATAAACTGACAATAACTCCAGCATGTCACTGCATAGAGCCAGTGCACACAGCATTATCATTCTCTAGGGTTAGCAATAAAAATGGATTCAAAGCCATGTGAGATCATGTGACCACATCAACTAATCATTCTAGCAAAGTCCACATCCAGAGCCATTGGACTAAGAGGCCATGGAGCCCAGTGGTTAAAGAGGTTGTCCAGAATATATTTTTTTCTTTAAATTAGGCTGAAGTAAATGAAGTCTCTGGTGCCTCCTAGCGTGGTCCCTTCCTGCTGCTCCAATGTTTTCTTGTGGCAGAAGTCCTCATGGTCCTGCGTCCCTTTCCTTTAGCTGCTTATTGACCTCAGCAGTCACTTGCCAATTTATTAATATTATTTATTATGCTTACTTGTATAGCGCCATCATATTCCGCAGCACTTTACAGACATTGACAATTACTGTCCCATATAGGGCTCACAATCTACGGTCCCTATCAGTATGTCTTTGGAGTGTGGGAGGAAACCGGAGTACCCGGAGGAAACCCACACAAACACAGGGAGAACATACAAACTCCTTGCAGATGTTGTTCTAGGCAGAGATTCAAACCCAGGACCCCAGCGCTGCAAGGCTGCAGTGCTAACCACTGAGCCACCGTGCTGATCAGCAACCTCAGCGGCCAAGTGTAGCGGGGATTTCCGCAAGAGGAAAACATCAGTGCAGGAAGACTGGACCGCGTTGGGATGCATTGGGGACTGGTGAGGGTCAGTTCACATGTGAACCGTCCGCGCGGGTTTTGACACAGAGAGAGACGCGGCGAGCCGCGTCTCTCTCTGGTCAAAACGCGCCTGCCGCGACCATCGCGGTCGCAGCTTTACCCTCCTATGTCGGCTCAAATGAATGAGCTGACATAGGAGGGTGCTGTCGCTAGGCAGAAGCCGCGGAAGCCTGAAGATAGGACATGTCGCTTCTTTTCTCCGCTAGCAGCAGAAAAAAGAAGCCCGGCGGTCTGCATAGACCACCATTGTAAAGGGGCGGATTTTGAAGCGAAATCCGCTGTCAAAATCCGCCCCTTTGCCCAAGTGTGAACTAGCCCTGAGTATGTTTTTTTTTTCATCTTCTTCACCTCCCCTGACCTAATTTAAAATAAATAATTAAATATCCTGGACAACCCATTTAAGGTTACAGGTCCTTGTGAGAGGAACCTCTGAGACCCTATGACAATATTTCATGCTTCTGTCCTCTGGCAGCCAAGTATTTTCACAGGGTCCTGGATACCATATTGTAGGATCTCAGTGTACAGTATGCTGCTAAACTTATGGTGCACTAATAGTTTTGCTTAGGTAGTTATTAGGTTCATCCAGTAAGTTCTGAGAAGACACCAGAAGTCTCTTGTCAGCTTCCATAGGGGAAGGTTGTGTGCCTGAAAACTACTGCAACTGAGCTCTGAACATGCCAACCGACAGGACGGATAGGTCATCCTATATAGAGGGAGTGAGAGCAGAGAAACTGACACATATAGAGAACGATACAGGCCATAGCGCAGGCTGCTGTGCAGTGGATCTCTGCGTAAAATCTATACCTCCATTTATTGTGGAAACGGTTAGTTTCTCTATTGAATTGGTATTGAAGTTGTGTGAACTGTTTTCTTGCAACTATGAGTCTCCTGTGTGACTCTCCTGCTCTACCACTATGGGCACTCCAACACCAACCTGGATCAGGAGGGCTGAAGAGTATTAGGATGTCCCCTGGGAGAAGACTGCCACCACCATCAGGTACCATTCAGACCCCATCTGTTCTGCATCAGCCAAGGAGGAGAGCTTCAGAAATAGGTTGAGTATATAGCCACCATGAACAGTGCTATTTATATTAGTACTACGCCCAGTCTTTAAGTTCCATCCAATGAGTTGCTGCAAATTATTGAATGTATTGTGTTCAGTAAAATGAATAAATAATAAAAAGTAAAACAAAACAATAAATTGGGATAGCAAATGATATCAAATAATGGCAAGCAATGTAGGTTGCAAGCAAAAGATTCACTGTTTTAGTTTACTAGATTACTTGGGTGCTTGGTCTTGGAACACGCCAATCCCGTTATTACTCTCTTGATATGCACTGGATTCTTAACCCATGAATCTGATTTTTCAGCAGTATCGGGACCAAGAAGCATCCTTATCTATACACCTGCAAAGTAGTTGTGCCTTAAGCCTTAAAAAGCTTAATATAAAACAATATAAGCTGTTTTTCTCTGGTATCACCCATTTGACTTTACTGCCCTATTTGCTTTTAGTTGCATTTTTTCTCTAACATCCTGTATAATAAAAATCTTCCATTCATCATTTTCAGGGTATTAAAATACTCACAAGTGCAAGGATGAATCTCTTACAAAAAGACACAACTGAATATAAAAAAAAAAAAAAGTTTGACTTGGGGTAGCATGTACTCAACGTGATTTATTACTGTTACCCAGAACAGCCTTTATTGAGTCGGGTAGCTGGGGTTCATGGGAATAAAACACTTTTTTTTATTGATAGGTTAATAAACTATCACCGCTCTCATCCAGCTTTCTAGTGCCCAGTCTATGTATCCTCTCCCTCTTCCTCTGCTGTGATTGATATGTATACTGTCTGGTCCTGTGCGCCAGAACAGGAAAGAAGCTCTTTGGTGTGATAACAGCAATGGTGATGCCCTTGTTGCACCAAACACCTCATTAGCATATCAGGAAAAAAAAAGTTAAAATCAAGAAGCAAAAATTTTTTTTATTTACTTAAACTCAGTTATCTGGCTGTGCTTATAGTTCAGTAGGACTAATATAGGAGAAGGGAAAGGGGAAATATACTCAGCCCTCCAAAGAAAAAGTCTTGCAATATCCAAGTTCCAGTCCAAGTTTTAGGTGTTCAGCAAGGAATGAACCTCCTCGGCACAAGGTGGATAGATAACGTCAAAAAAGTGGATGGATCCAGCCGATAGAATGAATAAGACGTAACTTTTATTTGCTCACAACATGATAAAACGTTTCATCACAGCCCAGCTTGAGCTACTTTCCTCTCTGAATGATTCGTGCGGACATTGCACGGAAAACATTATAGTCTATTGGGTTCATGTGCTTTCATTGCTCACCGCTTGTCTATGCGTTTGGTATTCCATTCGGGGGGTCCCCAAGCGGAATCCCCAAATGGACATACCGAACGCAGATCTGAACCAGGCCTAAGTACTAAGTACCAATTTATAAGAACAAAAGAAAAGAAAAATCCTGGTGGCGCACACCAAAAAACGTTGTATATATTTTTGAATTTATTAGGATAACGTTTTTTGGTGTGCGCCACCAGGTTTTTACTTTTCTTTTGTTCTTATAGTCTCCTACCGATTGTACGTTTCCAGCCAGTCGGTCAACTAGGGTGTGCAGCCATCTCCTATACTTACCATTATAAAGCCATTTGGCTTATGACGATTTTACTATTGTTAGACTTTTTTTTTTTTGGTTTTTGATCATGGGGAGCGCATTAATCTGAATTTATTTATTTTTTTGTTGCTAAATACAAGTACAAATTTATGGTGTAGTAAACAATTCCAGCTGTAAAACACAAATTAACAGCAACACTTTTTGTAAGATGATGACTAAACTCTGACAATTTTCAGTTTATAGTGAACACCTTCCTCCATCCGTGGTCAGTATGTAAGAGTCTGAGAATGGACAGAATGCATGCTATAGATATATAAAATATACCTGCTACATCTGCTTCACATGGAACTTCCTGGAATGTACACTCTTTCCACAATGTATGACTCCACTTAGGTTGATTCTCATGAACTGGAAATCCATACGGCATGTAAGGAGCTTGGAAAGTGGAATTCTGCAAATATAGAAGAAAAGGGAAAGGTTCGGTTTGGGTTCCACTCTACAAGGCAAAGTAGGGGATCCATATATAACAAGTATGGACATTCACCAATCAGCTCTTCTGCCATTCAGTACTGGGGCTACAGCCTCACCCACCAACCGGAGCAAAAACTGCACTGATTTTAGGGTTACAGTTTGCATTATACAATACATCGGAGCTGCACTTACTCTTCTGCTATCACTGTTTATACAGTCCTATGAAAAAGTTTGGGCACCCCTATTAATCTTAATCATTTTTAGTTCTAAATATTTTGGTATTTGCAACAGCCATTTCAGTTTGATCTATCTAATAACTGATGGACACAGTAATATTTCAGGATTGAAATGAGGTTTATTGTACTAACAGAAAATGTGCAATATGCATTAAACCAAAATTTGACCGGTGCAAAAGTATGGGCACCTCAACAGAAAAGTGACATTAATATTTAGTAGATCCTCCTTTTGCAAAGATAACAGCCTCTAGTCGCTTCCTGTAGCTTTTAATCAGTTCCTGGATCCTGGATAAAGGTATTTTGGCCAAACAATTCAAGTTCAGTTAAGTTAGATGGTCGCCGAGCATGGACAGCCCGCTTCAAATCATCCCACAGATGTTCAATGATATTCAGGTCTGGGGACTGGGATGGCCATTCCAGAACATTGTAATTGTTCCTCTGCATGAATGCCTGAGTTGATTTGGAGCAGTGTTTTGGATCATTGTCTTGCTGAAATATCCATCCCTGGCGTAACTTCAACTTCGTCACTGATTCTTGAACATTATTCTCAAGAATCTGCTAATACTGAGTGGAATCCATGCGACCCTCAACTTTAACAAGATTCCCGGTGCCGGCATTGGCCACACAGCCCCAAAGCATGATGGAACCTCCACCAAATTTTACAGTGGGTAGCATGTGTTTTTCTTGGAATGCTGTTTCTTTTTGGACGCCATGCATAACGCCTTTTATTTATAACCAAACAACTCAATCTTTGTTTCCAAAATGAAGTTGGCTTCTCCAAATGTGCTTTTGCATACCTCAGGCAACTCTATTTGTGGCGTACGTGCAGAAACGGCTTTTTTCTCATCACTCTCCCATACAGCTTCTCCTTGTGCAAAGTGCGCTGTATTGCTGACTGATGCACAGTGACACCATCTGCAGCAAGATGATGCTGCAGCTCTTTGGAGGTGGTCTGTGGATTGTCCTTCACTGTTCTCACCATTTTTCTTCTCTGCCTTTCTGATATTTTTCTTGGCCTGCCACTTCTGGGCTTAACAAGAACTGTCCCTGTGGTCTTCCATTTCCTTACTATGTTCCTCACAGTGGAAACTGACAGGTTAAATCTCTGAGACAACGTTTTGTATCCTTCCCCTGAACAACTATGTTGAACAATCTTTGTTTTCAGATCATTTGAGAGCGGGCTGTCCATGTTCGGCGACCATCTAACTTAACTGAACTTGAATTGTTTTGTAGAAAGAAATGGTCCAAAATACCTTCATCCAGGATCCAGGAACTGATTAAAAGCTACAAGAAGCAACTAGAGGCTGTTATCTTTGCAAAAGGAGGATCTACTAAATATTAATGTCACTTTTCTGTTGAGGTGCCCATATTTTTGCACCGGTCAAATTTTGGTTTAATGCATATTGCACATTTTTTGTTAGTACAATAAACCTAATTTCAATCCTGAAATATTACTGTGTCCATCAGTTATTAGATATATCATACTGAAATGGCTGCTGCAAACACCAAAATATTTAGAACTAAAAATGATTAAGATTAATAGGGGTGCCCAAACTTTTTCATAGGACTGTATATGTTACTGTTTCTTTGATAAATGTGGGTAGTATGCATAATAGCCAATAAAGGTAGTTAATGTGATAAATAATTATATTTTAAGGAATTAATCACATTAACGTGTTATTATTATGTTACACTTTTGCAGGTTTGAACCTGTCTGTTCCTGATGTCTACAGAGGTTGAAGTGATGCCAGGTACATTCTTGGAGTCATTCTACTGGTGGATGCTGATGGCTAGATGTAGGAGACTGGCACTAAGAAAGGACGATTAGCTCAAAAGTATTCTAGGAACCAGTTTGCTATTTGTAAGAAGAATTTAATTTCAAAAGAAGAAGTTCCAGATGTAATTGTGACTCTAAGTGAGTGTGCCAGGAAATCTTCAATCACAGGTGGTCAAGGTTTCAAAAGATGTAACTGCAGGGGAAAATGTCTTTCAGGAAAATGTAGCTGCAAGAAGCCGGGGTTACTATGTAATTCCACCTGCCAGGACAGTTGCAGTGTTGTAACAAGTAGAAGATTGTTTGTTTACAAATGGTGAGAATAAAAAAAATTTCATTGAATAAAACATTGTCTTTTTATTTTACAAGCACTTTTGGTACTTCCTAAATATTGTCATTTATCACTTCAGCCAAGAGGGTTTGGGTTATATGTAAAATAACCGGATAAAATAATAAATTGACGGCATATCATCACATTAACCACCTTTATTGGTTATTATGTATAATACCCAGATATTATACATACTAACACATTTACGCAGCGTTCACACCTGCGCCCCAGTCTACGCTTTCAGTTTCCGTCTTCCACTGACAGAAGACGGAAACCTGACAGACCGTGTCCGGCCGTGAGCGTTTTGTGCTCTCCACAGTGAAACCGTTTTTTTTTAAACCAGACACAAAGTCCTGCATGTCCGACTTTGTGTCCGGTTAAAAAAAACAAACAAACTGGTTTTGCTGCACAAAGTGCTCACTGGCGCTCATGGCCGGATACTTTCCAAACCCATTCATTTGAATGGGTTTGAAAAATGCCTGCAGGTTTCCGTCTCCTGCCCAGATTCAAATGCAAATCAGGCTAGGTTCATATACGCGTTGGAGTCTCTGTATGAGACTCGCCGCAGTTTCCGCTTGAAATCCATGGAGAAAAAAGTCCTGCATAGGATCTGAGGGTGTCCTTTGGATACCGCTTTTTAAGCAGACAGGCTCTCCATCTTTTGGGTCCCCATGCAGACCCTAACAAAGGAGAGCTGAACGCTGCTGTGTACCTAGTGTCACTAGAGCAAGGTCTGTGCAGATACTGCTTAGAATGGCTACTAACCTTCAGCAAGCGTTGCATAAATAAATAGTACAAGCAAATAGAACATAGAAAAATACCACTTATTAGGCTGTTTGTTGCCATCCCCCTACCTCCTAAACACTTTACTCACTCTGAAATCTATGCAGAATCTGTCTTGGTCTTTCAAAACAGACTGTTGGCTTGCTTGTATGAAATTACATGTAGCCCATAGAATTCTATGGAGAGAGGAAAAGGAAGCAGGAGCCAAGTAAGAGAGACAAGCACAGACACATGTACAGACATGGTGCTGCAGCTAAATGTAAGTTTCCTATTTCATCACAAGTGCTTTATTCACATCAATGCTGCACAATACTTCTCTATAATGTCCTATCTGTTGCTTCTGAGTAAAAGAGTGTTAAGAGGCATAAACTTCTTTTCTCCATGTGTATTGGAGATATAGTAGCTAGGATGAACTGAGAATTTGAGACAGAGACTGCAGAGGGAAAAAAAAACTAGTAAAAAATACAGTATAAAGTCATACACTGTCCATAAATAGCATTATTCCTCCTCAGGTTCACACAGCTGCTTTGTTGCTTTTCTTCAAAAATTCCTGAAAATTCTCCCATTGAGTTCAGTGGGGGTCAGCCTGCTTATCTTTTCAGTGCTGTTTTTTGCAGCTATATGAAAAAAGATGCATCAGGCAGAGAAAATGCTCTAAATCCTATTGAAATCAATGGGACACCTACAAAAATTCTTTAAAAAAAGAAAACTTCATAAAATGCACTGTTTAAAAAAAGTTTTTAAAAAATATGCTACTTTTTGAAACGGCTTTTTTAAGGTTGAAAAAAGAAGCAATCTGCACCCTACTGAAGGTTGAGAACACTTCAAATGATACATTTTTGTTCTAGGAATCCAAACTAAACAATACTGGATCCCCACTCAATTTCTTTGCCTGCAGGGACCAGAGAGACCTAGAGACGTATCATTCCGGTACTCAGTACAAGAATTTTATTGCTATAGAGGTCTCCATTACACTTGTGGTTAGGAACCGATGTGCGGCAATGAAGCTTTCATCAACATAGAATACTTCATACAACACAAGATAGGCCGTTTCCTGTTGTTCTGCAGGTGCACAGACGTCTGATCTGCACAGTTTCTCTTTGCCTGACAAATGTAAAAATTCTTAAGGTTACTGTAAAGTAGGTCATAGAAGCAGGAAACAGTCAATAGATTACTTTATATTTAAGTGACTGTTACAGAGCTGAAAAGCTCTGCCCCCATCCAATATATGCGATTATATGATGCTCAATATATCATGTGAAAAGTCATCTTCTATATGGAGAGCTGCGTTCTTTTGTGTAGTACTTAAGGCCTGCCTATGGGCCCTCTGAAGTTTAGACCTGGGTGAGCAAAACAGTGTGTGAGAATGTAAAATATCACTTCCTATAAAACCACAGACAGACAGTGATCCACTCAAACCTGAGCCTATGACCAAGTGACATAACTACTAATCTAAGAGTAGGCTGTCTGTCATCCCAGAGACACGGCACTCCAGCTACTATGCAGATATGTAATAAATGGAGCAGTACAGAAGTTCAGTATGGACTACATAGGGGTTTATCAGTGCTTCCTTGCAGGCAATAAACAGGTTGCATTGTTAAATTCACTCCTTTTTCTTCCACTCAGATAAATGGCACCAGGAGTCTCAGGTGACCTCAGGTTTCCACATCCTTATATTAAAATAACACGTCCTCTCGGCCCAACTGCTTGTTTCTGGGAAGGTCAGGATGGTGAACAACTGCAAAACCCCAAATAATTGTCTTTATGTCTATGCCCAAATTGGGTCACTATAATATGATGGTATCATTACCAGATATAGGAGTTGATGTACTGAAGACAAGGGGTCTGGGACATCAATAACTGCACATATTATAAACCATAAAGCTAAACATGAAAGAATGAGGAAAATTCACAAAATTCACAGCTACTCTAGATATGACTAAGACACGTGCACCCATCAGGAACCGATACACTGCTGAAAGGGAAACTCAGTTTCTAATAGAAGTTTCCTGTAACCTGCCTGTGCAGTCATTTACTTATCTTACTGTCACTGATGCCATAACCGGAGCAGTAATATTAATGTGTGGCACAAATACCCCGAGACCCTGAATGTAAAGAGCTAATCCACAGAAAACAGTAATATGTATTATTCATTTATTAATGTAAATCATTTATAAATCCATAGAAACATGCTAACTCCCTCCATGTCCTTCCTTCCTCCACATTGGTCTGTGGACTGAGAGTACACTCAGTGTCCCAGTAATTACTTAAAGACACTTTTGGGGAATTTTTTTTTTTTTTTTAACTTAAATGCATGAAATGGAAAACATTATTGTATATATACAGTATATTGTAATATTATTGTATATTATTGTATATATATATATATATATATATATATATATATATATATATATATTGTAATATAGTTTACTTTGCAAATTTGCACAATTTTTCAACTGCAGCATCATGGTATGTATCGCACTACATTTCAAGCTGCAAAATGCTCTATGTAGTTAAAGGGGTTGTCCCATCACAAGGATCCTATCTATACTGCTTGTTAATGTGGATGTAAGACTTTTCTTAAATATATTGCTTCAGCAAAACTGCTTTGTTTGTCCACTATCTTACTTTATTCAATTTTTTTTGACACATCCCTTGACTTATCTGGTCATAAGTCAAGTGATGTATCTGCTGCTCTGAGGGGGGAGGGAGTAGGGGCTAAGTGCACGGGAGCGAGCCTGGAGGGGGGGGGGGTAGTTTACCCTTTGGGAGTAAGGGACCGCCAATACAGACTGTGCCGGCGTCTACACTCCCCGGCATCCGCCTCTCTATTACAGCGGATGCCGGGGAGTGTAGACGTCGACATAGGTGCCTGCAACATCGCTATGCTCCTGCCCTGCATGAAGCCAGCAGTGGCAGGAGCGATGCTCCTATTCCAGAGGTGAGGGGGGCGGAGGAGCGGAATAACAGGAGCTCCTGCCGCTGCTGGCTTCATGCAGGGCAGGAGCATAGTGATGTTGCAGGCATCTGTGCCGGCGTCTATACTCCGCGGCATCCGTCTTTCTATTACAGCGGATGCCAGGTCTGTATTCACATATGCAAAGCCCTGCGTGCACGCTCATAGATGGCGAGACCAGTCAGTTCTCCAGCCTTCACAATGCGAATACAGACCCGGCTTCCGCCGGGTCTGTATTCACATTGTGAAGGCTAGACTGGTTTCACTATCTATGAGCGTGCACGCAGGGCCAGCGGCATCTCGCCGCTGGCTTTGCATATGTAACCCCACCCACCAATGATGCAACAAAGCCGGAAGACAGAAGATTTTACAGCAACGAAGACTGGTGAGTATGCGACGTGGGAATACCCCTTTAAATACACAGTCTCTCTCCTCTTCTGAACAGTCTTCCAAGCTGATTTATTAGCAAATAAAAGCTCAGCTTAGGAAATCAATTAGAGGTGGTCAGAAAGGGGCAAGAGACGGAGCTATTGGACAGTCTGATAGATTTCACTGTACGAGGAGCTTGCTATGTATTGTGAAATATCAAAGCTCCTGAAGCCAGTGCAATCAGTACAAAATGGTGCAAATTTTTAAAATAAAATCCTATTGCAAAAATGCTTTGACTGCAAAATATACACATAAAGAATGCATTGCCTGTACAGTTTATTTTACAATACAAAGCCTGATGGGTAATTGTATACTGCAATTTGGTGCAGTTTTTCTCTCTCTCATGCCCAGTCCTCTCTGATCAGATAAGTGGAAACTAAGATGCTGTAAAGTCTGCCATACTCTGTACTCTGAAAGCAGAGGAGAATCTGTTCTATGACTCACCCAGAAGCTGCAGCAGGTTCATATATGACATTATAGACAACTACTGATTTGTATTGATATGAATGAAGCAGATGGGTGAGATGCAATTGAATTTTAGCTGCTTGCTGTCTCTTTTGTACCTCTGTCTCTTTTTTCTCTTACTGCCACCACAGACAGCTATTCTACACTGTAATATGACAGTCACACCACTGCAAGCTTTAGATTTGCTCTAGCAGATATTTTAAAATGAAAGTTAGGCAGGAAGAGGGGAACAAGAAAATAACCATTTGGAGAAAGAAGCATTTATATCTGATGTGACACACTACAAAGTTTCTTATATTCATTACTTTTATTAATTTATGTATAATCTATGAAAATTTACTTAGTGACCATCTAAGGACAATTTCACACTTTGCATCTCACTGCAGCAAAAAACCTATATAAGGAATCTTAAAGGGGCTCTATCATTGGGAAAAGTCATTTTTAACTAATCACATCCTTGCATAGCCTTTAGAAAGGCTATTCAACACCTACTTTTAGTATGTAAATTGCTTCAGTGGTTTCTGAATAAGTCCATTTTTATTCATATGCTAATGAGCTTCCAGCCAGCACAGGAAGTTCCCAGCAGCAGTCGTCTCTGCTATTATCTCCTATGTGTGTGTGTGCAAACAGGGAGTCATCATTATCATCATCTGCAGTCGCCTGTGCTGTATACAACCCATAGGAAACAATAGCAAAGAGGGTGCACAATGCATCGTGCACCAGTCAAATTAGCATATGAATAAAAATGGATTTATTGAAAAACCACTGAGGCAATTTACATACTAAAGGTAGGTGTGGAATAACCTTTCTAAAGGCTATGCAAGTATGTGATTAGTTAAAAATGACTTTTCCGAGTGATAGAGCCCCTTTAATTGTACTCTGCAGTTTGTAAGGATGTGTGTCACTGTCTCAGAACTGGAATCCTTCTTCATGTTCTTTCATCACAGACTTTTACTCTCCCCTGTAGAAACGCGTTGTGACTTCCTATGCACCTTTTCTAGTACTGATTCCTACAACTGCTCCTGCATGTAACATGTAATGTTGTGTTTGTTTCAATGGAGCGACAGTGGGTAAATCTGAAATATATGTATGTGTCCCTCTCATTAGAACAATCCTTCAAACTGGAGAGTTATGGACTCTGCAGGCTTTTTTCCCAAGCTGTAATTCCACTTGTGGTTAATGACTTTATATCAAAAACGGAATGTGCCGCGTAAGATGGGGGCCAAGGAATTCTGGACTTATAATAAAGACGATGAGACAGATTGTGTATATCATCTCTGCTTAAGTGTACTAAGCAGAGGACCAAAAATGTTGAGCAACAGTCCCAAGGAGCTTTTCTCCCATTTGGGAATAGTGCCAGGTCCTATAAAGAGAAAAAGGCGTCTGTGTCCAGCCAAAGTCAAACAACACAAGAAACAAAGAATCTTAACAATGAGCAGCAAAGAATTGGAACAATGTAAGGATTTCATAAACAAGTATGGAAGACTGCGAGAGGTCAGCAGGCAAATAAACTCTCATAGAAGACAATGTAAACCCATAAGTGCCAAGGATTGTGAGAACATGAAGGAAACAGAACAATGTACTAAAGCAAGGAAGGAGAACCACCTTCCAAGGATCAGCAGAAAACAGTGACAGGAAAGTATGTGGGACGTCTATAAGATGAAGGTTAATTCACAAATAATTTTTTAGTTCTTACAGACATCACATTTTACATATGCAATGAGAACCAGAGAATAGAAATGAAATTAAGCTGGGCCTTCATTCTCTATCGTGACCTCAATGTCTCTCTAATCTAATACTAGGAGATATTAAAGTACTAGCCTCTGCGTGTTGTTGGCATCGATAATCCTCCTGCTTCGGCGTTTTCGGCAGCTGTCAAGCTGGCCTGCCGCTAAACTCATTACTCACGTTGTGCCCGTGATTGTTCCGGCATCATAGCAGCTCCTGGGACACCATATATTGGTGCGTGTTGTTGGCACCGATGATCCCCATCAGCTCTGCTTGAGGAGAACTTTGTTGACTTCTGGCTACATTCATAGCTATCGTTGTTTTAGAATTTTGCAACAAATTAGATTTTCTTTTTCCCCGACATGTTTAAAAGTAGCAAACTGCCAATTTAGATTAAAGGTGTTTTCCCATCCAGTGGGTCAGCATGTTGCCTGGAGATGATCAGATAATATGCAAATGCATGTACTCAATCCACTGAGGGTTAGCTGAGTGTTTACACAGAGAGATAACAGACATGGCTTTAGCAGAACCTGAGATAAGCTGCTGCAACAGGAGTGTAATATAGTACATAGTCGTGAAATTATGTCATTTACCGGGATAAAAAGTAGCCTATATTTTAATCGAGGTTACAAGCTATCTATGTGCCAAATTTCATTCAAATCCGTTCAGCCATTTTTGCGTGATTGAGGAACAAACCTCCAAACATCCAAACATACATATATTAGTAGGATTTCAGAAGGAAGTCAGGATTTCAGTATTCTACATGGTACAATAGACTGTGGGGCATAATAGAGGTTGCAGGGGGGCCGCTGTGGGGCATAATAGAGGTTACAGGGGCCATAGTGGAGCCTTCAGACCCCTGAGTATAATAATCGGAGCCCCAGGGGAGATGAGAGAACATAATAAACACTGTTACTCACCTCTCCGGGATCCAATGTTAAAGAGGACCTTTCATGGGTTTGGGCAAAGGCAGTTCTATATACCGCTGGGAAGCCGACAGTGCACTGAATTCAGCGCACTGTCGGCTTTCCTGATCTGTCCCCCGGGTGAAGAGCTATCGGTGCCGGTACTGTAGCTCTTCACAGTGCTATTATTATACTCTGGGGTTTCTGGGGAAATCTAATAATTAGATACATGAAGGGACAGCACAAAGAACTTTCTAATGATCTTTATACTCCTATGCCAGTGACAGTGACAAAGGGACATCCTCTACGTCTGGAGGAGAGAAAGTTTCACCAGCAGGAGGGGATTCTTGATGATGGTGAATTCATTGGACAAGTTCAAAGAGGGCCTGGATGCTTTTCTTAAACAGAACAATATTACAGGTTATGGATTCTAAATTTTAAGGACACGTTGATCCAGGGTTTTTATACTGACTGCCAGATTGGAGTCAAGAAGGAATTTATTCCCTGAGATGAGGCAATTGGCATAAATCTCATGAGTATAGAGTATATAACATAGGATCAGTACTGCATAAGAAATGTATATAAACAGTGACAGCAGTGGGGCAATTGGCATAAACCTCATGGATCAATTGGCCTTCCTGTGGATAAACAGTGTAGTGGATTGTTGGGTTATAGGTTGGACCTGATGGACTGATGTCTTCATCCAACCTCATCCACTTTGTAACTATGTAAGTAGAGGCCCAGGAGAAGTGATTAAAAATAACAAACACATTCACACTGCCTGTGATTGCACCTCAGCAGTCACGTGGGGCGCGATGATGTGATTACACCAGCATGAACTAGACATGTACACACCTAGTTTTCTAGGGATGAAAACCCCCTTAAATCCCTGATTCCATTTTGATCCTATGGTCAAGACCCTCTCTTCTAAAGTATCTGCAGTAGATATTCTCCTTAATTATCTTGGATGTTTTATTTACAATATTCATATCAGAAATGTGATAAGTATAATGAGAAATCCATTGCTACAATCAGTGTTATGGTGATTTCTTGAAATGTTTAAAGGAAGTCTACCATCAACCCCCCCCAAACATACATACATGTATTAAACAGTGTCCACCAAGTTACAGAGTACTCTAAAGTGAGATATGTCACATATGTAGAGTTAGAGAAAAAACACTTTGAAGCCTTTTGCAAATGAGGCATTACCACTCAGACTCATCTCCTGCCTACACCACTCTGTGCAGTAAGAGTTGATCCTCTCTGTTACCCATCCTACTTGAGCAGCAAGAGCTGTGCTGTGGGAGCTGGAGGCCCGCCCCTAGTGCACCAACTGCCTCATTTAGTAAGACTTCAGTCTGACTTAAAGGGGCTCTATCACTAGATATACGTGTTATGAGCTAAAGATATGCCTGAATAGCCGTCAAAAAGGCTAATCAGGTGCTACTATTAGTTTGCAATAAGACCCCCCCCCGTTTTTGTTTCTTACCTCGGAAATTGATATGCAAATGAGCTTGATCATGCACGGTGGGCGTTCCGTGCACCCCTTAGCGTCATAGCTTCTGGATGCCCACCGCTGCATCCAATTCCCCCTTCCTCCTGCTTATTCACTACCTCCATCGTCTGCAGTTTCTATTGAACTAGTGCGCATGCGCAGTAGTGCTCCCTCCGGCGCGCTATTGGCATGCTGCAGTGCCATTTTCACGTAGAGAACATTGCGAGCAGACGCTGGAACATGCGCAGTAGTGCGCAGCAGGGAGCGCTACTGCACACACGCGTTATTTCAATAGAAACTGTGAGACTATGGAGGTGGTAAATAAGCAGGAGGGGGCTTAGAGGCACAAGCAAGAGCAGCAGGCGTCCAGAAGCTATGACGCTAAGGTGTCTTGCTTTTCCTTTTAGGTCCATAGCCCAGTCGAGTGACTTGCAACCTCTACCAGCTCAGGGGTTATGAAGACTGGCTTTAATAACGCAAGTCTTCATAAATCTGCCACAATATTTCCTAGAGATGATCTGATTTACATGTACGAATATACACATGTCCAAGTACAAAGTACTGCAAAATACTGAATTCTGTGCAAGAAGTGTACAAAAGAATTGTTCTCTACGGGTAACAGAAAGGTGGTTTAGGCATCTATTTAGGAAGGGGATCTTTACGGTGAGAGTATTAAAACTAAAGAATGCTGTATCCCAAGAGGTAGTAATTAGAGATGAGCGAACACTAAAATGTTCAAGGTTCGAAATTCGATTCGAACAGCCGCTCAATGTTCGTGTGTTCGAACGGGTTTCGAACCCCATTATAGTCTATGGGGAACATATACTCGTTAAGGTGGAAACCCAAATCCGTGTCTGGAGGGTCACCAAGTCCACTATGACACCACAGGAAATGATGCCAACACCTCTGGAATACAACTGGGACAGCAGGGGAAGCATGTCTGGGGGCATCTAACACACCAAAGACCCTCTATTACCCCAACATCACAGCCTAACAACTACACACTTTACACACTCAATACCACCTCTCTGACAGTAGGAAAACACCTTGAAACATGTGTATTTGGCACTTGCAGTGAGGAGAGCTTGTCACCAGCAGTGAATTTGGCCCTTGTAGTAAGTTGAGGTTGGCACCAACATTTGTTTTGAAAATCAGGGTGGAGGGAGCCTCTAACCAGCAGAGTTTGGGCAAATTCATGGTGGAGGGAGCCTCTAAACACCCCAGTTTGGGCAAATTCATGGTGGAGGGAGCCTCTAAAAACCCCAGTTTGGACCAATTCATGGTGGAGGGAGCCTCTAAAACCCCAGTTTGGACCAATTCATGATGGAGGGAGCCTCTAAACAGCCCAGTTTGGGCAAATTCATGGTGGAGGGAGCCTCTAACCAGCCCAGTTTGGACCAATTAATAGTGGAGGGAGCCTCTAAACAGCCAAGTTTTGGGAAATTCATGGTGGAGGGAGCCTCTAAAAAACCCAGTTTGGACCAATTCATGGTGGAGGGAGCCTCTAAACAGCCCAGTTTGGGCAAATTCATGGTGGAGGGAGCCTCTAAAACCCCCAGTTTGGACCAATTCATGGTGGAGGGAGCCTCTAAAAAACCCAGTTTGGACCAATTCATGGTGGAGGGAGCCTCTAAACAGCCCAGTTTGGGCAAATTCATGGTGGAGGGAGCCTCTAAAAACCCCAATTTGGACCAATTCATGGTGGAGGGAGCCTCTAAACAGCCCAGTTTGGGCAAATTCATGGTGGAGGGAGCCTCTAAAACCCCCAGTTTGGACCAATTCATGGTGGAGGGAGCCTCTAAAAAACCCAGTTTGGACCAATTCATGGTGGAGGGAGCCTCTAACCAGCCCAGTTTGGACCAATTCATGGTGGAGGGAGCCTCTAAAAAACCCAATTTGGACCAATTCATGGTGGAGGGAGCCTCTAAACAGCCCAGTTTGGGCAAATTCATGGTGGAGGGAGCCTCTAAAAACCCCAGTTTGGACCAATTCATGGTGGAGGGAGCCTCTAAAAAACCCAGTTTGGACCAATTCATGGTGGAGGGAGCCTCTAAAAAACCCCAGTTTGGACCAATTCATGATGGAGGGAGCCTCTAAACAGCCCAGTTTGGGCAAATTCATGGTGGAGGGAGCCTCTAAAAACCCCAGTTTGGACCAATTCATGGTGGAGGGAGCCTCTAAAAAACCCAGTTTGGACCAATTCATGGTGGAGGGAGACTCTAAACAGCCCAGTTTGGGCAAATTCATGGTGGAGGGAGCCTCTAAAACCCCCAGTTTGGACCAATTCATGGTGGAGGGAGCCTCTAAAAACCCCAGTTTGGACCAATTCATGGTGGAGGGAGCCTCTAACCAGCCCAGTTTGGACCAATTCATGGTGGAGGGAGCCTCTAAAAATCCCAGTTTGGACCAATTCATGGTGGAGGGAGCCTCTAAAAAACCCAGTTTGGACCAATTCATGGTGGAGGGAGCCTCTAAACAGCCCAGTTTGGGCAAATTCATGGTGGAGGGAGCCTCTAAAAACCCCAATTTGGACCAATTCATGGTGGAGGGAGCCTCTAAAAAATCCAGTTTGGACCAATTCATGGTGGAGGGAGCCTCTAAACAGCCCAGTTTGGGCAAATTCATGGTGGAGGGAGCCTCTAAAACCCCCAGTTTGGACCAATTCATGGTGGAGGGAGCCTCTAAAAAACCCAGTTTGGACCAATTCATGGTGGAGGGAGACTCTAAACAGCCCAGTTTGGGCAAATTCATGGTGGAGGGAGCCTCTAAAACCCCCAGTTTGGACCAATTCATGGTGGAGGGAGCCTCTAAAAACCCCAGTTTGGACCAATTCATGGTGGAGGGAGCCTCTAAAAAACCCAGTTTGGACCAATTCATGGTGGAGGGAGCCTCTAAACAGCCCAGTTTGGGCAAATTCATGGTGGAGGGAGCCTCTAAAAACCCCAATTTGGACCAATTCATGGTGGAGGGAGCCTCTAAAAAATCCAGTTTGGACCAATTCATGGTGGAGGGAGCCTCTAACCAGCCCAGTTTGGACCAATTCATGGTGGAGGGAGCCTCTAAAAAACCCAATTTGGACCAATTCATGGTGGAGGGAGCCTCTAAACAGCCCAGTTTGGGCAAATTCATGGTGGAGGGAGCCTCTAAAAACCCCAGTTTGGACCAATTCATGGTGGAGGGAGCCTCTAAAAAACCCAGTTTGGACCAATTCATGGTGGAGGGAGCCTCTAAACAGCCCAGTTTGGGCAAATTCATGGTGGAGGGAGCCTCTAAAAACCCCAATTTGGACCAATTCATGGTGGAGGGAGCCTCTAAAAAACCCAGTTTGGACCGATTCATGGTGGAGGGAGCCTCTAAACAGCCCAGTTTGGGCAAATTCATGGTGGAGGGAGCCTCTAAAAACCCCAGTTTGGACCAATTCATGGTGGAGGGAGCCTCTAAAAAACCCAGTTTGGACCAATTCATGGTGGAGGGAGCCTCTAAAAAACCCAGTTTGGACCAATTCATGATGGAGGGAGCCTCTAAACAGCCCAGTTTGGGCAAATTCATGGTGGAGGGAGCCTCTAAAAACCCCAGTTTGGACCAATTCATGGTGGAGGGAGCCTCTAAAAACCCCAGTTTGGACCAATTCATGGTGGAGGGAGCCTCTAACCAGCCCAGTTTGGACCAATTCATGGTGGAGGGAGCCTCTAACCAGCCCAGTTTGGACCAATTCATGGTGGAGGGAGCCTCTAAAAAACCCAATTTGGACCAATTCATGGTGGAGGGAGCCTCTAAACAGCCCAGTTTGGGCAAATTCATGGTGGAGGGAGCCTCTAAAAACCCCAGTTTGGACCAATTCATGGTGGAGGGAGCCTCTAAAAACCCCAGTTTGGACCAATTCATGGTGGAGGGAGCCTCTAACCAGCCCAGTTTGGACCAATTCATGGTGGAGGGAGCCTCTAAAAACCCCAGTTTGGACCAATTCATGGTGGAGGGAGCCTCTAAAAAACCCAGTTTGGACCAATTCATGGTGGAGGGAGCCTCTAAACAGCCCAGTTTGGGCAAATTCATGGTGGAGGGAGCCTCTAACCAGCCCAATTTGGACCAATTCATGGTGGAGGGAGCCTCTAAAAAACCCAGTTTGGACCAGTTCATGGTGGAGGGAGCCTCTAACCAGCCCAGTTTGGACCAATTCATGGTGGAGGGAGCCTCTAAAAAACCCAATTTGGACCAATTCATGGTGGAGGGAGCCTCTAAACAGCCCAGTTTGGGCAAATTCATGGTGGAGGGAGCCTCTAAAAACCCCAGTTTGGACCAATTCATGGTGGAGGGAGCCTCTAAAAAACCCAATTTGGACCAATTCATGGTGGAGGGAGCCTCTAAACAGCCCAGTTTGGGCAAATTCATGGTGGAGGGAGCCTCTAAAAACCCCAATTTGGACCAATTCATGGTGGAGGGAGCCTCTAAAAAACCCAGTTTGGACCAATTCATGGTGGAGGGAGCCTCTAAAAAACCCAATTTGGACCAATTCATGGTGGAGGGAGCCTCTAAACAGCCCAGTTTGGGCAAATTCATGGTGGAGGGAGCCTCTAAAAACCCCAGTTTGGACCAATTCATGGTGGAGGGAGCCTCTAAAAAACCCAGTTTGGACCAATTCATGGTGGAGGGAGCCTCTAAACAGCCCAGTTTGGGCAAATTCATGGTGGAGGGAGCCTCTAAAAACCCCAATTTGGACCAATTCATGGTGGAGGGAGCCTCTAAAAAACCCAGTTTGGACCAATTCATGGTGGAGGGAGCCTCTAACCAGCCCAGTTTGGACCAATTCATGGTGGAGGGAGCCTCTAAAAAACCCAATTTGGACCAATTCATGGTGGAGGGAGCCTCTAAACAGCCCAGTTTGGGCAAATTCATGGTGGAGGGAGCCTCTAAAAACCCCAGTTTGGACCAATTCATGGTGGAGGGAGCCTCTAAAAAACCCAGTTTGGACCAATTCATGGTGGAGGGAGCCTCTAAAAAACCCAGTTTGGACCAATTCATGGTGGAGGGAGCCTCTAACCAGCCCAGTTTGGACCAATTCATGGTGGAGGGAGCCTCTAAACAGCCCAGTTTGGGCAAATTCATGGTGGAGGGAGCCTCTAAAAACCCCAGTTTGGACCAATTCATGGTGGAGGGAGCCTCTAAAAAACCCAGTTTGGACCAATTCATGGTGGAGGGAGCCTCTAAACAGCCCAATTTGGGCAAATTCATGGTGGAGGGAGCCTCTAAAAACCCCAGTTTGGACCAATTCATGGTGGAGGGAGCCTCTAAAAAACCCAGTTTGGACCAATTCATGGTGGAGGGAGCCTCTAAACAGCCCAGTTTGGGCAAATTCATGGTGGAGGGAGCCTCTAAAAACCCCAGTTTGGACCAATTCATGGTGGAGGGAGCCTCTAAAAAACCCAGTTTGGACCAATTCATGGTGGAGGGAGCCTCTAAACAGCCCAGTTTGGGCAAATTCATGGTGGAGGGAGCCTCTAAAAACCCCAATTTGGACCAATTCATGGTGGAGGGAGCCTCTAAACAGCCCAGTTTGGGCAAATTCATGGTGGAGGGAGCCTCTAAAACCCCCAGTTTGGACCAATTCATGGTGGAGGGAGCCTCTAAAAAACCCAGTTTGGACCAATTCATGGTGGAGGGAGCCTCTAACCAGCCCAGTTTGGACCAATTCATGGTGGAGGGAGCCTCTAAACAGCCCAGTTTAGGCAAATTCATGGTGGAGGGAGCCTCTAAAAACCCCAGTTTGGACCAATTCATGGTGGAGGGAGCCTCTAAAAACCCCAGTTTGGACCAATTCATGGTGGAGGGAGCCTCTAAACAGCCCAGTTTGGGCAAATTCATGGTGGAGGGAGCCTCTAAAAACCCCAGTTTGGACCAATTCATGGTGGAGGGAGCCTCTAAAAACCCCAGTTTGGACCAATTCATGGTGGAGGGAGCCTCTAACCAGCCCAGTTTGGACCAATTCATGGTGGAGGGAGCCTCTAAAAACCCCAGTTTGGACCAATTCATGGTGGAGGGAGCCTCTAAAAAACCCAGTTTGGACCAATTCATGGTGGAGGGAGCCTCTAAACAGCCCAGTTTGGGCAAATTCATGGTGGAGGGAGCCTCTAACCAGCCCAATTTGGACCAATTCATGGTGGAGGGAGCCTCTAAAAAACCCAGTTTGGACCAATTCATGGTGGAGGGAGCCTCTAACCAGCCCAGTTTGGACCAATTCATGGTGGAGGGAGCCTCTAAAAAACCCAATTTGGACCAATTCATGGTGGAGGGAGCCTCTAAACAGCCCAGTTTGGGCAAATTCATGGTGGAGGGAGCCTCTAAAAACCGCAATTTGGACCAATTCATGGTGGAGGGAGCCTCTAAAAAACCCAGTTTGGACCAATTCATGGTGGAGGGAGCCTCTAAAAAACCCAATTTGGACCAATTCATGGTGGAGGGAGCCTCTAAACAGCCCAGTTTGGGCAAATTCATGGTGGAGGGAGCCTCTAAAAACCCCAGTTTGGACCAATTCATGGTGGAGGGAGCCTCTAAAAAACCCAATTTGGACCAATTCATGGTGGAGGGAGCCTCTAAACAGCCCAGTTTGGGCAAATTCATGGTGGAGGGAGCCTCTAAAAACCCCAGTTTGGACCAATTCATGGTGGAGGGAGCCTCTAAAAAACCCAGTTTGGACCAATTCATGGTGGAGGGAGCCTCTAAACAGCCCAGTTTGGGCAAATTCATGGTGGAGGGAGCCTCTAAAAACCCCAATTTGGACCAATTCATGGTGGAGGGAGCCTCTAAAAAACCCAGTTTGGACCAATTCATGGTGGAGGGAGCCTCTAACCAGCCCAGTTTGGACCAATTCATGGTGGAGGGAGCCTCTAAAAAACCCAATTTGGACCAATTCATGGTGGAGGGAGCCTCTAAACAGCCCAGTTTGGGCAAATTCATGGTGGAGGGAGCCTCTAAAAACCCCAGTTTGGACCAATTCATGGTGGAGGGAGCCTCTAAAAAACCCAGTTTGGACCAATTCATGGTGGAGGGAGCCTCTAAACAACCCAGTTTGGACCAATTCATGATGGAGGGAGCCTCTAAAAAACCCAGTTTGGACCAATTCATGATGGAGGGAGCCTCTAAACAGCCCAGTTTGGGCAAATTCATGGTGGAGGGAGCCTCTAAAAACCCCAGTTTGGACCAATTCATGGTGGAGGGAGCCTCTAAAAAACCCAGTTTGGACCAATTCATGGTGGAGGGAGCCTCTAAACAGCCCAGTTTGGGCAAATTCATGGTGGAGGGAGCCTCTAAAAACCCCAGTTTGGACCAATTCATGGTGGAGGGAGCCTCTAAAAAACCCAGTTTGGACCAATTCATGGTGGAGGGAGCCTCTAAACAGCCCAGTTTGGGCAAATTCATGGTGGAGGGAGCCTCTAAAAACCCCAGTTTGGACCAATTCATGGTGGAGGGAGCCTCTAAAAAACCCAATTTGGACCAATTCATGGTGGAGGGAGCCTCTAAACAGCCCAGTTTGGGCAAATTCATGGTGGAGGGAGCCTCTAAAAACCCCAATTTGGACCAATTCATGGTGGAGGGAGCCTCTAAACAGCCCAGTTTGGGCAAATTCATGGTGGAGGGAGCCTCTAAAACCCCCAGTTTGGACCAATTCATGGTGGAGGGAGCCTCTAAAAAACCCAGTTTGGACCAATTCATGGTGGAGGGAGCCTCTAACCAGCCCAGTTTGGACCAATTCATGGTGGAGGGAGCCTCTAAAAAACCCAATTTGGACCAATTCATGGTGGAGGGAGCCTCTAAACAGCCCAGTTTGGGCAAATTCATGGTGGAGGGAGCCTCTAAAAACCCCAGTTTGGACCAATTCATGGTGGAGGGAGCCTCTAAAAACCCCAGTTTGGACCAATTCATGGTGGAGGGAGCCTCTAAAAAACCCAGTTTGGACCAATTCATGGTGGAGGGAGCCTCTAAACAGCCCAGTTTGGGCAAATTCATGGTGGAGGGAGCCTCTAAAAACCCCAGTTTGGACCAATTCATGGTGGAGGGAGCCTCTAACCAGCCCAGTTTGGACCAATTCATGGTGGAGGGAGCCTCTAAAAACCCCAGTTTGGACCAATTCATGGTGGAGGGAGCCTCTAAAAAACCCAGTTTGGACCAATTCATGGTGGAGGGAGCCTCTAAACAGCCCAGTTTGGGCAAATTCATGGTGGAGGGAGCCTCTAAAAACCCCAATTTGGACCAATTCATGGTGGAGGGAGCCTCTAAAAAACCCAGTTTGGACCAATTCATGGTGGAGGGAGCCTCTAACCAGCCCAGTTTGGACCAATTCATGGTGGAGGGAGCCTCTAAAAAACCCAATTTGGACCAATTCATGGTGGAGGGAGCCTCTAAACAGCCCAGTTTGGGCAAATTCATGGTGGAGGGAGCCTCTAAAAACCCCAGTTTGGACCAATTCATGGTGGAGGGAGCCTCTAAAAAACCCAGTTTGGACCAATTCATGGTGGAGGGAGCCTCTAAAAAACCCAGTTTGGACCAATTCATGGTGGAGGGAGCCTCTAAACAGCCCAGTTTGGGCAAATTCATGGTGGAAGGAGCCTCTAAAAACCCCAGTTTGGACCAATTCATGGTGAAGGGAGCCTCTAACCAGCAGAGTTGTGGGAAAGCAGGGTGGAGGGAGCCTCTAACCAGCAGAGTTGGGGGAAATCAGGGTGGAGGGAGCCTCTAACCAGCAGAGTTGGTGGAAATCAGGGTGGAGGGAGCCTCTAACCAGCAGAGTTGGTGGAAATCAGGGTGGAGGGAGCCTCTAACCAGCCCAGTTTGGGCAAATTCATGGTGGAAGGAGCCTCTAACCAGCAGAGTTGTGGGAAAGCAGGGTGGAGGGAGCCTCTAACCAGCAGAGTTGGGGGAAATCAGGGTGGAGGGAGACTCTAACCAGCAGAGTTGGTGGAAATCAGGGTGGAGGGAGCCTCTAACCAGCAGAGTTGTGGGAAAGCAGGGTGGAGGGAGCCTCTAACCAGCAGAGTTGTGGGAAAGCAGGGTGGAGGGAGCCTCTAACCAGCAGAGTTGTGGGAAAGCAGGGTGGAGGGAGCCTCTAACCAGCAGAGTTGTGGGAAAGCAGGGTGGAGGGAGCCTCTAACCAGCAGAGTTGTGGGAAAGCAGGGTGGAGGGAGCCTCTAACCAGCAGAGTTGTGGGAAAGCAGGGTGGAGGGAGCCTCTAACCAGCAGAGTTGGTGGAAATCAGGGTGGAGGGAGCCTCTAACCAGCAGAGTTGGGGGAAATCAGGGTGGAGGGAGCCTAGTATTAGCAGAATTGTGCAACGCTTATGGTGGATGAGTATGAGGATGCGGAGGAATTGGAGAGGTTGAGTACAGACATGGAGTTTCATGTTGGGGTGCTTTACACAGGTGGGCACAAAAATGAAGGCTCTATCCAGTGGTGGTTCATTTTTATCAAAGTGAGCCGGTCAGCACTCTCAGCTGACAGACGGGTGCGCTTGTCAGTGATGATGCCACAACAATGGGACGATTCGAAGTTGCCCGGAAGCCTCCTGTATCACCATCACATCATCGGACAACTCTTCTTCCTCCTCCTCCTCCATTAAACGCGATGAAGCGGACAGATGTGTGGACCTACTCTCCAGCTGTGACGGATCGGATGCTATCCCTGACTCCTCTGTGTGATCTGAGTTATCCCTGATGTTAATCAGGGATTCTCTCAGAACACACAAGAGCGGGATTGTAAGGCTCACCATCGCATCCTCAGAGCTCACCCTCCTTGTGGACTCCTCAAACACCCGTAGGATGTCACAAAGGTCTCTCATCCATGGCCACTCATGGATGCGAAACTGAGGCAGCTGACTTTGTGGCACCCTAGGGTTTTGTAGCTGGTATTCCATCAAAGGTCTCTGCTGCTCAACCACTCTATTCAACATCTGAAACGTTGAGTTCCAGCGTGTGGGGACGTCGCACAAAAGCCGGTGTTGTGGCACATGCAGGCGTTGCTGGAGAGATTTTAAGCTAGCAGCGGCTACTGTCGACTTGCGAAAGTGGGCGCACATGCGCCGCACTTTCACCAGTAGCTCTGGAACATTGGGGTAGCTCTTTAGGAAACGTTGCACCACTAGGTTGAAGACGTGGGCCAGGCATGGAACATGTTGGAGTCCGGCAAGCTCCAGAGCTGCTACCAGGTTCCGGCCGTTATCACAAACGACCATGCCTGGGCCCAGGTGCAGCGGCTCAAACCATATTGCCGTCTCATCGAGGAGGGCATCCCTCACCTCGGAGGCAGTGTGCTGTCTGTCCCCCAAGCTGATCAGCTTCAGCACAGCCTGCTTACGTCTACCAACGCCAGTGCTGCAACGTTTCCAACTCGTAGCTGGGGTCAATCTAACAGCGGAGGAGGAGGCGGTGGCGGAGGAGGAGGCGGTGGAGGAGGAGGAGGAGGGGGGTGTTCTTCTCGTGTCCCTGCCAGGAATGTTAGGCGGGGAGACGAGGTACACCGGGCCAGTTTGGGAAGCAGTCCCAGCCTCAACTACATTCACCCAGTGTGCCGTCAGTGAAATGTAGCGTCCCTGTCCGCATGCACTTGTCCACGCTTCGGTGGTCAAGTGGACCTTTGTGCAAAGCGTGGAACTAAGGGCCCGCCTGATGTTGAGTGACACGTGCTGGTGCAAGGCGGGGACGGCACACCGGGAGAAGTAGTGACGGCTAGGGACGGCATAGCGAGGTGCCGCAGTTGCCATCAGGTCCAGGAAGGCGGGAGTTTCAACAAGCCGGAACGCCAACATCTCCTGGGCCAGCAGTTTAGCGATGTTGGCGTTCAAGGCTTGCGCGTGTGGGTGGTTAGCAGTGTATTTCAGCCGCCGCGCCAATGTTTGAGAGATGGTGGGTTGTTGTAAAGAAGCGCCTGATGGTGCCTTTGATGGTGCAGGAGAAGGAGATAAGACAGGAACAGGGGAGGATGAGGAAGAAGTCAACAAAGTGGCGGAGGCAGATGAAGTGGTGTCCTGGCTCGTCCTCTGGAGTGCATCGCCAGCACAGTCAGCAGTGGCAGTGGCAGAGGCAGAGGCAGTGGCAGTGGCGTGAACGGCAGGCGGCCTTTGTCCTGCCGTTGCTGCCTGCCACTGATTCCAGTGCTTGGATTCCAAATGACGGCGCATTGAAGTGGTGGACAGATTGCTTTTCTCAGAGCCCCTAATCAATTTCGAGAGGCAAATTGTGCAGACAACACTATATCTGTCCTCGGCGCATTCCTTGAAAAAACTCCACACCTTCGAGAAACGTGCCCTCGAGGTGGGAGTTTTTCGGGGCTGGGTACGAACTGGAACATCTTGGGAGATTCCGGGTGTGGCCTGGCTTCGCCTAAGCTGCTGACCTCTGCCTCTGCCTCTAGCTACCCTTTTTGGTGCTGCACCTGCCTCAACATCCACACTACTTTCCCCGCTTGACATCCCCCCTGTCCAGGTCGGGTCAGTGTCCTCATCATCCACCACTTCCTCTTCAAACTCCTGTCTCATCTCCTCCTCCCGCACAATGCGCCGGTCAACTGGATGCCCTGACGGCAACTGCGTCACATCATCGTCGATGAGGGTGGGTTGCTGGTCATCCACCACCAAATCGAACGGAGATGGAGGAGACTCTAGTGTTTGAGCATCTGGACACAGATGCTCCTCTGTTAGGTTCGTGGAATCGTGACGTGGAGGGGCAGGTTGAGGGACAATGAAAGGAGCGGAGAACAGCTCTGGGGAGCAGGGACAGTTGGGGTTATTGTTCTGTGAAGCTTGGGAATTTTGGGAGGAAGGAGGACAAGACTGTTGGGTAATAGGAGAAGAGGAGGCAGAGTCTGACTGGCTGCTGGACAATGTGCTGTAAGCGTTCTCTGATAGCCATTGCAAGACCTGTTCCTGGTTCTCGGGCCTACTAAGGTTTGTACCCTGCAGTTTAGTTAATGTGGCAAGCAACCCTGGCACTGTGGAGTGGCGCAATGCTTGCTGCCCCGCAGGAGTAGGCACGGGACGCCCTGTGGCTTCACTGCTATCTTGCTCCCCAGAACCATTCCCCCGACCTCGCCCACGGCCTCGTCCACGTCCCTTTCCGGGAGCCTTGCGCATTTTGAATTCCCAGTTAGAAACTGGCACTATATACCAGTAGCAAAAATTGTGGGTGCACGTAACCCCAATATATTCTTTGAATTCCCAGTCAGAAACTGGCACTATATGGCAGTAGCAAGAAATGAGGGTATTTGTAATCCCAATATATTCTTTGAATTCCCAGTCAGACAATGGCACTATATACCAGTAGCAAAAATTGTGGGTGCACGTAACCCCAATATATTCTTTGAATTACCAGTCAGAAACTGGCACTATATGGCAGTAGCAAGAAATGAGGGTATTTGTAACCCCAAAATATTCTTTGAATTCCCAGTTAGACAATGGCAATATATACCAGTAGCAAAAATTGTGGGTGCACGTAACCCCAATATATTCTTTGAATTACCAGTCAGAAACTGGCACTATATGACAGTAGCAAGAAATGAGGGTATTTGTAACCCCAATATATTCTTTGAATTCCCAGTCAGACAATGGCACTATATACCAGTAGCAAAAATTGTGGGTGCACGTAACCCCAATATATTCTTTGAATTACCAGTCAGAAACTGGCACTATATGGCAGTAGCAAGAAATGAGGGTATTTGTAACCCCAATATATTCTTTGAATTCCCAGTCAGACAATGGCACTATATACCAGTAGCAAAAATTGTGGGTGCACATAACCCCAATATATTCTTTGAATTACCAGTCAGAAACTGGCACTATATGGCAGTAGCAAGAAATGAGGGTATTTGTAACCCCAATATATTCTTTGAATTCCCAGTCAGACAATGGCACTATATACCAGTAGCAAAAATTGTGGGTGCACGTAACCCCAATATATTCTTTGAATTACCAGTCAGAAACTGGCACTATATGGCAGTAGCAAGAAATGAGGGTATTTGTAACCCCAATATATTCTTTGAATTCCCAGTCAGACAATGGCACTATATACCAGTAGCAAAAATTGTGGGTGCACGTAACCCCAATATATTCTTTGAATTACCAGTCAGAAACTGGCACTATATGGCAGTAGCAAGAAATGAGGGTATTTGTAACCCCAATATATTCTTTGAATTCCCAGTCAGACAATGGCACTATATACCAGTAGCAAAAATTGTGGGTGCACGTAACCCCAATATATTCTTTGAATTACCAGTCAGAAACTGGCACTATATGGCAGTAGCAAGAAATGAGGGTATTTGTAACCCCAATATATTCTTTGAATTCCCAGTCAGACAATGGCACTATATACCAGTAGCAAAAATTGTGGGTGCACGTAACCCCAATATATTCTTTGAATTACCAGTCAGAAACTGGCACTATATGGCAGTAGCAAGAAATGAGGGTATTTATAACCCCAATATATTCTTTGAATTACCAGTCAGACAATGGCACTATATGGCAGTAGCAAAAATAGTGGGTGTATATAGCCCCAATTCTATTGCTAGGGGACTTGCAGTGTATTTCTAGGGTGAAGGTGGGGGGGCACACCGTTGGAACGGGTAGCGGGGGTATATATAGGGTATACGGGAATACACTGTCAGTGTATTCCATTCAGGATCCTGGGAAAGCTGGGTTGCGGCGATTGAGCCCGTCAGTGCCACGTTACACTGACAAGCTTCTCCCTGGAATTTAGCTCTTATAAGAGCTGTTGTGGTTGTCTTCTCCTTCCTATCCTAGCCTGTCCCTGCCTACCCAGAATCTAAGCCCTAGCTAACTGGACGGAAACCTCCGTCCCCGGTGAATTGCAAGCTCAGAATGACGCGAAGCTGGGCGTCGCTGTTCTTTTAAATTAGAGGTCACATGTTTTCGGCAGCCAATGGGTTTTGCCTACTTTTTTCAACGTCACCGGTGTCGTAGTTCCTGTCCCACCTACCCTGCGCTGTTATTGGAGCAAAAAAGGTGCCAGGGAAGGTGGGAGGGGAATCGAGTAATGGCGCACTTTACCACGCGGTGTTCGATTCGATTCGAACATGCCGAAAAGTCTAATATCCGATCGAACATGAGTTCGATAGAACACTGTTCGCTCATCTCTAGTAGTAATGGCACATACCATTACAGCATTTTAAATGGGATACATGCTTATCTAATAACACATTATATTGAAGGTTATACTTAATCGAACTATGTTATAGGAACTAGATTTGTGAAGAGGAGAGATTTATTCAGGGTATGGGGAAGTTAGCTCAGTGGTGCGGACCCAAACAGCCAAGACAGGAACACAAAATATGCAACAAACTGGTTTATTTAGAATAACAAGAAAATAAATAAACCTTCACTTCAGGCAAAAATAAAACAAATTCCTGCTCGTCCGAGCGACTAACTAAACAGAAGTAATAACCTAACTATACATGTGGCTTACTACCAGCCAAACAAAGAAAAACAAGCACAATATGGTCTCAACAGACTCAGGTTTACAGGACAGACCCAGCCGCCTCCTCACTTCCTGGATCTGCCATGAAGTGCAGGCTCCGTTTATGGGCCAGTAACAAGCATCAGGACCCATATCTGGGGATGAAACCTATTCCAGACCTGCACTGGACCACACATAAGTCAGGAATCTGGGGCTGATATAGCAAGACTCCAGCACTTTGCCTGTCACCTTCTTACAAGGGATTTATTATGATCGACAAAGTTGGAATAAGGAATAATTTTTTCCTAATATAGTATAATTGGCATCTGCCTCGATGGTTTTTTTTGTCGTCCCCATCTCTATTACCAGATGCAGTAAGCCAGGACAGGATGGAGCATGGAGGAGATGGGTTTCTCTGGGAATCTTCAGGATATTCATCAGGCTTGGTCAGACAGGAGCTGGGTTGACCGTGAGGTTATTCCGTCATAACTGGTGAAGGTCTACACAACAGAAGTATTAGCTAGGTAGACTGATATAACCCAGGGCCAGACAGAAGGTACAATGTGTTTCCTAATTCACTTAAAAATCTAACTAAATTACAGAAAATCCAGGAAAAGGGAAGATTGAGGACACTTGTGCAGGAATGAAGAAGAAACTGGTAACTCCATGATCACACAGTGGACAAGAACTCAAAGAGAGGAAAAACAACAATAACAACACCAACAACAAAACAAGGTAGTTCAGATTAAGGATGTGCGTTGCACAGTGTATCCCTATCCAGTGCGAAGGTTATTCTTATATGGATAAAATGTTGTCTCCGGAGGCTTGGGAGGAACTCCAGAATAACAGTATTACCGTAAGATATCACTTCCCCAACATCTTATAATATTGTCCCTTTTCTGTTTCCTGGATAGAACAGCATGCTGCTTAAAAGTGAACTGGTAGAAAAAACTAACAAAGTGTGAATGAGCCTCAGCAGACTCAATGTTATTTGTAACAGAGAATTGGACAAAGACGTCTGCACACAGATGACAAGTATAATTTCTACCAAGTCGCATGTTTTTCCCCCTCATCACACATCTTCCCAAGCACAGTTTATGGTAATTCTATGGGCATTAAGAAGGTTTCCAGGAAATTGCTACAACGATTACAAATATTATCCTGCTGAGACTGAAGTTGGTCTTTTCCGAATTGTTCAGAAAATGAGGTGGCTACCGCCCTCTTATCCAGTCCTTATGTCAGTTCAGGGAATGGTGAATTGTCTAAAAGTCCCTTTTTATTTTCCCTTTTTGTACATTTCACAAACCGGCATTCTTAGAGCTGTGCTTTTCCCAAATACAGTCCTATGAAAAAGTTTGGGCACCCCTATTAATCTTAATCATTTTTAGTTCTAAATATTTTGGTATTTGCAACAGCCATTTCAGTTTGATATATCTAATAACTGATGGACACAGTAATATTTCAGGATTGAAATGAGGTTTATTGTACTAACAGAAAATGTGCAATATGCATTAAACCAAAATTTGACTGGTGCAAAAGTATGGGCACCTCAACAGAAAAGTGACATTAATATTTAGTAGATCCTCCTTTTGCAAAGATAACAGTCTCTAGTCGCTTCCTGTAGCTTTTAATCAGTTCCTGGATCCTGGATAAAGGTATTTTGGACAAACAATTCAAGTTCAGTTAAGTTAGATGGTCGCCGAGCATGGACAGCCCGCTTCAAATCATCCCACAGATGTTCAATGATATTCAGGTCTGGGGACTGGGATGGCCATTCCAGAACATTGTAATTGTTCCTCTGCATGAATGCCTGAGGATTTGGAGCGGTGTTTTGGATCATTGTCTTGCTGAAATATCCATCCCCGGCGTAACTTCAACTTCGTCACTGATTCTTGAACATTATTCTCAAGAATCTGCTGATACTGAGTGGAATCCATGCGACCCTCAACTTTAACAAGATTCCCGGTGCCGGCATTGGCCACACAGCCCCAAAGCATGATGGAACCTCCACCAAATTTTACAGTGGGTAGCATGTGTTTTTCTTGGAATGCTGTTTCTTTTTGGACGCCATGCATAACGCCTTTTTTTTATAACCAAACAACTCAATTTTTGTTTCCAAAATGAAGCTGCCTTGTCCAAATGTGCTTTTTCATACCTCAGGCAACTCTATTTGTGGCGTACGTGCAGAAACGGCTTCTTTCTCATCACTCTCCCATACAGCTTCTATTTGTGCAAAGTGCGCTGTATAGTTGACCGATGCACAGTGACACCATCTGCAGCAAGATGATGCTGCAGCTCTTTGGAGGTGGTCTGTGGATTGTCCTTGACTGTTCTCACCATTCTTCTTCTCTGCCTTTCTGATATTTTTCTTGGCCTGCCACTTCTGGGCTTAACAAGAACTGTCCCTGTGGTCTTCCATTTCCTTACTATGTTCCTCACAGTGGAAACTGACAGGTTAAATCTCTGAGACAACTTTTTGTATCCTTCCCCTGAACAACTATGTTGAACAATCTTTGTTTTCAGATCATTTGAGAGTTGTTTTGAGTAGCCCATGATGCCACTCTTCAGAGGAGATTCAAATAGGAGATCAACTTGCAATTGGCCACCTTAAATACCTTTTCTTATGATTGGATACATCTGGCTATGAAGTTCAAAGCTCACTGAGGTTACAAAACCAATTTTGTGCTTCAGTAAGTCAGTAAAAAGTAGTTAGGGGAATTCAAATCAATAAAATGATAAGGGTGCCCATACTTTTGCACCGGTCAAATTTTGGTTTAATGCATATTGCACATTTTCTGTTAGTACAATAAACCTCATTTCAATCCTGAAATATTACTGTGTCCATCAGTTATTAGATATATCAAACTGAAATGGCTGTTGCAAACACCAAAATATTTAGAACAAAAAATGATTAAGATTAATAGGGGTGCCCAAACTTTTTCATAGGACTGTATATATATTTATGGAAAAAGCATTTGTTATCTGCCATTTCTAATGCTTGACCTTCATAAGTCTGTTTCTGGTGATGATTCCACTCCACGGCTTGTCCCAATGACCAGGGAAAGCTCTGTGCAGACACGGGTTAGAGAATGCTGAGGTCTGAATTTAGAATGCAGCTCTGGAGTATAATACAGGTGGCAAGTCAGTTGGCCCAGGGTGTTTATGGAAATTTACCGAATCCTATTAACCCCTTGAAAGAGGCACTTATTTATGGCTAAATAGGGGACATATCTCTGCTGTGGAAAACGGCAGCAAAATCTTCTGTTTGCATATGTTTTAAATGGAAACACTACAAAAATGTTCTTATGTCATTATATTCTGGTACCATATGCTAGTTCTTCTCCATCAATTGTATTCTGTCAATTTTGGACCTCTTCTGGAGATCCAAGTCATATAAAACAATGCATTAATCAAGTCTGATTATTGACTGTGGAAAAGGTATATTGATGACATTTTTTGCATATGAACTCCCTTCAAGCCTACCAATCGGCCCTAATTTCATTGGGGATGAATTAGAATTCACTATTCACTTTGATCCACAAATGGTTAATTTTCTTGATACTAATGATAATTAAGGATAAGGATGGTATACTCAATACCATCCTTTTCACAAAACCGATTGGTTGTAACAGTATTATCCATTTTTTTCAGTTGCTTTGAGTACACAAAAAATCCCTACCGATTTCTCAATTCCAGAGGGTACAAAGGATTGTATCTGATAATGACACCACAAATGTACATGTAGACAAAATGCATAATACATCTAAACAATGAGATTATCCTGAACATATATTGCACCGATGTAAACAGCATGTCCCTAGAATTAACAACAAGCAACAAGGGTTGGATTCTGTTCATGCACAATTTTCATCCATTTGCCTACCAGATACACTGTCTGCAATGTAACAATGTCTAGAAGGATGAGATGAGCTTCCACCCTGATGTTGGGAATGGTTTTTCCGATGAAGGATTATTTTACATGTGAATCCTCATATGGAGTTTACATAATTAGATGCCCGTGTGCTCAGCCTACATAGGTGATACAACTCAGGCCATCAGAGACTGGATCTCTAGGTTCATATCTACGATATATACACAGAATTTACTATTACCCATTCCATTCAATTCTCATCATAGAGCATATCCCCGCCTCTAGATGAGGAGGCAATTGTATACAAAGGCCCAAACAGAGGGAGACCTTTTGGATCCATACATTTCAAACACTGGAGTTCAAGGTGCTCAGTAGAGACTATGGTATACGCAGCTCCAGCTGAGATTGTACATTACTTTATTTCCGGCTCTAGGTTTTAATGAGACTCTTTATTAACCCCCTCCCCTTTTTTTTTTTCTATTTTTGCAAAATTGATTACTACTTAGGAGATCTCTGGTGCAAAGTTATTACCAGATTCTCTTTTTTCTTTTTTCAATTTTCTTCTTTTATTTGTCTGTTTTTCCTCTATTGGTTGTTTCATGTATTCACTAGCCTGTTAGGTCTCATTTCCCATTCCTGTACTATAAATCCTCTTACAACTCCTCCTTTTATCCACTTTTTCATTCCTTCTTCGCCTTTGAACTAAGTTGCCCATCTCATTAATTTTTTTTTCTTTCTTAATTTTTTTCAGTTCTTACTTTATTTTTCCATTTTTTTTTTTTATTTCCACCTTTTTTCTTGTTCTTCTTTCTCCTTCCAACTCTTTTGGTTCCCCTCTGCTGAAAGTCAGTTCTGTTACTGGATGTGGTCCTCCATTTAGATAACGTGGACGTGGCACACATTATATCCGTCAGTCTTCTCTAAAATACCATCGTACTTGTAGAGTCATTTCTGGTCTAGAACTCCCATGACAGGGAGTGACGATCTTCAGATTTCAGTGTGTTATTTACAGCACAAGTAGTCTTCCTTTCATGATTTTTGGGGAGGCCAGCTGGCTATTTTTCCTCTTTAGGCCACACTAACAGACCTTTTTCGCTTTGCTTTGGAATTCTTTGGAATCGGAAGTGACATCATGCTGACTTCCATATGCCATCCGTGTCATTTTCCCATGCCTAACTTTGAAGGGTTTTCTCATGTCTGTAGTAAAGTTCATGGTGTCCATATTTACAGGATCTATGATGGATATGAGACATAGTCCCCCTTTATTACTCTACTTTTTTTTTCACTATTACAAAATAGATGAATAAAAAAAATTATATTCTGGTCTCACATATTAATTTCATCTTGATTTACTATGACATCACTTCATCATGATGTCAGACCTGTGAAATGTAGGGTTTTAGATTTATTTTGTAGTCAGGTAGTCACTGAAAGGTCTCCGGCTTAGATCCAAAACTGATGTGCCTGGATTACTCAGTGTTAAACTGCTCTTAGTATTTGCACTTTGATTGGTCATCCACACGACTCAGGGACAGGCAGCCAAATACAACAAAGCAATAATGTGGCAGGCGGTGGTCTATTTTTACACTGCTCCAAACTTCAATAGCTTATACAAATATACCGTGCCAAAGAAAGCTTTGTGTTCAGACTCGGAGAAGAGGGCTGCATACTAATATAAACATCACCACCAAGGCTCCTCTGCTGCACCAGAGTATGCATGGAGAGACACCACAGAACAGCAGCCTTGAATGAGGGGATCGACTGACCATAGGAGCCCAAGAAAAGTTAACCAGCTAGCCAGAGCTTGACTACAGGAGTTGTGCACATCCCTGCTGTTAGAGAATGGAGCACAATGGGGTACTGTTTTTAATTGAAGAGACACAGAAGTGTATGGAGGCTTTTGCAGGAAATGTTCCATGGGAAAAATATTCAAATTAGCTCATAACAGAAAACATGTAATTTCCCATCTGTAGATAGTACTGTTTTAGGGCCAATGGTGTAATGATCACAACCAGGTCTGGGGAAGTAGCCTCCAGCTGGGCATGGCCGGGGCCCAGAAGCACCATGATAGCAGTTGGGGAAAGCCTGATTCCCCAACCGCTATCTCCACTATATATCTCAGGCAGCAGAGATCAGCACTTACCTCTGCTGCCTGCGCATAGCATCACTAATGGAAAGGGCTTCAGCCTCATGTGATGTATGTACATGCCACTGTCAAAACAAATTTTGTGAGGATTCGCCTGAAGCAGCATGGGGCTTCCAGATCATATTTTATTGGGGAGCAGCTCTTGGGAGCATTTTAAATTGTGTGGGGTCACTGTAGGGAGCATATTATACTGTCTAGGACCACAGTGGAGCATTATACTGTGGGGGAAGCATATTCTACTATGTGGAGTGGCTTCACTATTTACATCGCACACCATCTGTATTATAGTTGCTGTTCAATGTTATTATAGGCTGTAATTACATTGCATGGCCACTATAAAACAGATACTGTGTGATATACTCGGGGCTCACTGCTGCCCTCCATGGACTATAGTAGAAGGCGGGGGGGCGGCAGTGAGCAGGCCCAGGGAGGTAGGTAAATAGGATACTCCAGCAGGTAGTAGCCTATTATAAAACAAACTAAAAAGTGTGGGCCACACGGTGGCTCAGTGGTTAGCATTGCTGGAGTCCTGGTGTTCAAATCCCACCAAGGGCAAAAAAACCATCTGCAAGGAGTTTGTATGTTCTCCCCATGTTTGCATGGATTTCCATCCCATGTTCCAAAGACATACTGATAGGGGAAAAATGTACATTGTGGGGCTTACAATCTACAAAACAAAGTAAAAAGTTATTTTACTTACAGACCTTGCCACTGCTCTCGCTGCTGTCTCCTCTTCGCCGGCAGTAAGACGTCTGATGCTGAACTTACTTAGTCTAGAAGCTGGATTTTTCATAGGGTTAGTTCACACGCAAATATGCGTGTGCATATTCCGTCGCAGCTGCCGCAACGCATTGTCAATGCAGTGCACGGCATCCCATCGCGGCTTTCCGCTCCGGTTTAGGCCCAAATGAATGGGCCTAGTCCGGAGGGGGCTGTCGCGAGGCGGACACCGCGGTGCCACAGAATCCGCCTGAAGAAAGGGCAGGTCGTTTCTTTTTTCCGCTAGCAGCAACATGCCACTAGTGGAAAAAAGAACACTACTGGTCTACATAGACCACCATGGTGAGGGGGCAGATTATGACGTGGATTCAGCGCCAAAATCCGCCCCCTCTTGCGCCGTGTGAACTAGCCCATAGGGTAGTCCAATCACAACTATCAGCAAATAGTGAGATGGAACAAGAACAACGCCCAAGACCCACACAATCAAATCGCTATCAATAAAGATAAGGGTAAGCAGTGCTATATACACCGACATGTGGAGAGGAGAGTTCCCAGTGTTTGAGGAATTTTATGTCCAACATGATCCAGTGCAACATGTACATACAGTAACTCCTCTTTCTGCCTTTTTCCCATATGCTTTACTGTAAGCGATTGAAGAAGCTATTGTTTGCACCCTGAGACTTAAAGGGGTATTCCAGTACATTTACGCATTAGGAGGCCTAAATTAATAAACAGTATATATGCATTCACAGACATTGCAGTGATTGGCTGATGGGCTCCTGTGAAGGTCAAAAGTCAGGAAGACCAAGGACCCCAACTGGCCGAGTGAACAAGTGAGTATATACCTTTTGTTATGTTAGGCTTCCCTACGTGTTCAAAAATATGTACTGAATCACCCCTTTAAATGTATCTTGAAATTAGTCCAGGATTGCTTTTGCCTACTATCAAGCAGCTTGCTGATCAGCACTAGCTGGGTAACTGTAAATATTCAATGGCAACAAGCATGGATCTGGAAAATGATGAGAAATGGAGCTACAAAGGCAAGTAGAAATTTGCTGAATTCCTATTATACAGTGATTTATAGTTATTTGTTTACCACTGGCGGGATCCTCCTCCCCTCCTCAAACCAATATACATGTGTAAGTAATAAAGAAATATAAGGACTCATACGTCTTCAATACCATATCTGTATTGAAACAGGAAGCCACTATTCGTGATAGGCAATAGCACAAAATATAAGGGCTATTACTAAGATGTATATACACGGCTTGTCTGCAGTGCCGCTCACAGGGTGCAAAGAGTTATAAATAGAAAAAAATATTTTACCAAGAGTTAGTAGTGAATAATAACAATATCTGCACCCTGAGCATCACCCAATCCTAATACTACTAATAATGACAACCTATTCCCTGCCCTCACTGCTCAAAAAGGAAACATTCAGCCTATAAGATACCAACACGCAGTGCACAAGTTCATACAAAGAAAAGTCAACATAACCCTGAGGAGCAGTGCCCCCTCCTGTATTACAGGTGTAATACACACTTGTGCAAAGCAGCATTGCACCACTTATTATGTCTTCAGAAAATAGCAAAACTGGAACACATTTCTACGTCACTACACCAATATACATAACAACAAACCATTCAAGAAGTAGAAAACAGGATAAAAAAAAATTCTGTAGATTTAAAGCGTGCACCATGAAAGAAGGATGAAGGGCTGGAACTTGCCCCCCCCGCCCCCACTATGGAGGATACAAGTCCCGCCTCTGAGGTGCACTTACACATGCCATCATAATGCAATACCCAGTCTCAGCCTATACCAACCATGTTTACTAGTTTGGACTACCCCATCCACTATCCCACACCTAGAAGGCTCCTTGTTTGCCACTTAAAGGGGCTCTATCAGCAAAATTATGCTAATAGAGCCCCACATATGTGTGAATAGCCTTTAAAAAGGCTATTCAGGCACTGTAAATGTTATATTAAACCCCCGTCCCATTTTTAAATAAAAGCATTAAAACATATATGCAAATCTTACCGAACGTGCACCATGGCTTGGGATGCACGATGCGACGTCAGCTTCGGGCATGCCTGCCTCTTCTGTCTTCTTGTAGTGACGCCCTCTAGTTTCGTGTCTTCTTCCGGGTTCTTCTCTTCAAATCCCACGGAGCGCTACTGCGCAGGCTCACTCGCCATTTTACTTAATTAACTGCCATTAAGTAAAATGGCGAGTGAGCCTGCGCAGTAGCCGCAGGCGCGGGATTTGAAGAGAAGAAGCCAGAAGAAGACACGGAACCAGAGGGCGTCACTACAAGAAGACAGAAGAGGCAGGCGTGCCCGAAGCTGACGTCGCATCGTGCATCCCCGCCCATGTTGCACGTTCAGTAAGATTTGCATATATGTTTTAATGCTTTTATTTAAAAACGGGATATAACATTTATGGTGCCTGAATAGCCTTTTTAAAGGGGTCTGATATGTATGTACCTGTCATATTGACCCATAGGCCAAACTACCATATAAGAACAAAAAATCAATATAAAACGTATAAATTTATTGAAAAACATAAATAACAATAAATATGGATTCAGAGGCAATTTGTGCAACCAACAATGGATGCAATGAAATACATACTAGCAGGTTTCCATGAAGAATGCACTTTATAATTAGTCAATGCAATACTGAATGACAAAAACAAGAGTACTCCATAGAGTGGGTATCATTCACTGTGTTCAAATAGGTGTATGAAAGAATCATAGATCACTAGCAATTGCTGAAAGCTAACACATTAACCCACAATATTGCAGACATAAGAGAAAGCATTTGAGATACATTTACATTACCTGTATGTATAACATGCATTAGTACGCGCCCCGACGCGCGTTTCACCACATAAGTGGCTTCGTCAGGGGGAAAGGCTTTCCCCCTGACGAAGCCACTTATGTGGTGAAACGCGCGTCGGGGCGCGTACTAATGCATGTTATACATACAGGTAATGTAAATGTATCTCAAATGCTTTCTCTTATGTCTGCAATATTGTGGGTTAATGTGTTAGCTTTCAGCAATTGCTAGTGATCTATGATTCTTTCATACACCTATTTGAACACAGTGAATGATACCCACTCTATGGAGTACTCTTGTTTTTGTCATTCAGTATTGCATTGACTAATTATAAAGTGCATTCTTCATGGAAACCTGCTAGTATGTATTTCATTGCATCCATTGTTGGTTGCACAAATTGCCTCTGAATCCATATTTATTGTTATTTATGTTTTTCAATAAATTTATACGTTTTATATTGATTTTTTGTTCTTATATGGTAGTTTGGCCTATGGGTCAATATGGTTGGTTTCTGTTAAATACTACCTAGATTTGCCCTATATAATTTTTTTGTTTGATAATTTTTTTGTTTGATACTATGTATGTACCTGTGTTCCTATAGAAAATGAGGATGTCTGCAAAAGTAAGAAGCCAAAGATGTCTCAGCAGCAAACTCTGCTGTCATAAGGAGAAGCTGTCATAGTGATCTGGGCAGATGGAAAAGAAAAGGAAAGAGAACATTTAGAATCAGAGAATACGTCACGTTGACTCACTGTAAGAACCGGTGTAAGTCTATCCCTAACCACGTGATTAGGAGTTTGTGTCCTACTTTTATTTATCTCCTTGTGTTGATGGGGTTGTTAACATACATAAGGGAGGGGTATGACCAAACAAAGCAAAATGAGCTACTTTTCCCACTATTGGGAAGGGGAGGGTGAATGATAATGGAGTTGTATGGGAGTAGGTGGGACTTCTGTGCCAGGACTGATTTTTAGCGCCTAACTACTCCTGAAGCTAAATGAGTTCTTGCTGTAATATTCAATATTTCTTTGCACAGCTACAGAATAAGAACTTCCATATATATTAACTGGATAAACTCAAAAAAGTTGTGTGCCAGCAGCAGAGACTTTCTAGGTTTATTGCCTTCTAGGTCTAGAATCATTGAATAATAGAAATGAAAATCTGCCTTTGTGGGGTTTTTTTTACTGTTTGCAAAACCAGGTCAGAATTAAAAGAGAAGAGAATAAATCATCTTCCTTTTTAGATTTGGCCCCAACTGTGCCCTCAACTCCCCATGTGTGAAACCTGGCCTAAGAGCCATTTTGTCACCATCTGAAATATTGAGGGTCTGCAATGGCATCCCGCTGTTTTGCAGCAGCATAAAGTAAAATGTGATTTTTCATTAATATGGTGATAGTAAGATAGAATCAGACACATGACTGTCCTTCTCAATTATACACAATATCTTATTTATAGCATATGTTCAGATTTATAGTTGAAAAACAACTGAACGATTGTGTACATACATTATGTTACTTATCCTTGTATATTATACTTCAGAGCCTCACTCACTTTTCTGCTGGTAGGGTCTCTGTGCACATATATTATACTAGCTTTTACCCGCGACTTCGTCTGCGGTGATTTGAGAATTGGGCGGACACAGACGTGTGAAACTGTAAAAGTGCTTTAAAAAGTTTGGTGGGCTAGCAAATGTGATGTGATGTGTTGTATTGTGTATGTCGTGATACAGACAATGTGATGTGTTGTATTGTGTATGTCGTGATACAGACAATGTGATGTGTTGTATTGTGTATGTCGTGATACAGACAATGTGATGTGTTGTATTGTGTATGTCGTGATACAGACAATGTGATGTGTTGTGTTGTTTATGTTGTGATACAGACAATGTGATGTGTTGTATTGTGTATGTCGTGATACAGACAATGTGATGTGTTCTATTGTGTATGTCGTGATACAGACAATGTGATGTGTTGTATTGTGTATGTCGTGATACAGACAATGTGATGTGTTGTATTGTGTCAGACAATGTGATGTGTTGTATTGTGTCAGACAATGTGATGTGTTGTATTGTGTATGTCGTGATACAGACAATGTGATGTGTTGTATTGTGTCAGACAATGTGATGTGTTGTATTGTGTATGTCGTGATACAGACAATGTGATGTGTTGTATTGTGTCAGACAATGTGATGTGTTGTATTGTGTCAGACAATGTGATGTGTTGTATTGTGTATGTCGTGATACAGACAATGTGATGTGTTATATAGTGGAAAGCTATATGTAAAATGTGAGTGAGTAGAGTGAGGGCTACTCCTGAGGTGACAGTAAGGAGTGTGCAGGCAGGTTGAGGCAGGAAATGCCAGGCAGTGTGTGTGAGTCTATAGCTGGGGCTAGGAGTCCTGCTTTTGTGAGTCTCCTGCTAGGAAGCCATGTTGTTTAGTGGCACCAAAAGTAGCCTGTGACTCAATCCTAAGGGAAAACTATGTTTGTGGAAAATTGCACGCAAATCCGTCCAGGCATTTTAGCGTGATTGAGGAACAAACATCCAAACACACAAACTTTCACACTTATAATATTAGTAGGATTACTTACCTTGTAATGATCCTAAGTAGAGATGAGCGAATAGTATTCGAAACTCTAGTTTCGAATACTTTGCTCCATTGGAATAAATGGAAGCGTCTGGCGCGCGGCCGGAGCGCGGTCGGTGCTTAACCCCTTGGTGTTCGGCCGCTTTCATTCATTCCTATGGGAGCGTGGTATTCAAAACTAGAGTTTCGAATACTATTCGCTCATCTCTAATCCTAAGTTATAGCCTGTATTATACTTCAGAGCTGTACTCAAAATTCTGCTGTTTTAATTGGAAGCACTTAGCAAGCTTGTAGACAGACACGATCTCAGTTTCAAAGAAGCAGATACTGTTTCCTTAACTAAAATTACAGTACAGGGCTTTTCCAAGCAGTGATTTTATGTATTTCATTTGCTTATTTATATAGCACCTATATATTCCGCAGCGCTTTCAGCAAATCGAGTTCTCGGCAGACATTGAATAAGCAATGAGTGCTGCTGAAGCCTGTGGAATAGTGACTGCTACTCTAGAGTTTAATGCAGGCTGTATATATGTAAACTGCTAAAAAGTCAGTCCGGATATAGACCTGCAAACCTGATTTTAATTCTGCAAGGTATCAATTCATAGCAAACCCACTAAAAATTTTGCCTTTAATATATGTAAATTTTGACACAGATTCACTTCAAAATCCTCTGCTGGATTTGCAGTGGAACATTTTTGCTTTCTGTGAATGTACCAACACCATACAGAGCTAAATCCTAATACAGGTGAATGTACATTGCCCAGTAATGACACAATATGTGATTCTCACGCGCACATGTTATTATGACTGGTCTACGACATTGTTATGGGAATCTAATCGTTTTCCAGTTTTCCACTTACCAAGTCTCCAGAAGGCGGGAGCTGGAACATGGCAGAGCCATCAGCGGCTAAAGAGCTGAAGTAATAAGTCATGGCTGGATCACCTGTAGTCAAACAAACCCCATGAGAACCACTCACAAATGAACAGAAAACCAGACATACAATCCAGAAAGAACAGACACAGAGAGAGTTTATCAGTTATAAACAATGTGCCCCCAACTATCATCCCCTGCTGACTTACACAACCCTAGAATGGAGTCCGCTATGGATTATAAGACACCGAGCAGTCAGGGAAACAGTAAAACTCATGCAGGGTGATTGAATCCCACATCAGACTCCACAGCATAGAGGAAATGCTATTAAACCTGAAGAGGTTTCCTTCCTTCCTTAGTGTCTAATTCGTCTTCCCGCTCCTAAAATACTGAGGGATTGCCATTCCAGAACAAACTTCTGCTATTAGGCTTCATTTTTTGACTTTGCTCTTACTTTATTGTTGATGGTGCTGCACACATTCTTACTATACAGGGATTGATACTTTATATTATATTTACATTGGATTGTGTGGTGCATTACCCATTATATTGGGATACTTTGTTTTTACCACTGGTGTTTGTCCTTTCAATGTTGTCCACATTACTGTAGTTTTTATGTCTTTTTTTATCTGCAATATCAATAAAGTATTTTTATCTTACATAGTCATACATTTTGTGAAATGAAGTACGTTTATTTGTAGGTGAAGAACATGATTTCAGAAGCCAAGAAAAAGCAAACATAATGGGGGCCTTAGTCCACCAAGGCAATATATGGGAGTTAAAGGGACACTAAAAATTTAAGGCCCAGTTCACATCTTCGTTCTGTATTCCATTTAGAGAGTCCACTTGGGGACCTCCCCGAATGGAAACTTATACGTATTAAAAAGAGGTTACCTAAGAAACCACATGGACCCCATAGATTATAATGTGGACCGTGTGGTTTCTGCTCGGCGTCTGCACAAATCATGCAGAGAGAAATGTGCTGCAAGCAGAACTTTTATCTTCACATGTTTTGTGCGGAAACCAAACAGAAAGCACATGGAAGTATTATTATTATTTTCCTGGTCTAACAAATGCTGGATTATCAAATCTGTTGATCTCGAAGGGCCCTTGTTATGTTGACACTAGAACTTGTAATCTAGCTTTTCTCAAACCCTAAATAAAATCCCACCAATACAACCCTTTTACAACGTCACACTGCTGTATATATATGTAATAGCCTTCTTCAGCATTACTTCCTTGTACAGGTGGCTCAGGACTGAATGTCCTATAGTTCCTTCGTACATGCCCTCTCTCCCCGATTTTGCAGCCATATACCTAGCTAGACCCCATGGAAAAGCATATCCAGAATTAATGATCTTTACGCTGTTCATGTGGCTCATAAGGATATTATAGTAAGGCACACAACTGATGGGATGCTTAGAACTCAGCTGAGGTGTGAATGGTCCCTGACTAATGGTCAACCATGAAGAGGGCAATGAAAGCAAAGAGTATAGAAGAGGTGCTGAATACAAGGAAGGATATATACTACACTGCACATTAATATATACACCAGTAAGGAATGTGCAACAAAAAGCCTTTGGTCCATTGGGGGAGGACCACTTACACCCAGGAAAATCTATGGGTCCATGAAAATCATGGACAACACAGGTCAACTTCAGATCAACTACAGACATAAAACATCCATAAAGCATTAGGATTTTGTGCTGTCTGTGGGGGTCCCCTGCTTATTAGGTTACTACATTTAGTTATTTGTTCTGTTTTTTTGGACATTGCTGGACAAATCAAATTGCTGGATATTATTGGGGTGTTCTGACACTAGAGTCTAGACTGGGCACTGTCACACTTATTACCTTGATAGATCAGTATCATGGATGAGAGGATATCTGGAACCTGTTCCGAATAAATAGATGAGTGGATGCAGTAGTTTTCTGGGTGGTGAAGCAGATCAGTACTGCATCATTGGGTTCACCCTAACCTCAAATATAGTTCCATAATGGAACATTCTACAACTGACATTGTATAAATCCTAAAGAATACAAGATGTTATCACATACGCTAGGTTCACACTAGCGTTCGCCAGTACTTTCTGTGGTTTCCGTCTTCTTCATGCAGAAGACGGAAACCTGTCAGATCGAGTCCGGCCGTGAGTGGTGGTGAGCGTTTTATGCTCTCTGCCGTGAAACCGTTTTTTTAAAAATCGGACACAGAGTACTGCATGTCCGACTCTGTGTCCGGTTTTAAAAAAACGGTTTTGCGGTGGAGAACATAAAACGCTCACCGCCGCTCACCCAAATGAATGGGTATAAAAGAGTCCTGCAGGTTTCTGTCTCCTGCCTCTGTTTTGTGCAGGAAACGGAAACCTGCAGAACGGAGATCGGGCGCAGATGTGAACGAGCCCATACTTGTAATGTGAACCGAAGACTAAAGGCAATACTTTCCAAAATTTTAACCCAGGACTCACACCATCACCAGTTTATTGAATGTTAGATAAACCCCCTTTATTCTGTGTTATACTAGCTGAACATTTGTCGCACAGATTTCTGCTCCATACATATGAATTGGGCCTATAAGTATCCACATACATTCTGCAGAAACAACCCCATTCACATGTTTGTCATAAAAGTAGAAATTGATGTCACAAGTCAGTCCCTTATGAGCAAGGCCTTCTACTTGCTTCCACTTTGTACATTGCAGGATGAAGAGCTTCCCTTGGATGCTTGTGGATGGACTGGTCAGTGTTACGCAGCTGCTGCGCTCTCTGTTTTCATTCAATAAGTGGACATTGTATAAAAAGACTGAATCCAGATAAAAGCCAGGCCAGAGGCTGATGTGGGGGGTGCAGGCAGCTGCTGCTCTTGTGTATATGCAGGGTTACTACTCCAGGTTGATGGTTTTCACTGTATATTTTTTTGCCTTTTCTTATTTAAACAAAGAAAATGTCTTGCAGATTTACGATGTAATTGACAGTGAAAGGATTGGAGCCTTCTGTCCATTCATAAATGACTGCAGAACACTACTGGTGCCCAGAAACCACTACCAAACTGATAGTGGAATGTGCAGAAGCCTCTTGACACTGAACCATCATGTGAAGATTATATATTGGTCAATGGCTGCATAGGGCAAGCATTAATGAGCTCAGAGTATCATCAGCATCCTGCCAAAGGTCCAGTGCAGGTCAAAGGGGCCTCAAACTTATTCTTAAGTGACTTGTATCACAAGTGCAACACCAGTAGTCATGTCAATGTGGCAAGGATAAGGCTAGTCACGCACATCAAATAATCATTGGCCAATGAATAATCCCACCATCAACATAAACATCTATACAGGCTGCTCAGGGGGGTAGTTTAGGGGGGGATGAAAAATTCAATTTAAAGATGGACAAATCTACCAATCCACCATGAGTATGGTGGTGGTGGGGGGGGGGGAGGATCCTGACTCTTCTCTGGCAGCAGATGTACTAAGAAAAAGGAATCAGGCATGTTTAATCTCAACATGTCAATCCTTTATTCTTAAGGCCAGCGTTGTGTTCTCATGGCATCTTATTTCCCGCTCCTGACAGAGAACACATGCACACTCTGAAAAGCCAAGCTTGTGTATATGCATGGATCTTGACTAATAACTGTCTGCTATAAGAAAATTCTGCCCATAAGGTGTATTACAATGTGACCATCATATGAGTCTCCAGAATGCAGACCTGTAGTACTCTGAAGTAGTCAGAATCTAGTGGAATTCAGATATTTTTGTAGCTTTAGTTATAACTAGAGAAGAAAGCTATGTAACTCAAAATTAGTAATGCAACGTAGTCACAAAGTTGCTTACCACTCTGCATAGTATAATCCATAATATATAAGGGGAGTCTTCCCATAAAGAGTTGTTCACTGGTGACTAAATGGAAAACAATACAACATGATGGATGCGTTGTAACTAAGTGCATGAGATAAGGATGGTTCTTCTCTGTACAAAGCTTGGTAATTGGTAATGACGGCGTCCATACTTCTTTCCTGTCACCATCCATCACTTACATGTCAGAATCTCAGGACAGTATGCCCCAGACATAGAGACCCTCCATATCACAATGTGGGAGGAGAACATAGAATAAACTGTAAAGAATAATGTCCTACCTCATTATTGGCCTAACCAGATTTGAGCAAAGGTCTGAAACGTACAAAGTGACCATCACAATAGATGTCTATTATGGGATATTTAGCAAGTTTCCAAAGCAGCTGAACCTACGCAACTAAAGTCCAAGCCATTTTCTTATCATGGGGAATATAATAGGATTTAGTGGTTTCACTAACATCAAACTGATATCTAAAAAATGGTGAAGAATTGACGCGCAAAGTATCAAAAAGTTTCAGACCTCTTCATAATGTAATGTTACATTATAATTCTATTCTAATTTATAATTCAATTAATGAGGAGCGAGGACACAGGGAGTGTCATGGAATAAGGGGTGGATATGCCTGACAATATACCATGAGCGTCCATCTTTGTGTGTGGTGGCTGCTGACAGGTCTCTCAGTGGTCACATCCTGTCTGTCCGCTCTTCGGTCCCTCTTTTAGACCCTGTGATGTATTATTGTCCCTTATCTTTCTATTATGGGTGGTGAGTGTTGTGTATTGCAGCCAAGGGATGTGGCCTGTGTCAGTCATTCTGTATGTGTGTCTGGGGTGCTGTCAGGAAGTGAGGCCTATTGTGCTCTGCACATGATGGGTCCAATGAATACACCGCCTGGTGGTATGCATCTCTCCCTCCATCTTCTCCACCTTTTCCTGCCTCTCTAAGCGTCATCACTACCCCAAGCCTCCAGTGCAAAGGAAAATAAACTCATATTAAGTCTCTTTTGTGCCTCTCTGCTCAGACAGCCGGACCCCCTGAATGCTCGGAAGCCCCGTCTGTCTATAAATAGAAGCATTTAACTTCGCCTTAGATCCTTGTAGCAGTTTCAGGGCAACATCTGCTGACCGACTTCCTCCATCGAGAGTTTTTTTGGCCTCAGTATCAAAGGCAGAGGGAACAATAGTCCAAAACTCACATAGAATCTGCACCTTCCTGTGAAAGTATTAACCCATTCAATGACATGATAAAATGCATGAAATAGACAATAGCCACCTAAAACACAGTGCCCCACCCGCCAGTCTCCCCCATAGAATAATGAAGATGCAGTCTAATGAAGCTTAGTACATGGCTCATCTGGTGTCTCTCCTCTGATGTGTAACAAGATATGACCACTTATAGCACTTTGTAGATATTACTATGGGTTCCTGGGGGGAGGTCAGTGCTCCAGCTGAGCTGAGGTAACTTCTGTCCATGTGTTCCCTGAGAGCAGCAGAGGTAAACTTGGACAACACTCTGGAGAAAGAAATGATGTCTTATCTATAATTTTCTTAGTCATCTGAGAACTGATTTGCACTTTAGTGGTTAAACAACAAGGAGTTAAAAAGTCCCCAAGTTGTACCATAATAAACCTCTAGACTCCACACTTGTGCTGGCAATTGCATCTTATGCAGCTATTCATACATTAGAACTGTTGCCTTTCAGTGTGGATGTCTTGGGTTCGAATCTGACCAAGGACAACATCTGCAAGGAGTTTATATATTCTTATGCGTGGGTAGACTCCCACACTCCATAAGACGTACTGATAGTGAATTTAGATTGTGAGCCCTACAAGGCACTGTGACCAGCGCCGCACCTCTCATGAGGCGACCTGAAGCGACTGCTTCAGGCGGCGCTATGCCAGGGCCCCAGGGAGGGCGGCATTTCTGCTGACCTAAGCCAGTCCAGGACAAGCTGTCCTGGACTGGCTTAGCGTCACCGTCTCGGCAGCCCGGCACGGGAAGCGAGCGGTGGATTGGGGAGGCCCTGTGGACACAGCGCTGCTCCAGCAGCATCCCTTCACGCTTAGCAGAGAGCAAGTCCTCTCCCTGCCTGCTCTCTGCCTGCTAACGCCGCCCCGTCCGCCCCGCCCCCTCCTCCCCGGGGAGGGGGCGGCTTTCTGTCGTCCGCTTCAGGCAGCAAAACAGCTAGGTTCACCCCTGACTGTGCCAGACAGTATACTGTAAGGAGAAATAAATAACAGCAAGCAGAGATCTTGAGACTAGTGAGATCTTGCTAAGGCTGCATTGGCTTGTATGGTTTGGGTAGTGACTAGTGACATGTTGGTAGACGCCTGCTTCTTATCATTTCCCTATGATCAGCCAGTGCAGCGGGATATGGAGGGCCCCCAGTATTGTGCTGCTCCTCTTCAGGGTCTTGTCACCAGCAGCAGAGTTTTAGCTGCTTTGGATCAAGTCTTGTAGCTGAATTCCACAATGTGTCATTTACAATGTCCCAGATAAATAGGGGTCATTGCTTCTCCCGCAGGTTCACAGCCCCCATTTTACCTCCCCTCAGTGAAGCCATAATTCTGGGCTACATTCCACACTTTATGACAGCAGAACATGTGTATGAGAACACATGTAATGCTGACATATAAACTGACAGAATGTGCAGTAGAGGGGGAGCAATGTCCTCCGCAGGGACACGGAGGAAAAGAAACATCTGGCTCTAATCTGCAGATGAACCTCCTCAGCTGACACTCCAGTCTGGCTCAGGTTTGGGATGCTCCTGTATTATTTGCATGTGATGTTTTACAGTAATAGGAGAAACTCTCTCCCCCCATGGACCCTAAATCCCTGGGTTGACTTTTGTCCAGATGATGAATTATCCTCTGCAGGTTAAACTGTATTTGGTGAAGATTAACCCATTCATGCATATAATACTACTACGTCTCATGTTCTCTCCTCAATTCGGCTTCGATGGAAGGGTTAAATAGTTTGACCCCAGAGAGGATCCCATTTCTCTCTAGTCTGCCGTTCATGACTGTAGAAAACATGAAAATGAAAAACTAAAGCCATTTCCCTTTCATTTCATGTCAGTGAGAGTTGTGATATGACCTGTAGAGTAGAGGACTTCCAGCAGCCATGACAGGCTTATATGAGGAGTGGTGCCATTCCTACAAGCCTGCAGCTCTAATACAAGAGTCTGGCATCTACAACTCACTGTACACACTGTACCTATTCATATGCTAAAAAACAGATAAAAAACACACAAACACAATGAGGATTTCTTACAACTAGAGATGAGCAAACTGGATTGGAGTGAAACTTTGATCAAAAATTTCCTAACATTTTGGTTTTAAACTAAACTGAAACTTCTGCAATTTATCTCAGATGCACTAAAATATCTGTTACCACATATAACAGAGGTAAAATAGCATTGGTGGAGAATCACATGGTCTCTGTCACCTTAGGGCTCATTCACACTACGTATACGCCAGCTTAATCTGAACGTAAAACACGTTCAGAATCAGCGGCGTATAAAGCAGTTCCATTCATTTCTATGGAAGCCGGCATACGAGCGCTCCCCATAGAAATGAATGGGCTGCTTTTTTCACTACCAGCACTCCCATTGAAGTGAATGGGAAGTGCTTGCGTGTATGGCTCGGCATGAGCAGAGCTAGCCGTACACACGAGCACATCCCATTCACTTCAATGGGAGTGCTCGTAGTGAAAAAAGCAGCCCATTCATTTCTATGGGGAGTGCTCGTATGCCGGCTTCCATAGATGCCGGCTCCCATAGAAATGAATGGAACTGCTTTATACGCCGCTGATTCTGAACGTGTTTTACATTCAGAATAAGCTGGCATATATATAGTGTGAATGAGCCTTTATAGTTATAAATGGTGGGTTCAGACTTTGATTGGCCTACTGGGCTACCAGTGAATCTCCCGATGGTCACCGTGCCTTTAATTGGCCCTACTGGACATTCTCTGCTTTTTTTTTTTTAAAAGGCAGTGGAGGTTTGGTAATGTGCAGGGGGTGCGAATGTGACAGGGCCAAGAGTGGTAAGGGGCCCACTGGAGATGGTCTGGGTCCTGCAGCACTATGATAGCGATCCCTGACTGTTATTCATATTGGTCCAATAGTAGCCAGCCCAGGGTAGGTGATTAAATATAACAAATACTTATACTCACCTCTCCTGGGACTTCGACAGCTTCCAGCATCTTTTTTGGGGATCTTCTGACCTATGACTGAGGTCACATGCCCCAGACATTACTGCAATTGTGAGCATTGTGTAGTGGGGATCAGGGCTTGGCTTATTTATTAAAATTCACACCATTACCTGACATGTGGTTGACTGGAAATCTAATCTACATCAGTTCATACCTGGCATAGATTTCTATTATGGCACCAGGACCTCCAACAGATTTATAAACAGACCATAGCCTCTTAATAAATCTCAGTGCCTGTGTCTGTTGGGCCATGCGATACACCCGTCTTAATAAATTTGCCCCTGTATTTCTAAATATTAACATGAAATGGCATCACCAGCTCATTTTGCGAAATAGAATTGTCAGTGGCAAAGTGAGCCAGACCATTCTACCCCCTGTGACCTCCTTTGTAGGAAGGTCCCATCCACACCTAGTCTTCATTGTTATCAGCATCTCCATCTGCTTTCCTTTCATTTCAATGTTAGTAATCGATAAGGTGATGTATGGCCAGAAAACAACAATATTTGCCTTCTGGTCTATAACTTTAACTTTCACCTGTCCAAGTTGCTAGCGGTGCAGTCACTGCCATACTGCTTAGTGTATTCGACTAGGTTTCGCCTATTGCTCGCATGCACTTTGCTTCAGGATACCTAGCCATCACTCTATTGTGGTGCAAGAGGAACTGGAGGAGAATAAAGAACTGGGTCTAGGTCATGGTGATAGAGGACCTGAGATCACTTGACTGGAGAGGATAAGGAAGACTTTTCTCAGGAGGAGGATGATAAGGAAGACTTTTCTAAGGATGCAGAGGATAACCCATATTTTTTTTAATGAATTTCCATACTTGTCATTTCTCCAACACTATTTTGCTGATAACAGATAAAATAAGACATATCATGTGAACATAAAATGGGAGAAATCTAAAATACGCCAGACATATCAAACAGCATTAGACACCTTGATAACTCTGGAGCAGTTTAGAACTATCAAGTCTAAATTTGAACTGGCTAAAACTTATGATACGATTAGTATATCTGCAACAATGTGTTCTAAAAATGGCCGTATGATGGCTGGTACAGTGCAGTGTATGGTAAACTCGTAGCTTGTATCCACTGCTTGTCATCCATTTTCTCATAGATTTACATGTCACTTTCCCTTGACATAACTTTCCCTTAGAGATCTAGAAATTGGATAGATCGCTTTCTAGGCGCTCTGACAGTGTTATACACTGTGCTTCATATTGAACTTATTTAAACATATTACAATCTGGAACCTGAGCCACCAAACCTGAAACGTATCGAGTATTCTGCTGGTTAAGTCACATAAAAATGTGTGTGTACATTCGTTATCAAAGACCAGTACAGGATAAGTAATGTCCACAGCAAATCCCCCTATAGAGTAGTTATGGGGTGTAATACAAGATGTGACTCAGGTACAGTACAGGATAACGAACATCATCTATGTGTTTGGCAATTTCACCAGCAGAATAGTAAGTGCAGCTCTGTAGGTTAAAGAGCTTGTCTGGGCAAAATAATATGTTCTAATTTGGCTGGGAAGAGGTATATATATATATATATATATATATATATATATATATATATATATATATATAAAACACTCAACTGTCCCCGACTCTCTAGTGTCCCCCCGGGGCCGTCACGTGACTGCTTAGGCCTATCAGTGGCTTCAGCAGCCTCAGGAAAGGAACTAGAACATGCAGGGAGATGCTGCAGCTTCGGGGACAAGTGAGTATGGTTTTCTTTTATGTTTTTCACTTCCCCTTGACTAATTAATAAATAAAATTTTAGGCCTGACAACCCCTTTAAGACAAATTGTAACTCTGGATAAGTAATTGAAATAATACATAGAGACTTGAGTAGTCTTGACAACTTGCTAGTTATATTTCTCTTTTTATATAGCCCTTAACAACTGTGGACTTAGTGAACACAATGTCTTAGATTTCTATCTTCCACTATTAATGGAGAGTGATTCTGATTGCTATATGCTGTAATAACCACAATGTACATGATCTTTACATGGGGCGCCCACATACTCCCCCAGACAAGTGATCCTCAGGTCATAGTATCGCACATTGAGGATCTGTACTTTGTGTCTTCAGTAACTTAGACATTATATCTGAATGGTAATTGTAAGAAACACAAACAAGATATTATTGAGAAAACTGGCCTTGGTGTCATGAGCTGCGCAGATTACGGAGGATTTTCAGCACAAACCACTTAATAAAATGGTCTTTGATGAGAAACAGAGAATAAACCTTTAGTGGAGGTGAATCCAGGCCACCCAGAAGACAGGAAAATAAATAGGAGGAGCAAGGATGGCCGTCTCGGGACTAAAGCTTATTTGTAGAAGAATTAACTAAGCTGAGCGCAGACACTCGAGCTCCTCATATACTCAGCACTCAGAGTATAAAGCAAATATTTATTATCATCAATAACTGTGAAGGATAAATCCTACAGAACAGTACAATATCAGGCCAAACAAACTGCTTCATATATTCATGTTTACCTAGGACCTGTTACTAGACAAGCCACATATATTGGGAGTCTTCTATGGGCAGATCAGATCATTTCCCACTTGGTCCATTAGCCCAGAAGAAGATGCTCTTTCAGTATAACCACAAAATACTCGACTATGGCGCAGACGAAAATTGGGCAACTACGCCAGTTGCTACAGTTTTCCCTTAAAACAAACTGTTTGTTTATTGAGTGTGCCAAGCTAATAGTACAGTTTTGTAGGTTATCAACAATCATTAAAGAGGACCTTTCATGTCCCTGCATACATAGTATTTCAGAACATGACACAGTAGTTCCTATGGAAGATATGCATAGGCAGTCAAGAGGCCATGGCCTTATCGTGGTGGCTCCAAGGGGTGATTTTGCCCCCAGATCCCCTGCAATAAGATTGTCGGTACTGAGGGGTTGCCATGTTAACCAGGAGACAGGGCCACAGTCTCCTGACTGCCTATGTATAGTTCCCATAGGAACTACTGTGCGATTTTATGCAGTGCTATGTATTGCAGTACATTGCTCAGAGAATCTGAATCAGTTTCAAGTCCCATTGAGGGACGTTTAAAAATGTAAAAAAAACCAAACAAACAGTAAAAACACACAAAAACAAATACATAATAAAAAGTTAGGGAAAAAACCCTTTATACTTAAAAATATATAATGTAAACAAAAATAAACAAAGAAACATATTAGGTAACCCCATGTGCATATAAGCATATAGCATTATTTATCCCATGCTGTGAATGCTTTAAAAAAAATATATACCGCAATACGCAAATTAACATATTTAGATCACTTTGCTTTCCCCAAAAAATAACAATAAAAAGTGATCAAAATGTCATACATACCAAACGGTACGTACCAATAGAAAATACAACTTTCCCTGCAAATAAACAGCCCTAACATATATCTGTCAACAGTACAGTAATAAAGTTATAGTCATCAGAATACAGTGACTCCAGGAAAATCATGAATTTTCAACAAGTGATGTTTTATTTGTAAAAGTGGTAAATGCAATAAAAACCAATCTAAAAATTGTGATAGATATGATTATTATTTCACATGGACATGGACCAACACAAAGTAGCAAATAATTGTGAAGTGGACCGAAAATGTTACTTTGTTTTCAAAATTTTTATCACATGGATGTTTGGATGTTTGGATGTTTGTGAGTTTGGATGTTTGTTCCTCAATCACGCTAAAACTGCTGCGCGGATTTTTCTGAAATTTCACCCACAGCTCCATATTGGCCAGGAAGGAAACATAGGCTACTTTAAAAGTGGGTCACTCACCCCAAATCGACATCGCTCCCGTCCAAAGTTCTCTCCGGGTCCACAGTCGACCCTGCAATGACGTCACTGCAGTTAGTTGTACGCCACTCCAATTGGTCCGTGGCAGTGTGTGAGCGGTACAGGGAGCCAGCACAGCGGCCCCATAGGTGTGCGGAGAAATGTAGGCGTGGCCTGTGAGCGCACACACTTAGGAAAAGATGGCGCCTGCCCTAGAAGCCGGCCGGCCGCACATCTCCACGGCCTAGCAGGCAGCAGTGCCAATACACGTGGGAGAAGAGCCCGGCTGCCCGCATATGCCGACCGGCCACGCATGCCCTGATGCCGCTGTGTGCCTCATCAGCGCTGCAAGGCCTCCACCAGGCAGCCGCATGTACTTCTCCCACGTGCAGGCTAATGGTGCGGCCGGGACCCGCCTCCCCACCATCTGCATGGTAAGTGTCCGCAAGTGTCGGTCTTTTGCTTCTAACGTAGCCTATGATACGTAGCATAGGCTGCAGTAGGAGCGACAGGCCGGGGACTCTCCGCAACACTCCCGGTGGCCATAGCAACGTCACGCCAGCCCCGGCGTCACCTTGCTATGGCCGCCGGGAGCGTTGCGCTAGCTCCTCGGCCTGTCGGTCTTTTGTTTCTATCGCAGCCTATGGTACGTAGCATAGGCTACAGTAGAAGCGACAGGTCGGGGACCCTCCGCAACACTCCCGGCGGCCATAGCAACGTCACGCCAGCCCCAGCGTCATGTTGCTATGGCCGCCGAGAGCGTTGCGCAGGGTCCCCGGCCTGTCAGCGGTTCGCTCCTATAGCAGCCTATGCTATGTGCCATAGGCTGCAACAGAAGCAAAAGACCGACAGCCCAAGGAGCCTGCTAAACACTACTGGTGGCCATAGCAACGTCACGCTAGCCCCGGCGTCACATTGCTATGACCACCGGGAGCCTTGCGCAGGGTCCCGGTCTGTCGGCCTTTCGCCCTTATTGCAGCCTACGCTACGTACCATAGGCTGTGATAGAAGCACAAGACCGACAGGCCGAGGAGCCTGCCCAAGGCTCCCGGCTGCTATAGCAACGTGACGCCGGTCCCGGGGCCGGCGTCACGTTGCTATGGCAGCTGGCAGCCTTGCGCAGGGTCCCGGTCTGTCGGCCTTTCGCCCTTATTGCAGCCTACGCTATGTACCATAGGTTGCAATAGGAGCGAAAGGCCGACAGGCCGGGGACCCTGAGCAAGGCTCCCGGCTGCTATAGCAACGTGACGCCGGTCCCGGGGCCGGCGTCACGTTGCTATGGCAGCTGGCAGCCTTGCTCAGGGTCCCCGGCCTGTCGGCCTTTCGCTCCTATTGCAACCTATGCCAAGTACCATAGGCTGCAATAGAAGCAAAAGACCGACAGGCCGAGGATCCTGCGCAAGGCTCCCGGCTGCCGCGATGGCGCTTCTGTCAGCTGTGACTAAGGCGCCATTACGCTTACTGTAGATGATCATTGCTTCCACCAACCGGTATTATGCAAAGCATAGCATAACACCAGCGCCTCTATTGCAACCTATGCATTGCATAAAAAACGCCTTTCAATTGCAGCCTATCCTACGTAGCCTGCAATTGAAGCCCCAGTATTCTGCACTGCACTGCATAAAACCGGCCCTTTTATTGCAGGCTATGCTACGTGGCCTGCAATGGAAGCGCCGGTATTATCCAATGCATCACACACTCTGGGGTTCAAGACCCCTAGAGAGTAGAAGAAATGCACAAACAAAATTCCCAACAAAATGACCAAGAAATAAAAACATCAAGCAAAAAACCCCCCAAAAAAACCCTTTCCCTAGAACACATTGAAAAGCTAATTACATACTGTAAAACACATACATCTTAGGTATCCCTGTGTCCCAACGCCGCCATGTTCCTTCTCTTCGCCGCCACCCGCAGTAACCTCCGGGCCCGCCATCATTTTATTAGGACAGCCAGGAGCCTTGCCAAGGCTCCCCGGCCTGTCAGTCTTTTTTGCTTCTATTGCAGGGTAAGCTACGTAGACTACAATACAAGTGCCGCTATTATGGTATGTATTGCATAATACCGCCACTTCTATTGCAGGCCATGCTATGGTGGGGGCGGGTGGGTGGGAGAGGGGGCCGTGGGTGCTTTGTGGTTGGAGTGCTGGGTTGGGAGGGTGAGGTGGAGGAAATTGGTAGTGAGGCTGGCCGTTGGACTTTGCATGTAACTCGCTGGCAGGGGCCGTGGTTGCGTGCCGCCGACGGCTCCGACTGCTATGCATGGCTGCCAGTGGCACCCTTGGCTGCGGCAGGGCGTGGAAAGAGGGAAGGAGGATGGGTGCGCGGGGGAGGCTGGGACCACGTAGGAGGTGATTTGCGCAGGGCTTGGGGGAGGCGTGGACGAAGTCGCAGGTACTGCTAGTCTAAAATAAATCTGAAAAGTGTCCCATGCAAAAGTATTCAGCCCCCTGTACCCTGATACCCCTAAATAAAATCCAGTGCAATGAATTGCCCTCAGAAGTCAATTAGTTAATAGAGCCCAGTGTGTAATTCAGTCTCAGTATAAATACACCTGTTCTGTGAAGGCCTCAGTGGTTTGTTAGAGAAAACTAGTGAACAAACAGCAACATGAAGACCAAGGAACTCACCAGACAGGTCAGAGATAAAGTTGTGGAGAAATTTAAAGCAAGGTTAGGTTATAAAAACCTATCACAAGCTTTGAGCATCCCAAGGAGCATTGTTCAATCCATTATCCAAAAATGGAAAAAGTATTCTACAACTGCAAACCTACCAAAACATAGCTATCCACCTAAATTAACAGATCAAGCAAGGAGAGCACTAGTCAGAGAAGCAGCCAAGAGGCTCATGGTCACTCTAGAGGAGCTGCAGAAATTAACAGCTAATGTGAGAGAATCTAAAGGACAACTATAAGTCGTGCCCTCCACAAATCTGACCTTTATGGAAGAGTGTCAAGAAGAAAACCATTGTTGAAAGAAAGACATAAGAAGTGCCATTTGCAGTATGCCGCAAGCCATATAGGGGACACAGAAAACATGTCGAAGAAGGTGCTCTGGTCAGATGAGACCAAAGTTGAACTTTTTGGCCTAAATGCAAAGCACTATGTGAAGTGGAATAGTAACACTACTCATCACTCTGAACACCATCACCCATCCCCACTGTGACACATGTTGGTGGCAGCATTATGCTGTGGGGAGGCTTTTCTTCTGCAGGGACAAGGAAGCTTGAGACTGGGAAGGAGATTCAGCTTCCGACAAGACAATGACCCTAAACATACAGCCAGAGCTACAGTGAATGGTTTAAATCAAGGAATATTCATGTTTTAGAACGGCCCAGTCATAGTCCAGGCCTAAATTCCATTGAGCATCTGTGACAAGACATGAAAATTGCTGTTCACAGACGCTCTCCATCCAGTCTGAGCTTGAGCTATTTTGCAAAGAAGAATGGGCAAAAGTCTCAGTCTTTAGATGTGTAAAGTTGGTAGAGACATACCCCAAAAGACTCACAACTGTAATTGCAGTGAAATATGGCTCTACAAAGTATTGATATAGGGGGCTGAATACTTTTACATGTTGCACTTTTCAGATTTGTATTTGATTAAAATTTAGAAAACCATGTATCATTTTCCTTCCATTTCACGATTATCTGCTACTTTGCGTTGGTCTATCACTTAAAATCTCAATAAAATACATTTAAGATTGTGGTTGTAAGGTGACAAAGTGTGAAAAAGTTCAAGGGATATGAATACTTTTACAAGGCACGGTAGGGGTATGACTCCCTCTTTTTAACATTATTAGTTAACAAAAGCTATGCTTTAATATTTACTCCACAAACTTTCAGTGAATTATATGTTAGAATTCTTCTGGAAGTGTCCATCCATGATATTTATTCTCTATTTATTTATGTATGTGTAATATATATATTTGTATTATTGTATTATTGTATTGTAGTATATATATATTACACATACATAAATAAATAGAGAATAAATATCACGGATGGACACTTCCAGAAGAATTCTAACATATAATTCACATATATATGAACAGTATGCATATATGCAATGCAGATACACATCTGGGCATATGTATAAATATATATATATATATATATATATATATATATATATATATATAGAATATATATGAACAAGTATGCATGTTTACCCATATAAATGTATAAGTATACATAGTATATGTGCATTTATTAATGTGTTTTTATCAGAAAACCATCTGTTTTTTTTTTTTTTTAAAGCATGTGTTTTTTGTTTGTTTGTTTGTTTTTGTATATAGATTGTTAGCCCCATATAGGGATCATAATGTACTTTTTTTTTTTTCATTTAAGTATGTCTTTTGTAGTATGGGAGGAAATCCACGCAAACACGGGGAGAACATACAAACTCCTTGCAGATATTGTTCCTGGCAGGATTCGAACCCAGGACTCCAGCGCTGCAGTACTAACCACTGAGCCACCGTGTTGCCCCATAAAGCATGTGGTTTTTGAAACCCGCACATGCCTTTTTAAAAGTAGACAAAAATGCACCATGTGAACATAGCCTGAGCAGGACCTTGTATTTATCTATTTTACTTATAAGTAAGTAAAAAATAAATGATGCTAATGATAAAGCATTCACATCTCTTGCACATTTTGCTCTTTTCACTGTCCCTTTGCATCTACCATGCCACTAGTCCATCAGTGGCCATAAAACCCAACCCCCACTCACTCATTTATGCCAGTCCAATGGAAGCAAGAAGAGCCCTGAATAGTTAAAAAAAAAAAAAAAAAAAAAAAAAAAAAAAAGAAACACCCACAAATAAAATGTGTTTGTCTACCTGTCTACTGTTGCTGCCTCTAATGACTACTGTGATCATAAAGATGTGTGAAGCAGATGCTGGCTAGTATGGTGATCAGGACCAGCCCCAACATACTCTTGGCTACTCTGGTAGTCAATAAAGTTTAGACATTTACTGCTTTTGTCAGTAATGACATCATGTTCATGGTGGATATGGCTAACAACTGAAAATACGTGCACAATGAACGGCACATGATCAGGACCAGTAAGGAAGTGATTGTAATAAAGACTGGGTTGCTCATCAATTCTGCAAAAGGAGAAGACAATTTTGTGAAGTTTCAATTAGAAAAACTCATTTCAGCTAATTTTTCTGCAAAAAAAAAAAAAAAAATCTTGGAAAACCCCTTTAATTTCCCACTAGTTTCAAGATATCTGCTTCTGCTCAGTGGATTGGAACAAACTAGTTTACATTCTAAAGTTTTCTGTATAGATCAAATACTTCTCACAGCTAGATAATCTTCTGGTATGGACTCCAGACATACATTTCAGCCGCACTGAGACAGTGTAACAAATTATCAGGACAGGAGAGAGTTGTGCAGCAGATTTGTTTAGTTCACAGAGGATGTCTAGACTGGGTACAACAGTAACAAACCCTCAGCTGGAGGATATATTAAGCCAGAACAGTTTCTTAGCCTCTTGATTTAACAAACGTGTTTTCTGGATCAATTGGTGACCTATGCCTAGGATAATTCATCAACTGGATCAGCAGGGGTCAAACAGCTTTCATTGGTCACATGGACTTTATCACAGGTCAGTCCCATTCAAGTGTCTGGGGCTGAGCTGTGATATCAAACATAACACTATAAAATGTATGATAGTATGCTTGGTTATAAGCCAGTCTTATGATCATGATCAATTATTATAACAGACTGCCAGGATTGCTATGTTCTGCCTGGCGTCACATTGATTCAAAATATGGAAAATTTGCAGGAACCTGATAAGATGACACGTGACCAGATTTTCTTCATTGGATGTGCCAAAATTCAGGGGGAACATTCTGTGTTTTAGTGACTTTTAAATGTTTTTAGAAAATGGATATGGCTTAATGTATGTACACTGGTAGAATCTCAATATCTGCAGATGATACTCTGTAAGCAGTCCACACAGAGAAGGATAGTAAAATATCACTTAGGTTATTTATGGAAGCTGGAAGCCTGGGCAGGAAAATTGCAAATGAGTTTTAATGTGCATAAATGTAAAGTTATGTACCCAGCCATAGAAACAATTCTGTATTAAATAATAAATGAAAAGACTTGTGGATATTTGTGCACAGTAAACTTCATTTTAGCAACCCGTATCAGGAGCCTCCAAGGCAAATATAATCATGGGATGTATGAAGAGTGGAATAGATAGCCACAACAAGGGTATAGTTTTTCCTCTATTCAATTCACTGTTAAAGCCACATATAGAATACTGTACAAGATAGGAAAGACTAGCTCACCTAGAGGGGGGGGGGTAGAGGAGTGAAACTGAGGTCAATAAGGGGATGGGTGCATTAGAATATAAAGACAGGTTATCAAATTTTATCATATTTACCGTATATACTCAAGTATAAGCCGACTCGAGTATAAGCCGAGGCCCCTAATTTTACCACAAAAAACTGGGAAAACTTATTGACTCGAGTATAAGCCTAGGGGGGAAATGCAGCAGCTACTGGAAAATTTCAAAAATTAAAATGATTTTTGGGTGCAGTAGATGCTGGGTGCTGGGAAAGGGGAGGGGGTGTTTTGGTTGTCTGTCTGCCCCTTCCCCGAGCTTGAGGACTGTTTTTTTTCCCCCACTTGGAATTCAGCCTGGCTGAATATAGGGTATCTGTAGTACTCCTATTAACCCCTGCAGATCCTATATTCAGTAGACCGGGCACTTTCAGACACAGGATACCTAATGTGTATATGTTTCACAGTAATTTTCTACTTTTGTATGTATTCTAGGGAAAGGAGGGATTCAGAACTTTTATTTATTTAATTTTTTATTATATTTTGTAAAGCTTCTTTTTTTTCACTATTTTATGGGAGATTCTATACATTACTATTGCAGCTGGTCATAGACTCTCCCCCCCAAAAAAAAAAAAAAAAAAAAATTTTTTTTTTGCTTGACTCGAGTATAAACCAAGGGGAAATTTTTAGCACAAGAACTGTGCTTAAAAATTCAGCTTATACTCGAGTATATCTGGTATCTGGTATTTTTTTCAGTTTGGAAAAAAAGACGGCTTAGGGGCAACCTAATAACAATGTACAAATATCTAAATGCACGGTACAGAGATCTTCCAATGATCTGTATATTTAGGCCTCTACGTCTATGGGGAAAATGTCTTCCTGTAAAGAAGCTGTCTTTGCCTGTAGTAAAAACAGGGAGACTATGGAACTCACTACCACAAGAGGTGGTGAGGACTGATAATAACTTGTAGAAGAGGGAAGAGGGGCCTGGATAACTTTCTTGAAAGTAAAACCGTTATAAAGTATGGGAATTAGAACGCTATGGGATAGGATGTTGATCCAGAGATTTAGTCTAATTTCTATATTTTTTATATATATATATTTTCCTCTCATGGGACAATTAGCATCCACCTCATGGGTGAAACAACCTTACTGAAGAAAAAGACTATAAATCTATCACACTACATGTAAAGGCCAAATTTTAGATAACATTAGTAAATTTTCCCCACTGACTTAAAAGGGGGTTTCCACTAGAGACACAAGATAGGGGATTTGTGTTTGATTGCTGGGACTCCCAGCAAACAGAAGACTGGAGGTCTACAAGTACCCAATGTGAATGTAGTGCTAGGATACAAGCTCAATCTTGGTTACAAATCCAGCCAAGGACAACATCTGCATGGAGCTTGTATGTTCTCCAGATGTTTGAGTGGGTTTCCTCTGGGTTCTCCAGTTTCCACCCACACTCTAAAGGCATACTGACTTTGCATTAAGATTGTGAGGCCTACTTAGAAGGGTATGTTCACATAGTGCAAAATGAAGAGGAATTCCTCTTCATTTTTCATCGCAGGCATTTTTGCCCATGGTTGGCGACTGGATGCTGATTAGACCCAGATGAATGGGCATAATAAGCAGTGAGCCTCGAGCTGTGGATTCCATGGCTGGATCAGCTACAGAATCAGCAGCAAGATTGAGCAGGATTCTTCTTTTTTCCATGTCCTTCTGGGATCTCTGCCTCCCATTGAAAACAGAATCTAAGCAGAATCTTACCTGGGTTCAGGGGTGAAATCTGCCTCTAAATGTGCGACAAATTCCACCGTGTGAACATTCACGAACAGTGAGTGAAGACAATGTCTGTAAAGCATTGAGGAATATGTTGGTGTTATAAATGTAAGCAAAATAAACAAATAAATAAGAAATAATTGTATATCTAAACTGTTCCAAATAACTGCATGCTGAGACCGGTTGGGCCTCTGACCAAGGGAGGACTAGTGGACCCCTAGCCCACCAACTGGTGCATTGGACAGTTACACTCATTGCACTACAGCATCACACTCAGTGTAGGCTCCATGTAATAAAGTTGGTAGAATATTTATCAAACTACACACTTTCTTATATATAGATGCATTGGGTGGCTGAGATGACTTGTAGGAACAGAACAGGTTGACCATTTTTTTTCTTTTGGTCCTGTCTCCTTCCCATCACCAATCATCATACTCACAGAGCTAATGGGGGGGGAGGGGGTATAATCTAAGCAAGGGCTAGGTAGTAAGCTAATGCTGAAAAAATAGATGATAGGTAATATTTGCACTTAGTTATATAATGCGCCCCAAGAATGATGTCTAGAATAAATTTCACTAGTGGTCCCTAGGCACCCAAGTTTTTTTTTTTTTTTAAATGTAGATTGTGAGCCCCACATAGAGCTCACAATGTACATTTTTCCCTATCAGTATGTCTTTTTTTTTTGGAATATGGGATGGAAATCCATGCAAACACGGGGAGAACATACAAACTCCTTGCAGATGGTTTTTTGCCCATGGTGGGATTTGAGCACCAGGGCTCCAGTGCTGCAAGGCTGCAGTGCTAACCACTGAGCCACCGTGTGGCCCCTCCTAGGCACCCAAGTTTGACTCTGAATAAGTGTATCTACTTTTAATCTCAACATGATCGATACTGCATGATACGGACTTGATATAAATTCATGTTGTATTTATAACATATCTTACTTCTTTGTTAATCTCATGTATTGTTCAATGACCTGCTTTCTCCTCCGCAGGTCCACTTGTTCCTCATCCCTCCCATACTTCCTCTGTCTACTATCTTTCTAACATCTCCTTTTTTCCCTGGTGTTATTTTTAGACTGCTAGATGCTCTGAAGCCAAAGAATCTGTGTGTAGAGATTTCTTGCAGGAAGCAGGCGGCTCCTCCAAGGAATCTTGAAATACATAGTCCATTATCAGTGGTGAAGAACTAGAGAACCTTATCTAAGAGAGTTTGCATGACCCAGGCGTTCGCTCGTCATGCATTCAGGAAAGCAATCCATTTTTGCATGGCTTAGATAAGCTTATTGTGCTCGTATGAGTCACAGCACATGAGACCCCTAATGTTACACAGACTAGATGGAGAATAAACTGGAAATAGCTACTGTGAAATTCACACATTATAGTAGTTTGTTCACAAAATTTGCGCTATAAAGCTGATGAGTAACACAGTCTTGATTGTGGATCAGTGTATGAATATGTAATCAGGCGCTCAGTTGTCTTATTCATTGCCTATTATTGCATATCAATGGTTAGATTGCTATGTAATCTAATCCACACCGTGCACCATTTTATGTCCATGAACTAATAAATGGACATTAAGATCAAAGAAGAATGGCTATGCCAAGGGCAAGAGGGGCTGCACCCAAAAGTTCTGGTCTGGTTTTGTTTTGAGGTTCTTGGTCAGGGGTCAGCAACCTTCGGTACTCCAGCTGCCATGAAACCTCAACTCCCAACATGCTCCATTCAGTTCAATTGGAGTTTCAAGAACATCAAAGAAAGTATGCATGCTGGGAGTTGTAGTTTTACAACAGCTGGAGTGCTGTAGGTTGCCTACTCCTGTTCTAGGTGATACACCCTAATATTAAGGGATGTACTTGTCTCATTTTTATAACTGTTTTGTATCGCTACATGCTGAGGTTGGCATGTTATACCACAGACTATAGAACTCACTTATGGGCAGCACAGTAGCTCAGTGGTTAGCACTGCAGCCTTGCAGCACTGGAGTCACTAGGTTCAAATCCTGCAAAGGGCAACATCTGCAAGGAGTTTGTATGTTCTCCCCATGTTTGCATGGGGGTACTCCAGTTTCCTCCCGCACAACAAAGACATACTGATAGGGAATGTAGATTGTGAGCCCTATATGGGACAGTGACTGACAATATCTGTAAAAGCGCTGTGGAATATGATGGTGCTATATAAGTAAGCATAATAAATAAATAATAATAATAACTCTCTGCCACATGATGTCTGATAACTTATATAAGTTCAGGATGGGCCTGTATGCCTTTCCAGAAAGTAATAATATCATAGGTTATTAAAGCTAGACATTTTTGAGATAGAACATTGATTCATGGACTTAATCCAATTGCCATATTTGGATTTGTGAATTTTTTCCTTTGATGGCACAATTGGCATCAGTCTCTTGGGGTTTTTTGCCTTCCCCTGGATCTGCTTTGTAAGTTTAAAGGTTGGACTTGATGGACTTGAGTCTTTATCCAGCCCTGCCTACTATGTTAGTCTTTATCACACATGACAAAGACCTCTGGCGACATTTCTACATGTTATGCTGACCTTGATTTTAGACCAGTTAGAATCTCAATGGATGGATCTCCAGTAATGCTCTCTTCTGAAAAGTCAGTGACAAATATTCCACAGAAACTAAAACTTTTTGGGTCTCCTCATAATGATTTGTGTTTTAGCTCCTTTCTAACCATGAAGCAATACACCTGCATTGTGCAATACCCGGCTTCCTCAAACCCTCCACCCCTGTAAAATGGTTTATCAGGGATGAGCAACCAGTGGGATCTTCCTCAATGGGCAGTTGTGCAAGAAGGAAGCAGCAGACATAATGCCGGGTATTTGGCCATTTGCATGTTATCTGACTTAACCAATCACTTGTGGTTTCTTGCCTCATTCTATTATAACCCCAAATGCCACATTGTATTCTCCAAATTTCCTTTCCAATTCCAGGATTTAGTAAGGATTATAAAATAATACTTCATTGGTTGTTTGAGAAGGTGACAGGCAGAGTACTGGAGTCCAGATATATCAGCCCCAGGTTTCTGACATATGTGTGGTCCAGGGCAGATCTGGAGTAGGCCTCATCCTTGGCTCATTACTGGGCCAAAAAAGGCTGCAGCTCCTGCATTGCAGGGCAGTTCCATGAGGTGAAAGGAGGTGTGTGGTTCTGTCCGGTAACACTGAATCCGGTGAGACAATATTGCGCCTGTTTTGTACATGTGGCTGGAAGTAAGCCACACGTATAGTTAGGTTATCCGTTCTGTTTACTTAGTCGCTCAGACGAGCAGGTTTTTTATTTGTTTTTGCCTGAAGTTAAGCCTGTATTTTGTTTTGCTTATTTTGTACCTGAAGTCAGGTATATTTTCCTGTTTTTTTTTCTAAATAAACCAGTTTGCTGCATATTTTGTGTCTCTGTCTTGTCCCTTGCTTGGGTCCACACCACTGCTAACTTCCCCACAGTTTGAAAGAGGAACTTGCTTATAGCACCACCTTTTGGAAAGATGTAGCTTATTTGCATATTTCTTATCCAAAAAGTCTTAGCAAGACATGCATGGCCTAATAAGTCCCTATCCCTAATGACGCTGGGTTCACACCTGCGTTCAATGTCTCCGTACTATGGTTTCCGTCTTCTGCATGGCAGAAGACGGAAACCATAGATCGGGTCCGGCCGTGCGCGGCGGTGAGCGTTTTAGGCTCTCCGCCGCGAAACCGGATTTTTTTATCCGGACACAGAGTACTGCATGTCCGACTATGTGTCCGGATTATAAAACCCGGTTTCGCGGCGGAGAGCGCAAAACGCTCACTGCCGCGCACGGCCGGACAGCTTTCTCACCCATTCAAATGAATGGGTGAGAAAGTCTCCTGCAGGCTTCCGTCTCCTGCATCTGTTTTATGCAGGAAACGGAAACCTGCAATAAGGAAAGAAGAACGCAGATGTGAATGAGCCCTGAGAGACATTACCCCTTCTAACCCACATCTAGACCTCTCACACAGCCAACCAGTACCATGACTCTGCACCGATAACAAAACAGCTATATGCAGCTGGCACTCTTTTCCTTTTTGGCATTATTTTGGCTTGGCTGTTATTCCCAAATTATGTTTCAGGTTTCTTTGAAAACTGTGCAGTAACCCATTGGGCACTACCTTCCAAAAAGTAGGTAAGGGCTATGAGCAGGTTCCTTCTGCAAATTAAATCTTTTTTTTTCCTTTTTTTTTTTTGGGGGGGGGGGGGGGTATGTAGATCGTGATGTACAACATACATTTTTCCCTATCAGTATGTCTTTGGGGTATGGGAGGAAATCCATGCAAACACGGGGAGAACATACAATCTCCACGAAGATGTTGTTTCTGGTGGGATTCGAACCCAGGACTCCAGCATTGCAAGGCTACAGTGCTAACCACTGAGCCACCATTATGCCTCACAAATTAGATCTTATTCTACTCCAGGATTAGGACAACATATATAATAAAAAAAATTTTTATTGGTTGATTCAATATACTTGACTGACATCATGATGAGAAGGAAACATGTGTCATGGCAACTCCTCACAACCGTATAGTGAGCCCAACCTCCAGATAACCAATAGTGTAAGCTCAGACGCAGCAAGCAATGAGCAGTATTAGTTTGAGTGCGGTTGCCAGTTGATTAAATTGTACCAATTAAAATTTCAACTGATTGGAAAATTAATTGGACTGCTTCTGTTTATAGTTATTTTTACCACTGGGATACAACTAGATATTGTGGTAACATTGTGCGGCCATGTCTCTGTCTTCCTACTGTAACCTAAACGGCCATACCCAAACAATTGAGACCACAACTATCATCTCTCTTTAGCCTGGTTATGCAACCCCTATGCCTAATAAGGACTAAAATGTGTAAGTTGGCAAATGGTCATACACATTCACTAGATGATCATTTATTCAATGTTTGGTAACTGAACAACTCTTCAACCATCAACTTATTTTCTATGTAATGTGTATGGCCACCTTTAGGACTATAAATATAGTTACATATTGATGTGGTTGATATGATCCCAGCAGTCTGATGGGAGGAGCAGAGGTTACAGCCTTCCCATTCTGAGCATTTTTATGCAGCTTTTTATAATACTATTTGTAGTGATTTTAAATGCCTTCCAGATTCCTCCCCGTTGTGTAATAATGACCTTGTGTACAAAGAACATACACAGAAATGGGTTAAAAACTCTTCTAAGAAAATCACTACTTAAAAAAAAAAAAAAAAAAAAGGAATTTAGGGAGTTCACGTCTCAAGAAGCAAAACACTGTTTTCTCAGATAAAGGTTTCCTGGACTGCATCCAGTTATTTAAGAAAATGCCAAAAAGGAAATTGTAATTACACAAACGAAGACTGGTTAATGCCGTCAAGCTGGGGTGAAAATATTCTTCAGTGAAAATATAGGAGAATTTACTTTAGGAATGTGACATATCAGGAAGGACAGCAATGACATTACTAAAGAAGCTAACAAGCTTTAGGTTCCCTGGGAGACCCCAGAAAATATCTTACCTAACCTACCCTTGTCGTCATCTTGCTCCCTTAATAGAGTGCTGGTAAAGAGGGAAAAAACAACAATGTAGAGATCTATCATTGACTTGTAATGGCGTACCGACATTCAAGATGTTGCTGAGCCAACTGAAGTTATAGTGGTCAACAAGGCAACAAAATGTAACCTTCTCAATAGAGTCTCCTTTTACAAGAGCACAACTTGTTAAGAAGTATTCCCACAAATATGGGTACATTATAACCACCATAGCACTGCATATCAGGAGTAACACAACCCTACTCTACAGAAAGGTAGAGGTTCTGGGGGTAAGCCAGTAGTTAGAATAAAGTTTTAATGTCGCAGTTTGGCCGTAGTGGAAACACCGTCGAAAAAAAATCTAGCGTTTTACGGTCCCTGCAAAGTAGATGGGATTCTAGTGGGATTCCATCCACACATTGTGGGAAAATATGGGCAGTAGACACACTGGAATTTCCAAAACTGTTACAGTTTTGGAAATCACATTATGTCAATTACAACTTTGGAAACACAAGCAGTTTCCCTATAGGTATAATGCAAGCAGAAAGTCAAAAAAGAGGAAACCTCTGCTGACTTTCTGTGAAAACTGATGCAAGTAAAATCGCAATGTGTTTCCACTGTGGTTTTTCGCGCAAATTTTTTTCTCTGTGGTCCGTTACGTGAGGCCTTAGCCTTATAGTAACACTGGCAAAACGGATACTGTAGTTTGTGTTATATCTAGATGCAGTGGCATGACTACCGGGGTGGCAGGGGTAGCAGCTGCCACAGGGCCCAGGATATTAGTGACCCGGCGACAGCCGCTACCGCTGCGTTTCTTTTTTTTATTAATAGGCCGTTACTGGCTGGAGTTACCCCAGCCGGTTACGGACCCTATTTACTTACAGATCCTGGCAGAGGCCGGGATCGGTAAGTGATGCCACGGGCTCCACAAACACTATTTTTTTTTTTTTTTTTCTTAACAGGCCGTTACCGGCTGGAGTTACCCTATTTACTAACTGATCCTGCAGGGGCCGGGATCAGTAAGTGATGCCACGGGCCCCACAAACACTATTATTATACTTGGAGGTCTTTTCAGACCCCCAAGTATAATTATGGAAGGTCCGGGAGAGGTAAGGGAACATAAAAAACAATTACTTATCTCTCAGCGCTCCATACAGGCATCGGGCTTAGTTGTGTGACGTCCCTGACGTCACTTGACTGGGACATGCATCCCGGGTCATGTGATGTCCGAACGTCATTGAAGATGGCCATCACCACCAAGGACTGCAGCATAGCCGGGGATAGGTAAGTGACAGTGTTTTTTTAATGTTTGTATCCCCCCTCGGTCTCTGATTATTATACTCTTGGGTTTGAAAAGAACCCAGAGTATAATAATTGTTAATGGGTATTCATCAAGGGCCACTATGGGAAGAATATGCAAATCTGACTTCCATGATGTAATTAGGATGCCAGTTCCTCAAGTATGCACACCAATAGAGGGCGCTGACTGAGAATGTGCAAGTCTGTCTTCCATGATGTAATTAGGAAGACAGAGTCTCAGTCAAGCAAGTCTATAGAGGGCGCTCCCTTTAACATCACGCCGACCTTCTCAGAGGCCTTTGTTTGCAATGATGTTGGGATTATACCAAATACAGTCTTCTCATGTCCATGGGCCCATGTCAAAAGTTCGCTACGGGGCCCCGCCATTCCTAGTTACGCCACTGTCTAGATGAGATCCCCTATGTCATCCACAGCACTTCAGATCAAGCATTAAATATAACATATACATTTACTAATCCTGTTTCATGCTTAGGAGATGTAAACTAGGCAGGCATATAATGTGTCAGATTTATAACAGTAGCTGATGCTGGAAGATAAATCTGATACACCTTTAAGGTAAGTTCACATTAGCATTCGGGTCTCCATCATTCAGGTCTTCCTGGGGTCCTGAAAGACGGAAAACCCTGAACGCTTAAAAAGTGGTGTGGGAAAGGTAGCTCGGTAGAAGCAGTGGTGTGGACCCAACCAGTCTGAGACAGGGACACAAATCTTGCAGTAAAGTGGTTTATTTAAGAAAAACAGCAAAATAAACCTTTACATCAGGCACAAAAAATGAGCAAAATAAAATACAGCCTTAACTTCATGCAAAATAACGTCAAGCCAAAATCCTGCTCATTTGAGCATTAACTAAACGAAAATACTAACTATACGTGTGGCTTACTAGCAGCCACACAAATCAACCAAAAAAACACTGTACCGTATCACAAGGTTCTCAGTGTCAGGACAGACCCAAGCACTTCCTCTCCTCCCAGGATCTGCCCTGAAGTGGAAGATCTGCAACCTTTTATGGACCAGTAATGAGCCTTAGGACCCACACCTGGGGTTGCAACCTATATCAGACCTGCACTGGACCAAACATAAGTCAGGAACCTGGGGCTGATATAGAGGGACTCCAGCACTTTGCCTTTCACCTTCTCACAGTGGTTACTCATGACCCCATAGACTATAATGTGAAGAACTTTTATCTCTGCAGATTTTAAGCGGAATCTGTGGCGGAGAATTCAACATTGATGTGAACCTAGCCTTACATTGTCTAGTCTGAGTTTGTACCACCTATTAGTTGGCTTATTTTCTGAGCCAATAGGATGCACATTGTTGCATCTCAAGAACTGCCCCCTTCCTATGAAACCATCCCTTTTTCTAACTAAGGAAAAATTGACTTAAATGGATCCTATCAGTCAGACACAATTTTTTCTAGGTACCACGTTGGAATAGCCTTAAGAAAGGCTATTCTTCTCCTACCTTTCGTCATCTTCTCCGTGCCGCCGTTCGCCTAAGATCCCGGTTTTTGTTGGTATGAAAATTAGCTCTCTCGCAGCACTGGGGGTGTCCCCAATGCTGCCAGAGAACTCTCTCCAGCGCTGCCTCCATTTTCGTCAGCAGCGTCATCTTCATCCTCTTCTTCCGGCGGTGGCTTGTAACTTCTAGGCCTCGGGCCTTGGGCAGAGCAGACTGCGCTAGCCCACAGGCCACGAGAAAATGGCCGCTTCCAATACTGTGCAAGCGGCCATTTTCTCGTGGCCTGCGGGCATGCGCAATCTGCTCCGCCCAAGGCCCGAGGCCTAGAAGTTACAAGCCACCGCCAGAAGAAGAGGCTGAAGATGACGCTGCTGACGAAGATGGAGGCGGCGCTGGAGAGAGTTCTCTCGCAGCATTGGGGACGCCCCAGAGCTGTTTGAGTGCTGGCGCCCGCCCCCAGTGCTGTGAGAGAGCTAATTTGCATACTGACAAGAACCGGGATTGTAGGCGAACGGTGGCACGGAGAAGATGACGAAAGGTAGGAGAAGAATAGCTTAACCGGTTAAGGACCGCCGTACGTAAATTTACGGCCTGCGGTCCAGGTACCTAAAGACCGGACTATTGTAAAAATAGCTCCTGTCTTTAGGTACCTATTTCGCGGGGGGAGGGGTGCGGGGAGGACGGGGGTTAGGTGTTACTAACACCTAACCCCTTCCTCAATAACGTCCAGTCGGAACTGAGTCCGACTGGACGTTTTAACCCTTTCGATCGCGCCGTGAAACATCACAGCGCGATCGAAAGGCATCCGCCGACAAATGAAGTTGATCGGCACCCCCCGCGGCAAGATCGGGGGGTGCCGATAGCAGTAAAAGGTAGTCTGGGGTCTGGCCAGTGACCCCAGACTGCCCGGAGCCCCCACATACCTGGTGATCCTGCCAGGACCTTCTGATGTCAGGCTGTGCGTCTACACAGCCTGACATCCAGCTACGGAATGCCATGTGGGACACCTGCATGCTGTGTCTCACATGGCATTCTATATCAGCAAAGTATTGCTGATTGAAGTGTCCTAAATGGACACATGAAAAAGTAAAAAAAAATGAAAAAAAAAATAAAATGAAGTGTATGAAAAAAATTAATAAAGTTATAAAGCCCAAAAATCCCTTTTTCTCAATAGAAAATGAATTATATAAAAAAAGAACTAAAAAGTAATAAAAACAATGCATATTTGGTATTGTCACGTCTGTAACAATCTGTACAATAAAACTGAAATAATATTTAATGTACACGGCGAACGCCGGAAAAAAAAAACGGAAAAAACTCGCCGGAAGTAATGATTTTTCGCCATCTCACCATACAAAATATGCTATAAAAAGTGATCAAAAAGTCATATGCATCCGACAACAGTACCAATAAAAAGCGCAGGTTGTCCCGCAAAAAATAAGTCCTCAACCAACTCTGTCAACCGAAAAATAAAAATGTTACGCCTCTTAGAAGATGCGATGCAAAAAACATTGATTTATGTCCCCAAATGTGTTTTTCCTCTGCAGAACTAGTAACACATAAAAAAATAATATAAATGAGGTATCGCCGTAACCGTACCGACCCGCAGAATAAAGGGAACATGTTACTTATACTGTACGCTGCATGGTGTAAAATTAAAAAAGTAAAACTCAATGCCAGGATTGATTTTTTTTTTTAAATCCAGCAAAAAAGGGTTAATAAAATGTATTCAATAAGATGTAGACACCCAAAAATGGTGTCATTACGAAATGCATCTCATCCCGCAAAGAATAAGCCCTTATATGGCCGCGTCACCAGAAAAATAAAGAAAATATAGCATCTCACAATGTGAAGACAAAAACCCTCAAAAATCGCCAAATTATTAGAACATGACTGGCTGCGTCAGGAAGGGAATATATAAGCTGTGTGAGCGGATATCAGGGGACACCCCAGATTTACAGCTTATGAGGGAACAGACACCAGAAGTGACCCCTAAAGTGACCCCCAGAGTGACTCCCCCAATCATAGGAGCTACGGGGACATAGTAGGGAATTTGGGGTTTGCAATGTTCTCCACACAGCTTACATATTCCCTCTTCGCCATCCGCTGTGCAGTCACGTCTGGGATACTAATACTCACTACACCCCCTGATAAATTCTTTGAGGGGTGCAGTTTTCAAAATGGGGTCACTCCTGGTACCCCATGGAATCCACTTTTCTGGTACCTTACAGGCTCTACAAACATGACATGGTGTCCAGATACCAAACATCAAAATCTGTGCTCAAAAAGCCGCATCGCGCTCCTTCCCTTCTGCGCCCTGCTGTACGTCCAAACTGCAGTTTATGACACATGTATGACACATGTATGACACTGGTGTACCCCGGATAACGGACATAATGTCATATGTGGGTATAAACTGATATTAGGCACAGCCGGACACAGAAGGGAAGAAGGGTCATTTGGTTTTTGGAGCACAGACGGTTTGGTTTTTGGATGCCATGACACTTTTGCAGAGCTGAAACGCTAGTAAAGTAGAATCCCCTGATATGTGACCTTATTTTGGAAACTACACCCCTGAAGGATTTATCCAGGGGTACAGAGAGCATTTTTAACCCCTAAGTATTGCTATAACTTATTATCCATTAATGAATACGAAGCGGATTGTGAGAGGTGAAAATGACCATTTTTCCAGGAATACGTCCTTTCAGTGCGTAATATGTTGTGCCCGCCTTGTATCAGAGATGAACGCTCTAAAAGTTGTTGTGCCCGGGATACCCATTTAACAGTTTTTGGAGTGTCTCTGCTGACATAAATCGGGCACAACATGTTGCACACTGAAATGGCAAATCTGTAAAATTTTCATTTTTAACTTCTCTATCAGTTGCGATTTCATTTCTGGAAACTAAATAAATGCAACACTCAAGGGTTAAAAATTCTCGCTACACCACTTGATAAATCCCATCAGTGGGGTAGTGTCCAAAATAGGGTGACATGTCTGCGGATTCCACTTTATTGGCAATTCAGGGGCTTTGCAAAAGTGGCATGACGTCCAAAAACCAAACTGTGCTCCAAAAACCAAAATAGCGCTCCTTCCCTTCTGTCCCCGGCTGTGCCCAAACAGCCATTTCTACCCACATATGGTATTAAGTCCGTTATCCGGGGTACACCAGTGTCATACATGTGGGCATACACTGCTATTTGGGTACCCAGCAGGGTGCAGATGTGAAGGAGCAATATGTGCTTTTGGAGTGCAGATTTAGATTCTTCGTTTTTGGACACCATGTCACATTTGCAGAGACCCTAAAATTGCCCCTACAAAATGGGGTCACTTCTTGGTGAATTCCAATTTACTGGAACCTCCAGGGCTCTGCAAAAACATCATGGCGCCCAGAGGGTCCCTCTAAATCTGTACCCCAAAAGCTAAAACGCACAGTGGTCCTTCCCTTCTGAGCCCTGCTGTGTGCCCAAGCAGCAGTTTACACCCACATATATAATTTTTTGACCCCCGGGATGGCCCACTTAATAGTTTTAGGAGTGCAGGTCTCTGACAACACAAAGTGGGTGCAACGTATTGGGCACCGAAATGGCATATTTTTAAAAATTTCAATTTTCATTTTGTACATTAATTTTTGGGAAGCATTTTAGGCTCACAATGATAATACCCCTTGATACATTCCTTGACAGGTGTAGTTTCTAAAATGGGGTCACTTTTGAGGGGTTTCCATTGTATTGATACTTTAGGGGCTCTGCAAATGCGACATGGACCCTGAAAACTATTCCAGCAACATCTGCCCTCCAAAATCCAAATAGCGCTCTTTCCATTCTGACCCCCACCATGTACCCATACAGCAGATTATGACCACATATGGGGTATTGCCGTGTTCACAAGAAATTGTGTAACAAACTGTGGGGGGCTTTTAATTCTTAAACTATTTGCAAAATTAAAACTATGGCGCTAAATGGACGATTTATTGGGAAAAAAAGTAATTTTTCATTTTCACGTCCCAATGTTAATAAAATCTGTGAAACACCTGTGAGGCCAAAATACTCACTCTACTCCTAGACAAATTCTATGAGGGGTGTAGTTTCCAAAATGGGGTCACTTATAGGGGGTTTCCACTGTATTGGTACTTTAGGGGCTCTGCAAATGCGACATGGGACCTGAAAAATATTCCAGCAAAATCTGCCCTCCAAAAGCCAAATAGCCCTCTTTCCATTCTGAGCCCCGCCATGTTCCCATACAGCACATTATGACCACATATGGGGCATTTCTGTGTTCAGGAGAATTTGTGTAACAAACTTTAGGGAGCTTTTTCTCCTTTATCCTCTTGTGAAAATTAAAAATTTGGGGCTAATTTGACAGTTTGTTGGAAAAAAAGTAATTTTTCATTTTCATGGCCCAATGTTAATAAAATCTGTGAAACAGCTGTAGGGTCAAAATGCTCACTCTACCCTTTAATATGTTCTGTGGGGGGTGTAGTTTCCCAAATGGGGTCACTTTTAGGGGGTTTCCACTGTATTGGTTCTCTAGGGGCTCTGCTAATGCGACATGGCACCTAAAAATTATTCCAGCAAAATCTGCCATCCAAAAGCAAAATAGCGCTCCTTCCATTCTGAGCCCCGCCATGTTCCCATACAGCAGATTATAGCCACATATGGGGTATTGCCATGTTCAGGAGAAATTGTTTAACAAACTGTGGGGGGCTTTTACTCCTTTAACCCCTTGTGAAAATGAAAACTTTGGAGATAAAGTGACATTTTAGTAATTTTTTCATTTACACATCCAATGTTAGTAAAATCTGTGAAACAACTGTAGGGTCTAAATGCTGACTATACCCCTTGATGAATTCTGTGAGGGGTGTGGATTCTAAAATGAGGTCACTTTTGGGGGGTTTCCATTGTTTTGGTACTCTAGGGTCTCTGCAAATAAGGCATGGCGCTGAAAATTATTCCAGCAAAATCTGCTGTTCAAACACCCAGTGTCGCTCCTTCCCTTCCATGCACTGCCGTGTGCCCAAAAATCAGTTTACGCCCACATATGGGGTATTTCTGTGCACGGGAGAAATTGCACAATAAACTGTCAGATGCATTTTCTCCTTTAACCCTTTGTGAATGTGTTAATTTTGGGTCTAAATGAATGTATTAGTGAAAAAAAATGAAATGTCTAAATTTCACTGCCATATTATTTTTATTCTTATGAAATGCTTAAAGGGTTAACAAACATCCCAAATGCTGTTTTGAATAATTTGAGGGGTGCAGTTTTGAACATGGGGTAATTTATGGGGGTTTCTATTATACAGGCCTTTATAATTACTTTCAGAACTGAAGTGGACCCTAAAAAATTGGTTTGGAGAATTTTCTTGTAAATCTGGAAAATTGCTGTTACACTTGTAAGCCTTGTGACGTCCAAAATAAATTAAAAGACAATCAAAAGATGATGCCAATATAAAGCAGAGATATGGGAGATAATATTTATTCATGTATTTGGATGGTATGACTATCTGCCTGAAAAGCAGAGAATTTCACATTTTGAAAATTGCAATTTTTTTCAAATTTCCATCAAATTTCCTAGTTTTTTTTATAAATAAATGCAAAAATATTGATTAGTGTTTACCACTAACATGAAGTAACTAACCCTCAACTAGGGAAGGTTGATCATATGCACTTGAGAAAGAGCAGTATGCTCGAAACGCGTTGTGCAAAATAAAGTCTTTTCATTGTACCTGGGCGAGCGCGGTTTTCCTTTCATCTTCCACAAGGAGGACGATCCCTCTTTCGCTTCATTGCCTTGACGTCTTGCAGGCCTTCTTTCCAGCGGCTGCCCGTGTCCCTATTGCTTCCAATATTATACGTCATAGAGTTGTTGTGTCACACACAACTCTTCCAGGTGAGCGGACAAATTTTTTGCTTACCTACTTTTTACCCATCATTTCTACACATTGGTCGGCTCGGTGCCCCTCTCTCTCTGTATGAAGTATAATGTGTTACGAGAAAACAATCTCAAATTCATTTGTGTAAGTTAAAGCGTCTCAAAGTTATTGCCATTTAAAGTGACACATGTCAGTTTTGAAAAAAGAGGCCTGGTCTTTAACATACTTTTGGGCCTGGTCCTTAACCGGTTAAGAAAGGCTATTCTGACGTGGTACCTAGAAAAAATGGTGTCTGACTGATAGGATCCCTTTAAAACTATACAGTGTATGTCCTGTCCAGAAAACACTGAAAACAATCACAGGCAGCACAATACATGGCTACTGGTACATACCTGTAGAGACAGAGATGTGTTATATTTTCGGTAATTTACTACGACCGGGCTGATTCTGTGTAATATGATGGGTTTCAGTGGCGTAACTAGGAATGGTGGGGCCCCGTGGCGAACTTTTGACATGGGCCCCCACCCGACACAGACGTCGAAGACCTCGACCGACCCCCTCCTCCGCACTCTATTATGTCCCTTAGTAAGCCCTGCACACAGTATTATGTCCCTTACTGCAAAGACCCCCGAGTATAATGATAGTATTTGTGGGGCCCACGGTGTCACTTGCCGATCCCGGCCCAGTCAGGATCGGCAAGTGAATGGGGGCCTTAACGGCCTATTTAAAAAAAAAAAAAGCAAAACGCAGCGGTAGCGGCTGTCACCGGGCCCCCTAATGGCCCAGGCCCTGTGGCAGCCGCCTCCGCTGCCTCTATGGTAGTTACGCCCCTGATGGGTTTTATTGTTGTCATATTTGCCAACATAGGTGATAACTATTTGCACTCCCTTCTCTCTTCCTCTACTACTGTATGCTGAATGTTCAGAGTTAAACTATTAATATAAGCTTTATTATGAAGATTTCCTAACAGACGAGAATGCTATGCAAAAATGATAAAAATCAGCTAAAAATATGTTCTAGTCAGTAATTCTGCACACACCCTCAGAGTTCCTGAGATTACTACTGGGCAGAGCCCGACATGACCTATCATTTATCATTCTGAATTTTCCATGGAGTGTTGCTGCAATTTTACCACAATTCATGCTCAGATTCATGTCCGTACCTATCCTTATACTGCATGGAATATTCCGCATGATAATGGCTTGTGCATGCCAGGCTCTGCCCAGAAGTGATCATGAGGATGACAACAACTATAATACATCTAACAATACATCTAACAATACATTGTATCATCTTGTGCCTCTTACATGCGAAATTTTGTGCAGTTGCACCTTTCGTGCACCCTTTCAATTCCTGGAGTGATTTACTAATCTATTATTTTTGCAAATAATAAATAATAATTTTGCAGCATTTTAAAGATTTCCTTTAACCATTTTAGTGATGACTGTCTTTTGTCTTTATCAGTTGCCAATGGATATGACCATAAATAGAGGAGCTTTCTATGGTCTGAAATCCAGCCATGATTTCCTTATTGCAGCTGAGTTATCTTCTTCTGCATCTAGTATCTCTCCTTGATAAACTGGCCACAATAAGGAAATCATGGATGGGTTTCTGATAATGCCAGACCATAAAGAGTTCCTACATTCGTGGTCGTATCCGTTGGCAACCGACCAAGACTGTCTCCACTAAAATTATTACAGAAAATCTTTAAAACACTGCAAAATGTATAATTTATATTATTTGCAGAAATGTTTTAATTGTCATTGTTTACGAATTTATATATAGTCTGTATACACTGTATATATACTGTAACTCCTTACTAATCGGTCTTCCCCTCACTAAACTCTCCCCTCTACAATCTATTCTGAATGCAGCGGTCAGGCTCATATATCAGGCTAGACGCTATAGCGATGCCTCGGGTCTGTGCCAGTTGTTACATTGGCTGCCTATTCAATATAGAATAAAATAAAAAGTTATCACCCTCATCCACAAGGCTCTCCATAATGCCGCACCTCCCTACATTTCCTCCCTCATCTCTGTCTACCGCCCAACCCGTGTTCTCCGTTCACTCTATGACCTAACACTTACATCCTCTATTATCAGAACCTCCCACGCTCGTATACAAGACTTCTCCCGAGCTGCACCACTTCTCTGGAATGCTCTACCCCGGACAATCAGATTAACTCCCAATTTCTACAGCTTCAAATGCAAACTAAAGACGCATCTTTTCAGACAAGCCTATCACAATGTCTAACGTAAACCCTTAACCTTCCTCTGTCCCCGCTCCCACATTACCCCACATGATATGATGTCATCTCAGGATAACTCTATATGTCCAAGCTCCATCCACATGTTACAGGACACGACTGGTGACGGCTCATAAAGTTTTATTTTATATTTTTTGTAATGACAGTCACCTCTATTACAGAAGTGTCTGACCTCCGCATAAGCAATACCGCCCCTGCTACCTCTTGTGTCACCCCCTCTACCTCATAGATTGTAAGCTCTTGCGAGCAGGGCCCTCAGTCCCATTGTGTGAAATGATTTTCTTTGTAATGTATCTGTCTGTATTTGCACCCTACAAATTGTACAGCGCTGCGGAATATGTTGGCGCTATAGAAATAAAATTTATTATTATTATTATTATTATTATTTATAGTCATATTCATAGGAATATCCCTTTAAATTGGCAAAGCATGTTAGCATTTGACACAAGTAATTGAATTTGATTTATAAAATTGATGTGTCAGGGTCTGGGGTTGCTAGGTAGGGTGGCATAGACACACTAGTCCAGTTTCTTTTAGTCCAAAACAATAGTAGAGTTTTATTTTCACTCAAAAAAGGTAGTGCAGCAACAAAAGGAAACAATACAAAAATAAATACCTGCCCGGCTAAACTCTAACTAAACATAGAATAGGTTATCTCACCTAGAATGACAGAAATCCAAAACCAGTTGAACAATTCAGGACACAGCTCCAAAAAATGACCTCTCTATTTGGTACTCCAGCCAAACTCTGCCACAGTCTGCTGCTGGAGCTGGCTTCTTAAGCCTCCTTGATGAGGAGACTCTCTGCAGCTGAGTCGCTGCTGGAACATCCCCAAAGTTTTCTCAACTCACCCACCTGAGTAGTCTGGGCGAGATGTGCACCCCCTCCATTACCTGACCAGCCTTCGGCTTACAGATGTAAATGTTAAGTCTGCTAACTTTGCATAGTTTTGTATGTGTCTTATGCTTTTGCAGATAATTCCTGTATGCATTGTCTTGTATGTGACTCGTAATTGCAGTGATCTCTCGAAATGCTGATTTTTCTTCCTTTTAGGAGGCAGTGAATTTGCTCATTTTGGCTTTATAGCAAAGGTCTAAGGGTAAGTTCACACAGGGTTTTTTGGTCAGGATTTTGAGGCCATATCTGCCTCAAAATCCTGACCAAAAAGATGGCTCCCATTGTTCCGGCTCCCGGAAAAAGAAGCGAGATGCTCATTCTTTCAGGTGGATTCGCCCTCGTGAAGACACTCCCTCCTGACTAGGCCCATTTATTTGGGCCTAATCCAGAGGGGAGTACGCGACTGGATGCCGGTGTACTGTGGAGCGTAACTCCGTGTGAAGGCACCCTAACTCTATTGCTAGCAATTTGTAAGCTTTTAAGAACTTAGTGCTTTGTATCATGCAGTGAGGTGAATCACAGATTCTTCCCTCTTGACACCATCACTGCAATGCCTCATGGTTGTGCTTACATAACCTCATATAGCGTATAGGACATCAGCACAGTAAGGTGTCCCCTACCACTGATTATTGGTTGAGAGGTTGTCAGATGGCGCCAGAATGTTATAGTGACTCACAAGATATGTATCTCTTTTGTATTGTTCATGTGCAATACATGTGGCAGTTCCCATTTTAGATAGTCTCAGAATTTTTGTGTTGAACCCCGTTTACCCATCTCTAAGCAAAACACTTGAGAAGGATTAGGGTGGGACAGGCTCTCAAGAGCTTGTCTAAGTTATAAAAACTGTTTAAGGCTAAGGCCCACGGGCACTAAAGCGAAGCTGGAAGAACCGCTGTTAATGCATTACGATTCTTTCTACAACGCTTTTAAGAAAAAGTTCACAGAGTTTTCCTCTGCGGACTTTCTCTTAACATTATATCTACAGGAAAGCCGAGGGAGTTTCCGTAGCTATAATTGACACGCTGTGTCCGCGCTGCGATCTTTTCCGCAAAGTGGTGATGGGATTCGCATGAATCCCATCCACTTTGCCTGCACTATACAATGCCGCGATTTTCCCCGCAGCGTCTCCGCTGTGGGCAAATCGCGGCGTTTCTGGTCCGTGGGGCCCCAACCTAAGAATCCCTTAAAATAGCATCAAATAAAATAAAAAAAATTACTCAGACTACTACTTTCACATCTGCTGATCTTTCCCCAAGTCTCTGTTTACACCCAACTGCATGTGACTGCTACAGCAGTCAATGGCTACATCAGTGACAAGCGCCACTGTTGGCATTGTGGCTATGTGAAGGGAACCATGATGGCAGTAATATGGCCCTTGTCCATTGGCACCACTAATTGGCTGCAGCAGTCATGTGCCATGTGCATGTACACAAAGACTGGGGGACTGGGGAGAAACATCAGTGGATCACCTGGAAAGTAGATCATTTAATGCCCTTTGCGGGAGTTTTAAAAAAATTACAACCCCTTGTGTGTATTTGCTAACAGCATGCAGTTGAAGAGCAAATGGTGAAGGATTGAAACAAAGTATATTAAACATGCATCCTAGGAGGAGTAAAGCTGGAAGAGTCATTGGTGGAGAAGAACTTGGGTGTACTTATACATCATTGGTTAAATTACATCAGCAGCTTCTAATACCAGAAGGATAGTGTCATGTATTAAAAAGGGTTATGGACTTGTGGGACAAGGATGTAATAGGACCACTTTATAAATCATTGATGTGGCCCCATCTGGAATATGCAGTTCAGTTCTAGGCACAAATTCATAGAAAGGATTCCTAGAGATAGAAAATATTCAATGAAGGACCACAAAACTGATAAGGGGTATGGAGGACCTCAGTTACAAGGAGAGATTAATCGAGTTTAATTTGTTTAGTCTGGAGAGGTGGCATTTAAAGTTAGAAATAATAAACCTATATAACTTGCCCATACAAGAAATATGGGGAAAAGCTGTTCCATGTAAAATGCTCTTATAAGACCAGGGGACACTCTCTTCAACTGGAAAAAAAAAAAAAAAAAATTTAATCTCCAGAGGTGACAAGGCTTCTTCACTGTAAAGACCGTGAATCTGTGGAATAGCCTACCCTGGGAGCTGTAGCAACAGCAACAGCTGACATCTTCAAAATCAGCTTACGTTAGGTTCACACAAGCATTCAAGTCTCCGTTGTTGGGGTCTTCATGGGGATGGACAGCTTATTTCAACCATACTAACTATGCAACTATATAAAAAATTGTAGAATAGTATTCAACATTTTCTTAAGTGTGACAGTGCAGGGTAGAATATCCTTGGTGGACCTGCACTTACAGTCAAAGGTCACAATCTGTCATTACTGGCCAGAAATGTGAATCTGCTGCATCTATGCCTATGTTGTGACAGTGATTTCAGGTTCTATTCGGTCCCTAGGATATGTCATCCTGACTGATGGATCCAGCAGAGTAGATCAACACTATCCATCCTCATGTGTCAGCTTTGCTCAGGTAAGTTTCCCTTCATGCCGTTATCATGTCAGTGCCCTAAGACTGTAAAAGTGAAAACCCCCTATATACATCAATGCAATCTGTATGCCCCTACTCTGATAGCCATTAATATATTAAAGGGTTTGTCAATATAATTGCCAATTCTTCATCATATACGTTATACACATGACTGCTGCAGCTAGTCACTGACCACAGTGGTTACTTGCTATACATACAAGTGTCATCGCTAAGGCTAGTGATTAGCTGCAGTGGGTATGTCAGTGATGTCAATGATGTCATAACTGTAGAACTGGTGGAGATGTAACAGGTGAATTGTTATCTTCACTGCTTACCTAGCACTGGGGTCAGGGGATAATCGTACACATCAGGGATAGTGTGTGCCTACATAGGCAGTACGGAGACTTGCAAGTCATTCCTGCTCCGCTAGAGATTCTGGGTAAAAAATATGCAAATCTATTCTCCAGGATGTAATTAGGAGAACAGTGCAACTCTGTACGCCGCCCTCTAGAGGGCAGCATCCTTAACATCATGCATGACTCAGTTAATAAGTCTACTATCGTGATGTGGATTTAATTGCCAAATTAGTATTTCTATTCCAAAAGGAATGGGACTGAGTTGCAGACAGGCCATGTGACCAATGAACATGATATCACAGGTCTATGAAACAAAAATGGAGCTAAAATGAGTGTCACTGCTGCTTCAACGATCAATGGTGTTGCCAAGTGCCTGTACGTGGTGATGATCGCACATGCTCAGAAGAAGAACCAGTGTGATCACCACGGAAACCCGGCTGTAACAGTCAGGCTCCCAATGCAACAACACTACAACAGCAACTGCGGCACCATAGATGTTTGTCAGTGTAACTGACGCCCCCATCGCGCCATCCCGCAGTGTGATTGCAGGGTGTCAGTGGTTCCTATGGCAACTATGGGCTTAATAATGGCCCTCATGGCTGCAATCAGAGACTTTTGATTTGGACCCGCCTCTAGCAGGGATGTCTGTTACAATTCAGTAACAGGTATTATACACTGCAATACACATGCATTATATTGTAGGCGATCAAGCCCTCTATCAGTGAAGAAATAAAAAATATAAAAGGAAAAGACACCCAGAAACCTATTTTTCTGCATTACTGTAAAATGTTATTGAGTGTTTATTTTATTTTTTTTTTAAAACAACACCTTACACATATTTTACCACGTTCATAACAAGTTTTTATTTAGTGTCAAAAAAAACCAAAACGTATTTGGTATCGCCATAACTGCACTAACCCAGAAAATAACTTAAGAATTTCAGTTTTACTTTACAATGAACAGTGCAAAATTTATTGTGAAAATATCATTTCAGACTTGCTGAATTTTCCCATTCTCTCTCAAAAAGAGTTAAAAAAAATGTTTATCACTAAAATATTTGTAGAAAATGGTGGAGATCCTGCAAAAAAAAAAAAAATATGGCTATGTCAAAAAATATAAAAATTTTTTACAAATTATATAAGTATAAAAAAAATGATAGCTCTTGGAATGAAAAATAATGCTTCCTCCTTAAGGTCAAAATAGGCACTGTCCTAAAAAGGTTAATAACCTACCCTAAGAATAATTTATCAATATTTAATTTCCAGGAAATACCTTTAATATTTTATTTACATAAAACTGTAAAATTGGAGCAAATTCATAATCGAAAATTCACATATGCAGCACAAACTTTAGCTTTCGTCTACAGGACCAAAGTGAAGGTAATAATGGTGTAGTCGAAGATAGGCTAGGCTCACACTTGCGCCGGGCTTTCCGTCATTTGGGTTCTCTGGCAGACCCAAACAACAGAAGAGCCCATCCGCTGAAAGGGGTCCGCTGTCTGTCCATCGTGTTTTCGCTATTTTTATACTGAATTGGAGGACTTTTCTTTCCGCTGATTTTATATGGCATCTGATACAGAATCTCCTATGGAGACTCCAACGCAGACTCCAGCAGCAACACTTGGGAAGAGTTTGGCTGGAGAGCTGACAGAGAGGTCATATTTTTGGAGCTGTGTCCTGAATGATTCTACTGGCTTTTGGATTTCTGTTATTCTAGGTGAGGTAACCTATTCTATGTTTAGTTGGAGCCTAGCCGGGCAGGGATTTATTTTTGTATTGTTTCCTTTTTGTTGCTGCACTATATTTTTGAGTGAAAATAAACTCTACCTTTGTTTTGGACTAAAGAATCTAGACTTTTGTGTCTATGCCACCCCACCTAGCAACCCCAGACCCTGACACTTAAGAATAAGTATTTGTCCATTTTCACTAAAAGACCCCATGCACATGACCAAGTGTGCTGCGGAATACACTTGGATGACACTCAACCTCACATTGGATGCTCACTTGGTTGTGTGCATGGGGTCTCAGAGTTGTTTGTTTCTGATGAAAGCATCAATAATGTAGAATGAGATATATGGCTTAATATATTTTACTATCCAAAATACTCAGAAACTGAAGAAAGGAAAAGCAAGGACATGAGCAACAGAACCTGGCATAACTAAAGATCTTCACTGCCTACTAGAGATGAGCGAACACTAAAATGTTCGAGGTTCGAAATTCGATTCGAACAGCCGCTCACTGTTCGAGTGTTCGAATGGGTTTCGAACCCCATTATAGTCTATGGGGAACATAAACTCGTTAAGGGGGAAACCCAAATTCGTGTCTGGAGGGTCACCAAGTCCACTATGACACCCCAGGAAATGATACCAACACCCTGGAATGACACTGGGACAGCAGGGGAAGCATGTCTGGGGGCATAAAAGTCACTTTATTTCATGGAAATCCCTGTCAGTTTGCGATTTTCGCAAGCTAACTTTTCCCCATAGAAATGCATTGGCCAGTGCTGATTGGCCAGAGTACGGAACTCGACCAATCAGCGCTGGCTCTGCTGGAGGAGGCGGAGTCTAAGATAGCTCCACACCAGTCTCCATTCAGGTCCGACCTTAGACTCCGCCTCCTCCGGCAGAGCCAGCGCTGATTGGCCGAAGGCTGGCCAATGCATTCCTATGCGAATGCAGACTTAGCAGTGCTGAGTCAGTTTTGCTCAACTACACATCTGATGCACACTCGGCACTGCTACATCAGATGTAGCAATCTGATGTAGCAGAGCCGAGGGTGCACTAGAACCCCTGTGCAAACTCAGTTCACGCTAATAGAATGCATTGGCCAGCGCTGATTGGCCAATGCATTCTATTAGCCCGATGAAGTAGAGCTGAATGTGTGTGCTAAGCACACACATTCAGCACTGCTTCATCAAGCCAATACAATGCATTAGCCAGTGCTGATTGGCCAGAGTACGGAATTCGGCCAATCAGCGCTGGCCAATGCATTCTATTAGCCCGATGAAGTAGAGCTGAATGTGTGTGCTAAGCACACACATTCAGCACTGCTTCATCAAGCCAATACAATGCATTAGCCAGTGCTGATTGGCCAGAGTACGGAATTCGGCCAATCAGCGCTGGCTCTGCTGGAGGAGGCGGAGTCTAAGGTCGCTCCACACCAGTCTCCATTCAGGTCCGACCTTAGACTCCGCCTCCTCCGGCAGAGCCAGCGCTGATTGGCCGAAGGCTGGCCAATGCATTCCTATGCGAATGCAGACTTAGCAGTGCTGAGTCAGTTTTGCTCAACTACACATCTGATGCACACTCGGCACTGCTACATCAGATGTAGCAATCTGATGTAGCAGAGCCGAGGGTGCACTAGAACCCCTGTGCAAACTCAGTTCACGCTAATAGAATGCATTGGCCAGCGCTGATTGGCCAATGCATTCTATTAGCCCGATGAAGTAGAGCTGAATGTGTGTGCTAAGCACACACATTCAGCACTGCTTCATCAAGCCAATACAATGCATTAGCCAGTGCTGATTGGCCAGAGTACGGAATTCGGCCAATCAGCGCTGGCCAATGCATTCTATTAGCCCGATGAAGTAGAGCTGAATGTGTGTGCTAAGCACACACATTCAGCACTGCTTCATCAAGCCAATACAATGCATTAGCCAGTGCTGATTGGCCAGAGTACGGAATTCGGCCAATCAGCGCTGGCTCTGCTGGAGGAGGCGGAGTCTAAGATAGCTCCACACCAGTCTCCATTCAGGTCCGACCTTAGACTCCGCCTCCTCCGGCAGAGCCAGCGCTGATTGGCCGAAGGCTGGCCAATGCATTCCTATGCGAATGCAGACTTAGCAGTGCTGAGTCAGTTTTGCTCAACTACACATCTGATGCACACTCGGCACTGCTACATCAGATGTAGCAATCTGATGTAGCAGAGCCGAGGGTGCACTAGAACCCCTGTGCAAACTCAGTTCACGCTAATAGAATGCATTGGCCAGCGCTGATTGGCCAATGCATTCTATTAGCCCGATGAAGTAGAGCTGAATGTGTGTGCTAAGCACACACATTCAGCACTGCTTCATCAAGCCAATACAATGCATTAGCCAGTGCTGATTGGCCAGAGTACGGAATTCGGCCAATCAGCGCTGGCTCTGCTGGAGGAGGCGGAGTCTAAGGTCGGACCTGAATGGAGACTGGTGTGGAGCGATCTTAGACTCCGCCTCCTCCAGCAGAGCCAGCGCTGATTGGTCGAGTTCCGTACTCTGGCCAATCAGCGCTGGCCAATGCATTCTATTAGCCCGATGAAGTAGAGCTGAATGTGTGTGCTTAGCACACACATTCAGCTCTACTTCATCAGGCTAATAGAATACATTGGCCAATCAGCGCTGGCCAATGCATTCTATTAGCTTGATGAAGCAGAGTGTGCACAAGGGTTCAAGCGCACCCTCGGCTCTGATGTAGCAGAGCTGAGGGTGCACAAGGGTTCAAGTGCACCCTCGGCTCTCCTACATCAGAGCCGAGGGTGCGCTTGAACCCTTGTGCAGCCTCGGCTCTGCTACATCAGAGCCGAGGGTGCGCTTGAACCCTTGTGCACACTCTGCTTCATCAAGCTAATAGAATGCATTGGCCAGCGCTGATTGGCCAGAGTACGGAATTCGGCCAATCAGCGCTGGCCAATGCATCCCTATGGGAAAAAGTTTATCTCACAAAAATCACAATTACACACCCGATAGAGCCCCAAAAAGTTATTTTTAATAACATTCCCCCCTAAATAAAGGTTATCCCTAGCTATCCCTGCCTGTACAGCTATCCCTGTCTCATAGTCACAAAGTTCACATTCTCATATGACCCGGATTTGAAATCCACTATTCGTCTAAAATGGAGGTCACCTGATTTCGGCAGCCAATGACTTTTTCCAATTTTTTTCAATGCCCCCAGTGTCGTAGTTCCTGTCCCACCTCCCCTGCGCTGTTATTGGTGCAAAAAAGGCGCCAGGGAAGGTGGGAGGGGAATCGAATTTTGGCGCACTTTACCACGTGGTGTTCGATTCGATTCGAACATGGCGAACACCCTGATATCCGATCGAACATGTGTTCGATAGAACACTGTTCGCTCATCTCTACTGCCTACACATTCTGTATGGAGGGCTGCAGGCAAGCCCCATAACTCTAAGGTGAAGACAGCTGCTTTGATCAGGACTGGATTAGAAGTTTGACTTCTGTTGGGAAGAGACTGATTATAGTCTTAAGTAAACAGTCTTCTAGATGGAGAGAAAGCAACATTTCCCTGCAGACCCACAGAGCCCCCCACTGACTACAACAGCAAAGTACAAATCTACAAAACTGAGTATTTCATCAAGATGTAAAGTAAGAGATATAATGTGGGAGCCTGGACCCTCAGAAAGGTGACCCTAAGGATTATAGATAACCCTTGGTTCTTTCCTAGACTTTTTTTGCCCAGGGACGGTTTCTTATTGGCACAGGGGTGCAACTAGCAAAGACTAGGTACCATAGCAAATTTTTGACTTGGACCCACATGGTATAATGGCCCATTTACATACACTATAACGTCCTATGGTGGCCTTTGCACACAGTATAGTGTCATATAGTGGCCCCTGCACAGTAAAATGTTCCTTAACGGCCCCTGGACACAGTGTAATGTTCCATAATAGCCGCTGAACACACTGTATAATGTTTCGTAGCCGCCTGCATACTGTATAATGTCCGATAGTCGCTCTTCCACAAAGCATAAAGTCCCATAGCGGCCCTTGCACACAGTATATTGTTACATAGTGGCCCCTCCACACTGTATAATATCCCATAGTGGCGCTCCACACAGCATAATGTTTCACAGTGGCCTCCATACAGTATAATGTCCCATAGTTACACTTCCATATCATATTATGTCCCACAATGGCTGCTCCACAAAATATAATGTCCCATAGTGGCTCTTGCACACAGTATAATGTCCTATAGTGTAGTAAGTACCTGGTTAGCAGCTGCCACAGAGCCCAGAACCTTAGGGGGCCCGGCGGGCCCCTGATGCTTTTTATTTCATTTCATTTTTTAATAGGCCATTACCTGCTGGAGTAACCCCAGCAGGTAAAGGGCCCTGTTTACTAACCAATCCCGACTCCTGCCCAAGGTCGCCTCCACCTCCCCTTCAGCATCCTATATCATGTCGCTGGGGCCTCTGGAGGGCAGAAGGGGAAGCAGATGCAGCTGTGAGAAGGACAGGGAATGGGTAAGTGGCCCGCGAACCCCAACAAATACTACTATTATCCACCACTTGGGGACCCGAAAGACATAAACCCTATCTGCTTAAAAAGTGGTTCCACACTCCTTGCAGGACTTTTCTCTCCGCCGATTTTAAGCAGAATGTGGGACTGAGTCTTGTACGGAGACTTGAACACTGGGGTGAACCTAGAGTTAGATTTTGTAAAAAAGAGACTAACTTCATCCTCCGATTCCGCTGTGTGAATATACCCCAAGACAGCAAATACACAATAGTCACTGGAAACTTCTTTCTGTGTATGAAGCTTAGACGGCCACCGTTTGACTCCATCCCAGTGGAGAAGCAAGAGTCTGAATGGAAGGAAACACTTCTAAGTTTAGAAGTCAGGGTCGTTTCTTGTGATGTTTGCAGGCCAGACAGTTGTTAGCACTGAGAGGAAACGTTCAGTCTGAGATTTTCACTGATACGTGAGGTTATAAACTGTGGCCTGAACCACCAGGGAATGAATTCTACAAAACAACCAAAGACCAGTAAGAGTTCAACATCCCGGATTTGTCTTGATTCCTAAATTATCGTTTATTTATAGTGCAGGTGAATATTTCTACAGGAAGTGGAGTGCAGACACCCATGAGAAATATATATATATATATATATATATATATATATATATATATATATATATATATATATATTATCACACAGGGGTTTATATTGGTAATCACTCGGGCCTCAAATATTAATAATCAGGCCTCAATCAGACAAGCAGATATGACCTATATATTTTTCATTCTTATGTTTTCTCCTCCCATTCTATAAACCATAATTGGTTTATGTTTCGGGGGGTCGCACAGCAGCTTTTTTTTTTCTAGGACAGATTGTACTTTTGGTATCAATTAATATTCTGTCAAATATATTGGTAAGCTGGAAAATTAGGTGAAATTGCAGAAAAAAATGCATTTTCACTAATTTAAACTAATAGTTTTTATGACATTCTCTAGGTGATAAAAGATTACATGTTGCCTATATTCTGTGGGTCAGTATAATCATGGTGATACTAAATTTATGTAGTATTATTCATGTAAATTACATGCAAATTAAAAAAAATGGTAGTTACGGTGGTAGTTACGCCCCTGTCTGGAACTTTTTCATATTCCTGTATATGGAGCTTAGTAAGTCAACTTTTTATGTTGGACAAAAATGTTTGACTTTTTATTGATTTCATTTAGGGGAATATCTAACAATTTGATCACTTTTTATTCAACTTATGAGACAAACAATTATAAAACAGCGATATGGTGATTGTCATTTATTTTCCAGCTGCGGCATTCAAAGTATGGAATGAATCCTACTAATATTATAAGTGTGAAAGTTTGTGTGTTTGGATGTTTGTGAGTTTGGATGTTTGTTCCTCAATCACGCTAAAACGCCTGGACGGATTTGCGTGCAATTTTCCACAAACATAGTTTTCCCTTAGGATTGAGTCACAGGCTACTTTTGGTGCCACTAAACAACATGACTTCCTAGCAGGAGACTCACAAAAGCAGGACTCCTAGCTCCAGCTATAGACTCACACACACTGCCTGGCATTTCCTGCCTCAACCTGCCTGCACACTCCTTACTGTCACCTCAGGAGTAGCCCTCACTCTACTCACTCACATCCTATTAATATTATAAATGTGAAAGTTTGTGAGTTTGTGGGTTTGTGTGTTTGGATGTTTGCATGTTCGGATGTTTGTTCCTCAATCACGGAAAAACCGCTCCACCGATTTGGCTGAAATTTTCCACAAACATAGTTAATACACCCGATTAAACAATAGGCTACTTTTCGTCACAATAGCGCACATACGTTTGTGCCAGGACCCCCACAAAACCCAAACTCACACCACCATCTCTGCAATCTCACACACTTTGGACCATAGCAAGCCCCAAAATTCATATTGCCCTCTGCAGCCTAGCCCCTAACCCCACACAATCACATATACATGTACTTTACCACTTTGCCCCTCACCTTAACGATACTCTAGGAGGCTCTCTTTAACGCTCCGGAGCAGCCATGTTTGCCGACCACCACCGCTCTGACAATCCGTGACACCGCCCACCCATGCCAATACCCCTAGGAGGTCTAATAAATGCAAAAAAAAGTTTAAAAAAATTAAAAAATATATAAAAAAAATAAATAAAAAGGATTAAAAATTAAAATCACCCCCCTTTCCCTAGAACACATATAAAAGTAGTTAAAAACTGTGAAACACATACATATTAGGTATCCTCACGTCCGCTCTGCAAAGCTATACAAATATTTTTCCTGTTCGGTACACGCCGTAGCGGGAACAATGGTCAAAAGTGCCAAACTGCCATTTTTTCACTGTTTTGATTCTGATAAAAATTTGAATAAAAAGTGATCAAAGCAATAACATTTCCCGAAAATTGTAGAACTACAAAGTACACCCGGTCCCGCAAAAAAAGACGCCCTATACATCCCCGTACACGCATGTATAAAAAAGTTACGGATGTCGGAATATGGCGACTTTTCAAAAAATAATTTTTTAACACAGTTTTGGATTTTTTTTAAGGGGTCAAAATGTAAATAAAACCATATAAATTTGGTATCCCCGGAATCGTAACAAAACACAGAATACAGGGGACATGTCATTTTGGTTGCACAGTGAACGCCGTAAAACCAAAGCCCGTAAGAAAGTCGCAGAAATGCATTTTTTCTTCAAATCCACCCCATTCTGAATTTTTTCCCTGCTTCCCAGTACATTATATAGAATAAATAATGGTGGCATCATGAAGAAAATTTGTCCCAGGAAAAATTAAGACCTCATATGGCTCTGGGAGCTGAGAAATAAAAAAGTTATGGGGTTTAGAAGGAGGGGAGTCAGAAACGAAAATCAAAAAATGCCATCGGGAGGAAAGGGTTAACTTCAAATTCTTCTGTCCCAAAGACACTATGTAAAGTTTCTCACAACACCGTATAGCAGCTCAAATACAAAATAACTTCAACACAAAAGCCTCACGTATTCTCTGAATTATCGCAACAACAAGATACAAAGTTACATGTCATATCCCATACCTTATACACACTACGAAAACCTTACCCGCGCCTGTATATACCCACTGCTACAATCACCGCAGACGAAGTCGCGGGTACCAGCTAGTTTTACATATAGCTTTCCACTATATAACACATCACATTGTCTGTATCACGACATACACAATACAACACATCACATTGTCTGACACAATACAACACATCACATTGTCTGACACAATACAACACATCACATTGTCTGTATCACGACATACACAATACAACACATCACATTGTCTGACACAATACAACACATCACATTGTCTGACACAATACAACACATCACATTGTCTGACACAATACAACACATCACATTGTCTGTATCACGACATACACAATACAACACATCACATTGTCTGACACAACACATCACATTGTCTGTATCACGACATACACAATACAACACATCACATTGTCTGTATCACGACATACACAATACAACACATCACATTGTCTGACACAATACAACACATCACATAGTCTGTATCACGACATACACAATACAACACATCACATTGTCTGTATCACGACATACACAATAGAACACATCACATTGTCTGTATCGCGACATACACGTGACACCTCAGGAGTAGCCCTCACTCTACTCACTCACATTTTACATATAGCTTTCCACTATATAACACATCACATTGTCTGTATCACGACATACACAATACAACACATCACATTGTCTGACACAATACAACACATCACATTGTCTGACACAATACAACACATCACATTGTCTGTATCACGACATACACAATACAACACATCACATTGTCTGTATCACGACATAAACAACACAACACGTCACATTGTCTGTATCACGACATACACAATACAACACATCACATTGTCTGTATCACGACATACACAATACAACACATCACATTGTCTGTATCACGACATACACATTACAACACATCACATTGTCTGTATCACGACATACACAATACAACACATCACATCACATTTGCTAGCCCACCAAACTTTTTAAAGCACTTTTACAGTTTCACACGTCTGTGTCCACCCAATTCTCAAATCACCGCAGACGAAGTCGCGGGTAAAAGCTAGTATTTTTATATTTTAATACTTTGGGCTTTTTTTGATGTGGGGATACCTAAATTTAAATGATTTATTTTGCTTTAAATCTATGTTTATTAAAGTTTTTGAACAGTACAAAGACCAGGCGGAATGTGGTACAACTACAAAAGGGGAACCTCCTCCCACGGCTGTTAATCCCAACGTACAATAAAACTCTGACACACTCTTGGATGGTAAAACAGTGGGGGTCGGCCACAGCTTTATTAAACTATAAACATATCGGCAGGCCCTGCTATCCCCCTCCCCTTTACTCTTTGACCAAGCGCGTCACCGGAATGCCCCGCCACCGCCTGCGGTGTGCATGTGTATGATGTTCAACGGGTGACGCGCTCCATCTTCTACCACCGATGACCAGAAGGGGAAGGGAGGGGAAAGGCGCAAGGTCCCGCCAACATGCAAGCTGTGACACCTGAAAAAACAAATCGGAATAAATAACAAGGCAAAGAAACAACGAAAACAATAAATAATAAACAACCGTAATAACGGAAAGAGAACAAACAACAGTGGGGAGGGCGGGAGGGAGCACGTCTTGTTCCGACGCTGGCGGGGATCCGAAAGGAAGTCCCCGCCCAGCGCCGGAAATTACATCAGACGCGTAACCCCGCCTCCTCCGAAAACCCCGCCCCGGTCAGCAACAGCCGCCGGGAGGGGAAAAAGGAGGGAGGGGGGGGAGCCACACGCCCGGTCAAGACCCGGACAGCTTAGGCAGCCGTCCGGGTCACAGAAAAAATAGGTACCATAAAGTAGAAGCAGTACAAATCAATTATCACTCATGAAAAGGTACAACTACACCATTGTAGCAGGAGTTAGGGCAGCTCAGGCCCACTGCTAGGAACAGCAGGACAGCACCCTAAATGTAGTACTGTCCCAAGGGAACTGTTGGCCCTATGCTTAAAATGACTATTAAAGGACTATTAAAGGATTATGTTATCTTGAAGGGTTCCTTGCTCACCACATACTCGATCTAAGTTTCCACGTAGCATTTGCACAACATATTAAATGTACTTGGGAATGTACTCACAAACGCCGTTGAGACTGTGTGGATTTTTAATGACTATAACTGAGAGAACTTGAAATTTTAGTGGCTGTGCACCATTTAGAGCTCTTAGGTGCATTTATCTAAAACTGCGTAAATCTCCATGTTGGCAAAGTTTTCAGCCACACCTCAGAAATGGTGTGAACATAATGTGGAAACCCAGCATTAGTGTAATCTATCTATCCTACAAAATAATATGGCATTGACCATTGAATTACAAACGTGACACTATCCAGAGAACAGCTCAGGAGAGCTGAGGAGCGACAGTGGGGACCTCTGCTGGTCGTGTTCAAGTTGTTGGTTAGTAGTGAACATTTCAGTAAACTCACAGAGGGATATTTATAATTATTATGGGAAGTTTTTACGGTGAGTTTTGCCGCATATAAGTTGTTCTGAATTTAATAAACATTGTACGATAAATCTACTTCTATCCTGAGACTCTACTTTGTATGCCAACTGTAGCAAAAAAAGTTACAAAAACTCAATGAAAAACACTGTGAAAAAAAACGATGATGCATTTTCACAGCAATTTTTTCTGCAGTATTTTTTAGCTGCGCTTAGTTAAAGAAGACCTTTCACCATTTAGGGTGCATGCGGTTTAATACACCACTAGAAAGCCGACATTGCGCTGAATTCAGCGCACTATCGGCTTTCCCTTTCTTTGCCCTCAGGGAAGAGCTATCGGTGACGGTACCATTGCTCTTCACCATCAGAAGGGTGTTTCTGACATTCTTCCTCACTCTAGCGCCTATAGCGCACTGTCGGCTTTCTAGCGGGGTATTAAACTGCATATGTCCCAAATGGTGAAAGGTCCTCTTTAAGTGGGGACTTGGCCTAACGCTAACACGCCAAGTTGTAGCAACACAGTGTTTTTCCTGCCGTGGAAATGCAGTAGCAAAGAATGCTACCTTTTACAGTACCAACAAAGTGAATAAGATTAAACTCATCAAATACTATACAAAAAAAAGCTGTGGAAGAGTGGAGTTTGCAAAAATGTGTACGTTTTTGAAAAATACAGGATGTTAATTTAAGCTGTGGAAATGTTATTGGTTTTTCACTGCATTTGTTTCTGCCATGTTTTTTTCAGAGGCGTATTGCTAAATGGGGCGCTAACCTTAAAAAAAATTCAGACATGGATCGGACATGTTGGCTTTACAAAGAAAGCGGCTCACGAAAAATTTATAGTAGTAGCAATTTACATCTACATGTATCACAAAATATCTGCATGGAAATCAGAGCAAGCTAGGGCTAGGTTCGCATCTACATTTGGGTTTCCATTCGTGGGGGTCTGCTTAAGGACCACGAACGGAAACCTGATCAGCATTAAAAAAAAGCAGTTACCTTAGTAAACCCATGGACCCCATAGACTATAATGAGGTCCATGTCGTTTCTGTTCGGTTTCTGCCCAAAAAGGATGAAAAATGCGGAGAGAAAAGCACTTTTCTCTACGGATTTTTCATGTGAAGAGGTGAATGGAATCCTGTGGCTCTTCCGCTGTTTCAAGACTACAACCCCCACCATGCCCTGACAACAGCAGGTTCTATAGTATGCATGGAAGGTAGTATGGAAAAGCAGAATAAATTATTGATATAAATTGCTGGAATTGTGACGCTTCCAAATCATGAGAATATGCCCTGAGTGGCCAAATGTTATGAGAAGGTACCAGATGTGCCATTAATGGCAGGTCACCCCTCTGCAAGCCCTGATAACTGCAGTAAAACAACGAAGCATGGTCTCCACAAGGTGTTGGAAGAGTTCTGGAGGGATATTGATCCACACAGTCTACACTGCAGCCCACAATTGATTGGCGCTGGGTCCATGGACACTGGTATCCACAGCTTCCCATAAATGCTCTATGGGGTTGAGGTTGGGCGAGCGAGCAGGCCAATCAAGGGTTGTGAGGTCCCTGGTGTGTTCATTAAGCCAGTCCCTTGCCACCAACGAGCAATGACATGTTGCATTGTCCTGTTGATACACAGCATCCTCATTAGGGAATGCCGTCACTGTTCCATGATCCAATGACGATGGTCGCGGGCCCATGCCTTTCTTCGAACTCTGTGGTTCGGTGTCAGCAAAAGGACATGGGTCAGGCATTGACTGTTGAAGCCTATGTGGTGCAATTCTCGGCGTACAGTCCTGGTAAAAATGGGGTTCTGGCGCCCCACATTTAAATTGGTGGTGAGATTTGACCCACAGTAGACTGTCGAGAGCCCCGTACCACTCTGCGGAGGTGACGTGATGTCCATTCATTGGACACTCGTGGTCTACCAGTTTCCGCAGCTGCCAACGTTGTCTCTGCGATATTGCAGGTCCACCTAAGACACTGTTGTCCTCGGAAACCCAAATTCCTGGGTAATCTCCAAAATGCTATGCTCCATGCCTCTTGCACCGATTATCATCCCACGTTCAAAGTCACTTAACTTGCAACATGCTGCCATGTTCACAAGACACCTGTCAGCATGAGACCGCTCAGATATCCTGTCAACACTAGCACCATAGGCCGCATTGCGTCACACTTTTTGAGTGTCATATCCGACACAACCAGCACTGGGACACGCCTTCCTGTGACTTTTGGCCACTGAGTGTAATTGTTATGGCTGCTGTACATTGCTTCTCATACAGATCATGGGGGAGTTTTTGAAAACGCAGCTTTTTTGCTCAGAATTATGTTCTGGAATGCGTGGATGTGATTAACCAGAATCCCATGTACATTGCAGGTACTGTAAAACGCTGCGTTTATTCAGCCTAAATGTTCTTTAATGTTTTTTTATACCTCTTATGGACCTACACCTATTATACTCTGTGGTCTGAAGAGACTCCTGAATCAAATAATTTCACTTCCGATTCTATCCAAACAAGTCGAACCAGAGGATCACTTTGTCTGAACCCAGGAATGAATCTTGAGAGGTTCGCCCATCTCTATTACAGAATTATGCAAAGGTTCTTGTGTGTACCTGTTTTATTTGGTGTATTATTTATTCTTTCCATATTGCAGCCTACAGTTCACTTTGTCTTATATCTGGCTTGCCAGAGATATAGGGGACAGAGGTCTGCATGAGGACTATGGATAAACTAAATAGGCATTTCAACTAAATTTTGGGTAAATGAATAGTAGGGGTGATTTTAAGGAACTTTGTAACATAGCTTTTAGCTTATAAGAGAAAGATGACTATTTTTGCTCTTATCAGGCTGTTTAACTCTTGTTTATATATTTATAGTAGCTCAGCTATTGAGTTAGTGTTCCGGTAATCATGGGTGCGATTTTTTTTTCTTGTTATTAAGTCTTTTGTGGCCCTAAGTTAGGGGACCCCACAAGGCCCCCCTCACCACACTACTGTTCAAGTGAATTGTATACTTACCTTCTCTTTCCACATAGCATTGATGAATTCATGGCCTTGCATGTCTTCTATTCTCAAGGCTTTACGTCTTATGCTCTCAGAACCAATGGTGCCATAGACCAGGAGCCACGGAGAGGGGAAGTCAATAGAAAAGACTCATTGTAGGGAGGGACTATTACCAATGGGGGGGCACTAGCTGACACTATTGCTTTGGTGCATCAATGAGTCTGTTAAGAGACCCAAAGATGCAGCTGAAAGTTAGGGAAGGGATAAAATGTAACTTTGGCAGCAACTCTTTTCACACAAACAAACATAACTGTGCCACCTTGAAACTCCTTCACTAATGTAAGTGACTTAAGTTGCACTATTATTTCTAGTCACAAAAAGATGGAGCAGTACACAATTTTTTGTGACTTGAAGTTGAAGGCGCAATATCCTGTAGGTTGCGGTGATCTTTGACCTGGAGTAGAGAAGGGCAGAGCAATTCATTCCGAACTGGGTTCACCCAAATAATCCAAATAGTTCGGTTTTTAACAAAACTGATTGAATGTCAATTCGTCTTGGTCTAACTAATGCAGTGAAAATACAGAAGGCACAAATGTCTGTGAGTCACTGTGATGTTCTAGAATCGCCTGACATCACCCAACAGCCAATGCTAAGTGGACAACTTACTGTGTTGATGTCATTTATAATATATAAGGGGCTGTGAACTGCAACGCAAGGAATTTCAGTGATGGCAGAAGTAAGGGATGGATCAGAACTTTTTAGATGGGCTGAGTGCAAAAGCTTCATAATCCCCACACACACACACATACCCTTACCACAACGTCTATAACACCTGCTGCAAGTTGCCCCTGCACTATAATGTCCCCCTTCAGTTGCCCTCATAGTATAATATCCCCCTCCTGTGTCTATCCACAGTTTCATGTCCCCTTCCTGGATTCCTCCATAGTTTCATGTCCAACTGCAGTACTCTCCTGCTGTCCCAAGAGGGCTCCACTATCATAGGACATGGTGCTAAAAAAAATAAATAAATAAAATTAACTTCTGCTCACATATAGGGATAATATTTGGTGGCTTTTTCTTCTTTTCAACTAGGTAGGCAGCTACAAATTTGCCTTTCAAATAACAATAAACGTGTATGACTTACCAGTGATCAAAAGGGGATACTTTTTCAATAAAACCATTGCTGTTTGCAATATAACTGCCAGGTGTGTCTTAAAAACTAGAGACAATCATTTTTTCCCCAAAAAGGTTACATTTTGGAGCTTTTTAAATGTTAAAATATGTAAAGGTGAATCAGTGCAATGTACGTTTAAACACATACATATCACCTTCACTTTGACATAACTTCAGTTGTTTTTGCCTTAGGCCCGATTCACAGCTGCTTTGGGGATCCGTTCAAGGAGTCTGCTTGGTGACCCTCCGAACAGAAACCTATACACATGGAAAAGCGGTTCCCTGGGAAAACACGTGGACCCCATAGACTATAATGGGTCTCGGCTGAGAAAAGTCCTGCAAGCAGCAGTCCTTGGTCTGATAGTCTATGGGGTCCGTGTGTTTTCCCAGGTAACCGCTTTTCACTGCGTATAGGTTTCCGTTTGGGGGTCCCCAAGCGGTCTAGTAGAATGGAATCCCCAATGCAGATGTTAACTGGGCCTGAGAAAGCTAGAAATTGTGGTTTCCTAGGATCCTTGACAGTGTTCTTTACTATGTTTTAACCCATACCAAACTTGTTCAACCCGAAATTAATTTTGTTCCCAAACCACCCAAAACAAATCTTGGGAGGTTCACCCATCTCTAGTTGGGTGGTGTAGCCAAATTCACAATGTAGCCCTAGCCACGGACAGTGAATGAAGCTGTAAGGGGGTGGGGGGTGCTGGAGCAGAACTTTCACACCAGGGCCCATGAGCCTTCAAATGCACTCTTACATTAAGGGTACAATCTGTAGTCAAAGTCAGGAAAAAAAACTTGCTGCTAAAACCCAAGATTACACATTTGGATATTGGAGCAGGAATATGTGCAGGAGTGCAAAGCTGAAAGCTATACCGTCCCCACTTGTAGTCCTGGAAGATCAGTGCCTGAGGTCAGACGTTCTGGGCCCGAAATATATAAAATTAGACTATGAATTACGCTGAAGTCATGGAACAACCTAACCTAAGAGTTCTTCTGCCACATAGAATATATTCTAAAAAGATGACCCCAAAGATAAAATTATATACACACCACTATTCTAAAATGCACCAGATAGATAGGCGTCCATTACAGATTTTTTTATTAGGACCTAGGAGCTTCATGTTACCTCTTCACAAAACTAAATGGAATACAGCAACAGTGACTCATGTATTGTTTTGATCTCACTAACCCAGATGTACACTAGATGGCAGCACAGGAATTAATGTTCTTACAAAAAAATGCAAGTGCACATTTAGTACCTAGACCACTTGGATAGTGAAGTAAAGAATCCAAGTATAGGTTTGAAATTACGAGACTTAAGTCTGCAAAATAAATATCCCTTATCCCATTCAGGAGGACTGAACCATGTGTCTGCTTCCCAGGACTGGGCACATTTGTGGTTTTGAAGGCTATAAATTTTTTCTTTTCTTTTATTCAAATAAGAGAGAAATGCAAAAAAAAAAAATCCTACTGCAAACTCAGCTAACATGGGATGTACACTCGGCTGTGTGCATGGGGTCTAGCATTGGCCTGCCTGGAGTGGATAATTTTTAAGACCCCTTGGTAATATTTTATATAAGGATTTGATTTGAGCATTTGTAACTTATTGTTTGTAGAATGACAGCTAGTCAGTGTTTATGATCCAGGTGTGTTCAATTGGATTTAGATCCAGACTTATTACTTGGGGTCATTGTTCTGTTGGAAGACCCATGCCCTAGGATGCAAACCCAGCTTTCTGACACTGGGCTCCACATTGAGATCTAAATTCCTTTGGTAATCTTTATTTCATGATGCCTTGCACACAGTCAAAGCACCCAGTGCCAGAGGCAGCACTCTAACCACAAAACATCTTTGAACCTCCACCATATGTGACTGTTGGTATGGTGTTCTTTTCTTTGTAGGACTCATTCCGTTTTCGGTAAACAGTAGAATGATGTGCTTTACTTTGCTCTATTTGTCCGCAAGACGTTTTCCCAGAAGGATTTTGGCTTACTGAAATACATTTTGGCAAACTGCAGTCTAGTTTTTTATGTCTCTGTGTCAACAATGGGGTCCTCCTGGGTCTCCTGATGTATAGTGCGCACTGACACTGATGCAGCCTGAGCCTGTAGGACACCTTGAATATTTTTGGAACTTGATTGGAGCTGCTTATCCACCATCCAGTCTATCCTGCATTGCATCCTTTCATCAGTTTTTCTCTTCCGTTTACATCCAGGGTAATTAGCTATAGTGTCATGGGTTGAAATTATTTTTTTTATTATGTTGCACACCATGGACAAAGAAACATCAAGATCTCTGGAGATGGACTTGTAACCTTGAGATTGTTGATATTTTTCTACAATTTTGGTTCTCAAGTCCTCAGACAGTTCTCTTCTCTTCTTTCTGTTCTCCATGCTTAGTGTGGCACACAGACACACAATGCAAAGATTGAGTCAACTTCTCTCCTTTTTATCTGGTTTCAGGTGTAATTTTTATATTGCCCATACCTGTTACTTGCCACAAGTGAGTTGAACGAGCATCACATGCTTGAAAAAGTTATTTACCCATAATTATTTATTTACCCACAAAGGTGCCAACAATTTTGCCCAGTCTACTTTTGGATTTTTGTGTGAAGTTATGTCAAATTGTCTTTTTTTCTCAGTTTTACAAAAATGCCTGTTATTCAGCTGTTGAACCCCATTATTGTGTAAATTGCTATTGTGTGCATATGAAATCAAGTGAAAGTGCTTTGGGTGTGGCTTAGCTTGCCTAAGCTTTGATCTCAGCACTAGATTCTCGGGCCAAGCACTTTTTCCCTCATATGAATAAAACAATGGTTTGTATGAAAATGGGAATTCAAAGCTGAAAAACGGAATCACCTCTCCAAGGTACTGTTATTAGGTCTATAACCAATTTATTGCTGACAGACTCCCTTTAAAGAATTGACATGCATGTCTATTAGAGATGGGCAGGGGCATAACTAGCTGGTTCTATGACCAGCCGCAATATCAAAGTATAGAATCTCCCATAAAATAGTGGGAAAAAAAGAAGCTTTAAAAAAAAAAAAAAAAAAAAAAAAAACCCATAAAAGTTGTAAATCACTCCTTTCCCTAGAATACATATAAAAGTAGAAAATGACTGTGAAATACATACACATTAGGTATCCCTGTGTCTGAAAGTGCTCGGTCTATTAAATATAGGCGATCTGCAGTGCTCCTGTTCCGTCGGGAAGGGGTTAATAGGAGCACTGCGTCTACGACTAAGGAAGCTTCATTCTGAAAAGCGTAAGCTAGTCAGTCACTTATGTGGCTCAATGCATAATTCCATCTATGCATAATGTTGCTGAAGAATTTTTGTGAAATTTAATCGTATCTTCATTAAAAGTTACATTTTATGGAAGAAGTTTTTGCTAGACTTTTTACACTTTGAATGCCCTTAAGATTTGTTTCATTTTAGGTTCGGCCAGTATGGGTCCCTGATTCATTGCTGGTTGAACAAGTTTTGTACAAATCACACCTTATTTGAATTCAGTGCAAATGGCCAAAATGTCTATACATAGGGGACCGGCAATAGAGGTGGCAGCTCCGCTACAATATTCTTTTTTTCTACTTACTACCACTAACAGGGATATATTATAGTGGGACCCCTGCCACTATTATGAATTCAATAGAAGCATAGTAGATAATAGAAGCAGCAGCTCTTCTGTGACAGCAGGACCACCACAGATAATTTGGACATACGCAAGTTGCTCCCTTTAATGATCACAGGAGACAGAAGTGGATTTAATTGGCCACAGCAGCCATTTTATTATGTAAACATACATTAACATGAATTTACCCCTTAAAGTGCCAAACATCAATAGCCCTAACATTAAGCCCATAGGCATTAAAACTTGCCTATCCGCTAACCACCAGATAAACGACGTAGGAGGTCCTCGAAGCCCAAAATCCACCAAATATATAGCCAAATATATAATCTAAATCCTTAAATCCCTTTTAGCACCAGGACAATTGCCCCCAGCCGCTATAAAAGCTCGGGGGCAGCAGGTTCTTAGGGTTCCTTGGTGCTCGATCCCCCTTTTAAAACCCCATAACAAACCATTCACCAATCCGCAATTTCCTGGGGAGTCCAGCCCCTCCCACAGGGCGCTCCCCAGCACAACCAATTTCCTGTTTCACCAACTTCGAGGACCCCCCACCACCACCACCTATAGCCACTGTGACAACAACCACCCCAAATAATTAACTATCGGAAGGGAGGGTGGGCGGGGGCTTGACACTTTCTTATCTCCCTCTGGACTGGTGCCAAGCTTCGCGCCTTTACTATATATGTCCCCCCCTCTTCCCCCTCTCCTTCCCCCCTCCCCTTAGCAATGCTGCTGCATCCCAATGGCCAAGTTAACTCATTCCTATCCCCTCTCTCCTCTCCTGCATAGCCCAGTCATGTAGGCCTTCCTTCTAAGGGGTTCCCCTTTAGTCCGGCCTGTTCTTGTCTAGCGATTCAAAAAAGTTTCGCCTGAAGTAGATGAGCCAAGATGTACTATGTTTAAACCAGTGTCTAGTTGTAACCACAACAGTAAATCTGGGACTCTCTGCATCAAAAATTGGCCTTTATTACACCAGAAACCTAGCACCCAACCCGATAGTGAATGTAGGCCATTGTTTCTAAAACAGCCTTGTGATTAAGATAAATCATCTGCCCAGATAAAGGGAATCAACTTTGTCATGTATTACAGCTGTTTATTAATACTTGCAATGAGGCACTTGGAAAATTTTTAACCTACGAGAAAGACATTTCTAATTTAGATGATACTCCTTTTTCCCCAACCAGATTTTAGTTATCTTTGAGTTTCTTAGGAGAGCAGAGGCCAGATTAAGTAGTCAGGCTAACAATCTGTAGTGATGCCAGACAACCTTGCCTAGTGCCATGGTATAGTTCTTGGATATCTACAGTTTTTACCTGAATGTTTTCATTAACTAACAGAATGCAGAATTGGAGTTGAAATGCAAAGTATATTTGACAGTTAAAGGGGTTTTCCAGGATAAATTCAGAATTATCCCCTAAATTAAACCCCCTCCCCCACCTAACTTCTCATTTACTTCAATTAAAAAAAACTATAATTACCCATATACCTGGAGCAGTCATGTGACCACCCCAGGGACACTTTCTGATAATCCGGTGACGTTCTGTTTCACGGCTTCCGAAATGGAACGTCACCATTACTCTCCCCCCCTTCCCCATTTCCATCAATACTTACCAAGTCTTCCTGTGTCTGGGAACGGCTCCTACCTCTTCCTCTCTTCTAGTAGTGGGCGGAATAGATTAGCTAGGAAGATGTAGAAAAGGGCTAGTAATAGGCGGGATAGCTAGGCTAGGGAGACAGAGAGAGGGGGAGGAGCAAGTAGTGGGCGGTATAGATTAGCTAGTGAGACAGAGATGTGGAGTGTAATGGAGTGAGAGAGGAGGGGGGCTGAGTGAGAGGGAGTATAGCAGCTACACAGAAATCTGCACAGCAGGAAGCTTACACTAAGTAAACAAATGCAGAGAATGCCAACAGCAACCAGAGAAACCCAGAAATCACTCCAAACACTGCTAAAGGTATATGGGTGAACTTATTAACCCATTACTAGCACTAACAGACCTTTCAAAAAAAAAAAAAAGATTTTCTGCCCAGAAAACCCCTTTAAATAACTTGAAGTAAGAGCAAGTATATACGGGAAGCCCAGCTTCAGAATCCAATGACTATAGTAGATGGTTAGAGGTGTGAAGATGTACATGTGACATGTTTCTGTAGCGGTGACCCAGTAAATGCCTCTTTTAAATTCATATATAAAAAAAAAATCACATGTGATATAGTCCCCACATGTAACCAAGAGCAATGACACTGAAGTGTTAGGTCTGCAGCTCAGCCTCAGAGGTCTCTATGTCTCATGTCTATATTCAGCTTTTGTTGTGGCCTCTAAATCCTGGTAATAACTTAATCCCCATTCAGAATGTGTAAGAGGCTCCGGAGACGTGTGCCGGGGATTAGCTCCCAGGGAGGAGGTAACCCACAGCGGCAGTCGCACACCTGCTGTTATAGGAAATATCCCATTATTTAATACTCAGGATAACAAAGACGTCTCTTGTATCACTTGCGATACATTTAGAGGTGCAGCTGAGCAGCCAGGCCTAGTGGACACTATTATTACTATAGTCATATTCAAAAATTATTACAGATTTTAGAAAGTGAATACGTTACAGCTATCAACCCCATTATGTGTTATGCCTCTCTCTTATATCAGATCACATAATATGGGTGAGAACCACTAAGGCTAAGGCCCAACATAGTGAATCGCAGCTAAAGGATGCATTGCGGTTTTGCTGTGGTTTCCTCTGAGTTTTTCTTCCCCTATTAAATTTGTAGGGAATCCAAAGCTAATATTAACAATTCAATTTTTAAAAATGCATGTAAAAAATGCAGCTTTTTCACAGCTTTTCTTTCACACAACACATGGATGCAATGAAATAAAATCTCATTAACTTTGCTGGTACTGCAGCAGCTTAAAATGCTGCACAGGTCCAGTGGCGTAACTACCAGGGTAGCAGGGGTAGTGGCTGCCACAGGGCCTGGGACATTAGGGGCCCAGCAACAGCCGCTACCACTGCGTTTTTTGTTTTTTTTTCTTAACAGGCCGTTACCGGCTGGAGTTACCCTATTTACTTACCGATCCTGCAGGGGTTGGGATCGGTAAGTGATGCCACGGGCCCCACAAGCACTATTATTATACTCAGAGGTCTTTTCAGACCCCCAAGTATAATGATCGGAGGCCCGGGAGAGGTAAGGGAACATAAAAACAGTTACTCACCTCTCCGCGCTCCATACAGGAATCGGGCCTAGTTGTGTGACATCCCTGCAACAGAAAAAGCTATGTTTCCGCAACGCGGGGCCTCAGCCTAAAATGCAGCATTTTCACAACGTGAGGCCCTGGCTTCCACAGTTTCTTATGTTTGGTTTTGCAATAGCTGGAAACCATATTCATGTTAGGATAGGGCTCAAGTATGGACTTGACATTATTGGTTTTAATTTTTAGATGTTTTTATTGTTATTTTTACAGTTTAGCCTACACTATACCTACATTAGGGTTTCCCCCACACCCTGACTCCTTACCTTCCACTTCTATGTCACCAGTATTCCCATTCTATTATAAGGTGTATGTCGCCTTTTGATCAGCAGCGTCAATTCATCAACCTAATGATGGGTGACATTAAGTGAATTACAGCTGTGAGGTGAGATTGTATCAGTGTGTCACCATTTCCTCAGAGACCTGAGATGTGATCTTGTTGATTACAAGGCCCCAGCATGGAGGACACCTCACAGATCAGCCACTGAACACAATTCCTCCAGGTTAATATTTCCTGTTGTTCAGGATCTTGTGTAATTCTCGTTGCTCAGTCAGCGAGCAGAGACTATTAGGGAAACGTGCATGAGGAAGATAAGGCAGGAAACCTGGGAATGAGCGCTTGTCAGAGGGATAATTCCATGTAGTGCTAAAGTGACTGCTCTGTAATTAACCCAAAAGACCAAACTTCCTCCTCAAGGTGATGTCTGTAATAGCGATCGATGTTAACAACTTGTACTTGTTGCTAAATCCACTCCTTGCACTTTGATCAAATGTTAACATGGCTGAGGCAAAAAATGGTAATGGCTAATAGAGAGAAATGGCTCATTATTATATAGGAGGGACCTCATGGATCCATTGCTTGGGATGGGTCTTATTGTAGGGGGGCTTGTAATGCAGGCTTTTACTGTATGGGGACTATAATGGGGACAATATACTATATGGGGAAAATAAAGGGGAAATATACCATTAGTGGGGATCAGTAAACTGTGCATTATATCATGTGGGCGCCTTTAAAGTAGGCATTGTACCAAGTGGAGTTGGAGTGATCCCAGTCAAAAGCTTGCTAAGAGGCCCAGTCTCTCCTTGAGTAGATTGGAGCACTTACTGGGCAAACGTTGCGAATCAGGCCCCGCCATCAGTGAACTTGCAGGCTGATTTGCATATCCAGAAAAGTATTACTTTTTCTTTATTTCCACAACCTCTTTAACAAAAGAAACCCATTTTCAAGGACTTGTTTCATATGTTACATAGGATTTAAATGAAGCTCAATGTATACTTCTACAACTTACTTATATATTTTGTATTCCACTTTTTCGCCACTTTCAAAATCTCTTCTTGCTGACAGAGTATGCAGACATTTTTATTTATATCCAATGGCTGAGTGATAACCTTCCCTGATTTACTGTCTAACACGGCTGTATCAAGTGTAGCCCAGCAGCAATAATATTTCTTTTGTCATATAAAATTAAAGCCAAGCAGCCATTATTCTGGCTGGATTCTATGGCCTCTTAGGCCCCACTGGCTAGAAATGTCGCCGCCAAATTTGGCCGCGGCGTTTTACAGTACTTGCAAAGTGGATGGGATTCATGCAAATCCCATGCCCACTTTGTGGGAAAAAAAAAAAAAATCGCAGTGCGGACACGAACCGTCACAGTTTTGAAAATCGCAGCATGTCAATTATATTTACAGAAACGCCCGCAGCTTTCCTATAGATATAATTATAACAGTTGGGCCTTAGCCTTCGGCTGCTTTCACACGGAGTATCGCTCCGCTCATTCTGACACGTAAACACGTGTCAGAGTGAGGCGCTTAAAAACAGATCCCATTGACTTCAATGGGTGCCGTCTTACGCGCGCTACACATTGAAATCAATGGAAGCTTTTGTAACCCATTGATTTCAATGTGTAGCATGCATAAAGACGGCACCCATTGAAGTCAATGGTATCTGTTTTGAAGCTCCTCACTCTAAAGGCCCCTTCACACGGAGTAAATGCACGTGTATTTTGGCAAAATACACGTGTAAATATAAGACTCCCATTGACTTCAATGACATTTTACACGTGTATTTTGATGTGTATTTTGACGTGTTTTTTTACACGTGTAAAAAAAATGTCATTGAAGTCAATGGGAGTCTTATTTTACATGTATATTTTTCCAAAATACGCGCGCGTTTACTCCGTGTGAAGGGGCCCTGACACGTGTTTATGTGTGAGAATGAGCAGAGCGTTACTCCGTATGAAAGCAGCCTTCAGATGTACAAAAATCTGTAAATATCCCTATGTAAAGTCTCCTGAACAGAACGGAGTAAATGTAGAGTTATACACACCTTACAGTACAGTATGACGCCGCCCCATGTGGCGTAAACACTGCCTTTTGGCCGCAGCAGAAATGAGGAGGAAAAAAAAAGTAGCTTTTGCGTTCCCTGCAAAGTGGATGGGCTTCTAGCAAATGTGGGAAAATCCATGCAGTGGACATGCTGCAGTTTTCAAAATTGTTTCAGTTTTGGAAATCGCAGAATGTCAATTTTACGTACAGAAATGCCGGCGGTTTCCTTTTAGGTATAATGGAAGCAGAAAAAGGTTTCCTCTACAGACTTTCTATGAAAAGTAATGCGGGAAAAAAAACGCAATACGTTGTCGCCACGGTTTTCCCACAGCGCTTTTATGCTTCAGCCTTAGGCTTACAGTAGCTGTTCCTGTGGGCACTAGGTGAAAACAGCTCCATGGTTTTTTTCTGATATGTTGTTCATACCCTGAAGTAGCTGCACTTCCTCAATACAGCAGCCATTATGTGTAAGGACTTGCTGTATCTTTATTTATTTCCTCATTTTAATTTAATCACCATTTTTTTCTTATTTTAGGTTGACATTTTTCGGCATTTGCAACTAATTTTTATCTCTCCATAGAATTATGGTATCAAATTATAGTATATTCGTGAAGTTGGAAAAAGATGGAAATCTTTTGGAAGGAGATTAGAAATATCATGAGTAAGATGACAATAAATGGTGAGGATTTAGACCCCCGGCTCTACTTGTTCCATTATAGAAAAATGGGGACGACAGTAGGAGGGGTAAGGCGGAATCCGCGTCAGAATCCGGCTCAAAAAAATTAAAAAATCGCCTCCCATTGAAATCCAATCAAGCTCTTTCTTCAGGCGGATTCCGTGGCTCATTTAGTTGTGGACGTCTGCCTCACCACACTCCCTCCTGACTGAGGCGGCCTCCACGTTAAATTCCGGTCGAAAAAAAACCTGTGTGAACCTGGCCTAAAACTATCCCTACAACTGTACATGTGATTCTCATAGAGACAAAAAGTAATTTTCTATAATAATGGCTCAATCTCAAACAGAACCGATGGTGAAGGACAGTGCCGGATTTAGATGAAAAGAGGCCCTAGGCTATTCCACTTATGAGGCCCTTTCACCTCCCATTTTAAGTTTGTAAATTACATGAGACATAATAAAATACATCATTACTGTGATATATATCAATTTGCAACATCTTGAACATGGTGTTTCTCATTAGTTGTCTGAAAAACATTCTGAATATTTGTATTATTTTCTTGGGGCTCGTTTGTATATTCGTGTTCAGTAAGTTGCTCTTGAATTAGTTCCATATTTTTACTTTGAGTTGGTGCAGCAGCCGTGTCCTCACATACAACGTGCTGCATTGCTTCCAATTGAGTAGTACTAGTTGGCACATGCATGTAAGCAGTAATCGGCGTTCGCTTCTTTGCCTCATACTCTTGTAGCTTCTTTTTCTTGCGTTTGCAAGCGTCACTTTCAAATCTTTTACTCATTCTTAGATTAGCTGAACAAATACTTTATTGTCGAGAGCGCGATCCTTCGTTGCTGCTCACCGCGTCGAATACAAAGTAGAAGAGAGAGTGACTTACGTAAGCTTCCGGTTTTTGTATGTCGCGGGCAAGTTGTTGCTGCCCTCTGGTGGTAGCTCCGCCACAGTCTTAACCAATACATTTTTATGTTTGTTTATTAGTCATATGCGTAGAATGTCTCCTTATTTTCGGCTGTGTTTTAGTGTTCACTGTTTTTAGAATAGTGTAATTTAAATTTTGCTAACAATTTGACTGTAGGCCCCTCTTGATCTTGAGGCCCTAGGCTGAAGCCTAGTTAGCCTATTGGTAAATCCGGCACTGGTGAAGGAGGTAAAACAGAATGTAATAAAAATTATAAAAGTGGAAAAGAGAGAGATTGGTGCGGCTGAACCAAAAAATGGAATTTATTCAGTGAAAATTGGAGATAAAATATTATACCAAGATAAGTGGACTGGCCTAGGGAATGAATTGGAATATATATGGGTTTGAGACCAGGATGTGGCTAAAGTAAGATGCAATGTTCAGCCTCTAATGGTCAAAAGGGAATAAAGGGTGGTAGAGGAGGCAATGGGTAATTTATAGATATAGAAGTTCATATGAATGCCCGAGAACAAGTTAATATTGTAACTCGAGGGACTGATTTATATAGTATATACTAAATAACATATAGTGTCATATAATGTGACATGTAGTGGCGACTGGGTGCTGGATGTCACAGTGAGTAAATTCCAACAAGGTTCCTATTAAAGCCTTGTTCTACTGAATACATATTATGCACTGTGGTCCTGACACAGTCCAGACAATAAATGTAGAAGTGAAATGTACTGGATTTCCTCAGTCTACAGGAGTCTGCAACTTGTATAGAGCACATACATAGAACGGAGGAGCCACAGTGGTTTGTTCTAGAGCCAGGAGTTAGTGAATGTAGGAACACGCCACCCTGTGCAGTCGGACAAGCTCTTGTGGTAACAGAAGGGTGAAAATACCAGGGAGAAACACGATCTGTGCTCAGTAATTAGACGGTTAATTTTGCAAAGTCTTGTTAAATGAAATGAATTGAATAATTCTGGGCTTTGGAAGTCGGTGCAGCAGTAACCTGAGGATTTGGTAGCTGGGATGGTTTTAATCAAGTTCAGATGCAAACACTACAATGTCTGCGTTGAGAGGATGTAACCCCTTCATTTCCAAAGAGATCATGGCTTACAAAAGGATCTTGGAACAACAGAAACCAGCAGATTTGTTCCAAAGCCTCTAATATAACAGATACATGAGCAATACATACACTCATTCACAGATACTCATACAATTAAATAGACACACAAACAAAATGATGCATTGGTACACATAATTATGTATACAGATATATAACATATATACATTGATAAATAAATATAGTTATACATGCACTTATAAATACATCCTAGTACTTATTCACACATCTGCATATCATGTACATGTGGCATCCACATTTTTTACAGATGCCATATGTATGCATTCATTTCATTGTGTTTATTCACATGTCATTTTTTTCACTGATGCATCACATCAATGAAAATCTATGGGTCTGTGAAAAAAAAAAAAAAAAAGATGACATCCATGTCAGAGACCCAAAGACAATCAAAATACCTAAAATGAAATAAATAAAAAAATTCTCTCATTTTCACAGACTTGATCAAGCAGAGATTGGTGCTGTCCGCAAATAGCACAGACTTCACATGTAAACTCGGACGTGTGAATGAGGCCTTAGGTTAAATTCACATTAGTGTTATTTCCATTGTTCAACTTATTAGAGGAACAAAGCAACAAGAACAAGAACAACAGAAGCACTGGATCCCTTGTAGTGGCCGACTGACCCTATTGAGTATAAGGGTCCATTCACATGGAGGAAAATGGTGAGGAATTTGGTGTGGAATTTTCCATGCTGAAAAAAAGGCCTCCCATTGATTTCAATGTGTTAAACACAACCCATTGAAGTCAATAGGATTCTGTTTTGCAGCGCTGATTCTTACGCGAGTTATTGTGGCAGAATCAGCGCCGCGATACAACGTGTGAATACCCCCTGAAAACTCTACAGAAAAAAATGAAATGCATTTTAGCTGTGTTTTTTTAACACATCGTTTTTTAGCTGCATTTCACTATGTGGTGCCTTGGCCTAGTTCAGTGGTTCTTAACCTTGTTTGAGGTACCGAACCCACCAGTTTCATATGCACATTCACCGAACCCTTCTTTAGTGATAAATCAAATATGATTTTTACCAAATTCAAGACATAGGTATATGTTTTTTTACTGGTACACAAAATGAACCGTGCATAGGGCCTAGGGTTCAATCGAACCCTGGTTAAGAACCACTGGCCTAGTTAAAAAAGAGATGTACTTCATTGGTCTATTTATTTATTTATTTATTTATTTTTAACTCAACCCATTCATCCGTTCTTAATGGCCGTCAAACAGAACATGCAAAACCATTTTGGCAGATGTTAAAAATAGACCCACCCATTGACTTGTATTGGTCGATCATCCATGAAAATGGACACGCTCAGAACATGTTCTATTCCTGATCAGTCTGTTAAAAAAGGATGTGTGTATTTCCCCAATGACTCCTCTGTTCTTAAAACATACATGTAACAGATGTTAAGAAAATGTCCATTACACGTCTATTTTTTCATGTTCATGTACACAACATGTCATATTATTTCTCCAGCTTTTAAATAGAATCTGTGACGGGAACTCCTAACAAAGACTCCAACATAGATGTGAGCTGTTCCTTCGGTGAGCTCTATCAAAGGAAAAGGCAATTTCCCTCCATCCGATGACTGTACAATGCTTGTTGTAAAGATGCCACTACTCAGAATGCAGAAAAAGCTGTGTACAGACACCAAACAAGCAAGTGGCGCTGGGAGATTTCAGCTCTGAAGCATGACCAAATATGACTGATGCTTTGTATTGAAATACAACCTGTTATTTGTGCTACATTTATAAAGTGGCAATAAAGTCGGTGAATACAGTAGACAAGAATCTTCTAGGATATAGCTACAATTTCTCACACTGTGCCATTCATTCAATATAACATGCAGAAAAAGAGTATTCTTGGTATTTTTGTTCCACAGCGTTTTTTAGCTTCATTTCACTATGTGGGGCCTTAGGCCTCGTTCACGTCTGCGTTTGGTAATCCGTTTGGTGGAGTCCGCTTTGAGACCCCTATGAACAGACTACCGAACGCAGTGGTAAGCGGTGTACAGTGAAAGCATATGGACCCCATAGACTATAATAGGGACCGTTTACTTTTTGCAGTCTCCACACGAGTCATGCGGACAGGAAGTAAATCATGAACTACTTTTTTGTCTGCATGTTCTGTGCGGAGACAGTGCGGAAAGCACACGGACCCCATTATAGGCCATGGGGTCCGTGTGCTTTCACTGCACACTGCTTGCCAATGTGTTTGGTAGTCCGTTTAAGTCCGTTTGGTGGGATCCCCATACAGACTCCCCCGAACAGATTACAACACAGATGAGAATGAGGCCTTAGATTTTGGTTAGTTTTATACAGCCTATCTGAGGAAACTTCACAAAGACTTTCTGCAAAAAGTACTGCAGGAAAAACTGCAATGCATTTTTTCTGCTGTGCTTTATTGCTGTGGACCGCTACCGTAGGGCCTTAGCTTAAAAGCAGTGAGCAGTTCGGAAAATAGACAAATTCCTCACTTTTGCATCAGAAATCTAGCATGGGATATAAATTTCACATATAGTTTAAGTTGCTCCTCACTCATGGTTCTCCGTTTTTGATCCAGTGGCGGTAAATTTTGCACTATTTTTGCCATCAGAAATTGTATGTGCCCATTGTATCACAATATAATCCTAATATTCATCATTTATCAATTCTTACAAATAAGCAGCGGTGGGGAATAAATATTAATGGAGGGCCCAGTGACCCTGGAAATACCTGATAGCTGCATTATGATTGAGGAAACTAGTAAGAGGGTGTGAGCCAGTGAGAGGAGAGCATGAAATAATTCTCCAGAAGAACACAAACCCTTCCTGTGTATCTTGTACTTTCTCTGCTCGCTGCCCTCATATGGTTTCAATCAGGCAGTAATTTTCTTTTGGCTAGTAAATCCACATGGGAATGATGTTAGCCACAGGCTTGCTGGCAGCCTGGGCCAGTCTAGCTGGGGGGACTCTGGGAGCCTTGTTTGCCTTGACTTATAACATGACCAGGGATAACTTTTCAAACTTCTGGCAGACTATGAAGCGCACACAGTGAGGGGGGCAGAGGCGGCTGGATGAGGTGTGGGGGAGTTTTCAACACAAAGGTCAGGAATATCCAAGAGAAGAAAAAAAAGACGTCAAAACACAGACATGTGTGTAAATAAAACCATAAACCGTCACTAGATGAGTGTGGCCTACCTGGAGCGGCCGGCTAATAATTACTTACACAACTTTATTGTCTTCTATTTAATTTACATTAAAGCTGCCAGAACATGAGTGATGAAGAGCAATGTGGCGGGTAAGCCACAGCTAATGCCTTCTACTGCTAAAGTGCATCATCCGATTGCCCATCCCTCACAATGGCTACAAGGGCTATTACCCCTCAAGATTGAAAATGGAACACCAATAAGGTTATATGAATCAAGTGCAAGTACCTCCAATCTGTGGCATGTGGGATGGGCATAAAAGTCTGACAAAAGCCTAAGTTTTTTTAGCCACATGAAATCTCAAAAATTGTAACAAGAGATGTGGGATGATTTTGCGATGTCTCTTGTTTGTTGACATCTTAGTTATTACCACTTGTTGCAAACCGTGAGGGACAGAATCTGTGAATTGAGAGACCTTGGTTTTTCTTTCCAAGAGATCACCACATACCTAGCCTGAGATGTTAGCACTGTTCAATGTTGCGTGTCCCAGGGGTACATAGAGGCAAACCTCTGCACAGTCAGATTGTTAGATCAGAAGAATGGCGCATATTGATCCAATCTGTCCTGCATCATATCCGAAACCTAGGGTAGCAAACAGTGTGGACACTACACGCTGGCGGCTTTCCCATAGATATAATTGTAACAGAAAGTCTACGGAGAAAAACTCCATGAACTTTCTGTTCAAAGCGCCGCGGGAAGAAACGCATTGCGTTAACGCCACAGTTGTTCCCACTGCGCTTTAGCGCGGCTGTTCCGGCCAGTGGGGCGTTAGCCTAAGGTGGATGTGATTCTGGCTAATTCCATCCGCACATTGCTGAACAAAAATCTGCAGTGGAAATGCTGCAATTTCAAAAACCGTTGCGTTTATGTAAGTCGCAGCATGTCAATTATACCTACGGAAACGCTGTAAAGGTTTGCTTTCTGTGAAAAACACGGATAAGGGTAACTACATCGGGCCTTAGCCTTAATGCAAAATATGCAAAATGGACATATCTTTCAATTAAGTAGCAAAGAAATAAATTTACGCTTGCTATCAGCAGAAGGATATGCACCAGAATTTGTGCCAATCTCTGACATAAAGTTTAGTAAATCTGTCAGTCTGCAACAAACCACACCTTGTTCTTGCTAAACCCCATCTGCTTTTGTCAGCTGAGAAAGTGATGAGAGAAGTGCAAATGGTGACAGTCACAAATTATTGCAGAAATGATCCTTGTGCCATCGTATGTGTCTTTTAGGCTAAGGCCCACGTTGGAGGCAGATTTTCCTGCAGCGCTTTTCATAGAAAGTCCACAAAAGTTTCCTCTGTGGACTTTCTGCTTCCGTAGGTAGAACTGATATGCTGCGATTTGCAAAAACGCAAAGGTTTTGGAAATAGCAGCGTGTCCTCTGTGCGTATTTTTCTGCAATGTTTGGGTAGGATTCACTAGAATGCCATCCACTTTGCAGAGACTGTAAAATGCTGCTGCCAAACTACGCATTTAAGTCACATGGGGCCCCAACCTTATATGGCAGAAAACTGGCATAAATGGATTAGTACATCCCCCAAATATTTTATCATAATGGATAAGCAACAAAGAATGTCCTCTCTGTAGGATGAAAGGGCGAGGACAAAGACCTAACCCATAACATAATTAAAATAATATTAAATATTCTGTATGTGTAACAGGTTTTTGTTTTGCTTTCTTTTATTTTTAGCAGCGAGCACAGTGTAGTCTGTAAAGTTCAGTCTGATCTATCCCTATACCAACCCCCCCCCCAAACAAAAAAAAACACTAGTATGAACTGAGCCCTACAACTCATTCCAGGAGCCAGGTTATAATGTTTACTGACAATAACAAATTCTATAGACTTCAAGGAACAACCAAAAATGTTCAGACCAGTAGCAATATTTTGGTGCATTGGGGATCGGGCTCCTCGCACTAATACATAGCGGGTTGGATAATGGCAATTGGAGTTCTAATTGAACACAAGCCATTTAAAGAACGGCAAAGTCATTTATCACACAGCCGGTTAACAAACAAGTCAGGATAAAAACTATTGATCTTTCATCCTTTAAACTTATTTTCTGTGCAAATTTTGCCCCAAATCTGCATTTCAGAGTCTGTGATAAATGATCCCATGAACCGTCATTAGCTCAGAGGCCTCAATAAATAACCTCCCCTCCACTGCTCCTGACACTCAACATAAAACACTCGCCGCTCAACAATACGTCAAGTTCACTGTCTGGAGGATTTTGGGACTCTGAGAGTAGCTTGAAGATTGGAACATTACATAAGATATACACTGTCTACCAATTAGTATTTGGACACCCATGCAAATGAAGATATCTGCGGACGTGATGTACGTCACACCTTCCACCGTTAAATAGGAAACAGCATTGGCATTAGTGCATTGGTATTAGTCAAATGCAAGATGCCACGAAGTGCAGAGTTCTCTGATTTCAAGAAAGGGGTCATTGTGGGATAACACAGAAATGGTCGATCCTTAAGGGACATAGTAAGTGAACAGAATTACTCAAAATGAACAGTGGCCTATGTGATTATGAAGTGGAAGGTGAACGGTAATTGTCAGAATGTGCCCCGAGCCGGCAGAACCCCGAAACTGGGATATAGAGACCAACGAGTGTTGGCCAGAGAAACCGCACCCGACCAATGGCTCACATACACCAGGAGTTTCATCAGGCATCCAGGAGTATTGTGTTGCTCAATAACACCCGTAAGGAAGCATCTGCTGGGTTCTACCAACTATTGAATATGAATAAATGTTGTTTTTCTATTCTACTTCAGGTGTCCAAATACTTATTGGTACTGTATAAAGAGTCATACCATTTATGCATATGGCACCACCATCAGCCCTGGAACAGTATACTGTACTATAAGCTGAAACTTACAGAATGTATGTTCTTATCACCCAATGCCTGTTCTTATCACTCCTTATGAAAACAGGGTCTTTATAATGGATAGATGGAACCTTGAATCTCCATTGCCTATTGATGGGGGATTGACACTATCATCAATCTCTTTCCTGGGAATCCTTGGCAGTCTATGGATATGCATTCTATAGTCCTACAATACATAAGTCAATGGTATCACTTTATAAATTATGTTGGAGGAGGGGTGATACTAGTGTTATATTATACAACAGTCAGCAGACTGGTTGATATTCTTTGGGCATACTTATAATGAGCAATAGAAGCTGTGGTAAGGCTATGTGTAAGGCCGGGGCCCCACGGGACGTAAACTCCGCGATTTGCCCGCAGCGGAGACACTGCGGGAAAAATCACGGTGTTGTACAGTGAAGGCAAAGTGGATGGGATTCATGCGAATCCCATCCCTACTTTGCGTAAAAGATCGCAGCAAGTCAATTATATGTACGGAAACGCCGGCGGCGTTCCTGTAGATATAATGTTAAGAGAAAGTCCACATAGGAAAACTCTGTGAACTTTCTCTTAAAAGCGCTGTGGAAAGAACCGCAATGCGTTCACGCCGCGATTTTTTCCGCAGCGTCCCCGCCGTGGGCAAATCGCAGCATTTCCGGTCCGTGGGGCCCCAGCCTTAAAGGGGAAAATTCGGGATATTTTAGCTCTGAAGCTCCGTTTCATGAACCAGTCACAACTCAAAATGTATGAGCTAGGAATATTACGTGAAACGGATACATGTATCAGTTAGTGATATTATATAGCAAGAATACAGATATCAGCTAGGGATATTATATCGTGAGGTTTAAGTGTTTTTTTTTTTTTTTTAATTTGTATAGGAATATCTTGAACTGTCACTCGCACATCTTGTAAGACTGATTTATTAATTGTACATTCTGAGAATAGTTGCTCCCCAAACTGACCCAGCCATATTGGGGGAAACTGTAGGCATGATACAACTTACATGGCCAAATATTGCAGGGTCGTCTTGCTTGTATCACAACTAATGACAGTGAAAATGTGTCAATGTACTGACTTGCTGCTGAGAAAAGTGACATGGTCAGTATTTGTAAGTCAAACAGGAGTGGACCCCATGCAGAGATACAATATAATGGGACTATTTGTCTCTCTTCTGTGTTTCGGTCCCACTGCTGGCTTACAAATACAGATGCAAAATCCTGCTGACCAAATACAAACCACATGACAGCGGCTAAAATCAACTTTTAATTCAAATATAAATGGAATCTTTGGTGTGACTGGGAAGAGGCCACATGTGCCGGACCACTCACCAAGCGCCATTCCCTGATATAACAATTGACAGACCCCAATGTGTGGGGACCACAGATGAAAATGAGTGTTGATGCTACACGTTTACTGAGCAACTCATCTGCAAAAAGATTGAAAGTTGATTTTCTTGGCAGCGATATTGGTACAAAAATAAGCATATTGATTATCATTCCTAAAACAGCTTATGGCTAAGGCCCCACGGGCCGTAATCACAGCACTAAAGCACTGTGGAAAGAACCGCTGCGTGAACGCATTGTGGTTCTTTCCGCAGCGCTTTTAAGAGAAAGTTCACTAAGTTTTCCACTGTGGACTTTCTCTTAACATTATATTTACGGGAAAGCCCCCGGCGTTTCTGTAGATATAATTGACATGCTGCAATTTGCAAAACCGCAACAGCTTTACAAATCGCAGCGTGTCAGCGATGCGATCTTTTCTGCAAAGTGGGGATGGGATTTGCATGAATCCCATATCCACTTTGCCTGCACTTTACAACGCCGCGATTTTTCCCGCAGCGTCTCCGCTGCGGACAAATCGCGGCGTTTACGTCCTGTGGGGCCCCGGCCTGTACGTGGTTTAGAAATTATTTTGGTGGTGGTAGATTCCCTTTAATTCTTTATGTTTTTGGTATTGCTTATGTCTGAACCCCATATGGATTATAACCCTTCATTCTCTATTCCTGATTTAGGGTTCAGTATTAGACTTTGCCACTTTCTTTTCTGTTAATGAAGATAAACACGTTTTTGGGCCATTTAGTTGCATCAGTTTTTTTTCTTTTACATGAAGTACATTGACTTGTCAGACCATGCAGCTTGAAGGGTTTCTCATTTTGCCCCATTTCCCACAGACTGGAGAAGGGGTTAATAATAGTGTCCTGAAATGCAGAGGAATGTATAATGTTTTCTTTCCCCCTCAGCTAGCGGTTTTCCTTGCCGAGAGATGGAGGCTGCAGGCGCTCAGACTGACCTCTGACCCTCTCCCCTTAAACACTCTTATTAAGAAACAAAATGTTTCAATATGTTAGAAGCCAGGCAAAGCAGCGGTGGGCGGCGGGGAAGGGGCCCCTCATTTTACACTCCACATTCCCAAAATGTTGTGACATTTCCATATATAATATTTTCATCATCCGTCCGCCTTCTATTCCTCGACCATAAAAGTCACAGAAACAAAAAGAAGCCCAAAATATAGACCTGCCATTAGCTACAGAGTTGTAATATAAGCAGCGCTCTTTGTAGAAGGAGATCCCATCCCCCATCTTTGTTTTGTGGTGATGAGATTTGACTACAAAGATTTTTTTTTAAATTTCAAAATGATTTGTTTCATGAAATTTCAAGATAAAATATAAGGTCTGACGGATTACTGCTGCAAACCAAGCACACAACACTAATATAAAGTGGCCACAGAAAAATTGTCATACTAATAACCTGTCTGAGGATCCCCTGGTCCTACTGTACATATCCACATGTTATGTTCTTGTAAAAACCTAAAGCACATAATAATACAATAAATCCTTTTCATGGTAAGTATCACAGTCACGTCACTTGCTGTACTTAAGTTTTATGGGGAATGTAAATCTGAAATTACAAGAAAATGAATAACTATACAATAAACCCTTATATGAGGATATATCTGGAGGTAAAGTAAAGCTTCATCCAACACAGGACATATAAAGGAAATGGCATGAATAGTACAATGTAATATAGGAGCTTCAGAAGTGTTCAAAGGCTTCTTTCACGCCATACATATGTACTGTATATGCTTCTATACTATACTTCGCATACTATACATATATATATATATATATATATATATATATACACACACATACACCTATATAAGGATATTTGTTACTGTTTTATTTAAACTCGTTTAAAACTTCAATAAAAACTAATATTAAGAAAAATAAATCCTGCTCAGTATACATTTTTTGATAAACTTGAGGCAACTGGAATAGACCAGTCACTGCATTACACCATGCAACAACACAAACCCTGTCAAATTCAACCCAAACTGAGAACTTTTTAGCCTCTGTTGGTCGAATATGGGTCTATAGATGCATTTACCGTAAGTGACAAGAAGTTGTAATGAAAACGGAATTACAAAAATGTGGCATGAGAGAATGTCAGGCTGTATGGGTTGTGCTAGCTCTTCACATTAGCAAAGTCCTAGTCAAAGACAACCGATGGACTAAAAGATATAGCGGTATCATAAAATATGTTATAGTTATAGTCAGATTGCACAGAAAATGTAAGGGTCCCTTCACATGGAGGAAAATGGCGCTTTATTTGGCGCTGAATTTTCAGCACTGAAAAAAAGCCTCCCATTGACTTCAATAGGTGCCGCTAGCTGCTTTTTCCACTAGCGGCAAATTCTGCTAGTGGAAAAAAGGTAACAGAACCCATTGAAGTCAATGGGAGGCTTTTTTTTTTTTTCAAATAAAGTGCCATTTTCCTCCAAGTGACTGGATCCTAAGAAATATAAAAATAAGGGGGCATTCACACTACCGTCAGTGTCCGACAGGTAGTGTCCGCTCCAAATCTCGCACGGACATTAGGAGCGGACACTAGCTGTGTCCGTGACACTTGTCATTCACTTAAGTGGCGATCGGGTGCGTTCTTTTGCACTCCGTTCCCTTCCTTCCCTGTCCGCATGTAAAGATGTCCGACTTTTCAAGCGGACAGAAAAAACCTACATGTCGGTTTTTCTGTCTGCTTGAAAAGTCAGACATCTTTACATGCGGACAGTGAAGGAAGGGCACGGAGTGCAAAAGAACGCACCCGATCGCCATTTAAGTGAATGACAAGTGTCACGGACACAGCTAGTGTCCGCTCCTAATGTCTGTGCGAGATTTTGAACGGACACTAGGAGCGGACACTACCTGTCGGACACAGACGGTAGTATGAACGCCCCCTAAGCAGGTTCCAAATATTGGCAATTGCATTATGTGTTCGACAACTTTGTCAGTGCATACCACCTTCAAGATCTCTGTTACTTTGCAATGAAGATAGATAGATAGATAGATAGATAGATAGATAGATAGATAGATAGACAGTATATATATATATATATATATATATATATATATATATATATTCTCATTTCTCATGGATCTCACTGTATGTAAGGAATTGCTTTGTCTGTTCTACAAACATGGTAGATTTGGAGGGATGCAGAGAACAGATCTGTGTGACCTGAAAGTGCTCCTGTTGATCTTAGGATATCCTTATTGTAAGCATAGTATCACAAGTATCCTGAAAGCAGAGGGTTCAAGAAGCCAAGTTAAAGGACAAGGCAGCAGTTACAAGATTTCCTGTGGGACATGTATATTGTTGACAAAGAGAGATATTAAAGGGGTTTTCTCATCTCAGGATTTCAGCTGCCCTCCCATCTTCTCTCCCCTCCACTTCCTGGTTTTCAGCTCAGTCCAGCTTCTTTCTGAATTGCGGTTGTCTTTGAATTTACATACAGAGGCACTGATCAAAAAACTTTTCTATCCCTTATCAGTTCTAAAAAATTGAAAGCAGTATGCAGAGAGAGAAAGAAGAGAATATAGATGGCCATAAACATCACTGACATCAGCCTGACCTGAGAGCAGGTCTGTAACCTAGACAACCAGCTGTAAACACTGAATCTGTATCTGGCAAATGGAGCCAGATTCATACAGCAAAGTATTGGGGAAAAAACACTGGGAAATGCCAGCATTTTCAAAGGTGTTATTAACATGCTGTTTTTTACAAAAATGCAAATGACAGTATGGCCACTGTGGATTTTTTTTTTGCACTGTGTGGATGGGATGAGCCAGAATGCCATCCACTTTGCAGGTAATGTAAAACGCCGTGTTCTCACAACATGAGGCCTCAGCCTAAAATGGTTTAACTTTACACAGTGTTAAAACTTGTCATCTTTATACCAATTATAAGAGAGAGCAGAAAAGACTGAGCCCATAAAACAGTGAAGGAGCAGAACTAAGCCAGAGCCAGAAAAAAGGAGAAAAAAAAGCTTCTTCTGAATATAAATTGATCATAATCCAAAATGCTTAAAACAACAGGAAAATGTGCAGAACAAAATGTAACGTAATTGTTGCAAATTGCATCCTAAATTTTTTTTTAAAGATGCAAAATATTTCTATACACTGGATGTATGCCAGTCTGACATATACCAAATATTACATAAACCGTACATGTATTATATAATACAAAATGTGTTCCTATGCACATAATAGATACTTATTCACATTTATAATAGATGAGCAGGTCACCACCATCTTGTACCACTGGGAGTGAAGTTCCCACTTATAATAATGAAAAAGTTGGTCAATGCTCTTGAGACAGAAGTCAAGTATTACCTACAAAGAACACACTATAAAAGCAGCAGGTACATTACTTACCAATAAGAAACCTCCAGATTTTACTACGTCGGGTCAACTAAAGACATGTGTATGGCCGAGTGACGGGGTCTGCTCTATACACTGTGTCACCTCTCTTGTCCTGATAGAAGCATGGAGGGAATTTTAGCTAAAGCTCAATTCAAGGCAATTTTTCCAAATATTTTGTTAAAGTTCAGATTGTGCGATTTGATTTTGCTATTAAGATATTCGTTAAGAAACTTACATGTTCACCTGGAGAAAAATTATGGCTCTGCAATGCCTGCACGTACACTTTACTGGTGTGTATCAGTCAGCATCTGTTTTCATGTTTATATCTATATCATGGGGTCAGACCTACATTTATTTGTTACAGAGATCCAAGCCACCACTAGGGGGAGCTCACTTCTTGCATGCATACATATACAGTATATTTAGCTTTTAATTAAAGGTGCATGCACAGGACCCATTGAGCACACAGAGTGGGGGGACGATTTTATAGCGGAATGCCATCAGATGACAAATCAGTAACAAAATTTGTCTTCTGTCTCTTAGGGATAAGTTTTTTTCTTTGATATTTAGATAGAGATGGAACTTAAGCTTTTAAAATAGAAATGTGCACTTATTAGAATTCCAAGTACCAGAAAATTAAATTTTAGAAACATTGAAGAAAAAATTATATTATAATATTTTATGTTCCTAAATCTATAAATTGTCTTGAACCAAAAACCATTACTTCTGGTGCAGCTCAACAAGAATTGGGATCTAACTCTTGGAAAAGTAAACTAATGGAGAATACTGATTATATTCAAATAAAATAATGAAAGCAGACATTCAGTTTTTGAGGCCATTTTCTAAGCTAGAATAGAAGTGCATTTAGCATGATGAAATATAACACCTTCCTTCATATTTCAATATAACAGTGGTGGAAGTCTGACAGCAGGCACCCCTACTGATCAGCAGATACTGTTCTATACATTATATGGCAGGAATGGTACTGCTGCACGGTGCTATTCACTTGAATAGGACAAAGATGCAATAGCCTGGCCTGCTGCTACCAAGTAGATGACATTCACCTAGATGTACTGCTGTAAACAATAAATGGGCCAGATCAGTTGGATGAGCACTGTAGCCCATTCAAGCAACTGACCAGCAGAAGTGTAGAAAGTTAGACCCCCATGGATCTGATATTAATAGCCTACCATAATGGTAAGCCATCCATATTATTATCCAACCAGCATCTCTCAGGCCTTTTGTGGCTATAAGTCTATTAGAACATAAAAGAAGTTAGTCATGGATGTATATATACATAAATGTATTTAATAAAAAATACAACCCGTCCCACAAACAGCAAGCCCTCATATGCTACATCAGACCTGGGCAAAGTCCGGCCCCCGGGACATATCCGGCCCTCTGACTGATTCAGACCAGCCCGAACAGCTTGTCTAGGGAGGCGTGTTTAGGAGGGGCGTGTCTAGAGGGGCGTGTCTTAGTGCCGGCAGGACAGTGCAGGAAGATGGAGACATGTGGAGTGTGTTATAAGGTACTGGGGAATGTGAGATGCAGGGGGGAGTGTGTGTGTTTATATGTGTCTGTCTGTATGTGTCTGTATGTGTGTCTGTATGTGTCTCTGTGTCTATATGTGTCTGTCTGTATGTGTGTGTGTCTATATGTGTCTGTCTGTATGTGTGTGTCTGTGTCTGTATGTATGTGTGTGTCTGTCTGTCTGTGTCTGTCTGTCTGTGTCTGTCTGTATGTGTCTGTTTGTATGTGTCTGTCTGTATGTGTCTGTCTGTATGTGTCTGTCTGTATGTGTCTGTGTGTGTGTCTCAATAACCTAGGGGCAGAGATGGAAGGGGAATGTTATACTAGGGCAGAGATGGCAGATGGAAGGGGGGACATGAAACTGGGGGAGAGATGGAGGGAGGACATGAAATGGGGCAAATGAAGGGGGATATGAAACTGAGGGAGACATAGAGGGGAGGACATGAAACTGGGGGTAGATGAAGAGGGCACTTAAACTGGGGGGACATTAAAATGGGGACAACTGGAGGGGGCATTAAACCATGGAGGTAGGTGAAGGGGGACCTGTCTGCCTCTAGTTGCCCCCAGTTTAATGTCACCCTCCAGCTACCCCTACAGTTTAATGTCTGCTTCCAGCTTCCCAATTTTAATGTCCCCCTCTAGTTGCCCCCAGTTTCATGTCCCGCTCCAGCTGTCAATTTATTGCCCCCCTCCAACTACCCCCACTGTTTAATGTCCCCCTCCAGCTGCTCCAGTGTTGTGTCCCCTCTAGTTTCCCCCAGTTTAAACTGGGGCACCAGGAGAGGGGCTTAATACTGTGGAGCAGTTGGAAGGGAACATTATAATGTGGGGGCATATAATGTACGGGTGACTGTAGGAGGGTTATACTTTGTGGGAGCACATGGAAAGATGATTGGGAATGAGCGGAGTCAACGTAGAAGTGGGTGGAGCTAAATTTGCCATGGTGCGGCCCTCTAGCATAGTTTCAATTTCTTATGCGGCCCCATGGGAAAATTAATTGCCCACCCCTGTGCTACATTGATGGAAAATGGCTCATGGCAACATAGTAACCTATTTTTTTCATGTATGCGTTCTATTACTGAACCAGTAGTAAAGCATATATAAACTATACATATTTAGTATCACTGTGATGGTATCAACTCACAGAATAAAGGTGGCACTTTATTTGAGGCATACATTTAGAATGCAGAAAGAAAAAATTGTAGAATTGGGGGTTTTTTATTTCCCCCAAAAGGCAATACAATACAAGTCGGTTTCAAGCATATTAAAATATCCCAAAATGAAGCCTTTGAAAAAACACAACTCTCTGCAAAAAACAAGGCGAAAAAACTATGAATGCGAAACAGAAACCCAAAAACTATCACTTTGTCATAAAGGTCGAAGATAAGCCAGCAGAGAAGGTGTTAAAGGGATTCTATCATTAGAATTCCCCTTTTTAACTAACCTAACTTACCTTTATTATTCTGATCCGCACCGTCATTCCGGAAAAATATCTTCTTTCTTCCATATGTAAATGAGTTTTCAGACAGCACTGGGGGCGTCCTCTGTGCTGTTCGAAAACTCTCCAGCGACGCCTCCATCTTCTTTTCCGCCTCTGCCTCTTCTCCCACATCACCTTCTTGTCTTCATCCAAAAGCACCGACTGTACATGTCCATCGGCCATTTTCCTGAATAAGAAATAATAAAAATGTTTGAGGAGAACACCCCCAATGCTGTCTGAAAACTCATTTACATATGGAAGAAAGAAGATATTTCTCAGGAACGGCGGCACGGATCAGAATAATAAAGATATGAGAAGAATAGCCTTTCTTAAGGCTATTCCTACGTGTACTTAGTGAAAAAAAGGAATTCTAATGATACAATCCCTTTAAAGAGGACCTTTCATGTCCTCTTGAATGTGCGGTTTTATACACCGCTAGGAAGCGGACAGTGTGCTGAGCAGTAAAGAACACCCCCTCTAACAGTACAAGGCTATTTTAGAATACATTCAGGTGGGGAAGGGGCATTCCTCACAGCCTAGTGATGACCCTGAGCTACGAGGAACGCCCTTCTGACAGTGGGGAGATGTCGATGCGAAAAGTCGCTAATAGCTCCACCACAGGGGGAAAAACTGGGAAAACCAACTGTTGGCTCTCTAGTGGTGTATAAAACCATACATTCATAAGGACATGAAAGGTCCTCTTTAAAGGGAACCTGTCAAGAGATTTTGGGCTCCTCAACCAGAAGCTTGTCCTTAGGCTGCTGGAGTTTAGCTCCTCAAACCTAATGACCCCAGCATGGATATGTGCAGTTCGCAATTAAAGCCGAGTAGAGTGCACCTCACTTTACTGCACCCCATGTTTGGGGCCCTAAATAACAGCAGAATAAGGACACACTGCTGGTTTAGGAGCCCCCAAACCTATTAATAGATCCTCTTCAATCTCATTAAAAATGATCCAGTGATGAGGTATTACAGTTACATATTATGGTAGCACCTGGTGATAAAAGTGTATAGCAATGCGCTGGCAACGTGGTGGATCAGTGGTTAGCACTGCAGCCTTGCAGCGCTGGAGTCCTGGGTTCGTATCCCACCAGGAACAACATCTGCAAGGAGTTTGTATGTTCTCCCCGTGTTTGCAAGGATTTCCTCCTATTCTACAAAGACATAATGATAGGGGGGAAAAAGTACATTGTGATCCCTATCACAATCTACATTAAAAAAAAGTGTATAGTAATGTGCACATCCATGTAATGGACACTGGTGGACACCTATACTCAGTCACTCTCCCCATAGCAGCTCAGCATTGTGATTTGCTCTTCACTACTGAGCAGGCTATAGCTGTCAGTGAAAGAGCAAAGCAGTAACATGGAAGCATATAACTGAGCAGGGCAAATAAAAAGGAACTATACTTTCATCTGGCAGAGCGGGAAGGAGACTGATTCTATGCAGTGTAGTACAAGGGAGGGAATTGAAAGAAAGAGGGGGCATTCACATGGAGGAAGTTGGCGATGATTCTGGCGCGATAACTCGCGTCAGAATCCGAGCGGAAATAAAGCCACCCATTGACTTCAATGGGTGCCGTTTTCCACGCAGAACCCATTGAAATCAATGGGAGGCTTTTTTTCCACCCGGATTCTGACGCGAGTTATCGCACCAGAATCAGCACCAACTTCCTCTGTGTGAATGCCCCCTAAGATTATAAAAAGGGATTTTAATTTAAAAAAAAAAAAAAAACCTAAACTACAAATAATGAATTTTGTTCAGATCTGCCTCTATCCAGGTTACACATTCACACAGAACCATTTGTTGGCTGCAAGTTTATTTTGAAGACTCAAACAATCCCAATTCCGTCTCATTCTGTAATATGCTGTTTGGTTCAGGGTTATTGTGCCATTTCCTCCTATTGTTAGATGGTAAACAGGCGACTGGCGTAAAAAAGAAAGGTTTTGTTCTTATGAATGCAAAATAAACACATTGATAATGTATGTGACTTCCTGTTTTCATTCCTCTGCTTAACAACAGTGCCTCTCTGATTCCTGGGACATTATTCATTCATCATTTTTTATTTCAGAATTTTTACAAATATGAATTGATTGTGGTGATTCCAATATAATTATTGCTATATTCTAGGCATCTACTACAATGTCTCCCTATCAAATACATACAATTAATTATGAATGAACCAATCAGAGACTTTGCCATATTTTGGGTGGGGTTCTCTTCTGTGTGTCATTTAATCCAGCTCAAGCCCCCCATACTCTAAGTACATAAGGGTAAGGTTACTGGGCATTAACCCTTAAGCACTATCATGGTGTCTATCATACACCAATATCATACACATATCATTATGATAGACACCATGATAGTACTTAAGGGTTAATAACCATGAAGGGCTAGTCTCATTATAGACAATATATCATCACTGAAGGTCCAACAAGCCCCCAGTCTTTTGTCAGGAGGGGCTGCTATGGGATATTATACTGTCAGGAGGCCATTTTTGGAATATTCTAATTTATGTAAATGGGCCTGATTTATTATGGCTGGTTCACCAGAAGAGTGGCGTGCAAGCCATGAAAAGATTCACAAATTCATAATTTTTGCACAAAAATAGCAACATATGTTTTTTTTACCCTGTACCCTACTTTCTTCACAGAGGACATGGTAAGGGCATGGTGGGGGTGGGCACATTGGTAGTTTTATTTATCATTTATTCTAGTTTTTTGGTATAAACGATACCAGAAATCTTTGCCAGCTTGGATACATTTTTATTTGTGATGAGCCGTGCACTTTGTCCTATATTAGGCACACATGCCGGCTTCATAAACCAGCCCCTGTGTGTTTATTCTGTTATACATCTGACATTGTGGATGTTTAAAACTAAATCTGCACAATTTTTATTTGATTAAATTACTTTTTTTTTTTTTAAATTAAATACGTTTAATTTTGGATCAGTGAAGCTATGTACTGTACATGATGGTTTAAAAGGTAAAGGGATAGATAGATAGATAGATAGATAGATAGATAGATAGATAGATAGATAGATAGATAGATAGATAGACTGGCATTCCTTTTTTTTTAACCAAAAAAGTCCAGAAGGATTGGTACATGTAAAAAGCATATTTATTGGTTCCTTACATTTCCTTGAAACATGACAATATGCCTTGAAATGTGTGGTATATGAGACCAACAAATATGTTTCCCATTTAATAATACATCTGGACTTTGCTGTTACTTTGAGAACATGGAAGCCACAGTCCTGCATTTTTGCAGCCAGTCTTCTAGCCTAAGAATATCTCATTAATATTAAAGTCCTGTAAAAAACGGTCTAGGCCTGAGAAGTCTTAACCCTGGTGGACCTGTGTTTCTTTCACTCTATGTGGCTTTGTAGCATATTCTATAGCTGTCTTCTTGTGCCACTTCAAGTCACTTGTGTCTCTTGCCAAGGATGAACATATTAGTTCTTTTGTTGGTCCTGAAAACCCATCTGGACACTATGTAATGCGATCTAGCTCACCAGGAATGGTTCAGATACACATAAATATGCCAGTTTTACTGCCCACACACTTCTGAATCTGCTTTAATGCAAAGGTGAAAAGCAACATATTTATAAGATCTATGTCTTCAAACAAGTATTTTATGGACTAGGCTGGTCTTCCATATGTTCTTATCAAAACCATAAGCAAATATCACACACATGGTGCTGCACAATGGTAAGGAAATAGTCCTTCACTCTCATACAGCATCTTGTAACCACAAATAATCATTTGTCCCCATTTTCAAGATTGATATTTGCGCTCTCGGGTTGCCAAGTGTAGATGGAGCCATGATTAATGGCATCAAAAGTGTAGAGCGGGCTCTGCTGCTATTGGTGTAAGTTACATGTGTGTCTCTAGGTAGTGTTTAGAGAGGTCAGGTTTACAGACATAGGGGGTGGGGACGCATCTTTCTCAATGGCGTTGTATAAAAGCGCTTTGTGTTAGCAAGTGATACAGAGAGCAGTTTTATGGTGTAATAGTTGTGCTCGTTGTACAAGTGTGACCAGATGAACATCAAACTGTCTCCCCGGCCGCAGCTGCATTGAATCTGAGAATCTTGTTAATCCATTTTCTGGAATGAAAAACATCTGTTTGTATTGAGGTTTCCCCACCTTGGACCCACTTGACTTTTCATTGTAGATAAAAAGAGAGGAAACAAAAAGAAAAGCTACAGAGTCCCCAGCTTCATATAGCAATAAGCTCATGTTAACATTAGGGAGGAGGGGAATCTATCAAAACTAGTGCAAAGCAAAGGGAGAAGTTACACATGACAACCTAAGACATTGGATTGTTCACTTTCAAAATGGCATCTGAAAAATGAGAAGTGGAATTGACTGGTGGAAAAGAAAAATCGAATAGAGCACAACATGTAGTACAGCCAAAGGACATGCTAAAGTTACTGTAAGGGAAGACATCACTTTATGCCTCCTGAAAGTGCTTCTGTTTCATGAGATGACTGTTCCTGCCTTCAAAATATATATATATATATATATATATATATATATATATATATATATATTGAAGGCAGGAACATATATATATATATATATATATATATATATATATATATATACACTCACCGGCCACTTTATTAGGTACACCTGTCCAACTGCTCGTTAACACTTAATTTCTAATCAGCCAATCACATGGCGGCAACTCAGTGCATTTAGGCATGTAGACATGGTCAAGACAATCTCCTGCAGTTCAAACCGAGCATCAGTATGGGGAAGAAAGGTGATTTGAGTGCCTTTGAACGTGGCATGGTTGTTGGTGCCAGAAGGGCTGGTCTGAGTATTTCAGAAACTGCTGATCTACTGGGATTTTCACGCACAACCATCTCTAGGGTTTACAGAGAATGGTCCGAAAAAGAAAAAACATCCAGTGAGCGGCAGTTCTGTGGGAGGAAATGCGTTGTTGATGCCAGAGGTCAGAGGAGAATGGCCAGACTGGTTCGAGCTGATAAAAAGGCAACAGTGACTCAAATAGCCACCCGTTACAACCAAGGTAGCCAGAAGAGCATCTCTGAACGCACAGTACGTCGAACTTTGAGGCAGATGGGCTACAGCAGCAGAAGACCACACCGGGTGCCACTCCTTTCAGCTAAGAACCGGAAACTGAGGCTACAATTTGCACAAGCTCATCGAAATTGGACAATTGAAGATTGGAAAAACGTTGCCTGGTCTGATGAGTCTCGATTTCTGCTGCGACATTCGGATGGTAGGGTCAGAATTTGGCGTCAACAACATGAAAGCATGGATCCATCCTGCCTTGTATCAACGGTTCAGGCTGGTGGTGGTGGTGTCATGGTGTGGGGAATATTTTCTTGGCACTCTTTGGGCCCCTTGGTACCAATTGAGCATCGTTGCAACGCCAAAGCCTACCTGAGTATTGTTGCTGACCATGTCCATCCCTTTATGACCACAATGTACCCAACATCTGATGGCTACTTTCAGCAGGATAATGCGCCATGTCATAAAGCTGGAATCATCTCAACAACCTTATATAGTAAGGAGAAGGCCTCGCCCATGGCCTGTAAAGTATTCAGCACTGCAGAGGACTTAACCCCTTCAGAGGCGAAGACACACCAGGCACAGATCCATCAGGCCACTCACCACGTGATCCACGCCCGAGTGCCAGAGCAGAAACTGCATGTCTGGTGTGAACATTCCCCTGCCGTGCATCAGGTGGTTCACGCGCTGAATGCCGTCCGGACACTCTGCGCCTGAACCTAACAGGCCGAGACTGCTGAGACCGGGTCATAACAGGGAGGCTTTATTTTCAGCATGGAAAATTCCACTACAAATTACTCACCATTTTCCTCCATGTGAATGGACCGTGTGAATAGACCCGCAGCAAAAATACTCTATGGGAAAAACCGCGGCGGCAACACATCACAATCCTTCCCGCAATGTTTTACACAGACAGTTTGCAGAGGTTTCCTCTATGGACTTTCTGTTTCAATTATAACTATGGGGAAACCGCCAGCATTTCTGTAGGTGTAATTGACATGCTATGATTTCCGAAACTAAGCCGATTTTGGAAATCACCGCGTGTCCGCAGCACATTTTTTACTACAAAGTGGACTTGGGATTCACTAGAATCCCATCCACTTTACTCTGACTACAAAATGCGTTTACGCTACGTGGTGCCCCGGCCTTAAATTGAAGGTCATCTACCAGGCATTCTCTTCTATGAGCAAAAGCAAAGAGGTATAAGTAAGCTAAATAAAATAAATAATAAGGTGCTAAGAAAAGTGGTTCTTGCTCTGGTGGACGTGGCCCTGCTACACATGAAACATGTAGTCTCACTTTTCCCTTGGTTACCTTGCTGAGATAATGGGGGTTATTTATTATCTGTCCCTTCTTTAACCATATTTTTAGCAGGTGACTAGTTCTACTGTGGTGTCTATTTATGATGTTGGTGGACCTCCTTGTTAAATGTTGTGCAAATGTGTTACTTTAGATGTGCTTTTATAATCGATATGCGCGTGAAAAAAAGGTGCAAATGCTTCATGAAGTGTAGGGCAGAAAAAGACCACAAAAAGGCACAATTTATGCAAAAAAAAACTGGTGCAAGTAGTTCCTTTATATTGCCCTCTCTCATGGGAAGAATATAGAAATGACAGATATGCTGATTACAGCAGTCTCTTACTTGTATGCTAATGTGCAGTATTTGGTCTGTTCCTCGTATGCTATTGTACAGTATTTGGGTTGTCACTTGACTGATAATGTGCAGTACTTCACCTGTCACTTGTATGCTATTATGTAGTGCTTAATCTGTCACTTGTATGCTATTATGCAGTATTTGTTCTGTTATTTGTATGCTATTATGCAGTACTTGCAGATATGTCAACTCACCCAGCTTTCTTGGGAATCTCTCGGTTTCAGGCCCCCTTACCCAGTTACTCCATTGTTCACTTTCATGGAGTTGCCGGCTCATTAGTATTGACAACACTAGAGTCACATCTAATGATGGTGTATGGAAGGCAGTGACTACTTGAGGTTTTCTTTTACTATCTTCACCATTTTATGCTTACTATTACTAATAGAAAAACCTTCCATTGAATGTAACAGAAGTTGTAGCTCAAGCAGTGGACTGGCTGCTTTATGTGTATCAGCTTTGGGTGTGATCCAGGTTTCATAACACACCTAATAAGAACAAAAGTAGAGCTAAAAGTAAGTTTTAGCTATTTATTTTTAAAAATGTGTTTCAGAATTTACTAAAACATTACGGTTGGAAACTAAGTTACAGGAAACCCATTTTACTTTTACACTAAATAACAGTCACAAAATAAAGGAAGTAACATAGAGCTTAGTGTCACCATACCATTACAAACTACACAATAAAATTAACACAATATTTAACATGATCACTAAATGGAGTAAATAATCTTGCGGAGTGGAAGTGGTGACACTGGTGTTGGTAATGGCAGAAGTCTATACTGCTGCTGGTGTTGGCGACAGCAACTGCACAGTCATCTCCCGTGTGGGAATTTTTTGTTACAGTGCCAGAGGATAAATCCATGGAAATGTGCAAGATCTGCAAGCTGAAACTTAGTCGTGGCCATGCAGGAACAAATGTAGGGTTGGTTATTATCTACGTACTCACATGAAAAGGTATTACTCTCTTATTTGGCAAAGTAGACTTGGCAGTGGTACTGGTAGGGAAAGTGAGCAAGACTGTTCTACTCATTCTCCCTGTGATCTTCCTTGTAGGCAGGCCACATCTACACCTAGCACACGGTCATCTCTATCATCATCATCATCATCAACAACAACTGTTTCTCATCCTCTTCCACCTTTTGCATGCCAATGCCAGTCATCCATAAGGGAATGTGTGTCCTCCATAAGGAAAACAGCAATATGTGCCCAGTCATCCCTTCCAACCTCTTAGTCAATGTCATCATCCTGGGTTGATGGAAGAGTATTTGGGTCAGGGTCATTATGGTGGAGGGACTATCGTTTCTAGACTAGAAGAGGAGGAGGGAGACTCTCCTTTGGAAACAGAAGGGGCACTTGATATATTAAAGGAGGCTGACCCTTATTTCTTTCAAGATGATGTGATGATGATGACTACGATAACTATGATGAAGACCGCGCTGGTCCAGAACATTAACCATGGCAGGCCCCTGTTCTGTGCACACACTGACAAGCATGCCAGACTGTATGCTCTTCTGCTTGTAGAGCGACAAGTGTATTGTTAGCATCAACTAGAGCAGGGGTAGGGAACCTTTGGCTCTCCAGATGCTGTGAAACTACAACTCCCAGCATGCTCCCTTCACTTCCATGGGAGTTCCAAGAACAGCAGAGCAAGTATGCATGCTGGGAGTTGTAGTTTTGCAACAGCTGGAGAGCCGTACGTTCCCTACCCCTGAACTAGAGGGATGAGTACTCCTTACAAAGACAAAATGGGGGAATTCTTCCCTGCCTTCAAAAGGGAAGAAAAATTTGAATATTATCAGGATAGGCTGTAAACTCAGTTTACTGCAACATTTAGAGAGGCCACATGTGCACTCAGTTGGCCTCTGCCCACTCCCAATCCACCTCACTCTGCCAGGCTCCACTTCCTCTGCCAGTGCCACAGCTACAGCACAGGAGTAAAAGAAGCAGCATCAGCAGCCAGAACAGTATCTGGAGCGTGATGAGCCAGACATTTTTAGCTCACAGAGCCAACTGGAATAATAACAGGCAACTGACACCCACCAGCTGCACCAGCAGGTACAATCTTGTCTGGAGCGCACCTATATTCTAGCAGATAACTGTGACATCATGGAATTCTGGGCCAGTAGGTTAGAGCAGTGGCAGAAGCTGGCTCATTTTTCCATGGGAGTTTTATCTTGCCTGATATCAAGAGCTTGTTCACTGCTGTCGATGGCGTTGTAACACCTAGAGGACAACACTGTCCACAGGTAGCATGGAAAATATTACTTTTGTCAAAATGAATCAGGAATGAATCCATGAGGATTTCTGCACCTCTGGCTGATGGCTCCAAATAGACTTGCCACTGTCTACCTGTATCATGTTACATTTACTTCACTGATGAAGCTGCCTGCTACTAAACAATTACCACCACTGTCGCCACTCAGCCAGACATGTGCAGCGGCCTGGTCCATCACAATCCGTTATAGCATCCTGTTACTGCCACCAAAAAGAAATCATTTTCATTTCACACCTGCTCCCATAAAGGGATAATTTTTGGTGCTTTTTTGAAATTTTTTTTGAAAAGCTAATTCTTCATCATTTTTCAACTAGGCTCACAGCTACAAATTTGGCACCCAAATAACAATAAGCCTGTACTGCTTACAAGTCATCAAAATGGGCTAATTTTTCAACAAATCTTTACATGCAGTAGAAAATACATGCAGTAGACACATTGCAATTTCCAAATCTATCGGGGTTTTGGAAATCTCAGCATGTCAATTATGCCTATGGAAATACCAGCGGTTTCCCTATAGGTATAATTGAAGCAGAAACTCCACAGAGGACACCTCTCCAGACTTTCTATGCAAGCACTGATGGAAAAACTGCAATGCATTGTTGTTGTGTTTTTTCCCCCAGCTCTTTTTTGCTGGGGCCACTACACGGGGCCTTAGTCTGACAGTTTTTTAAGCCATTGGAGCCAGCTGAAAATGAATCTTTAGAGGTCACATCTAGTCTCTTGTATGCTATTATGCAGTATTTGGTCTGTCACTTGTGTGCTAATGTTCAGTACTTGGTCTGTCACTTGTATCCTAATATGCAGTGCTTGGTCTGTCTCTTGTATGCTATTATGCAGTACTTGGTCTGTCACTTGTGTGCTAATGTTCAGTACTAGGTCTGTCACTTGTTTGCTAATGTTTAGCACTGGGTCTGTCACTTATATGCTAATGTGCAGTACTTGGTCAGTCATTTGTATGTTAATATGCAGTACTTGGTCTGTCACTTGTATGCTATTGTACAGTACTTGGTCTGTTACTTGTATGCTAATATATGGTACTGTGTTCAGATCTTTGGAAAAAGTTACATTTTATTCACTACAGTGCACTGCAAGTATTGCCAGCAAAGCATCTAATGCATTCATGATATACTGGCTGCCATAACACACTGACTAAAAGACTTTTTGCTATGCACAGTAATAGAGAGAAATCTGTCAATCAGCTGCTGGAGGGAGAGGAGCCTACATATCATGAATACAGGGGAATGTCTGGCTGCCTGAAATAAGTGGGAAATAACTTCATGCTGCCCTCAGAGAAGACAGTGTAGAGGGGTTACAGGTTCTTGCCCAAATAGAAGAGTTGTAAATTAGATTTCTCCCGAGATCCACACAGGTAGAGACAAAGGAAATGTGTACTTAAACTGGACAGCCATAACAGATGACATGTAACATACAGGAGAAGAAGGTTCAGATGTGTAAGATCTGTACCATACAGTACGGTATGGACTCAGACAGGGGCATAACTTGAGGGAATGCAGAGGCCATTCACCATCCAGTGATCCCTCCATATAGGTCTGAATATGACAGGGAGTCTGAACCAAACCAAACATGCTATATGACTCCCAAGACGTAGGCAGAAGAAGCTCATTTCTTCCCATTTAACACTCCTGCTGGATTTTACATTATATAGTTTTTCCACAACAGTTGCAAAGAATGTAAACAAAGCCGAGTTCGGGGCAACATCTGGATCCCATGTTTGCTGCTTCCAGCTCCAGACTGAGTAAGATGAGAGCCGTTACCTCCATCTGTCAGATTTCCAGCCCCTTGCAAGTCAGCGGATTGGATTCATTTCCAGTGAACGTGCTGGTTACGTGACCTTTCTGCAAGGATGACAAAACTGATGTAGAAGAACGAGATTATTTATTTGAGTGCTCTCCCCGCATAGGGAGGCCTGGAAAACTTTATTACAGTCATCATGCCATAGACATCTACCTGCATAAACTTTCCCATTGGGATGCAATTATTTGGTGAACCTCACAGTTTTGTTGCTGCGTACTAGCAAGTATTTCAAGATAATCCTCCGGTTATTGCATGATAGACTGTAGTAGCGAAATACAAGTATTGGGGAATATAATTTTACTGGTAGTCAGTGCAAGATTATTGAAACAATGTAGGAAAATGTATTAGGAAATCGTGTGCCGTTCATAATATTGTGAGAGCTGGTAGCAAATGCGCCAAAATTATTAAGAGGCTCTGAGCTGTTTTCCACTGTTGGAGGTCCACAATTGAAATCTACGCCAGTCAGGGGCTGATTTAGATTTATGGTATAACTTGTACCAGATTTTTGGTGTGAGTTACAGTAAATCTCTTGGGCAGTCCTTGCCCAGTTCATCTTGATCCTCACCCTGCTCTGTACCTTTTTTTCTGAAAAGTGGTGAGCAGGCCAGAAAATGAACAAAGCAGTAAATCTGTGGAACATATGTCCATATTCAAAAAATTTCTCGCTTTTGTACCCCAGAGCTGGAGTGCCCCCATTAGTAAATTCCCTCCAAATATATTATAATGATGTTCTAACTCACCAGGTGTATTGTCATCCCTTCCTTATGCCACCTTGTTGCTAATTTATGCGTATACCAATTACCCCCAAGAAACCCACATTTTACAGCAACTAGTAGCCAAGCCTCCTTCTCTGGTGCAGAGTATGTGTATAGGAACGCATTTTGGCATATAGTTCTGGAATGCTTAGTTTATAAACCAAAATCACTTGAAAGCCACTTAAATGCAATTGTAGGGGCAATAAAGAGGACCTGAATTCAGCACACTATCGGTTTTCACATTCTTTGCCCCTTGTGAAGAGCTATTGGTGCCGGTACCATAGCTCATCACTGTCAGAAGGGCGATTCTGACAGTCAGTCAGGAGCGCCCTTCCTAATGTTGAGCGTTGAGGAACGCCTCCCAGTACTAGTCTATGGGCGGGTATTATCAGGAGGGGAGGGAAGCATTCCTCACTGCTCTCACAGTACAGCGCAATAGGCGCTACTGTGAGGAAAGGAGTTCCTGACTGACTGTTAGAAATGCCCTTCTGACAGTGAAGAGCTATGGTATGGGCACCAATAGCTCTTCACCGGGGGCACAGATCGGGAAAGCCGATAGTACGCTGAATTCAGCTTTCACCGCATTTGCCCAAGGACGTGAAAGGTCATCTTTAAGTTACCTACTGAATATGGTTTTTTGTGTCAGTGCATATTTCTGCTGAGAAAATCAACTTTCAATGAGTATGAGCTGCTTTGTGCACCCAGGGAGTAGCCAAGTCTTCTGGTGCACCCATTAACCTGTGGTTGTCTCACACTGGGAATTATCAATCTTTATGTTACGGGATAGTATTGTGTGACCACTACTCTGTTAGAAAATTTGAATAACCTTTTTTTTTTATACAAAAATCATTTATTTTTTAAAAACACTACCATAGGAAGGTATTGTTCATAAACTATGAAAGTAACTCTTATCCATATAATGTGTACTGTGTACCTAAAGTTATATTTGCATATCCATCATCATTTCCATTTTTCTGTTGCATTAGAGAAACAGAAAAAAGGAAATACTGATAGGAATGAATCTGTCATATGGCTGACACTAATGGAACCTGATCGACCCTATTGACAATGAGACCAAAGGCCTCTCTACAACATAACAAAACATTGGTATCATAGATAGAACATGGTAAGTGAGAGCCCAGTTACTCCTTATTCACATCAGCATTTGGATTCTGTCCGGGGGGTCTGCATGAGGACCCCCCCCCCCAAGCGGAATACCACGCAGGTGCAAGAGATGATGCAGTAAAAGCACACGGACCCCATATACTATAATGGGGTCTGTGTGTTTGCTGCCAGATCTCCGCAGAATTAAAAATCTACTTTCCTGTCTGCATGATTCATGCGGGCAGTGCTTGGCAAGCACACGGACCCCATTATAGTCTATGGGGTCCGTGTGCTTTTACTGCACCAGCACTTGCAATTGCGTTTGTACTCCATGTGGGGGGTCCCCATGTGGAATCCAAATGCTGATGTGAACGAGGGCTTACTTATCTTACATTGGGGCCTAGAAAATTCAGGTTACGCCTCTGGGGGTACTAATGATATATGGCGGAACTGTGGGCATTATTACTATATACTGCTCATAGGTGTTCATTAGTGCTATGGGGGTGCACACAGGGGTACAGTATTATTATATGGGGACAATTAAGGAAGCACTATTACTATTTGCGGTAATATAGGAGAGCACTGCAAAAGACAAATAAAAGAGGCGAAGATTGAGGCTGAGAGAAAAATTGCCAAGGAAAGTAAAAATAATCCGAAATAATTTTTCAACTACATAAAAAATAAGAGAATAAAAACTGACAATGTGGGCACTCTCAAAAATAATCTGGGTGTAATGGTGGAGGAGGATGAGGAAAAAGCACAAGTATTAGATGCCTTCTTCTCTACAGTGTTTACACAAGAAAATCCATTGGCTAGCAACATCATTAGGGGTAATGTTAACTCTCAAATAAATGTCACCTGCTTAACCCAGGAAGAAGTACGGCGCCGCCTGCAAAACGCTAAAATAGAGAAATCGCCCGGTCCAGATGGAATACACCCCGAGTTCTGAGGGAATTAAGCATGGTCATAGATAGACCCTTGTATCTAATACTTAAGGATTCAGTAATGACTGGGTCTGTTCCACAGGATTAGTGCATAGCAAATGTGGTGACAATTTTCAAAAAGAGGTGTAAAAGTGAACATGGAAACTATAGGCCAGTAAGTCTGACTTCTGTGGTGGGTAAAATATTTGAGGGTTTCTAAGAGATGCTATCCTGGAGTATCTCAATGTAAATAATCTTATAACACCTTATCAGCATGGGTTTATGAGGAATCGGTCCTATCAGACTAATCTGATCAGCTTCTATGAGGAGGTTAGTTCTAGACTGGACATGGGTAATGCAGTAGACGTGGTGTACCTGGACTTTTCAAAGGCTTTTGGTACTGTTCCACATAAACGGTTGGTATGCAAAATGAGAATGTTGGGACTGGGGGGAAAACATATGCATTTGGGTTAGCAACTGGCTCACTGATAGGAAACAGAGGGTACTTGTTAATGGTAAATATTCAGACTGGGTCACAGTCAGTGCCGCACCTCTAATGAGGTGAGGTGAGGCAATAGCCTCAGGCGGCGTAATGCTGGGGGGCGGCATTTTGAGTCACCTAAGCCAGTCCAGGACAGGCCGCTTTTAAAAAAACAAGATGCATGCGATTTCTCCTGGGCTGACTTAGTGTTTTCTGCGGGGGAGGAGAGAGATGACTCGGAGACAGCCAGGGCCGACGTTAGGGGGCGGCGTACAGCTGCTTAACCCTTCTGGACATTGTACAGCAGCACTTACACCTACCAGTTTATTAGATCCTGTCCTTGCAGCCCGGACTTCCCCCTCTCCCTCCCCCTCACAGCAGTGTCTGATCGTAGCGTGTGGGACAGGAAGAAGTCTGCAGCGATGGGACAGCTTCACTCCAGACAAATGTGAGTGTGTATTTTTTTGGTAAAATATAATATTTAATATGTATATATGTGTATATTTGCTTACAGTTTGTGTCTTGTATACTGTGTGAGTACTGTATGTTTCTTAGGTGTGAGTATATATGCTGTAAGAATGTATATGTGCTAGGATAATGTATATGTGTGAGTATATATGGTATATGTATGACTGTGTAGGTATATATGGTATATGTATGACTGTGTAGGTATATATGTGTGTGGTGGTTTTGGAAATTGCTTCATGTCACTTATACCTACAGAAACGCCAGTGGCGTAACTATCATAGAGGCAGCGGAGGTGGCTGCCACAGGGCCCGGGCCATTAGGGGGCCTGGTGACAGCCGCTACCGCTGCGTTTTTTTTAAAAAATAGGCCGTTACGGGCCCTATTCACTTGCCGATCCTGGCTGGGCCGGGATCGGCAAGTGACACCACGGGCCCCACAAAGACTATCATTATACTCGGGGGTCTTTGCAGACCCCCGAGTATAATGATCGGCGGATCGGAGAGGTAATAAACATAAAAAACTGTTACTTACCTCTCCACGATCCTGCCAGGCCTCTGTCCTACTTTGTCTGACGTCTCTGACGTCACATGAACCCGGCCTGCTTCCCGGGTCATGTGACGTCCAACGTCATTAAAGAAGGACGTGAGCGGCGGTCGACAGCCTAGGAGCCGGAGACAGGTAAGCAATAGTGTTTTATTTTAATGTTTTTATTCCAGGACCCCGGGTCTCCGATTATTATAATATTTATAATAATTATAATTATAATAATAATAATTGTTTATGGGTCTCCACAGAGGGACATAATACTGTGTGCAGGGGCCACTATTGGGGTTAATACTGTGTGCAGAGGACACTATTGGGGTTAATACTGTGTGCAGGGGCCACTATGAGGGATAATACTGTGTGCAGGGGCCACTATGAGGGATAATACTGTGTGCAGGGGACACTATTGGGGTTAATACTGTGTGCAGGGGCCACTATTGGGGTTAATACTGTGTGCAGGGGCCACTATTGGGGTTATTACTGTGTGCAGAGGCCACTATTGGGTTTAATACTGTGTGCAGGGGAAACTATTGGGGTTAATACTGTGTGCAGGGGAAACTATAGGGGATAATACAGTGTGCAGGGGCCACTATTGGGGTTAATACTGTGTGCAGGGGACACTATTGGGGATAATACTGTGTGCAGGGGACACTATAGGGGATAATACTGTGTGCAGGGGCCACTATTGGGGTTAATACTGTGTGCAGGGGACACTATTGGGGATAATACTGTTTGCAGGGGACACTATTGGGGATAATAATGTGTGCAGGGGCCAGTAAGGGACATAATACTGTATGTAGGGGCCACTATGGGGGATAATATTGTGTGCAGGGGTCACTAAGGGGGATAATACTGTGTGCAGGGGCCAGTAAGGGACATAATAGAGTGCGGAGGAGGGGGTCAGTCGAGGTCTTCGGCGTCAGTTGGAATGGGGGGGGGGGGGCCCATGTCAAAAGTTCGCCACGGGGCCCTGCCATTCCTAGTTACGCCACTGAGAAATGCCATTGGTTTCCCTATAGATATAATCGAAGCAGAAAGTCCTCAGAGGAAACCTCTACTGACTTTCTGTGAAAAGTACTGCGGGAAAAACTATGATGCAATGTCGCTGTGGTTTTTCCTGTAGCACTTTTTTTGCTGTGTCCGCTACGTGAGGTTTTATCCTTATAGTGTGATGCAAGGATGATAAGGATTAGGTCCAACAGCGAGATGCATCTAAAAAAAACACTGTGAAAAAGAAATAGCAGTGAATCACAGTTTGGTTTTTTTCCACAGTATTTTTTTGAGCTTTTGATGCATTTTCCTGCACTTTCCCCCACTATTACCGTATTTTTCGGACTATAAGACGCACTTTTTTCCCCCAAATTTGGGGGGAAAAGAAGGGTGCGTCTTATAGTCCAAATGTGGCCGCCAATATAGACCCGGCATCCGCTGTAATAGAGAGGCGGATGCCGGCGAGGGATAGACGCCGGCACAGGTGTCGGGGCCTGAGACATTGCTACGTTCTTGCCCTGCATGAAGCCAGCAGCGGTAGGAGTGATGCTGCTAGTCCCAGCAGGGGGACGGAGGAGCGGAATGTCAGCATCGTTCCTGCCGCTGCTGGCTTCATGCAGGGCAGGAACAAACAAGCGATGTCTCAGGCCCCGGCACCTGTGCCGGCGTGTATCCCTCGCCGGTATCCGCCTCTCTATTACAGCGGATGCCGGGTCTGTATTGGCGGCCCCTTCTCCCCCGGGGCCGGTCCCCACCGGCCCCATACCTGTAAAGTTGCAGGCCGACTCCTGCGTGGTGATATCGCAGGAGCCGACCTGTTCGGGTGACAGCCGGGAGCCTAATGAAGGCTCCCAGGCCTGTCACTGCTATATTACCATTGTGGCTAGTCTATGACCAGCCGTAATAGTAATATACAAAATGTCCCATAGACAGCAATACAGTTGTATTGCCGTCTATGGGACTTGCAATCAAATGACTGCAGGTTCAAGCCACCTGGGGGGAAATAAAATAGTAAAAAAAAAAAGCTTTAAAAATATATAATAAAAAAATGAAATAAGTAAAAGTTCTAAACCACCTCCTTTCCCTAGAATATATATAAAAGTAGAAAATCATATGTCAAACACATACACATTATTGCTGTTACTAATGACTGTCTAATAGTAGTCAGGGGGCGTTCTGTGTATTGTATTATATTGTACTGAAGTGGAGGGGGGATGTGAGATGCAGAATGGAGAGTGTATGTGTGTGTGTCTGTGTGTGAGTGTGTATGTATGTGTGGTGTGTAGCAATTGAGGAGCAACAGTAACCTAGGGGCAGAGATGGAGGGGAGGACATGAAAATGGGGGGGGTAGAGATGAGGGGTGCATGAAACTGGGGGCAGATGGAGGGAGGGCATGAAATGTCATGTGACATCCGGGCGTTATTAAAGATGGCCAACACCACCAAAGACTGCAGCGGAGCTGGAGACAGGTAAGTAACTTTTTTTTTTATGTCTGTATCTCCCCTCGGTCTCCGATTATTATACTCTGGGGTCTGAAAATACCCCAGAGTATAATAATTGTTCATGGGTGTTCATTATGGGGAATAATCCCGTGTGCAGGGGCCACAATGGGGTGTAATACTGCGTGCAGGGGCCACTGAGGGACGTAATAGAGCGCGCAGGAATGTGGCATGGGGGGGGGGATCGGTTGGTCAAGGTCTTCGGTGTCGGTTGGGGGGGGGCCATGTCAATAGTTCGCCACGGGGCCCCGCCATTCCTAGTTATGCCACTGTTTAGTTTCCAGTGTCAGGCAGCTGCTGCCAAGGCAAATAACATTATGGGGTGCATCAAAAGAGGTCTAGATTCTCATGACAAGGACATAGCTATGCCTCTATACAAATCACTGGTACGGCCACACTTAGAATATTGTGTGCAATTTTGGGCTCCAATATACAAGAAAGACATAAGTGAACTTGAAAAAGTGCAAAGATGGGCAACCAAAATGATTAGGGGAATAGGTGGACTGGAGTACAACAATAGATTAACAAACTTGGGGTTATTCAGTTTAGAGAAAAGACATCTACGGGGAGATCTAATAACAATGTACAAATACATGAAGGGACAATACAAAGAACTTTCTAAGGATCTTTTTACTCCTAGGCCAGTGACAGTGACAAGAGGACATCCTCTACGTCTGGAGGAGAGAAAGTTTCACCAGAAACATAGAAGGGGATTCTTCACAGTAAGAACAGCGAGGCTATGGAGCTCTCTATAACAGGACATGGTGATGGTGCATTCATTAAACAAGTTCAAAGAAGGCCTGGATGTCTTTCTTGAAGAGAAAAATATAACAGGTTATGGACTCTAGATTTTAAGGACACGATGATCCAGGGTTTTTATACTGACTGCCAGATTTGGAGTCGGGAAGGAATTTTTTCCCCTGAAATGGGGAAATTGGCATGAGCCTCATGGTTTTTTTTGCCTTCCCCTGGATCAACAATGTAGGGATTGTAGGGTTATAGGTTGGACTTGATGGACTAATGTCTTTATCCAACCTCATCTACTATGTAACTATGTATGTAACTATTACTATATGGAGGACATAGGGGAGTATTATTACTATATGGGACACAAAGGGGGCATTATCACTACATAAGGCACAAAATGGCTTTTTTAACAGTATTGGAGCACTCTGAGATCCACTATCACTGTGGGGGCACCAATAGAGTTTAGGGGGCACGGAGGGCATTTTTCACATCTGGGGCAATATGTATGGGGAGCATGTTTAGAGACTGGCTGTTGGAAAAATGAGGGGGTAAAGTACTGTACTTATATGATCTGCAGGGAGCCTATTTAGAACTGGTGTCTACCTCAACCGCACATAGCAACTGTATAGTGGTAGTTTTGTTTAGCATTGATATTTTGGGTAATAAGTGGTTATAGTCTGGTGGTATTGTTTGCACCTTATGTAGTGCTATTATTGGTAACATTGCCCTTGATATACTGGGCTTTCTTCAGTAACAGTATGGTCATATTCTCTGTAGTTTAGAAGTGCATCATCCATTAAATGTTTTTTCTTATATTTGCATTGTCTTTACTTAGTTAGGGTAGCATATATTTTTTATACCTTACAATGCCACTGTGCAGCCTCCAGGACACTGTTGCAACTCAGGTATTTGAGCTATAATAGTGTGGCTGGACCGCCTACTTCTGGCTCTGTACGTTGTACTGAGAACTGCAGATCAATATGGGTGCTGGGTATCAGACAGCCTGCAATCTCCTATTGATGGCCTATATTAAGGACAGGTAGGTGTGCAGATATGCCCCAACAGCAGCTGTGGTCATTTAAACAAATAAAAAATGGGGGACTCACCAGATTTGTTGGCAGAAGCCTCCACTGTAAAAATGATCTTAAGAAATGTAGCACAATGTATGAAAAAGCCTAGAAAGCATGCCGCAATTCAGACGCAAAAGGAATAATAAATCAGCCCTAATGTGTGAAACCAAAAAACAGCACAATACTTTACAGAGGCTTTATTCACACTTTCAGATCACTATTAGAGATGAGCAAACAGTGAAATGTTCGAAGTTCGATTCGAGTAGCCGCTCAATACTCGACTGTTCGATCGAATATCGAACCTCATTATAGTCTATGGGGAAAAAATAGTCGTTAAGGGGAAAACCACTATTCGACTCAGGAGAGTCACCAAGTCCACCATGACACCCCAGGAAATGATGCCAACACCCTGGAATGCAACTGGGACAGCAGGGGAAGGATGACTGGGGGCATCTAACATGCCCAAGTCACTGTATTACGTCGGGATCCCTGTCAGCTTGTGATATGCGGGAGCTGACTTTTTCTCATAGGAATGCATTGGCCAGCGTTGATTGGCCGAATGCCATACAGAGTACAGCATTCAGCCAATCAATGCTGGTTCTGTCGGAGGCTCGTCTGTGAGGAGGCGGAGTCTAAGATTGGACCAGAATGGAGACTGCTGTGGACTGATCTTAGACTCCGCCTCCTCCGGCAGAACCAGTGTAGAGCCCCAAAGAGCTGGGTGAGTAACATTCCCCCCTAAATAAAGGTACTCCCTAGCTAACCTTGCCAGTACATCTATCCCTGTCTCACAGTCACATAGTTCACAGTCTCATATGACCCAGATATTAAATCCACTATCCGTATAAATTGGAGGTCACCTGATTTAGCCAGCCAATTACGTTTTTCGATTTTTTTTTCGATGCCTCCGTTGTCGTACTTCCTGTCCCACCTCCCCTGCACAGTTATTGGTGCAAAAAAAGCGCCAGGGAAGGTGGGAGGGGGATCGAATTTTTAGTGAGTTTGCCACGTGGTGTTCGATTGGAATCGAACATCTTGAACAGCCTGATATCCGATTGAACATGTACTTGGTTGAACGCTGTTCGCTCATCTCTAATCACTATCTGTTTGCCCTGCACTTTATACCTTATCTTCCTTCTCAGCTGGATATGATATCAGGTCAGAGACCCCCTCCCCAATCAGCTGCTACTTTCTTTCAAGATCAGCTCCTTTTATCCCCATATTCACACCCTAAACTCCACCTAACAAAGCACTGTAATCTCCCCTATCAGCATGTCTACTTAAAAAAAATTAACCCAATCCTGGGTGATCGCTGCATAACAGGTTATGTTAGATGATGTTGTGTCTGTTCTTCAGTGTATACTGTCATTCTTCAATGAAGTATTTTATAGGTCAGTCTTAGATATAGATATAGGTCTTAGATATATGCTAGTAGTGACATAGCTAGTGCTTAATGGGTATTATGTAAAGCTTTGTCTACATCTATTACTATTGCTACAATGTGAAGCACTTGTATATATAATCTCCCCAAGTAAATACACAACATGTTACAGTACAGGTGTAAAGTAGTCAATGCAAATCAGTTATCTATCATATGTCAAATTGCTAAATGGTTGTTTTCTGACACCTGCTACAGAAAGGAGCATTATGGAATACAAAATATAAATGATTCCCTTTACTAGGAATGTCTGTAAGGATATATATCTCTTTCTTTTGCTTGTAACAATTTGGGTTGCTGTGAATTGATGGTTTAGGAACATTGGCCATATTTATAAGTTGTGACAGTGTAAACCGAGACCCCCACAGTGGCAGCATGCATTATATTCATTGCACAGATATGTTCTGCATTCAGTCATTAGACAGTAATCTCATCTGCTATGCCATGCCAAATTTTCAAGAATATGAGAGGATTCATGAAGAATCTACATGTACTCCTTTTCAGAGTTTCCACACTATCAAGATTAGGAATTCCTTGTATGCTACAGCATTATTTTATCAGCTTTAGGATAAGGTGAAGTGTAGCAAAGAAAAGCTGCAGAAAAAATGTAGCGGAAACAAACATCCACAGTCTCATTTATTGCATTTTTATTTGCATTGAGTTTTTCTCTTCAACTTTCTGCCCTCATTATACATATAGGGAGAATGACAGCATTTCCGCACATACAATTGACATGTTGTGATTTACAAAAATGCAGGATTTTTGAAAACACAGCTTTTCTGCTACAGATTTTTTTCTGCAATGTGTGAATGGGATTAGCCAAAATCTTATTCACTTTGCAGGTACTGTAAAACACAGTGTTTTTTTCCGCGCTATTTCCACATGGGCCAAAAACTCTGCGTTTTCACAATGTGGAGCTTTAGGGTCTATTCACACGGAGTAAATGCGCGCTCATTTTGGCAAAATACATGCGTAAAAAATACACGTGTAAAAATTAGACTCCCATTGACTTCAATGGCATTTTACACGTGTATTTTGATGTGTATTTTGACGTGCATTTTGACGTGTTTTTTTACACGTCAAAATGCACGTCAAAATACACGTCAAAAGACATGTGTAAAATACCATTGAAGTCAATGGGAGTCTTATTTTTACACGTGTATTCTTTACACATGTAAAATGAGCGCACGTTTACTCCATGTGAAAGGACCCTCAGCCTTAGGCTCCGTTATCACGGAGTAACGCGCTGCGCATTCAGACACGTATACACGTGTCAGAGTGTGAGCGCTCAAAACAGATCCCATTTGCTTCAATGTGTGCCGGCTTACGGGCTCTACACATTGAAATCAATGGGAGGCTTTTTAACCCATTGATTTCAATATGTAGTGCGCATGAGCCGGCACACATTGAAGTGAATGAGATCTGTTTTGAGCGCTCACACTCTGACACGTGTATACGTGTCTGAATGCACGGCGCGTTACTCCGTGGGAACAGAGCCTTAGGGCCCGTTCACACGGAGTAAACGCGCGTGTATTTTGGCAAAATACATGTGTAAAAAATACATGTGTAAAAATAAGACTCCTATTGACTTCAATGGCATTTTACACGTGTATTTTGACGTGTATTTTGATGTGTATTTTGACGTGCATTTTGACGTTTTTTTACACGTGTATTTTGCCAAAATACACGTGCGTTTACTCCGTGTGAGCGGGCCCTTATACTGATAACAGCATACGGGGGATAACCGATAAAGACTTCATTTTTCAGACATAAATAGCTTATTAACAGGATATGCAATAAATACAGCTTCTCCATTCACTTTTATGGACCTATGAAACTCCTACAGAAAAGAATGAACATGCACATCCGCCTCGCCAGGCAGGCTGTAGGTCCCTTCTTCTACACATCGGTGCAGATCCCAGAGGTGGGATCTACATGTACATGTCTAACATATCCAGTGTATCAGCCGTTAATGTCCAAGGAGGAAATACCCCTTTAGGCTAAGGCTACATTCATATGACTGAAATGTAAAATGGCAGTGAAAAATGTCTCTTTTTCATAGCCATCTTGCACCTGAGGGGCTTTTGAGGGTATGGAGGGATCTGTCAAAGCAGCCAAAAATAGGACCTTACCTATATTTTGACGGTCTCTTACAACAGACCGTCAAAATAATGTTCATGTGAATAACCCCCATTCACTGACATTGAATTTAATGCTGTCATGTGACATGTGCTAAAAAAAAACGGACATCATATGATTATTGATCATATATGAATGTAGCATGAAGCCACATGTAGCGAAACACAGCTAAAAAACACTGCAGAAAAAATGCAACTCTTTGGTTGTTTCAATAATGTAGCAGGGAAATCAGTAGTCCCAGAATTTAATGACAACAACACCTTGCAAAAAAGCTATGTTTTTTAAAAATATAGCATGTTAGTTTTACCTATGGAAATTCTGCATTTTCTGAATAAAATTATACAGAGGAGGCAGGCAAAAATGAAAATGCAGCGAAAAAAGCAGTGAAAGGCTAATGCAACATGTAGCAAAAAAAAAAAAAAAAAAAAAAAAAAACAAACCTGCAAGAACACAGTGAGTTTTTGCAGAATTTTTCTCTGCTTCTTTTCCTTCCCCTATTAAATATATAGGGAAAATGCTCTAAAATAACACACTACTTATATCTACAAGCTTTTGATATATTGTTTGCAGTGTTTTTAGCTGTGTTTCGCTACCTCTAACCTTAGTCTGACAGTTTTTGTTGTAAACATATTCATGCAGGAATAGCAGAAAGTAGAGTTCTAAGAAAAGATGCTCCAGAATTGTTATTTTATGGGCAATATAAGTATTTACTAAAACAGACATGTCAGGAGAATGAATAGATCTTCCATATGGACCACCAGCAGAACTTGTAGCAGCAGAAAAGAAAGCAATGTTTATTTTTAGTGAGGACTGTCTGCATGCTACACTGAACAAACATATAACTATAAAGTGTAGACTAGATGATCAGTCTATAATAGGAGAGGTTACATCTATAACGAAAGATATTCTATGAAGCTGAATAAATAACAACTTATCAGGTCAGTGTAACAGCTCTGCATCCCTGACATACTGGGGACTTCAGAACAAGAAACTCGGTAACACTAAATAATATAATAATAAAATTAAATAATAATAAAACTACTTAATATATTAGGAGCTTAGTAATAACAGTAAAAGTGCAATGACTAGGAAGTCACTGAAAGTAGATGAGCAGGCAAACAACAGAGATCATTGTATTTTATGGAGTAGCCTGTTTTTCAATGGATTGTCTTAATTATTTTTCTCTGTCTATTGTTTTCATTAAGGACCTGTATAAGCATCATACTGAAAGGTAGATATCAGACAAAAACCCATAATTCCTGAAACATACATACAAGAACTTCTCCCCAACATCTTGTAATTTTCATACAGAGATCAGAACTCTGGACTGTCTATACAAGGGCTGCTCCCCTGAATCCTACAGACTCCATACATAGACTGCTCCCCAGGATTCTGTGATCCCTATAAAGGACCATTTCCAAAAACCATGACAGCTCTATACAATGACTGCTCCCTAGCACCCTGTAGTCTGCATACATAGGCTGCTTGCCAGGATTCTGTGATCCCTATAAAAGGACCATTTCCAAAAACCATGACAGCTCTATACAATGACAGCTCCATAGCTCCCTGCAGTCTCCATACAAGAGCTGCTCCCCATAATGTTGGAGCTCACACACATAGACTGCTCCCCAGAACCCTGCATTCTCTACAGAAGGGCTGTACGGTGATGAGGGTGATGTGTTCTCTAAGTGAAGGGCTCCTTGTTTCCCTATTTTCATACAATCTTAACCCTGTGGCCGTGTACAAAGAGAAGCATTCATATATACTGTAGGTTACTTATTACATAGCCCAGAGCCGCCTCTACACACAGAGGAGGGGTCTGTACAGGCAACAAGTCACCCTCCAAACTACAGGAGTCAGAGGGGGAAAAATCACATCACATACAATGTATCAAGAACAAGCATTAATATTTACACTGAGGAGGAAGAGAAATCCAAGTACAATAGGAATACATAATACACACAGGCTGTGGTGTAATAATAACGCAAGCTTCTGTGCCTGATGTTAATGCACACATCGCGTCTTTTAATGTAATATCTAATTCTAAGTTTATTGATGCAATAATTATTTATCTTAATAAATTATAAATAATTTGAAATAATATAACGTACTAATAATAATAAAATGGATGATCTCCTCCCAATTTGTTGGGGTGTTACAATGTTTGGGGTGTTCTATACTTCAGTTTCCTCTGTTGGGATGTCACCCAAATTATTTGCCAAAACAATACTTTTCCTTCCAATAATCCAGAGAGGAATTTGGTTTGTAAGAACTGGAAAAAGGAAGCAATTGGCCAAAAGTCAAAAACGAGAACTCAGCGAAGCCCTGACACAAGGGCCTGGATGAAAATCAAGTCTAATGTCTGGGGTTTTATAGGATCAGACCTCATGTGCTATTCATTTCATTCACAGTTTTCTACAGCGGGTAGTGAAGAGTTAATGATCCCAGGATCGCCCCCAGTGTGGTAAAGTGTGGTTAGGGGCAGGAATTATGGGGTAAATTGGAAGCAGACCCTCGGCCATGACGTCACAGAACCATTCAGGAGCAGCAGTGACCCGTGAGCTGCGCTGCTTAGGAGAAATCTCACATTAAGTGTAGCCACATATCTGCACATGCTGCGGCAATGTCCTGGAGGGGGTAATAGGGGACCCCCAATTCAAAGGAGCAGAACTATATGTGGGTACAAGGGGTTGGGGGGAGTTTATACTGAGTGATAAGAAGTTTATTCCTCATCTATGGGTCTATGGGGTGAGGAAAGACACGGCAGCAAAGAAAGGGAGGAAATAACTCATATCATTGGGGTCACATTATATTGGTTATTATATAACTCCGGTCATCATCCCTAAAGTAACTATATACCACTACTAATTTGTATCCTATATTACCCATCTCCTATAACTTTACTAGTGACACAATGTAACGAGCTCTCCAGTTCTGTGAGCACAGTCAGGCTGACCCTCGCAGTATTTTGCGGCTGATCTCATTTCCAAGCTTCTCCAGCCGCTGAAGGGTTAATGGGCTTGAATCTACAGAGTTGATGCTCTAGTGGCCCCAGGCAAGGGGAGAAATGACCCCGCAAGCAGCATCCAGATGTGGTGGACTCTGGGGACCTGGATGCAGACCCCTGGATTGTGGAGCAGACAGAAGGAGGGGGTTGTGAGTCCCCTTTCCATCTCCCTCCTCCTTCTCCAGTCTACATGGATGGAGACAGACCCTCCCTCCCTTACCTACAGCCACCAGAGCCCCCGCAGCTGCGCTGGAAATTGCACTAGAATTGATGAGGTTAATTTCAGGCAGAGGAGGACGAAGGAGAAGCTACAGGAGAGAGACCCAGGCCCCTGACAGATGGGTACTTGATCCCCTGATCCCGGAGGACCCTATATTTGCCACCCTATACCTGATCCTGGAAGACCCTCACCTTGCCCCCTGATCCTGGAGGACCTTCACTTTGTCCCCTGATCCTGGAAGACCCTCATCTTGTCCCCTGATCTTAAAGGACCCTTATCTGTTGTCTGCTGATCCTGGAGGAGCCCACTTTGTCCTCTAACCCTGGAGGATCCTTATCTGTCTCCTGATCCTGTAGGACCCTTCTCTGCCCCTGATCCTGGAGGACACTGAGCAGGTACCTGTTCTTGGAGAAGCTCGGTAGTGTCTGTGGATCTAACCTAGAGGATTACACTAGATATCATGCATCTCAAGAAACTCGTGGAGCACAGAAAGGTCGGTGCCAAATAATCCATGTCAGCCCCTGAGTGCAGGCATAGGAGAGGGGCCACGTACTGACTGCACATAGAAGTTTCCCTGTAGTTGTAGAGTCGGATGGGGAGGGGGTCTCCAGGAAGGGGCAGCAGGACTATCCTACTGCTGCTGATGTGAGTGCTCTTATCTCCGGGCGCATATATCCTGTCTGTATATGATGTAGATGCGCAGGCAGTGACTTCACTTCCCAAAATGACCAAAAAAGCTTTCATCCGGTGAAGAGTGTCAGGGGAGGCAGAGACAGGCGGGCAGGGGCAGAGGAGACCGCGGGCTGGGGCGCTGTATAGCCGGGTCAATGTGTGGGACATCACTGGCCTCTTCTGCATTCAACTGCCCATGGACGGGACCATCAAGGTAAGAGTGTCCCCGGGGGCTGCCGGGACCCCATCACTCAACCTGCTCGGCTGGGCTGCCGCGTACCCCGGCTTCTGCCTGTCCCTCAGGAGCACCTATATGTACTTATCAATTACCCGTCACGTGAGAGAAAGGAAGGGACTAAATGCCCCCCACTGCTCTACTAGTACCCCTATATCTATGGCTGCCCCAGAAACACTAAGAGAGTTGTGCAACCCGACCACTGTGTGGGCGACAGATTCCATACACAGCTGGGACCTCGGTGTAGCGTAACCTATGTAGCTGCAGTGCTCCGGGCAGTGATCACCCCTAGCCTATGCATGGAGGCTATACAGTATAGTCTCTTCTGTATGTGTATCGATTTTTATTACCCTATGTATATTGGCTACCATCCCTCTCCTATGTAAGCATTATAGTCTCTTCTTTGTGTACATAGATTGCCATCACCCATATGTATATTGATTACTATCCCTCTCCTATGTATCTAGGCATTGTACTCTCTTCATGTATATAGATTGCCATTACCACTATGTATATTACTTACCATCCCTATTCTATGTATGTAGGCATTATAGTCTATTCCATAGATAGAGAGCTAGATAGAATTACCCATATGTATATATGCTACTATCCCTCTCCTAGGTATGTAGGGTTCAAACTCTCTCCCATTTGTATATTGGCTGCCATTGCTCATATGTATGTTGGTTATCTGAACTTTCCTATAGTTCTGCATAGAGTAATTGAACCATAGGTTACATGAATCTAGGATATTATCCCTTGACCAGTAGGTTACTGAAGGGGCCATACACATTAGATTTTTGCCGACAGGCAATCTGCAATGCCAGATGTTTTTGGCCAATATTTGGCATGATTAGTCGCTTTTGGCAATCATCTGCCAACTTGTACCACTTAATGTTAGTAGCAGGATCATTCATACAAATGATCCCATCATTAGTTGGTCGGCTGCACGACATCCATTAGACATCTAAAGTCTGTGACTACCCTAGGTATGGACACTGAATATAAGGAGTGAAAAGTTCTCTCGCAATATTGACCTCATTCACTTCCATATATTGTACAACTGCAAATAACAAACCTCTCTTTACCTTATGAAGTATTTTTTTTTTATATCACGGTATTGTCCCTTATTTATGTAATGTCAGGACATAGGACGTATTCATGTACAATAAAGGTCTTTCTGCTATGAAGCCCTAAATATTTCATTCCCTCTGTTGATTTCTACCTAACACCTTTCCTTAAAATAACTATGAGTTTTGTAGAAAAAAAACCAGATACTTTTATCTCTAAAGTAAGAAGCAGAAGAATGTGGGGCCGACAGACAAAAAGCAAAGGACATAGTACATAAAAAAGGCAATGTGTAAAAACTGCTTACAAATGGACTTGGTAGTCAGAGGGGGCAAAGTGCTAGGGCTAGCTAGAAGTGAAGGAGAACACAGAGGGATAGGGGGAGCCCTGGGAATCACCAGTACAAGGGGCAGAAAAGAAGCAGAACAGTGGGCATAGGAGACAGAAAAGACAGCAAATATAGATACTAGCTCTCAAAAAGGCAAACCTCTGACCTGGGCAAGTACAAGTAATATATGAACAAAGGCAACATAGCACTACATTTAGGATTAAATGGGCAGATCACTTGGCAAATTGAGCAAAAGGGGTAGAATATGGAACATAAAGAATAGAGGGACAGCATACTGGTCCGAGCACATTCAGGGAGTAGGCAGAAGTCCAGGCAGCAGCAGACCTAGAACTGACATATAGCATCAGGCTCTGTCTGTTTCTTTGAGGCAAGCAGCAGAGGAAGTTGACAGTGTAACACATGGCTGCATGCCCACAGTGGGTGTGTATGATGGGGCTTGCTGTTGCTTCATCCTAAGCAAAATATAGCTTAAACTTTCACTATAATGCATACAAACAGATCTCATGCATGAACCCAAAGAAAACCATAGGTTCATGCATAGTAAACAGTACCATATGAACCAGACTATGCTTACGGTATATAATAATACTTCATTATATATAACAGAAAATCATAAACTACCCTGCACTGACATATAATGGACTCATGTATGTTTAATGTGAATACATTATACTCTATGCCCAAACCATATGTTATTTCTGTTTATAAAGATTTTTTAATATGATATAATCTAATAAAATATTATATAACAATTTCATAATAAAGTAATATTATAAAGGAGTGAAAACAAGAACCATGAGATAAAGTGAACAGGGAGCAGGTGTCAGGACTGTTGAGGTCATTGTGCTTATTTCAGAGTATATAGGTCTACTTGCTGCAGCAAGGAAATGGTTACAGGGTATCTGCATCTGAACTGCCTGTGCCCACAGACTGAGCTGCTGAGAATCGGGCTTGTCTGCGCCTCGGGTGGAGAACATGTTTGATCTGTGGATTTTTTGTACATTGAAATCTGCTGACCTGATGGAAAATACAGTTAAGAAATAACAAACTGCACCAAGTGAAATGTTTGATTAGATCAGTAACTACAGATATGTGGATGACAAAGTGATGGTTTCTGTTAGAAAGCAGGCAGATGTGTGATGGGAGGGGAGAAGCATTTTGGGTAACATACTTCTTTAGAGCGTTTTAGGAGCAGTGCAGAATGTGTGTTGTGTAGTCAGCAGAGGTAAGGCACATGATAAAAGAGAAATACATAAGTTCACAGATCTACTAGTAATGCGTAGTCAGCAGCCCAGGAGCCCTAAAGGACAAGTCAACCTCAAAAGTAATGGTCAAGGTTGAAATATAAGTAGCCAGGGTAGATGACTAAAGGGGCGTTCATAGTAGCTTTGGTGTCCGACAGCAAATGTCCAGTGCTAATGTCTGCACAAGATTTTAGCATCGAACACTAGCTGCGTCCGTTACAGTTTGCATTATTTTAAATGGGACATCATATAGTGTCCTTTACTATCCTACATGTAGGATTTAGCTGTCCCACGGACAGTAAAGGACACTATATGATGTCCCATTTAAAATAATGCAAATTGTAACGGACGCAGCTAGCGTCCGATACTAAAATCTTGCGCGGACATTAGCATCGGACACTAGCTGTCGGACACCAACGCTAGTGTGAACCCAGCCTAACCAAAGTGAAGTTAAATGGAATCTGTCACTATGTGTCACCCCTCACAAACCACTGTAATGCCTGGATAGGTGAAATTACACTGTTTCTGAAAATGTCATTTTTATCTTGTTACTCACTGGCATTCCCCCGCATTTCCTACACAAAGTATCCATGCTCAGATTGCAGCGCTTAAAGAGTACATTTCAAGTTCTTGTGCACATGCGGTTTTATATACCAAGAAAGCTGACAGTGCGCTGAATTCAACATACTGTCGACTTTCCCGTAATGTGCCCCAGGGCTGGAGATATTGGTGCCCTTATAACGGCAACAATCTCTGCCCGCTGTCAGAAGGGTGATCCTGACAGGCTACCTGGGCTGTGAGGAACACCCGCCAACAGTACTTGTCCAAAGCCCTGTACTGTCAGGAGGGGCGTTCCTCACAATCCAGATAGACTGTCAGGAACGCCCTTCTGACAGTGGGCAGACATTGGTAACGGCACCGATATCTCTTGCCCCGGGAAACATAATGGGAAAGCCCATAGCATAAAGATAACTTATTATTATTTATTTTATACAAATGAATCAATATATTGCACTCATTGACAAAAAATAACACACCAAAAAGGAAATGTTGGAATCAAGAGAAACTTTCTATGTGTAAATGTAATGATGATATATGTAAGTGATTACAATATAAGAGCAAAGAATAAGTTTATTGGGGAAAATAGTAAAATTGAAAGGCGGCTCAAGTATTCTGTTGGGCCACCTCTAGCCTGGAATCAAGATGAGAAACGGTTGGGTATAGAGGCATACAGGTTCTGTATAGTATCCTGTGGTACCTTTGCCCACAGATGTTTCAGCTGGGTCTACATGTTCTGCACACTCATAGGTGGCCACAGCTGTGGTCTCATATGGTCCCATAAATACTCAATTGGTGATAAATCCAGCAAGTGGCAGGCCAAGGAAGTGTTGCAATCTGGATGAGATATTCCTGTATAACCCTTGCAGTGTACGGGTGAGCATTATCCTACTGAAAAATGCCAGTTGGAAGCTCTGCCATGAGAGAGAACACGTGACCACAGGATGTCCTGCACATATTGCGGAGATGTTAGCGTTTCTTCCAACACTACTAGTCTTAGGAAGTGCTCACCACGAGGCCTATATACTCAAACCTGATCAGCGTTGAATCCCAAACCAAACCTGGATTAGTTTCTAAAAACGATATGGCTCCAGCCCATAGCAGTCCAGGTATCTTGCGCCGGATATCACTGTAAACACAGGAGTTGATGGTTGGTTATCAATGTCAGAACACAAAATGGGTGCCATGACACAAAATTTTGTGTAATGAAAACACCAATTGTATGGATGGTGGACAGGGAGCTGTTCGTGCTTGCTGGATGATCAAATAACATTATCTAATGGTGATCTGTCTAGGTCATCCAAACCTGTTTGCAGTGTGTGCATGCCTTCACATAACCACTGCTCTCAGCACCTCCTAACAGCTAGATCAGAATGGCTTAGATAGAAAATAATCCACTAAAACGTCCATCCTGCTTCTTTCAGTCCAAGAACATGTTCCCTCTCAATGTCCGTTAACTGGGCATAATGTCTTTGAGTGCATCATGGAGGCATGTATAGAAGTCAACAATCTCTCACCAGGAGGTACAATACCCAAAAATAACCTCTGAGAGCCATTTTATAGGGAAGCAGGGGACGCACTTTTACTCTTTCTTGTAGCAAGGCCCAGTGTCTAATCAGTCCAAACCTGCTTGAGACATAACTGCATAACAAGTTTTGTAGAAATCTCCCATTTCTATCGGGGTGTAGTATATTTTTTTTGTAATGAGTGTATATGTATCTCAAGTTGATATTAATAAAATCGAACTCATCCTGCAAAAAAGAAGCTCTCATGCCACCACATTGATGTATATAAAACATGTTTATTGTGTAAAAGCACTAAAGTGTAAAAAATATATGAATACATATTTAAAGACATAGGCCTCTTCTTCAGTCTCAGAAATAACATGTATTGAATAGACAGCCTACCTGGCTGGGAGGAGTTATCAGGTCCCCGGGTATCATACTCTATATTGAATACAGTATTGTTATATAGGATGGAACTGGGGGTTTATTCTGATATGGTTTCTATGAACCTTTCTCTTTTATAACATATTCTCTCAATTTATCAATGGCTAAAGTTTACTGAGTGTGTGTTATATAATATACACGACCATTTCCGAATTGTGGCGTTATATTTCAGTGAAAGACTAACACATATTCACTTATCTTGATCAAAGTCTTTAACGTTTCACATTTACTACTTTTGGACTTAGTAAATCAGAGATGAATGTTTAGGAACTTATCCTTTGTGACCGTTGGAAAGACTTGAATTGCAGGTTCACATTGTGGACACAGATGAATATTTGGTTGATGGAGTTGTACTTAGTGTTATAGATGGGGTGAAAGTGAAAATCTGTAGGTGGTTGTGTAAATTAAGCTGCAAAAGTCTATCTGACATCAGTGAGGGAGAAGGCTTTTTAAGAAGCTTCTAACACAGAACTGATTGTATGTCCCATAGGACTTGTATGAGATTACTCAACTCAACAGAATCAATGAAAACCTATAGCACAAGGGTGAATTCACATGTGCTAGATACGCTGATAAAACTTCTGCAACTGAAAACCATTTCTAGACATCTGAATGGGGTTGTTTTGGTGGAAAATGTGCATTTTTGCAACCTCTAGTTGAATGAATGGGACAGCAGAGACGTCTACAGCAAATCTTCAATTGTGAATCTACTTAGAAAGTTGTCTCTGTTGTCTTCTTGTAATCGGTATAATCTGTTACTTAAAGGGAGTCTATCACCAGTGCCCATCATATGAGCCCATACAGAGAGGTTGTACAGTCCTATGAAAAAGTTTGGGCACCCCTATTAATCTTAATCATTTTTAGTTCTAAATATTTTGGTGTTTGCAGCAGCCATTTCAATTTGATCTATCTAATAACTGATGGACACAGTAATATTTCAGGATTGAAATGAGGTTTATTGTACTAACAGAAAATGTGCAATATGCATTAAACCAAAATTTGACCAGTGCAAAAGTATGGGCACCTCAACAGAAAAGTGACATTAATATTTAGTAGATCCTCCTTTTACAAAGATAACAGCCTCTAGTCGCTTCCTGTAGCTTTTAATCAGTTCCTGGATCCTGGATGAAGGGATTTTGGACCATTCCTCTTTACAAAACAATTCAAGTTCAGTTAAGTTAGATGGTCGCCGAGCATGGACAGCCCGCTTCAAATCATCCCACAGATGTTCAATGATATTCAGGTCTGGGGACTGGGATGGCCATTCCAGAACTTTGTAATTGTTCCTCTGCATGAATGCCTGAGGATTTGGAGCGGTGTTTTGGATCATTGTCTTGCTGAAATATCCATCCCCGGCGTAACTTCAACTTCGTCACTGATTCTTGAACATTATTCTCAAGAATCTGCGGATGCTGAGTGGAATCCATGCGACTCTCAACTTTAACAAGATTCCCGATGCCGGCATTGGTCACACAGCCCCAAAGCATGATGGAACCTCCACCAAATTTTACAGTGGGTAGCATGTGTTTTTCTTGGAATGCTGTTTTTTTGGACACCATGCATAACGCCTTTTTGTATGACCAAACAACTCAATCTTTGTTTCATCAGTCCACAGGACCTTCATCCAAAATGAAGCTGGCTTGTCCAAATGTGCTTTTTCATACCTCAGGCGACTCTGTTTGTGGCGTACGTGCAGAAACGGCTTCTTTCTCATCACTCTCCCATACAGCTTCTCCTTGTGCAAAGTGCGCTGTATAGTTGACCGATGCACAGTGACACCATCTGCAGCAAGATGATGCTGCAGCTCTTTGGAGGTGGTCTGTGGATTGTCCTTGACTCTTCTCACCATTCTTCTTCTCTGCCTTTCTGATATTTTTCTTGGCCTGCCACTTCTGGGCTTAACAAGAACTGTCCCTGTGCTCTTCCATTTCCTTACTATGTTCCTCACAGTGGAAACTGACAGGTTAAATCTCTGAGACAGCTTTTTGTATCCTTCCCCTGAACAACTATGTTGAACAATCTTTGTTTTCAGATCATTTGAGAGTTGTTTTGAGTAGCCCATGATGCCACTCTTCAGAGGAGATTCAAATAGTAGAACAACTTGCAATTGGCCACCTTAAATACCTTTTCTTATGATTGGATACATCTGGCTATGAAGTTCAAAGCTCACTGAGGTTAAAAAACCAATTTTGTGCTTCAGTAAGTCAGTAAAAAGTAGTTAGGGGAATTCAAATCAATAAAATGATAAGGGTGCCCATACTTTTGCACCGGTCAAATTTTGGTTTAATGCATATTGCGCATTTTCTGTTAGTACAATAAACCTCATTTCAATCCTGAAATATTACTGTGTCCATCAGTTATTAGATATATCAAACTGAAATGGCTGTTGCAAACACCAAAATATTTAGAACAAAAAATGATTAAGATTAATAGGGGTGCCCAAACTTTTTCATAGGACTGTAGTTGAATCAAACATTTAAGGAATCATCATGCAGGACCACAGTGCCAGTCATCATTTTTCTCAATATGCAAAGGAGCTATTGAAACAATGAGAGTGTTGCTGCTTACCTCTTTGAAGCAATGGTCCTGCCCCCATTGCTCCAAAGAGCTCATTTGCATATTGATAAAACTAGCAATATCTTGGCAACAGAGGCACCGATTCCCAAAGGAAAAACACTGTTTGATTTAGGTGACCCAACTCCATCTATCTGCAGGGTTGATGTACTGGGTTCTGGTGTCGGGACCCCACATTTGGTAGACGCATTGTTTTTCCTATCGTGGAAATGCTGCAGAATAAACTTTACTGTACCAGCAAAGTGAATGAGATTCTGGCTAATACCATCCACACATTGTAGAAGAAAAAAGTCTGTGGAAAATCTACATTATGGACAAATGCTACATATCAATTTTACTTACGGAAATGCTTGCATTTTCCCTGTAGATTTAGACTTTGGCCCCACGGGCCGGAAACGCTGCAATTTGCCCGCGACTGAAACGCCAAGGGAAAAATCGCAGCATTTTACAGTGATTTCAAAGTGGATGGAATTCTTGTGAATCCCATGCCGACTTTGCAGTAAAAACCGCAGCACGGACATGGTGCGATTTCTAAAATTGACGCGATTTTGGAAATTGCAGCATGCCAATTATATCTACGGAAATGTCAGTGGCTTCCCCATAGATGTAATTATGACAAAAAGTCTGTGGATGAAAACTCTGTGAACTTTCTAGTTTTCTGTTTTCATGTTTCTGTTTTTCCCACAGCTCTTTATAGCTGCGGGTCGTCCCGTGGGGCCTTAGCTTCAGGCTAAGGCCTCATGTTGTGTAAACGTAGCTTTTTTTGTTTGTAGATTTTGCTGTGGTTTTTTGAGCCAAAGCCAAGAACGGCTTCAAAAGGAATGGGAAATGTACAGGAAATTCTTATACTATTATCTTCTGCTCAATCCATTTATGGCTTTGGCTCAAAAAACGCAGCAAAATCTGCAACAAAAAGAGCTGCGTTTCTGCAAAGTGGGGCCTCAGCCTTAATAAGGGAAGAAAAACTGCAGAGAAAAACGCAATGAAAAATGTATTCTGGGACCTTAGCCTAAAAGGCTTTTCCTATTTCAGTACATTACTGGCATACACAGTATACTGGATATTAGAACAATTTAAGTAAGAAAAAGATACAAGTGAGCAGGACGTGTGCTTTTTACAAGTATGAAACTAATGAGCACAGCGTCATGTAAATCTTCTAAATTAATTAAACTGAAATAACAAGAAGTGAAATCTGCATAAAACTGATTGATTAAGGCTACGGAAAAGACCGTGGTGAAAGCGCATAGCGTTTTTTTCCTACAGCGTTTTTCACAGAAAGCCTGCAGAGTTTTCCTCTGTGGAATTTCTGTCCCTATTATACAGTACCTAAAACGCCAGAATTTTCGTAGGTATAATCGATATGCTGCGATTCACAGCAATGTGCCGGTTATTGAAATCACAGCATTTCCGCTGCGTATATTTTTCTTCATTGTGTAGATGGGATTAGCTAGAACCCTATCCACTTTGCAGGTAAAGCCATATCAAGGCATTTATGCTACGCCAGGCTTCTGCTTAAGGCTAAGGCCCCATGTTGTAAAAAAAGCTTTTTGGTTGCAGATTTGATGCTGATTTTAGTGCCAAAGGGTGGCTTGAAAAGTAATGGAAGATATAAGTGAAGCAGTTATACTTTTCCCTTCTGTTAAATTCACTTCTGGCTTTGGCTCAAAAATCTGCAAAAAAAAGCAGCTTTTTCCACAATGTGGGCCTTAGTCTGAGGACAAGGCCCCATGTAGTGAGCCACAGCAAAAAGCCCTGCGGAAAAGACAGTAGCGGAAACGCATTGTGTTGTTTTCTAGAGTGTTTGTCACAGAAAATCTGCATAGTTTTCCTCTGCGGACTTTCTTCACTTGTGATATCTATATGGAAAACGCCAGCACTTCTATAGGTATAATTGACATCTTGCCATTTTCAAAAATGCAGGCGCTTTTAAAAACACAGCTTTTCTGCTGCAGACTTTTTTCTGAAATGTGTGGATGGGATTAGCTAGAATTCCAGCCACTTTGCAGTTAATGTAAAACACTACCTATTTTGCCATGCCAATTCTGTTGTAGCCAAAATGCTGCATTTTTGCAATTTGGGGGTCCGGCCTTAGGCTAAGGCCCCATGGGCCGTAATCGAAACGCTAAAGCGCTGCGGAAAGAACCGCTGCATGATCGCATTGCGGTTCTTTCCACAGCGCTTTGAAGAGAAAGTTCACAGAGTTTTCCTCTGCGGACTTTCTCTTCCCATTATATCTACGGGAAAGCCGTCGGCGTTTCCGTAGATATAATTGACATGCTGCGATTTGCAAAGCCGCAATGGCTTTGCAAATCGCAGCTTGTCCGTGCTGCAATTTCTTCTGCAAAGTAGGCATGGGATTCACATGAATCCCATCCCCTTTGCTTGCACTGTAAAACGCCGCGATTTTTCCCGCAGTGTCTCCGTTGCGGGCAAATCGCGGCGTTTACGTCCCATGGGGCCCCGGCCGTAAAGTGTTTTCTAGGCTTTGCTAATTAATGACCTATCCTGTGGACGGGTCATCTATTGAAGATCAGCAGGGGTGTGACATCTAGGACAATGCAGATCATCTTTTTGAAGTAGGAGCGCTACTTCTGCTTCACAGGCCATCTGTCACATGGATGTTCGCAGGTCAGTCCCTTTCAGGTGAATGGGGATAAGTTGTAATACCAAACGCAGTCTCTATATAATGGCTTTGTTTTTCAATGAAGAGACTGCAATGCTCACCCGAATGCTCTGGTCTCTTCAAACAGCTGATCGGTGGGAGCTCAGGTGTCAGTGATCTTCAATTGTAACCAACTTAGGAAACTGTATAATGGCTTATAATAACACAAAAACGGTGATATCAACAGAGGCACTGATTCACAAGTGGAGAACACCATTTGATTCTGGTGACCCTAACCTATAATTTGGGTTGATATTCTGAGTTCTGCTGACAGATTCCCTTTAAGATATCAATCTTACTACAATCAAAATATTTTTAGTAATACATTACTTATCTCATATTGATGCAGAGTCACATCTTTTATTTACTCCAGAGCTGTCCTCAATATTCTGCTGTGGTGGTGGAGTCACTGTCTAATACTTTACATTGCTTATCCTGTAGTGATCCTGAGTTATAGCCTGTATTATACAGTAGTACAGCACTGCACTCGCTATTCTACTGATGGGGTCACTGTGTATATACATTACATTATTTATCCTGTGCTTTTCTTAAGTTACCATCTGTATTATAGTCCAGAGCTGCACTCACTATTCTGCTCATGGAATCAATGTGTACTTACATTACATTATTTCTGCTGGTGGAGTCACGGTGTATGTAAATTTCTAATTCTGTACTGATCCTATATTACATCCTGTATTAGGCCTGGTTCACATCTGCGTTCGGTATTCCATTCGGGAAGTCTGCATGGGGACCCTTCGAACGGAATACCAAACGCATTGACAAGCGGTGAGCTTATGAAAGCACATGGACCCCATAGTTTTGATTGTAAGGCCTGGTTCACATCTGCATTCGGTATTCCGTTCCAGGAGTCCGCATGGGGACCTCTCAAACAGAATACCGAACGCATTGACAAGCGGTGAGCCTATGAATGCACATGGACCCCATATACTATAATGGGGTCCGTGTGTTTTCCGCGCGGTGTCCGCACGAGTCATGCGAAGAGGAAAGTACTTCATGAACCACTTTCCTCTCCGCATGATTCATGCAGAGACCATGCGGAAAAACACACGGACCCTATGTAGATATGGGGATCTTGTGCTTTCATAAGCTCACCACTTGTCAATGTATTCGTTATTCCGTTCGGGGGGTCCCAATGCAGACGCAGATGTGAACCAAACCTTACAATCAAAACTGCATTCAAAATTGTGCAGGCTTAAAGGCAACTCCTGCTTCTTCAGTGTCTACACTGAGTTTGGAAAGGAAATTTTATTCTGGGAAGTGTCATCTTTACACCAGACACTGTACAATCATCTGATGCAGAGAAAGGTAATTGTGAGCCAAACTGTTTCCTATAACAGAATGGTGAGTGCAGCTCTGGAGTATGATTCAGGCTGGAGCTCAGGATCAGTGCACAGTAAGTAATGAGTATACAAGTGAACATTTCTAAGGGTAAGTTCACATGGAGTTTTTTGGTCAGGATTTTGAGGCCGTATCCGCTTCAAAATCCTGACCAAAAAGACGGCTCCCATTGAAATCAATGGGAGCCGCTCAGGAGTTTTTTCCGGGAGCCGTTTCTTCCGGCTCCCGGAAAAAAGAAGCGAGATGCTCATTCTTCAGGCTGAGTTGCCTCATAATTCGGCCTGAAGACACGCCATCCTCCGGAATAGGCCTATTCATGGGGCCTAATCCGGAGTGGAGTGCGTGGCTGGATGCACAGTTCAGTCGCGGCTACCCGGCGTAAATTTAAACCCTGTGTAAACTTGCTCTAAAGCTGGTTGCACATGTCATCCTTGTGCCACCCATTCACTGGCCATGCTTCCTTGGCCCCTTCCATTCAATAAATAGGAGCCGCAGAAGCAGAGCCGCAAAATCGGATAGGAATTGGACCTGTTTCATATTTTGTGTAATTCATGTCCATGTGTATGGGCTCATAGAAATGAATGTGAAGAACCCAGATAGCACACTGACCATTCATACAGTCATCTGCAAGGGGGTTTAGTGTAAATTCAGTCGAAATCTTCCCATACCTTTTACCGAATGCTTATTTAGTCAACCTGCTCCCCCACATTTCGTCTTTGTATGGCCAACTTATGACACGAGAGGAATTGTCCACCATCTGCTTGTTCTCTGGCCTGTGCTGTGGGTTAGTGTTCTGTTTTATTTCATAGATCTGTTGTGGGTGTAAGGAGCTGAGTTTTGTGCTGTTTTTTCCATTGTTAAGGATTAACAATATAGAATATCTCTAGAAGCAGAAGTGTGTCGCACCCTGGCTTTTAACATTCCTATGTCTGATCCTGACACACATGCCATATTCTCAGCAGCAATGTTCACCATGTTAGAAAATACGCTTATGGTGCAGGCTGTTTATTAGCTTGTCTATGCTTGTTACATATTGAGGACAACCTTGGTACTATTGTGCATAAATTGACATCTGAAGAGTTAATAACACTTAGAAGTCCCATTTATTTTAATATCGCTTGTTCTTATAATATTTGATATTCTTCTAACTCGATCCCGAGCCACCTCAGCTGCGTTCCCTTATCAGCAGCAGCGAGACTTCCGCGAGACACATCCAGTTCTTCCTGATCTACTTCCTCTGACAGAACAAAAGGGAACATTTGACCTTCTTTTCCTATGTCCCATCCCATATTAGCCTGGCTGTATCATTGAGAACAAGAGGGAGCAAAATTACTAAGTGAAAGAACAAAGTAAATGGAATATGTTCACCTATATGGCAGGACTGGCATAAACTAAGGAGTGGTTTAATGACGCCATATGTAAAGTCTCTCTGGATTCTCACCATCTAAATTGGAATAGCTGCAATGAAAAAAATTATATTTTTTTTGTTAATTTACAGACTTATGGCTACCGATAGTCAGTATCTTGCACACTGTATGAAGTACAAAGGAGGTGACAATTACTGGTAAACTAATGTATTAAATGGACAGCTAGCCTTAGAATAGCTTTATTATTTGGCACAAGCTCACCCATTGCCTTGACGAAACAGAAGCCAATATTGAATATGTAGGGTTCAACTGGAACTTTACACCTAAAAAGTGACATACAATAGTAAACATAAAAATTGTATTTTCATTTAATGTCTCTGTTGAGCGAAACCTTCATACAGCTATAGTTAATCTTTTCTGGATTATAGGTGATACCTTTCCCCTTTATAAAGAACTTGTATTTCTTCAATATAAAGGAAACAGAGGACTTTAAGAAGTAAATTAAAGGAGTTGTGTATTATTGTTAAAAAATAATGCTATCACAGGAATATTGCAATTATTTGCTTGTAATGGTGTTCAAAATGTTTAGGTGTCTGTATGTCATTCTATGAAAGTTCTGTTAGTCATGCAGTCAGTAGAATACAGTACAGCTTCTGCTGAATCCTCAGTAAAATAAGTAGGCTGGATAAAAAGAAAGGCCAGCATGGACTGAAACATTTATAACAGATAAGGGTAGATGTTCTTATACAGACTGTAGGCAGTGAGAGAGAAGCAATTGGACAAGTACCTCACTACTCTGTTCCCCTGTCAGGACCTTTTAGGGCTAGTTCACACGTGAACTGCCCGCGCGGGTTTTGACACAGAGAGAGACGCGGCGAGCCGCGTCTCTCTCTTGTCAAAACCCGCCCGCCGCGACCATCGCTGTCGCGGCTTAACCCTCTGCTGTCGGCTCAAATGAATGAGCCGACATAGGAGGGAGCTGCCGGGGGCGGAAGCCGCGCGGCTGAGCCTGCGCGGCTTCCGCCTGAAGAAAGGACATGTCCTTTCTTTTCTCCGCTAGCAGCAGCTCGCCGCTAGCGGAGAACAGAAGCCCGGCGGTCTCCATAGACCACCATTATAAGGGGAGGTTTTGGACGCGAAATCCGCTGTCAAAAACCTCCCCTTATACTCACGTGTGAACTAGCCCTTATGCATCTTGATCCTGAAGTTATATTTGCTTCCATATATAAAACTAACATGTGTAGAAATACTGATGAAAAGTTCACTCTTCCTTTTCAATTTCTCCTTTATGTAGCGGAAGTGGGATAGCAGTAAGTGCAATAGATATGTAACAAAAATTCCTGAGCGGCTTCCTATGTTTTTGTTGTTCCTTCAAAGCTAGAAATGCCGGCCACCTTATATTCCCCAAGAAGAAGCCCTTACATTAAAGGTTAACTCTGTAGAAGCCGTGTCCATGTCAGACTCATACAGCTGGAGTCTATATTACCCGTCCCTTGATCTGCGTTTTCTATGTTGTTGGAACTTAGTGAAATTTAAGCAGGGCTACAAATTCAAGTTACAAAATATGAGTCAATGACAGGAAGCGTTCACCAAAATTATTAGTTACCCTGCACTGGATAGTAAACGCTGCCTCGTATCGTCCTGAAATTTCTAGACTGACGTTTGTGGTTTACAATATCAAAATAACTATCTGCACCATCAACGCTTCAGAAACGAGCTGCTCTCTCTCTTTTTTTTTCTTCTAAAAATATCAGAGCCACTTCCTGTTTTTTCACCCAACATCTGTAGTAGAGCCATGCACATTACTAAATTTTATATTTAGCAGACACTTATAAGGGAGAAGTGTTTTAAGACCTTTTTTCATTGTAAAGTGATTCTGAATATCCCAATAAATGTCACCATAACTTATAATTTATTCAGTGAAATCCCTGCTCATCTAGGACTTACAAATCCAGTGGGCAATAGCAATGCATATTATTATATAGTTTGCTGAAAAATCTTCAATTAACAAAGTAACACCAATGATTCCTCCCTTATCCGCCAAAGAGTTAATAATGGATGTCTTAGCAGCAGTATTCATTTTAAGTCTATGAGAATCTTGAAAATGTTTTTAAACTTAGAATGGAACCTGACGCTATGAACATGGTGTCTGAACTGCAGGTGACATGTTAAAGAGGAGAAGAAGTTGAGAACATTGACATACAGTATAACGAATTGTGAGAAATCGGTATAATTTATATTGATTCAATGAAATGTCTGCTTCTTCTTAGTTTGGGAGTCCAGTAGGAGCTTCTTCCTATATAAGTGTAGCTGTCAATCAATGAGCAGGATTGCCCTCTGGATTTGTAAGTCCCAAATAAGCAGGGATTTCATTGAATATATTACAAGTTATAGTGAATTCTTTCCCACCAAACTTTATCAATCTACCCAGCAAATACTGCTCCATAACATGCTGGAAGATCAGATTGCATGTTTAAGATGATCTGTTCCCTTTAAATGTATTTTCCAAAAATTAATAATATAAGCAAGGATAAGAAATCTTATAATTTATCTCATTAGATTATAATGCTGCTTTCTCCAGGTAACATTCACTTATTTCACTTTCCCTGCCTCTTGTATTGAACACTGCTTCTGAAATCACCAGATGAAATCATATAGAGAAATCAATACACAGTGTCCAGGTTACAGCTCCAAAACGTTACAAATCTATGGGTTGGGAAGTATAAGGTGGAGGAGTAAGCTACTAGAGACAATACTGCGATACTAGATTCACATGTTACATGGCTTAGTACTACTATATTATGTTCTCCATGCTGCTGCTGCTGCTTCTTGAGATAGCGGTGCAGGATCTCCTATTATGTTATCTAATCTCCACCAACTATTATTGTTCAGAGAACAGTGATAGATATGGGGTCTGCAGAGGCGGAAAACTTATAATAAGTGACATATACATATGCATTGACCAGAAATAGTGCTACAGCTCATGATAGCTTATTCTGAAAAGTCACCTAAATGATAAACTCTCACTCATACTCAATAGATGCTATGGAATGCATGGCTCAGCAGAAGAGAGTCTGTCAGCAGAAACCACTCTTATCACCTACACACATAATAGTGTAGGGCAATGCACAATGATTCTGTTACTTTTTTATGTCAGAACTATACCCCAATGCTGAAATATGTGATGATTAAACACATATTCATAATGAAAACATTTATATACAAAAGCAACATTACACACCTCTTGCACATTTATTTTTCTGCGACCCATGTTGTGCTATGCTTCAGATCACATAGACATTGCTCATTATAGGAAAAATTGTGCAATGTCTTTATGGTCACAGCAGTGTATGGCTAACTGTAGTGCTACATAGGCTGCCAGAAACTAAATAGTTAGGGTTGAGCCGATCTTGAGATTTCAGGATCGTTTTTAAAATCCAATTTTCGATCATTTTCCAGCCGATCCCAATCCCGATCGTGAAATTTGCTCGATCGCCGATCGGTATCCAATCTTTCCCGATCCCGATCGCTCAACCCTATAAATATTGTTCAATTATTGTTATGATTATTATAATTATTAGTTGCAGGCTATGAGGTCTAGTTTATCAGTACTCACTATGTCACAAATATTGTATAACTGTGAAATACTGCCCATCAATGTGGAAAAACATTATAATATATAATAATACTAATAATACATCAGTCCGTATCCTGGTGATACAGTATTATTTCGGTACAGCTAACAATAGGATGAGGATAGGGTGAATAGTACATTGTATGATGGGGCAGGATACGCATCTGATAATGCAGAAGGGCAGGACTAATAGAAATGATGGAGAACTGATAGAAAACTGCTACAATAATCCATGCGGACCCCAAAGCTCTGGCACTATATATGTTATGTGTTGCCAGACAACGCTCCTTTAGAAGGCATAAGACCTGCTAGTGAACATAAGTACAGTAGTAACTATAGAGTAGTTGTGATATAAGAAATCTCCAACCTCTCCTCTGTGGGTTTTTGCTGTGCCCTGCGATTCATGTGGATACAAGTTGATCTGATATAAAAGGAAGTCCTGTAACACAGTAACAAATATTTCTTCAAACATTTTCATATCTTGGCAGAACTTCTGATGTCTTACATTATCATTTTATTCGCTGTGCTGGGCAGTATGTAAGCTATTGTTCTGTTATCAGCCAGTTCAGACACAGAGACTCACATATCAGTCATGTTTGCTGTATACCAAAGGAACCTAGTTTTTCTTCTCAACATGGTACAGGTTACCATCTTTTGTGGGTTTTAATCCTGAACAGAGGAAAATGACATAATCTTATAAAACGTTACCCACATAGTGAAACACTGCAAAAACATGTTGCTTTTTTGCTGCGTTTTCTTTTGCATTTCTTCTTCCTCTATTACATTTCTAAGGAAAACACTTCCGCTACTAAAATTAACATGTAGTGACTGAAAACAGAAGTTTTTTCCTGCAATATGTAGATGATATGAAATTAAGTTTCATTCACTTTGCTGCTTCTGTAAAACACATCATATTATTTATCCCATACTAATCCCGAGTTACATCCTGCATTATACTCCAGAGCTACACTCACTATTCTTCTGGGGGACTCATTGGGGCACATTCATAAGCTACTTGTGCCTTTTTGGTGTAAATTGCACCATTTCATAGTGTCCTGTGCAGCATTTTCTGGAAGTTATGCTGCCCTTGCCACTTATACTTTTGGCAAGAAAAGGTGGCGTGGCCTACATGGAGGTCCTTTTCACACTGTATTTATGACTTGTTCCTTTTTAAAAAGGAGCAAAAAAGGTGTAACTGCCCTCCAGTACATGGAAAGTCTGAAAAGACCCCAGAGTATAATAATTGTTTATGGGTGTTCACAGTGGAATATATTACTGTGTGGAGGGGCCACTGAGGGACATAATAGTGTGTGCAGGGGCCACTAAGGGACATAATACTGTGTGCAGGGGCAACTATGGGGTATAATACTGTGTACAGGGGCCACTATGGGGCATAATACTGTGTGCAGGGGCCACTATGGGGCATAATACTGTGTACAGGGGCCACTATGGGGCATAATAGAGCACGAAGGAATGCGTAGGAGGGGGTCAGTCGAGGTCGTCAGTGTCGGTCGGGTGGGGGCCCCATGGGGGGGCGGAGCATGTCAAAAGTTCGCCACGGGGCCCCGCCATTCCTAGTTACGCCACTGACACAGGCACTATACCTGTACATTCTGTGGTCCAGGCTCCCTGTAGAAAGTGAATAGGTCCATTTGCCATTCGTGCCATTCAACCACTGACCCTACACATGCACAGAGTCAGGGATTTCTACAAAGACTGCAATATAGCAGTATTGTATCCTCAGTTGATATATTCCAACTTTCCCTATTTGTCCAGTATCTGCACAGAGCCTCTGGGAAGTCTTGTCTTTACTTAATACACTGGACAGTCATTGGATATAGGAAAAACTAACCAGACTCCTGTTTTATTGCAATTTAGTGAAGCTGTTAGGGGCTAGTCTGGTGACAACAGTGACAGTTATTTTAATAGTGATTAGAACAGTGAGAACAGCTATGGAGATTAATTCTATGGTGTATAGTACAGGATGTACCTTAGGATCAGTACAGAAAACCTAATGACATATATGTATAGCTTGGCTACATTTTTTATGTTGATAATATCTAGATATTAAATGGAACCTGTCACCAGGTTTGAGGTCCCTAAACCACCATCATGTCCTTACTGCAGGCACAATGAAGCAAAGTGTACTGTCCGTGTCTTAAAGGGAGAGATGTGCACGTGCTTATAACCTCCAGAGAGGATTGTGGCGGATTAAAGGTTATCATGGAGCAACATATAGGACTGAGTTTACTATTGTGATGGCCCATAACCCAAGCATCATAAGGGCATGCAAACATACTGCCTGTTTAGGGGCCCCAAGTGTGGTGACAGGTTCACTTTAACATAACAGTGTGGATTTATTATCCTTCATATAAAACCAATATATGCCACTGTTGTGTAGAACCACAAAAACCATGATAGATAATGCAATGAGATGACATGGAGATCTGCTATGAAGTGCATAGGACTGTGTGCAGAAATAGTGAGTCACACTTTACAGTTATTGGGTAAATTGTAATCAAACCGCATGTGTCTAGCAAGTATTACTCAATATATACATAGTGGGAGGGAATGTAAGCTTATTATTACACAGGATCACAAGAAGACAACAGGACCTCTAGAAGAGCAGAATACGGAAGCATAATATTAGGGTTTTCTGCTCTTAGTATGGTTTACTTTTACTACGGTATTTGTCCCCTTCATGTTCTGACATAATAATAATAATAATAATAATAATAATAATAATAATAATAATAATAATAATAACAACATCAACAGAGTAATTACAGAGTAATAAATCCATTCACACAATAGGAGTGAGGGGACCTGCTTACAAGAGCTCACAATCTATGACTTAGAATACAGTAAACTTCTTGTTATCAGATGACATATGGCTTGGTCAGTGACCTGGTTAAATGGGATGTCGCCAAAAACAACAGAAATAAGCTTATTTAGCCTTTTTAGCAAGGTATCTATATTTTAGGATAAGGCCCCATATAGCTGGCTGCAGTGAAAGTGAGTTGCAGGAAAAAACACGCATTGCAGTTTTTCCCCAAGCACCTTTAACAGAAAGTCCGCAGAGTTGTTTTCCTCCAGCATTTCCGTATAATTGATCTTCTGCGATTTACAAAAATGTGAAAGTTTGGTAAATTGCAGCATTTCTGCAGTGTATGGATGGGATTCGCTAGAAGCTGATCTACTTTGCAGGGACTCTATACTATGCAGTATACAGTTTCTATATAGTGATTTAAAAGTGAACTGCAGAGTAAAAAAAACTACTTTTACACAAAGCCCTATTCTTCTAATAACATGTATCATGCAAGGAACATATGATAAGCTCAGCCCTAAAGCAGCCTTACAGCTATGTGTCTGTCTTTCATGTGTAATTCATGTATAACTACAGTTCATGTGACGCCAAAGTGTCACATGAACAGTTTGCTATGGACAAAGTTAGTACTGCTTCCCTGTCTCTCATAGACATAGAAGGATATGGATTTCTTTTCATTATAATATGGAATTTAGTAACACCATGACTAGCTTTAGGCTATGATAACAACTGCACTAATCCTGTCAATTGTGCTCCCTTTTAGGAGCAGAACATATATAATAATGGCTGTACCTGTACCTGTCACATGATGTTCACCAACTTGCTGGACAAAATATCGCCACATGCTCTATTTTGTCGGGTATTTTTTAGTGAACCTGCAATGGAAGTCTCCATTTTATAGCTAAACAGAGCCGTAGACTAAAAGGTCTTTGTCAGAGATAAACTAATGTCTCCTTTGTGCCGTAGGAAGCTCTGTCGGTGGTGAGTGACGACCAGTCTCTGTTCGAGTCAGCATATGGAGCGGCATCCCATTTACCTAAAGCAGATATGACGGCCTCTGGAAACCCAGATTATGGTCAGCCACATAAAATCAACACACTGCCCCCACAGCAAGAGTGGATCAACCAGCCCATGCGGGTCAACATTAAAAGGGAATATGAGCACATGAATGGATCCAGGTAAGGAATAAGCTGTGTCACAGGAAGCACATGAGTTGGAATAAGGATAGCCTAGACCCACTGCCGGGAACAGCACTCTAAATGGACTGTCCTAAGGGGACCATAAGGCCCTGTTTGCTCTATGGTGAAAGCGGCCCTAGTTGGGTCCCAATGCAGATGCTATGTCTGCTACCCTGATAGTTACACCCATACCTCAAACAGACTAAGAAAGCAGTTCAAGCCTCAGTTCACTGGTTGAAAACACAGTTGGGATTGGGAGCAGCTGCATATAAATACCCCAGTTCTGATTTAGTTTCAACAGGTTATTCCTATGTAAATTTCACAGCAATAATTGTAAAAGACACAAGAAGCTTTGTTCAAGGTTTTATAATGGCATAGATTTAACCATATGAATTGCTCCCCCTTACTCAGCTTCCCTGACTCCCCATACTCTTAGCGGAAGCATTGTACAGCTCTCAATAGAGAAACATGGGAAAGAATATAGAAGTGCAGGATTTCATAGAAAGGAGATGAAATTTGTTATAACGTATATTACAAAGTGTATTAATTACTGAAATACTGACATGAAATCATATGTTCTTCAATCTTAGTTACGCTTTACATAGACAGCGTGACAGTTGTCCACTCTATTCAGCAGACTTGCTAAACCCTTACACCAGTTTTTGCTGTCAAACAAGTTGCAAATAGAGATGAGCGAACACTAAAATGTTCGAAATTCGATTCGAACAGCCGCTCACTGTTCGAGTGTTCGAACGGGTTTCGAACCCCATTATAGTCTATGGGGAACATATACTCGTTAAGGGGGAAACCCAAATCCGTGTCTGGAGGGTCACCAAGTCCACTATGACACCCCAGGAAATGATACCAACACCCTGGAATGACACTGGGACAGCAGGGGAAGCATGTCTGGAGGCATAAAAGTCACTTTATTTCATGGAAATCCCTGTCAGCTTGCGATTTTCGCAAGCTAACTTTTCCCCATAGGAATGCATTGGACAGCGCTGATTGGTCGAATTCCGTATTCTGGCCAATCAGCGCTGGCTCTGCTGGAGGAGGCGGAGTCTAAGATCGCTCCACACCAGTCTCCATTCAGATCCGACCTTAGACTCCGCCTCCTCCGGCAGAGCCAGCGCTGATTGGCCGAAGGCTGGCCAATGCATTCCTATGGGAATGCAAAGACTTAGCAGTGCTGAGCCAGTTCTGCTCAACTACACCGTGTGCCGGTCAGCCCATCAGATGTAGCAGAGCCGAGGGTGCACTAGAACCCTTATGCACACTCGGCTCTGCTACATCAGATGTAGCAGAGCCGAGTGTGCATAAGGGTTCTAGTGCACCCTCGGCTCTGCTACATCAGATGTAGCAGAGCCGAGTGTGCATAAGGGTTCTAGTGCACCCTCGGCTCTGCTACATCTGATGAGCTGACCTGCACAGGGTGTAGTTGAGCAGAACTGGCTCAGCACTGCTAAGTCTCTGCATTCCCATAGGAATGCATTGGCCAGCCTTCGGCCAATCAGCGCTGGCTCTGCCGGAGGAGGCGGAGTCTAAGGTCGGACCTGAATGGAGACTGGTGTGGAGCGATCTTAGACTCCGCCTCCTCCAGCAGAGCCAGCGCTGATTGGTCGAATTCCGTACTCTGGCCAATCAGCGCTGGCCAATGCATTCCTATGGGAATGCAGAGACTTAGCAGTGTTGAGCCAGTTCTGCTCAACTACACCGTGTGCCGGTCAGCCCATCAGATGTAGCAGAGCCGAGTGTGCATAAGGGTTCTAGTGCACCCTCCGCTCTGCTACATCTGATGGGCTGACCGGCACACGGTGTAGTTGAGCAGAACTGGCTCAGCACTGCTAAGTCTCTGCATTCCCATAGGAATGCATTGGCCAGCCTTCGGCCAATCAGCGCTGGCTCTGCCGGAGGAGGCGGAGTCTAAGGTCGGACCTGAATGGAGACTGGTGTGGAGCGATCTTAGACTCCGCCTCCTCCAGCAGAGCCAGCGCTGATTGGTCGAATTCCGTACTCTGGCCAATCAGCGCTGGCCAGTGCATTCCTATGGGAATGCAGAGACTTAGCAGTGTTGAGCCAGTTCTGCTCAACTACACCATGTGCTGGTCAGCCCATCAGATGTAGCAGAGCCGAGTGTGCATAATGGTTCTAGTGCACCCTCGGCTCTGCTACATCTGATGTAGCAGAGCCGAATGTGCATAAGGGTTCCAGTGCACCCTCGGCTCTGCTACATCAGATGTAGCAGAGCCGAGTGTGCATAAGGGTTCTAGTGCACCCTCGGCTCTGCTACATCTGATGTAGCAGAGCCGAGTGTGCACACTCGGCTCTGCTATATCAGATGGGCTGACCGGCACACGGTGTAGTTGAGCAGAACTGGCTCAGCACTGCTAAGTCTCTGCATACCCATAGGAATGCATTGGCCAGCCTTCGGCCAATCAGCGCTGGCTCTGCCGGAGGAGGCGGAGTCTAAGGTCGGACCTGAATGGAGACTGGTGTGGAGCGATCTTAGACTCCGCCTCCTCCAGCAGAGCCAGCGCTGATTGGTCGAATTCCGTACTCTGGCCAATCAGCGCTGTCCAATGCATTCCTATGGGAAAAAGTTTATGTCACAAAAATCACAATTACACACCCGATAGAGCCCCAAAAAGTTATTTTTAATAACATTCCTACCTAAATAAAGGTTATCCCTAGCTATCCCTGCCTGTACAGCTATCCCCGTCTCTTAGTCACAAAGTTCACATTCTCATATGACCCGGATTTGAAATCCACTATTCGTCTAAAATGGAGGTCACCTGATTTCGGCAGCCAATGACTTTTTCCGATTTTTTTCGATGCCTCCGGTGTCGTAGTTCCTGTCCCACCTCCCCTGCGCTGTTATTGGTGCAAAAAAAGCGCTAGGGAAGGTGGGAGGGGAATCGAATTTTTTTGGAGTTTGCCACGTGATGTTCGATTCGAATCGAACACATCGAACAGCCTGATATCCGATCGAACATGTGTTCGATAGAACACTGTTCGCTCATCTCTAGTTGCAAACCTTTCAGATGTGGACAGAGCTGTCAGTCCCACCAGATTTATCATCATTTACACCAGTTTTGTAGCATAAAAATGAAGCTTGAAATTAATGCCAGCTCCAAACTGGCGTACATGTTACAGTAGGCACCCAGCTAGCCGGAGTATGTACCTGATTTATGAGCCCTGCGCTTTGCCATATATCAGCCCAAACCTCCAGTGGCGCAGAGAATATTAAGACTGGAGTACAAAATGCTGGTCTTGATAATTCTCCCTATGTGTCTAGTACTAACTCCATCTCCCTTATTCTCAGGATGTATCTACAGTCTCTATATTATTCTCACATTTGTATTTGGCTAATATTTTATCTGCTGTCATTCTACTGATATAGAGAATTTTTTGTTGACTTAAGATATCTTCTAAGAATGTTCAGTTTTGCTAGTTCTGGTGATTGGCAATTGGTGTTAGTGCCCTACCCAGATCTTACCACCAGCTCATACTTCCATGTTATATTAGCATCATTACGGTAGGGTGGGACTATTATATATTCGTCACTCTCTACCACAAATTCAGGGGTTGTTAATTTTTGTACACTGATGTATTACTGTAGTGATAAGTGACCAATGGAAGAGCAGCCTGCCTTTTATTATAGTATACTGTCAGTGCCAGAAGTCCCCACCCCAGACTTGTGTGGCTTGTGAGTCAAGTATGACAGGCGGTATTGTGCTACACTGAGTAGTAAAAAGACTGAATAAAAGATGTGACCCAGTGGTATTGGTTAGTCTTTCCCTATGCACTGGATAAATGATAACTGCTTGGCCAGTGCTGACCTAACCGCTGGGACCCCCACTGATTGGCCTTGACTTTGGTTAAGAAGAACATGGAACATCCTTATTGTGGTAAAATGTATGGCACTGACAAAGGTAACCAAAATCTGTATGTGGCTATGTTCATCAGTGCCTTAGAGATTGAATGGATGAGCAGTCTATGTGTGCAACTGCTGCTCCACTCAACTCCTCATGGCTGTGGGTGAAAGGGGGACATGGGACCCTTGTTCTGGTGATTGGCCAGATTCCACAGATCTAGAAGTTATTCCCTATGCAGTGCATGGATATTATCATAACCTGTTATTACAGGAATGCTCCTATAACTCTATAGTATACAAATCCATGGTGCCACTAGTGTACAATGTTATCTACAGTTGTCAGAAGTGAGAAATATACATGTGGCTCATTGTTTCAGACCATTACAAATCTTTTATATTGATCAAAAAAAAATCAGACAATAAATATTAAGAATCCAGAAGGCCTGCAATGGACTAGCTTTAAGAACAGCAGGTGAACCTTGCACACAAATATGGTGAACAAGAGGTGTCTCTTATAAAATGTCTGTCATGACAACGTATGGTGCACTTACTACTTTGCATGCAATATTTCTGGCACCAATAAGATTGCTACATTGGTAGTGTAGCATATAAAGCATGTCTGCCCCCGATCAGCCATGTCTGACTGCTCACTTGACTATAAAATCTTAAACTCTCTGCAGAAAGCAGCGCTCGAGCACTAAAAATACACGATGGAAAAGAGCCTAAGTACAAGCCTGCGATTTCCAAACAGAGGCCGTCATCTGTAATAAGCACGCCAAAAGATATTAACTTTAACCACTTCCATGTACAATGTTATTTTGTAATTGTGCCTCCTGCACACCCCAAGAATGGTTCTTCCATAACCCTGCAGGGAATTGACAAGAGATCTTTGGTCAGCTGCCTGGAAAAACAGTAGCCAAAAGATGAAAACTTAAATTCAAACACATGTTAGTCAACATCTCCTACCCATTGTGCAGATTTGCAGACTAGCACAGACATTCGGAAAAAATTACGGATGAACTGTTAACCCTCTGGAGAGATGAGAAACACATTACAGAGAGAAATCCGCAGCTTTCTGCAGAACAGCTTAGTGATGTTGCTAGTGACGATAACAACTCGCGCTGCAACAAAAAGCCGTATGAACTATTCTGACCCTGGAAAAAAACCTAATAATCTGCTAGTGACACTAACACTATAACATGACCATTATTCATACCCAAACACTGCAGGACTTAGCACTCAATTCTGCATCTGTGCTCTGGGAAGGAAAGTATTACACTTGGAGAAAAATGAAATTGCTATTGTGCGGCCATTTCTTCTGAAGATGCCATACTCATGCTTTATCACAGTTTCATTTTTGGTTTTCCTTGCAAAATAAACTTCTAAAAAGAATAAAGAGTGGCCGAATATATATAACAAACTACACCCCACAGATGAGTATCGGTCTTAATAACTTTTAACTTCTGACATGTTTTTCCATAAAACAACAATTCTAGAACATCTCTTCCATATCTCTGTGCTTAGATTAGTTTCACATGGCTGTTGGGGGTGTCCATTGTTCTCATCCATCAATGTAAATTAAAGGGAGACTCCAGACTTTTTCAATTTTTTTTCTTGTTCCTTCTATTGTTTGTCAATTGATCAGAATGGCAATTTTAGATAGACATGATGATTACTATATAGCCAGTTTGACTAGATAATTCCATTTTTTACCCATCTGAGCATACGATAGGGGGTAAATCCTACCACCAATTCCTGGGTTTTATTAGGTGTTAGGGTCTAATATGAAGGTTTTTATAGTTTATAATTAAAAGCTAAGTCTTAGTTTATGTTGAGTACATTACAATAGGTTCTATGTAAGGGGATTTTTTTTGTCTTGGGCAATATGATGATACAATGTTTAAACCGATCCCTATAGGGATTTGGAAACTTACATTTAATACAGGATGTACTTTAGGATCAGTACAGGATAGGCAATGTACAGTATATACACAATGACTCTACCAGAAGAATATTGTGTGCAGTTCTGGAGTATTATACAGGTTGCAACTCAGGATCAGTACAAGATGTAATGCAGTGAGTGTACACAGAGGCTCTGTTGTATTCAGAGAATAATATTGTATATAACTAAAGTGTATATGCACGGAAACATCGCAACAAAAACCACAGCGTTTGACAGTCACTGCAAAGTAACTGTGAATACCATCCACAGTTTGCAGAAGAATACGTGCATCAGAAGCACTGCAGTTACCAAAGCTGTCGCGGTTTTGTAACTCACAACGCGTAAACTATACCTACGGGAATGCTGGCAGTTTCCCTATAGGTACGAACATGTCCGTAATGGCCGCAATTCACAGCACTGCACGGACTCGCCCATAAAACTTTATGGGTGAGTGCGGCAGTTTACGGGCATCTGCGGAGTGTATGAGTGTATGTTGTTCATCAGCAACTAGTGTTGCTGATTAGCAACTTGCAAACCGTAAAAGCATTACGGTCGTGTAAGACCAGCCTTAGGCTAGTATAAAACACCTCAAAAATGGGACTAACCTTATGTGGTAAGGTGTTCTCATTTATGGATGAAGCACCGAGTTACTGTGATACTGTTCTAACACTATTCTTTCTCCATTTCAGGGAATCTCCTGTTGACTGCAGTGTGAACAAATGCAGCAAACTTATTGGATCGGAGAACAATGGAATGACATACAACAGCTACATGGATGAAAAAAACGCTCCACCGCCCAACATGACTACCAACGAGAGGAGAGTCATTGTGCCCGCAGGTATTTAACTGATATATGCCTCTCCACCCATTACTCTTAGTCACCAGATATGATAAACGCTCAGGTTACCGAACAAAATTTGAGTAGAAAATGAGAAATTTCAGGATCCTCATTTATTAGAAAGACAGCAGCTCTCACTCTAGAAGACTAGTGGTGTTTTTGTATTGGTTAGCCATTTATTTCATTGGGAGCTGCGGAACACTTTACTATGCCTGCAGTGACAATGTACTTGGTTATGTTACATAAGTATATTATTTTTTTTTGGTTACATCAGTTACAGTGCTGGAGTCCATCATTAAAGTATGTTCTCCCTCTTCGCAGATCCCACCTTGTGGAGTCAGGACCACGTGCGACAATGGTTAGACTGGGCCATAAAGGAGTATGGACTGCTAGACATTGATTCATCTCTTTTTCAGAATATGGATGGCAAGGATCTCTGTAAAATGACAAAGGAGGATTTTCACCGTAGCACATCTGTTTACAATACAGAAATCCTACTTTCTCATCTCACCTACCTCAGGGAAAGTAAGTGTTAGCTTCCGCAATATTGTCACAGTTTTGTCCTGTGTAAATATGGATGATACAAGGATGTATATTAGGGTAGAGCGATCGAGATCGGGAAAGATCGAATCCCGATCGGTGATCGAGCAAATTTCAGGAAGGCGGTCAGGATTGGCTGGAAAATAATCGAAAATCAGATTTTAAAAACAATCCTGAAATCTCAAGATCAGCTCAACCCTACTCCATGAGCATAAAGTAATTAGGGTTGAGCGATCAGGAAAGATCGGATTCCGATCGGCGATCAAGCAAATTTCACGATTGCGTTCGGGATCGGCTGGAAAATGATCGAAAATCGGAATATTAAAAACTATCCTGAAATCTCAAGATCAGCTCAACCCCAATGTATATATGTATAAGGCGTATACAAGCTGTCTTTTTTTTTTTTAGATCAGGGGAGCAGTCTATTTTGTCACCTTACAATTGGCCTTTCATTGTAGAACAAGTTCCTAAATGACAGTAACCAACATGCCCATGACAAACTGGGTCTTTTGTGAATGTCACACATTGTGGCAACTTTATTAAGATTGGGTTTTCGTGCACCATTCTTAATAAAGTTCCAACAGGTGCAAGACGTGACCGATTTGTCGAGAGACTCTGGCTTTTTCAAAAATCAGGTGTATGTACGTGCGCCAAAATGGAGATCTATGCCAGTTAGAAAGTGGCATAGATTTCTTATGTAACTAATGGACACTACTGGTGTGAATTATAATAGATATGTCTGCCCCAGGTGTCCCCACCTAAGCCCACTCTCCTCCTTTTCCACCATCATTTGTGGAAATTGGCGAGCAATCTACAGAATGGAGGATGTAGGGCACATTATTTGCACCCAAAGTTATTGCACCCAATGGGCGCCACTTTATCACCTATCTATGCCAGAAAGCAGATGTGGAGGGAATAATAAGTTCCCACATTTTATAGATGGGAAATTGACCTGTTATAAATGTGTCCCACAGTCTATAACACCTATACTGATACTATAAACCAGCAACCTCCAGTAATAGTCTATACCTAGTAGTCAGATCAGAAAGAACCATCTACTGGTTGTAAATCTGGAGACTATCAACCTGAACTGATGAAGATTTTGTAACCCTGAAAGAAAATCAATAAATCCCTATTCCTTGTCCTTGTACACTGTTACTTGTATGTTTGCTATAATGGTTAAGGTTAAGATGTTCTAAGGCTTTCATTTAACCCATTTAGCAAAATAACTACCCCGATGATTAGGGCAAAACATTGTCATGCAAATATTCTTATTGGTCTTGGTCTGGCCGTATACTTCAACCATCTTACTTTTACTCAATTCAAACATCACATTTTTGGCCTTTACTAACCCACATAAACCGAGCAGGAAATAACTGTGTCTGCTCTGTATTCGTGGGACAAAGCAGACATCTGTATCCCATGTGCCACAGGTCTGACAAATCTCACATACTGCTCAACCACTAATGACCCTTGACCTGCTGTTCACTGAGGTCACCGTGTACTGGCAGCAATGACTGTTGGCATTTTGTGTGCAGATGAACCCTTGTGATGATAAATCACCACGCTCTGTAAATATTTTCTTCTAATAATTTCTACTTTGACTACAAGAAAATTCAGCTCTAATATTGGGTTGTAAATATACTGAATTCCCGAGGGTTTGTCTAGATCAGTGGTTCTTAACCTTGTTTGAGGTACCGAACACACCAGTTTCATATGCACATTCACCGAACCCTTCTTTAGTGATAAATCAAATATGATTTTATTCCAAATTCAAGACATAGGTATATGTTTTTTTACTGGTACATAAAATGAACCGGGCAAAGGGCCTAGGGTTCGATCAATCTAGATGAAAACCCATCTTCAGTAACCCCAGGATTGCTAAGAGCTTCTCTCACTGCACGCTGGCCATATACGTTAGGTTAAAGATGACCGTTCATCTAATGTGTGTGGAGTCCTCTTAATTTTCCTCAATGGCAGATGTCAAATAGGTAAAGGTTAAGCTGTTGGATTTCAACATGTCCAACCATTTTGTTCTTGTTTGGCAGGAGCTTATTCTCTTTCCCTTTATGTATTTATGAACACTCTACCAAGCCGAGCACCCATGTTAAGAGACTTGACCGACAGCTATTGTAAAGTGCTGCAGAGTATGTTGACGCTATATAAATAAAATGTATTATTATTATTATTATTATTATTATTATGTGTATGGTCATCCTTGATGCCAGGTTTCCACACAGATTACAGCTAACAGTGGGAAACACTGCACTTTGTGATCACAAGGGCTCCTTCACACGGTGTAAGCGCTCGGCTCATTCCGAGCCGTACACGCGAGCGCTTCTAAACACTTCGGCCGGGTTCACACGGAGTATTATGGCTCGTCATTTGGTACGTACACGTGATTTTGCGGCGGCCGCAAAATAGCGCCGCCTGTACGGTACCGGTTCCCATTGAAAACAATGGGAGCGTATACGGCCCGCAAAAGATCCCGCGGTGTGTACGTACCAAATGACGAGCCATAATACTCCGTGTGAACCCGGCCTTCCCATTCACTTCAATGGGAGTGCGCGTAAAGCCGGCTTTACGAGCGCTCCCATTCAAGTGAATGGGAAGTGTTTAGAAGCGCTCGAGTGTATGGCTCGGAATGAGCCGAGCGCTTACGCCGTGTGAAGGGGGCCCTTATAATCAAGGGACAATTCAAGCAGTGACTATTTATAGCAGTAGTTTCATTAACTACTATAGAAGTAAATGTGTCTTATTTTGTACCTTACATGTACTAGATCTGTACTAGTTTGAGGTCTAAGCTTTTAAGCTGTCATAGAAACAACATACTCCTTATAATTTACAGTAGACAAATATCCCTTTCAATCCAGCATAGATGTGCAGGGCTGTAGTAGAAGAAGGATTGCCGACTGCATATCATATAGCAATTGCTTCCAGATTTTGGTTCATACATGAAATACTTCAGTGACCCAGGGTTCTACGGTTTATGTCTCATGGGATGTAAAGCTGTCAATCACAGAAAGATTTCTGAGGCTGACACATTGTGTAGATGTGTGTCCTTAACCCTATCATCTTTGCTGTTCACTACCAAAATCACAGAAAATTTTGTAGAAAACAGAATGATCAAGAATTTTGCAATTGGTTCAACCTGATGCCCTGAAATATGTTGTGTATATGAGCAATCATGGCTGTTATGGAATAGCAGAGTATTCCCATAAGTCAGTAACAATATTCCATTTTATTGACCTTCATTTATAAGAGGTTGAGCTCTTTTTGATTTTCTTATTAAATTTAAAAGGAAACAATCCATATAGAAAACCGCTTGTAAATGCCCAGTTATGGCATATGAGTGACTTGTTTGACATCACACCTATGAGCGTCACTCTGGCCTAAGCTCAACCATCTACTGTATTACAAGGTACATAGAAACCACATACTACTACATATTCACTGCAGTGACTGCTGTGGGAACAGTGAGCAGCTGCATGGAGGTCCCCTGGAGGTAATAGCAGATTGTAATGATCATGGACCTGTGACACTGGACAATGTTGGTAGCTAAGGTGCCTTTATTCTAAGAAGGAATTGTTTGCAAGAGACAACTACTTTAACTCTAATAGAAAGCTTTCATTTTATATAAGATGATATATAAATATATAATATATAAGGATTATATAAAGATGATTTCAGAATACATAAAAGAACTGCATATTTTGTCCTGTTTCATCACTGCTACCCATGCTGATAGTCCTATCTCTTAATAAAATATAGTGTACAGTGTTTTAGGCTAAGGTACTATATTGCAGAACGAGGTGCAAAAACGCTGTTTTTGGCTGAGGCCCCACGTTGCAAGAACCCAGCTTTTTTTGTTGCAGATTTTGTTGTGTTTTTTTGAGCCAAAGTCAGAAGTGGATTGAGCAGACCAAAAATTCAGACCATTTCTTCCGGCTCCCGGAAAAAAGAAGCGACATGCTCATTCTTCAGGCTGAGTCGCCTCGCGATTCGGCCTGAAGACACACCCTCCTCCGGACTAGGCCCGTTCATTGAGCCTAATCCGGAGGAGAGTGCGCGACTGGATGCCGGTGTAGTGCACTGGCTTTCAGTCACGGCTACCCGGTTTTTAGATTGGAACCTGAAGCTGCCTCCGCCTTAGGTTCTGATAACAAAAAAAAACACATGAACGTACACTTAGGGGGCATTCACACGGAGTAACGCCGGACGTGTATCACAGCCGAACACGCCGGCGTTACGGCAGACTGCCGAACACTTCCCATTCACTTCAATGGGAGCGCTCGTAAACGCCGCTGTTACGAGCGCTCCCATTGAAGTGAATAGGAAGTGTTCGGCAGTCTGCCGTAATGCCGGCGTGTAGGGCTGTAATACACGCCGGGTGTTACTCCGTGTGAATGCCCCCTAAGAGCTTCCTATCTATTTCCCATTCCTTTTGTAGCCCTTCCTAAGTTTGGCTCAAAAAAACACATGAAAATCTGCAACAAAATAAGCTGAGTTTCCGCAACGTGGGGCCTCAGCCTTTGATTGTTTTTCATTGCGTTTTTGCTGAGTTTTTTTCTCTGCAGATTTTCTTCCCTTATTAAATCTATAGGATAAAACACGTGAGAAAAAATGCTGCATTTCCGCAATGTGGTACTTTAGCCTCACAGTTTTAAAGTTTTCTTTATAAAGTCAGTGGGGATTTTCATTTTGAGTACTATGGCAGAGACCTACTGGAGCTATGCAAGCAACATAGAACAAGATAAAACAAATGCATATATCTGACTTGTGTTTATTTTATTTATATAAAATGATGTCAAATAGAAAATGATGTATTATGAAAAATGGTCTATCAGATCTGTATACTGTGGGCAGGCAGTGTTCATCATTTAGCCATGAATGTCCTGGCATTGTGCAGTATCCATTGCAATCCTTCACATCATTAATGTAATTTATTCATATACTTCCATTATATCCAGGTAGTTCAGCATTGGGCTACACTGCACCTTCACACACAGACCAGACTTCCAGGGTGACTCCTAAGGAGGGTAAGCTACACGTTCATTGTTTTTGTCATGTACTTGTGTCGCACTATTGCTTATAGAGTAATTCCCTAAGAATGTTCACTATTAGTCTCATTGTTTCCTGCTCTAGATTAATTTCTCTACATTTTTATGGTAAAGCTGAATGTAAACCACTTGTACTGTAGTTTTGTGTCATAAGCTTTAGGCTGTTCCATATACTCTCCTAAATATTAAATATTGTGTGTGTATTATCAGAGCGCTCCATTATTGTCATCGTAAATTGCAGATTATTACAGTGACTTCTCTCCTGACGTCTGGTTATCATCTTCTGTATCTATGGCTGTGCTATCCCATATCTTACAGAACTGAACAGTGATGTTCAGCATGAGATGGAAAGTGATGATACAAGTTGGCCTTTTATAGTCTTGTGTGTTACACTGGGTTATTATTGAAGCTCTTCAGAGATCGATATCAGAATGACTCGACCCTCATTGGTTTTAAAGGGGTTTTCCCACTAAAGCCCGTGATCGGTGACAAATGACTGATCGGTGGTGTCGGCTGCTGTTTCTTGGTTATCTCTGAGCAGTCATATATGGCTGAATTGAGAAGCACGGTGTCTGCGTCGTGGCTGATTCTTTCAGACAGGGTTACAAGTGATGCCCATTCTCAAGATCAGTAGGATTACCAGCAATTGGATCCATAGAGACATTGTGGCTAAAGGATGTCTTTAGCGTCTAAAGGTGTCTTTAGTGAGAAAAAAATAATTTGTAATAATTTTATTCCAAGAAATAAATTTAGATAGATGTATGAATGAATTTGCAAGTGGACATTACCAGCTGAGGGGGTATTTCTTCACACTTTAACATTGTCCAGTCAGTATTGACTGTGGCAGACTGTAGGTACAGATCAATTCATACTTACCAACTTTGACATTTAGCATTGGTAAATTAAGTATGAATAAATCCCGTCCCATCTCCCACCCCTGACTACGCCATGGTTTACCCCGTCCCGTCTCTATATTATCTGGGTGCTATATCATCGGGCACCTTGCACTTTGGGGTGCGGTTCTGTATGTTGAATTTGCTGGTACTGTTCCTAAATATTAGAGAATGTCTCGGCAAATTCAGGACAGAAAAACATCACAATATAGAGCTCTAAGAAATGTGTCTTCGCACGTGCAACTAGCCGACATATAATTTTCTAGGCCTTAAAAACAGCCTGCTTTGAAGGATTCTTTATTTAGGTCTACTTGTCCCCCTCCGGTCTTCATTCTTCCAATGCTCATATTCTGGCCAACAGAGAGTGTATGAACTACATAGACAAGAAACAATGCAACCACTTGTGTCTACTGCAGATCTATGTAGATGAGCTTGGGTCAGTAGATAGATGTTTTATGAAAATAATAAGAAAGTGAATGCAAATTTTTCTTGTTGCAAAGTATTTCTGCATCAGTTTTTCCTTCTTGATAGTCTTCAATAAATCTCCCTACTGTCTGACAGTTTGGCTTTGCTAGTAAAAGTAATGAGCTCGGAGCTCTGGACTAGACCTAAGACTGTGGCTGGGGGTGGCACAATGACATCAGAAGATGTCTGGTTCAGTGGAGTTGTACAAGTCTCATGGGAGCATATAGTACTGAATAAATAGTGTGGGCTAGCCATGAGCAACAAAACTACCTTCATGTGGAACCAAAGGAGTAAGGATACATTTTATTGCTAAAAGACAAAATACCTTTTAGCAAACCAGGAAAGCTCTCTTTTTATGAGACCAGTTCTGCAAAATATGCAAACAACTAAAAATATAAAAATATTGGAAATGTAGTTAATACTAAAGAATTACAAGTTAGCAGAAGATTTCATACATTTTCCAGTCAGTAGGCCTAGATAGGATCTATCATTTAGATTTCAGCTGATGGAAAGGGTTAATAGAGAGTTCAGCCATCATCTGTCTAGAGCAGCGCATGTCTGCATCCGAGGACCAGGGGCCAAAGAGCTTCTCCTGACCACACTGGTTTTAGGAATCTGTGACATTCATAGTGGGCTGAAAAAAAACCTGTCCACCAAGTTAGCCATTTTACACGTATAAACCCAATTGACCCAGATAAAAGCAAAAACCACTGCGTTAATAGCACCGACCCAATTCACCATTAAATGTAAAAATTCTGGCAAGCAGACAGATCTCTCGATCAACATCAACGATACTACATTAATACCAGTAGCCCTGTATATTGTGATTTACAAGAAAGATTTGTAACCCTTATGAAGCTCCCCATACTTTCTGCCATTACCGTATCTCACAGGAGCACATTCTGTAATTTTACATTTCGGGCAGTAAAGTAATGCTATCGAATTTTGTGGCAAAATTGCACATTCTTTAACTGGAAGCATTAATCAATTTTTTTTATTTGTCAATTAAATTTATTTATTTGTAATGTAAATTGTGATCCCACATAGAGATCACAATGTACATTTTTCCCTATCAGTATGTCTTTGGAATATGGGATGGAAAGCCATGCAAACACGGGGAGAACATACAAACTCCTTGCAGATGGTTTTTGCCCTTGGCGGGATTTGAACACCAGGACCCCAGCGCTGCAAGGCTAAAGTACTAACCACTGAGTCACCGTGTGGCCCCCTGTCAATTACATTTTTATCAGGACTATTAACATATTTATATAAAGATATCTTCTCCACTCTCAGTCTTCTCCTGTTTAGACTAAATAATTTCAGTTTTGATACCCTATCCTCATAAGAGAGATCTTCCAAACTATTCATTTGGCTGCCACTCTGTACCTGCACGTGTACTACCTTTACCAGCAGACCTAGTCACCTGGTTACTTCTTGAGTGTGCTCCTATTTCTTACACCTACTTGGCCTCCTTCTGACAATCTCCGTCTACTAGTTTGTATATGATTCTCTATCCACAACCTGACTGAGGCTAGGTTCACATCTGTGTCAGAGTCTCTGTTGGAGCCTCCATGTCAAAAACTGCCAAAAAGTTTTAATGTAAAAACTGCAGAAACACAGAGACCAAGCAGAACAAATTATAGTCCATGAGATCTACAGGTGTCCGCAGGTAACTGCTTTTTTAGTGGTCAGGCTCTTCGTTGCTCAGGTCCCCTGACAGACCCCAACGACATAGAGGCCAGCAAAAGTGTAAACCTAGCCTGAGTAATGTCTGTTATTTGGAAGCATACTTTCCTCCTATCTGTATGTTGGAGTTATGTTTCTGTCTGATGCTGGAGTCATGTCTGTAATTCTCATTAGTCCTTCTGCATTCCTGTATGTGTGGCCGCATGTGTCCTTCTCTTATGTTAGTACCTATGCTACCTGTGGCCCACAGTTTTCTGTTCTTTTAGTTACTCTGCTACCTGTGGCCCAGGGGCATAGCTATAGGGGTGCCAAAGGCCTCTCTACTGCATAAGAAGACATCACTATTATACTGTAGATAGCACACAGTAAATAGGGACCAACTATATATTCTGCACTGGGGCCCTGGAGCTTCAAGTGACGCCTCTGCTGTGGCCTATGGGTCGTCTGTTATGTGTGTACCTCTGTTACCTATTCTTATTTCCTGTGTTAGATTCCTACTTTAGGCCGGGTTTTGGAAACTGCAGCATGTCAATTATACCTACGGAAACGCAGCCGGTTTCCATATAGGTATAATGGAAACAAAAAAGTCCACAAAGGAAACCTCTGCAGACTTAATATTTGTTGACTCCATCGGACACTCATGCCAGCTTCACTAAATAGTCCTAGTTGAAAAATGAATTCTGTTATTTGTTATTAGGGATGCCAAAGAATAGGTTAAAAGTCTATTCCACCATTTCTTCAAGTGCCCAATACACATTGTTGGCTATCAAGATGGTCAACCAAAGTTTTTTTCCCCATAAAGGCGGAAATAACTACTGAAGATTTGTACAAAGACTAAACTTCTGGACAACCTTTGATTTTCTTTCATATGACACTAAGTTTGTATGATTTTCAGAGATATCACTGGTCAAGATCCAATCCGGACTGGGATATTTATATGCAGTGGCATAGTAAATCAGGAGCAGGTGGCGACATCCTGATAACAGAGGACAAGTTTAAGGCTAAGGCCCCATGTAGCAGACAGCATCAAAAAAGAGCAGCAGGAAAAAACGCACTTTTCACAGTGACAGAAAGTGAAAAGTGTGTTTTTTCCTGCTGCTCTTTTTTGATGCCAACAATGTGTATTGGGCACTTGAAGAAATGGTGGAATAGACTTTTAACCTATTCTTTGGCATCCCTAATAACAAATAACAGAATTCATTTTTCAACTAGGACTATTTAGTGAAGCTGGCATGAGTGTCCGATGGAGTCAACAAATATTAATAAAGGAACATTTATTATTTTACCATTTCTGCTCAAACCCCTTGAAAACCTTGAAAATAACTTTCATCATTATCCCAAGGCATATAAAATGAAAAAAAAAGTCATTTTGGAAAATATTTCCTATTATTTAGGGCCTAAAGCTCTATGAAGACTTTCAGTACTTTCTGGAATCTGTTTCCAACTTTGTCCTGACAAACACTGAAGCAGTATGAGATTGTTGGAAGAAAGTATGATACAGGATCGGACAATGTTTGCTGCCACAGAGATGCAAGGGATTGTATAGAACAGTTATGGCGAACCTATGCCCTGCGTGCCAGAGGGGGCACTCAGAGCCCTCTCTTTGGGCACAAGTGCCTCACTGGATCGCCCGGTGAATCCAGGACAGCTTTCCAAGATTCCCCATTGAGCGCTTCTTTCAGGAGATGTACTTTCTCCTGAAAACTGTAGTGACCTCAGCCCCGACACAGGCACGATGACTTCACTCATCAGCGCCTGCTTTGTGGTGGAAGAAGGATGATACCCAGCTGCTCTCCGCAGGGGTGCAGGTAAGTACAGGAGTACCGTATATTATACTGTGTTGGGGGGCCACTGTGGAGTATATTATACTGTGTGTGGGTGCCACCTCTGTGGAGCATAATATACTGTGTAGATGCCACCGTGGGGCACACTGGACTGTGTGGGGACCCTTCACTATTTTTATCACACAGTATCTATTTTATAGTAGACATATGATATTAGTACAGGCTGTAATAACATTGCACAGTAATCATGAACATTAATTGTTCAAAAGTACCAAATGCAAACTTCTACCTTTCAGTGCAAAGTTGTTTGTATCATTAAAAGTTCTGTCTTCTGCAAACGTCATATTTCTATTACTATGTATACATAAAGTATATATCGTCATAACTCTTGCTGATTAGTCTTTGCTATGGAATAAAGTATGGCCCTGTACAGGATACAACATAGGAGCTCATCATCTGTAGATGGCCCTGTGTCGGAGGAGGGTTTATCATTGTATATGGTAAAGATCACACTAGGCCTCACTGCAGGTGCAGCTTTTGTGCATCACATAATAGGCTTGCAAGCTCAAGTGTCTGCCCGCTTCATCTCAATCAGGCCGCCTGTGTACCTGGGTGCGCAGGAGCTCTCACTGTCTCAATCAAGGTGCATTAGCAAGACAAAAGCTTGTCACTCAGCGTTTTCTCTGGTCCAGGCTTTGATGGCAACCGACAAAAGGTTCCTTTAGATTGGTCATATTAGACCTCAAAAAATATACAAATGCTTCGCAGGCTATACTTTTGTTTCTCTGTGTTCTAACCCTTCTCCCCCCCGCTATGCTCCCATCTTTCTTCCATTATAGACATGTATGTCTCTTCTCTTTTGCATGGACAGGTGCTGAGTGAGGCAGGATATTCACTTCACAAATACGCTTATGCCTGGGACTGTATTTAATAAAAAGGTTTATTTAACTAAACGAAAAGTCAGTCATTGATAATAAAACCTGCACACAACCTATGGTGAACCCAAAAAACATTGATAATACAGTTTACGCCTCCTAAAATGAATACACCTCATAAACTGCACAGGTGAAAAAGTCCCATCTAAAATCATAACAAATGTGCGACATCTGTTGTTTCACTCACAATAGAGGAAATAGGGAGAGACTGGTCCAGGGACTTATTAGATTATGCCTGCCCTGCTGACAATTCCAGGTAAGGAACATTCCATTAAGACCTCATGAGAAAAAGAGGAATTTTCTCCCAGCAACACCTATTGAAAGGTAGCGTCCTTATGGATGGATACCTGGTTTTCAAATTAACCTAAATCCACAATATGGTAATAATAGCCAACCCACTATAACGCCTCTAAAGGGAAGAGGTTTCCATCCCATGTTATGCTTTTAGTTTTCTTTTAAAACCAAATATAAATCTATAGGGTGTTACCTTCCAATAGGTGACGATAGGAGCAAATCCTTCTTTTTACAACCAGTGAGGTTTTATTTGCATATCCCTTACCCAGAATTCTTAGCAGGGCATGCCTGGTTTAATAAGCCTCTGTACCGGCCTCTCTTTAATGAGAGACATTACTCCTTCTGATCCATGCCGACACCTTTCGCAGCCAGCCAGTACCTTACTCTGTATAGATGAGAGGCAAAAAAACAGCTGTCTGTAGATAGGAATCTCTTCCTTTTTGAGGAGTTCTACTGGCCTGGCTGTTATTTTCAGATTATGCTCTTTGGTTTCTATGAAAACCAGCCATTAATCTATAGGGAGCTACCTTCCAATAGGTGACGATAGGAGCAAATCCTTCTTTTTACAACCAGTGAGGTCTTATTTGCATATCCCTTACCCAGAATTCTTAGCAGGGCATGCATGGTTTAATAAGTCTCTGTATCGGCCTCTCATTAATGAGAGACATTACTCCTTCTGATCCATGCCGACACCTTTCGCAGCCAACCAGTACCTTACTCTGTATAGATGTGTAGATAGGAATCTCTTCCTTATTGAGGAGTTCTACTGGCCTGACTGTTATTTTCAGATTATGCTCTTTGGTTTCTATGAAAACCAGCCATTAATCTATAGGGAGCTACCTTCCAATAGGTGGTGGTAGGAGCAATTTCCTCTTTTTTACCAATGATGTTTCATTTGCATGTCTTTTTACTCACCCTTGTGTTGTTGTCTGCCCAACATGATTCCACTGAAATTGCAGGAAAAACAATTTAGGGACGGCTTGCTGGCAGCCAGTTTACAAACCCATTCATTTGACTGGGTTTTTAAAGCAAACCACCTGTGTCTATATGCATCCTCACCGATTTTATTTGCATGGACACAAAGTCCTGCATGTCCGACTTTGTGTCTGTGCAAAAAAGATGGTTTCACAATGGAGAGGCTGCATACGGATACTCGCGGTTTGTTTTAAAAACCCATTGGAATGAATGGGTTTTTAAACTGACCACCAGCAAGCCGTCCCCAAGTTGATTTTCCTGCAATTTCGGTGGAATCATGGCAGGCGGACAGCGGCACAAGTGTGAACGCCCCCTTGCCTGGGGAACTCATGGACCCCATAGACTATAATGGGGTCCGGGTGGTTTCTGCACGAATCATGCGGTTAGAAAAGTCCTTCACGCAGAACTCCGTTTCGTGCGGAAACCATTATAGTCTATGGGATCCGTGTTTCCTGAAGGTAACTGCTTTTTAATGTGTATAGGTTTCCATTCGGGAGGTCCCCAAACGGACTCCTCGAATGGAAACCCAAATGCAGATGTGAACCAGGCCTAAGAGAAATTGCATTTAGCATCTTGTAAAGCCGGAGGAGCTGAGCAGACTGATGTATAGGTTTGTGGGAACAAACTCAAATAATCTATCATGTATCTTCTGAAATCTCTGCTCTTTCTATATTGAGAAGTCAGGGAGGCGGTCCTATCAGTGATTGACAGCTGTCTCTGTATGTACAGTCATAGAGGAGAGACTGTCAGTCACTGATAGGGCCACCCCCTTATCTTCTTATTACAGATGTAGCTGAGATGTCAATAGTTAAACGACTGGCTATACTGAGTATTTTACCACTTTCCTATGCATCAATCTGCTCCTGTGTTATAACAAGGTGTATGCTGATTGGACAGTATTTTTCATGTGACGGGTTCCCTTTAAAAAGAATGTGCAATTCTTGCTAACTACTCTCTCCAATTAATTTGGTCATAAGTATGCAATTATAAATACATGTATTAGATTGGAGATGTATGTTTTTAATTGCTTATCCTCCTCAAGTCTTCACTTTAATAATATGGTGCACACTGGACACACGACAAGCATGTCCATGTACTTTAGGCCCAGTGACGGTGCAGTTCCTGAGCATTTTAATTTTCTGCAGAATTTCTACAGGAAACAATGAAATTACTGCAAGGGATTTCAGCAGAATCAGCTATAAACTGAAATTTCAGCTGCATCCAATGGTGACTGCAGCGTCCTATGTGCTGCCTGTTACCTTTAGATAACTAAAGGAAGCCACCACATGCAATAATGCTCCCTAAAATGGTATTGGCTGAGAAGAGAAGACCTTTGAAGTATAAATAACCCTGAAACGATGAATTTTTAAGCGTATATTGGATAATACAGTCACTCTTTCTTCAACTTTCTTGTGTATGTGACAAACATAGTCAGTTCAGTTGAATTATACCATAATGATATACTTGGAGCATCCGTCCATAATACTATGATCTGTGAATCCAATCTGCAGACTTGTGCACTGGTTCTGCTGTACTAACATTTATGCACAGCCATGGTTAAGCAAGTCAAAGCTACTGTGATAAGCAGCACTGAAGATTTATAGTATCTGAACCTGCAGACATTGAACGTGTTCCCTAATACACAGTCCTAGTTCACACAGACACCCTATGTGTTAATGCAGAAGGAAAAAGTGAGGTCACCGTGTGTAGTCATAGGAGATGTTATTTTTACGCTGGAAATAACACTCTTCGCAGGAGTTAGCATTCCACAGGCCGCTATTTGCGCTGTACCTGTTCTATCAATATCTTGCGGTTTGGCAGAGCCGTTTACTGGTGGGTGGAACCACTACTTTTGGTAATGTACATTTTTGCCTGACGATGCCAACTAAATAACATATTCCACAATTTAGAGACTGAGGCTAAAGAGCCACAATGTCCTAAGAAGTTGGAAAGACACTTCTTCACCAAGAAACCCTTCAATTATACATTACTCAGGAGAAGCTTTGCCCATGGCAGTGCCAGCTACAATTGCACCAAAATAATGAGTGTAATGCTTTGTTCACACACATCAACATGCCATCAGTCCGTATTAATTCAGTTTGAGACTAAAAACGGACTGATGCACATACTGATTGTATACTGACACTTTTTTATGCTGATAGCAAATGCCTGTGGTGGACCACCTTGTATATTGTGGTGGTTATTAGAGATGAGCTAGTAGTATTCGATCAAATATTACGGTACTTGAAATACTGGTACTCGTGGCTCAAAAAAAACGCTGTAAAATCTGCAACAAAAAAAGTTGCGTTTCCAAAACAAGTGGCCTCAGCCGGAGAAGGCTCTGCACCCAGTAGTATGCAGCACATGGTAGGAAATGGCTTTAGAGTCACCAGCTGGGCATTACAGCTCTCTCCTCTAAAGATCTCAGCAATAATATCATTAAAATAATACACTAAATACTCCATTGTTATAGAGTAATTCTGAACTAAATAACAAATATATACAGTATATATAGTAAGCCTCAGTGTATTCTGACCCTATAGCTTGTAGTGGTTAGTTGACATTACAATTGATTAGATTACACGTATATGTAGATAGACATCAGGGATGTCTTCACTTCTGTATGTATTAAGTTCCTTCATTTTTTATGTTACCTTCAAATAATAAGCCATTCATACAATTATAACATGCCATAATGATGCATGGTTCATTGTCCCTGAGGATATGTATCCTTCTGCATTTCTCTCCTCCAAAATCTCAATGAATATATTCCAGGCATGACTCACACCGCTCTCTTTCTATTTCTTGACCCCTTTATGACTTTGATTACAACCACTGATACAATTTTATCGCCCTTCATCTTTTTTTCCATGTACCCCCTTCTTGTTTGAATTTTTTGCTCTCCATTTTAATTGTTTTCCTTTGAAATTCCACTGCTAATGTTTTGTCTGATTTCTCTCGCTGACCCACCTCAGCGGCTGGCCACTGTGTTTTTTCACGGGAAGCTGAAAACAAAGACCGGTTGTGTTAAAGTTGGGGGGAGGCAGGAAACTTAACTCACAAGGGACCCTCCCAGTTCTGCCTGTCCCAGAGTCCGACTCCAGCATGTGGAATTAAATCTGACAGCCTGTCTGGGACACGTTCTAAGTAATGATTATCTATCTCCTTTTTCCAAGTGAAAGAACCACTATTTTATTAAGTCTACACCAATCTTACAGCCAGTTGGGTTTGATTCTCCATTCTTTAAAACAAATCCTGGATCTGCCTCTGCCAACAGACCAATAAATCTGCTCCTAGATCTCATTTCATGAACTTTTGTTATATAAAAAAGCAGGGAAAAATTATACTACAGAAGCATCATCTATCATCATCCGTCCACCTAAACCTATGTAGGAAGTATAGTTATGGGAAGTCATGCCAAATCAGGACGTGCAACAGATAAGTTCTATAAACATATCTGAGGCAAAGGCAACATTGTGCGGAAAAACAGTTTTTTCATTGCAAATTTTGCTAGTTTTTTTTTTTAGCTAAAACCAGGAGTGGATTGAGCAGAAGGGAGATGTATAAGAGCATCCTTTATATTTCCCATTCCTTTTGTACCACTCCTAGGCTTGGCTCAAAAAAAATATCTGCCACAAAAAATGCTGCTTTGCCACAAAGTGGGGCCTGAGGATGCTATTACATGTGCATTAGCAGTACAAGGGAATAGTTTACATTAGGGAATAGCTTGTACTGCCAATTGCAGTACTGCATGTCTACCTGCAACTTGCAACATGCACGTGTAGGTTTGGGTCACACGATGCACACTCACAATGAGTTAGCCACAGTGTACTCAATGGCAGCTAACCTGCTGCAATACACATAGCTCATCGACATGCTGCGAAAAGAAACTTGATGTTCGACGCGTCTGTAATATGGCAATTTTTGCTTTTGGTTTTACCACTGTTTTTAATCTTTGCAACGCATAAGTTGAAAGCAATGGGAGACCTATGGTGATCCCTACATGAGGGCCACAGAAAAAAATATCCAATTTCAGGTGACATTTGCAACAGCAGCTTTCAGGAAAAAAAGCTTCTGAATTTTCCTGCTGGAAAATCAGCAAATGTGTCCACCATGTGTGACCCCAGCCTAAAGAATCTCTGGTGCTAAATGCATTCATCAGAGCCAGTCATGTGTTCTACAGTTCCTATCAGGACGTATTCATGACCAATAACACATATTGCACAGATTTCAAGCATTATAGGGATTTAGGACTCCTGTAGGCAGAGACACTTTCACCGTCTGAGGTTCTAACAGGGTTTTAATGGTGCATTAAGGCCGGGGCTACATAGCGACATGTAATTGAGTGACATGGAACTGCAGTATTACCTAATGGGTTTATGCCGAAAAAATTATTTATCCTCTATCCTATAGCTGACCAGTGACGGTCTGACTGCTGAGACCCCCACTAATGCTGAGACTGGAAGGTGATTTATTTTCATTGAATATGTAACCAGGGTATACACAGATATACCCCCCCGCCCCCCGCTTCATTCACTTCAATGGGACTCAGCACTCGATTACCTCCAGCACTCACATTGAAAAGAATGAAGGGGCATGTCTGCATCCGCTGCGACTTTATTCTCAATGAGGGTTAAAAAAAACCCCTGTTCTCAGGATTGTTAGAGATCTCAATGGTTGGACCCCCAACAATAACCATTTTATCCTTTATCAATAGGGTAGAGGATAAATAATTTTCATGGCATAACCCAGACAAATAGCCAAAAGTCTCCATGTATCCCTAGACTAAACCAACTCTCCAAACAACTCCAGCTTGCTTTTCTGGAATAGACACAATAATTATTTACATTCAGAGACTGTAACCTGTAGTGACCTAGCCCGGCTCACATAGCTGATGGTTTCCTTTTTTAGACTAGGCATAACTCTAAGGGTAAGTTTACACTGAGTTTTTAGGTCAGGGTTTTGAGGCCGTAGTGCAGTGCATCGGCTTTAAGTCGCAGCTACCCGGTTTTTGGATTGGAACCTGAGGCGGCAGCAGCTTCAGGTTCCGATCCAAAAAACCCAGTGTGAACTTACCCTAATACCTGGGCTACACAGATACTTTGGCTGTGACTCCAATTGCACAACTAAAGATGACCAGTACCAGTACTGATCTAACAATGATGAAGTCACAGGGTAACATAGCGATCTTTGGTAACATGACAGGTGTTGTGTAGATTATGGGGATAACGTCCATCCTTAGGCCGGGTTCACACGATGTCCTGTGGCACGTAGACGCCACGAGAGCTTTTTTTGCAGTGATTTTGCGGGGGCCGCAAAATAGCGCCGCGTATACGGTACTGGCTCCCATTGAAAACAATGGGAGCGTATACGGCCCAAAAAAGCTCCCGCGGCGTCTACGTGCCACATTATGTGCCAAAAGACATTGTGTAAACCCGGCCTTAGGGAGAGACCACCTTTTGTGTAGTCCTAGTCTAAAGGGTGAATTCAAATGCAATATATGTGTTGCAGAAATGTCCATTCATTTGATGTGGGCTATAGAAATCCATGCTCTTTCTCCCAAAACAACTTCATTGGCAACAAATGTGCCGCATATCAATTCAACCTTAGACGGGGGCCATATGTTGCGAACACTCAGCGTTTTGGCCACGGCAGAAACACAACGGCAAAAAATGCTGCATTTACATTACCTGTGTTTACCATTAACGTTCTTGCTAATCCAATCCACACATTGCAGAGAAAAATCTGCAGCGGAAAAGATGCGATTTCAAAAATGCCACATTATACCTACGGAAATGCTGGTGTTTTCCATATAGCTATAATAATAGGAGTAGAAAGTACGCAGAGGAAAAGTCTGTTTTTTGGTGGTGGCTCGCTATGTAGATCCTTAGCCTTAGAGTTAAATGCAGCACTAGCACAAACTTTTCTCCTGCTACTGTGTATATCAGCATGGATTCCAGACTATTCTCCTAAAAAATTGCCTAAACTAGATACAATGGTAATGATCATCTGTATTTGTATTAAGTATTAGATTTGTACAGATTTTCAGCCTTGGTTTCTACACAATTTGTTTCTATTTAGTGACAGCAAGCAGACATGAAAATTGTAAGGACAGAACGCACAAATATTACAAAGCCCCAGAAACCATCACCTTTCGTCAGGACTACGTGCGTGGCAGTAGATTATTTCCATTTCAGCAGAGTCTACATTTCTACACCTCGGACACATTATAGTGATTATGAGAGCATACATTGCAGGGACACTGCCCTGCACATTTCATAGGGGTTGTTGCAGAGATTTCACATTCAAAGTAAAATTCAGAGTGGATATTTTCCCTTTATTTATTATAGAATTACATCGGCCAACATATGGAAACAGTTCAGTGAGAGCTGGTTGTAAAACACAGAGGCTCTATTCATCTCCCTCTAACTAAAATATATTCTAGCGCTAGCAGAACAGTGGCTCTAAAGGTAAGCGCTCTCCTGCCAGCAAGCTGCTTGCCCACTGGAGATTCCTGGGTGGCCGTGTGATGCAGCTAGAAATTGTCCTGAATTTACTAAATTATTATGAGCAATATAGAAAACTGAGAAATATTAGTAGTTGACAATATGGAATTAAGTTCCAGGGGTTGTATGGGTGTACTATTAAATCACAGACAGCATGCCATGTCATTGTAAAGGCCCCCCATACACATTACAGAAAAGTTGGCCAAAACCAGTTGACGACTAGCTTATGTGTATGGACCCTTCCTGACTCTGCCCTGACATATGATTCTGGGGATATTGAATTTCAGTGTCTGATCCTTTTATTTTCCTCAAGATATTCCACTCTTCCCATTGAAACACATACATGCTCAGCTGAACCAAGCTTGTATTGGAGGAGTCAAGAAGATACTGTTGTATATTAAGAGAGCCATACACTTGAGGAACATACGTGAATTAGATGCATCTACTGCACTTTGAGGGCAAACTCTAATCTACACCATATAGGAGCTGGCGCCAATTTTAGCTATAATGTATGTCAGGTTCTGGTGAAAATTATAGGTAATTTGGTGGGCTGTTGGAGACCGCGCACCCTCCCCCTAAGCCCCATCATAACTCATTTTTAAGCAAATGCACCAAAAGTTACAAACTGTGGTTTAGAAAAAGCAATGCACCAAGTTTATAACTTTTATCGTACAATATATGCAAGAAACTGCCTTAAAATATATAATAAATCTGCCTCATAAAGTTGAAAATCTCAGCAATATTTTACCTACATTGATACATTGCAGGAAATTATTAGCACCGGAGAAAGCACATACTGCTGTAGACGTACTTCGCTTACAGAGATGGATATGTATAGCAAAGCAAATGATGAAAAGATAATGTCATATATGGTCAGGAATGGTCTATTGTATGGTATAGTAAAACCTATATGGAATCTAAACCATTCAATAGCAGTTGCACAATAAATAGCAAATTAAAAAGATATACCGTAACTATCATTTTGTACTTTTTAGTCATCGTTTACTGTTATGATGTGAGGAATTGTGAGTCAGTAACAAAGAATACAGAACTTCTTCTAAAACTGCAAAGTTGCTCAGGTCAGCAGGCCAACTCATGAACAATTTCCGGTATTGCTAGGGCCAAGTTGCACATATATCAGTTCAGTGGTGTAAGTAGGAATGGTGGGACCTCAAGGCAAACATTTGACATGGCCCCCCACCTTCCCCGACGTTCAGTGATGGCCCAGACGTCACATGACCCAGGCCAGTGTTGCGACTCATAAGGACGCAAACTCCAGAGCCCAGGAGAGGTGAGTAACAGTGTTTTTTATGTTCCCTTGCCTCTCCTGGACCTCCGATCATTATATTCAGTGGTCTAAAAAGACCCTTGAGTATAATGACAGTGTTTGTGGGTTTGCGAGCCCATGGTCTTACTTATCGGTTCCAGCTCCTGCTCACAGTCGCCTCCGCAGAAGGGGAAGAGCAGGCAGCCATGAGCAGGAGCGAGGATTGGTAAGTAAATTGGGGCCGTTATCTGCTGGGGTCCAGCAGATAACGTCATATTAAAATAAATATATATATATATATATATATATATATATATCTCATAGGCCAGCCATAGGTCCCCTAATATGATGGGCCCTGTGGCTGTTATCCCAGTAGTTACGGCTCTGGATCACCTGTGCTGATCAGATCACAAACTGATGCCCTGTTCACATCTACATTGGTCTTTTCCACTGTTCATCAGAGGACACCAAAAATAACTGAAGTGGTCATAAAATGAACACCAACGGCGTCTGACGAATCTAATAAACTATAATGGAATCCACTTAGATTCTGTCGCAAAGTCTGGCTTTTTACGGGGATGTTACATTCAATCAGTGTAAGATGACAATTTCCAGCAGTTTGTGGTGGCTGTGGGTTTGCAGAATAAGTAATCTCTCGCCGCCACAAGTCCATTGCTCAGCTATGCACTATACATTATAAACTATGGAAGGCGATTTCTATAAAATATTCTAACCTTCCTCTAACAGAGGTTGAAAGAAATCTTTTTGCATTAGTATATTCATAAACGTTTTATATGCGTGAGCAAGACACTTTGTAACACCTTCCAAATCCTAGGGCCTCAAATAAAAATGTTTCATTGTTCAGAGCCCACTACCACCTCCCACCCCCGAAAAAAAAATCTGTTCCAAATAATACAATCAGATAATCAGGGAGCCCAAGAAAAATATTCTAGAACCCGGTTCAGGACTGCTGATAAAAGGGAAGCTAAAACGTAGCGCCATCTGCTGGTCATGTGCGGCATTGGCTTAATCTTTACAAGTGCTACTAGAGTTGTCTAAGGGGCCTCAGAGCAAGAGTGAATTTACTCTGGTGCAGACCGCAGTAAATTTCGCCAAGCTGTATCTATTGGAAACGTAATCTTACGCACTTTTGTAGGAATTAGAAACAGATGACACATCTGAAATGCTCATTTCTGTTAATGGAAAATGTAATGCTTCCGGGGAGACGTAAAATCCCCCGTCTCTCCTGTGCTGCAGCACGTTCTTCAGTGCGCAGCGCAGACACTAGAAGCTGCCTTTCCTCTGAATTTGGCTGCCTTCCCTGGCTGTGTCAGGCTAAAACTTTATTTTCTTAAAACACTCTCTATTTACGTGGGTGGTGTCTGAGTCCTTGGCATTGCATCTCCAGTGTACTCTGGCAATTTTCCGTCCCCATTAACTAACTCATTTCTGGATAAAAGAACCTATTGTGGCGATCAGACATACTTTAAAGACATTAGTCTACATGATCACTCCCCAGCCAAAGAGAACACTTGCTAACATACAGCCCGGTCATATTCAGTCCACAACCGCAAGCCATAACTGCTACAGAATGAAAACTCTTTTAGGCCTTTGTCTAAGGTTATAGTAAAATTTAAGGTTAAAATTTGAAATTTTATCAATAAACTTAAGACAATAAAGAAAAGAGTCACCCATGGTTTAGGGGCTTACATAACTGGAATTCTCATCTAAGGAAAATAGTGCTGACATAAAGGAGACTCTGAGTAAAGAGTTTTTGTTCTGGTGGTATACAGTCCACTTTAGGCTGATGCCCCATGTTGCGGAAACGCAGCTTTTTTTGTTGAAGATTTTGTTGTGTTTTTTTGAGCCAAATCTAGGGGTAGATTGAGCAAAAGGTAGATGTATAAGTGCGTCATATACTGTATATCTCCCAATCCTCTTGTAGCCATTCTTGGCTTTGGATTAAAAAAAAAGCGCTTCAAAATCTGCAACAGAAAAAACTGCGTGTCCACAACGTGGGGTCTCAGTCTCAGGCTACATTGCTATGTTATCTGTTCGTAGTCATGCTTTGCATCTTTGGAGGATTTGGGGCCAGTTTTGTTGGATTAGACATGGTTAAAAGGAATCGAAGCTGTTTCATCATATTTCATCATCCTCCACAGATCCCTCCTATGATGCGGTCCGGAGAGCTGGGTGGGGAAATAACGTCAGTTCATCTGTCACAAAAAGTAAGTGAACCTCCGCTTTCAAATAAGGATACATATCAAAACCTGCATTGCATGAATACCGGAGACTTTGTGGATAATAATGGTAATTCATTTTCCTAAGCACTTTAAGACTAAGGCCTCGAGTAGAGAAAAACAGCTAAAAAAACAAAAAAAATGCAGCAAAATCATGTTGCGTTTTTTTTCTGCATCACTTTTCATCAAGTTTTTGCTGTGTTTTTTTTCTAAATGCTCCCTATTCCACAGCTAAAACTAACAGGTTGTATTTTTGAAAGTGCAGTTTTTACATGGCTCTTTTTTCACTGCAATGTGTGGATGAGATTAAACAAAATCTCGTTCACTTTGCAGATGCTGTAAAATACTGTAATTTCTTCTGCTGAATCTTAGTGGCCGCAGGAAAACTGCATTTCCACAGCGTGGGGCCTTACCCTTGGTTCACATCTGTGTTCAGTAATCTGTTCAGGGGATCCACATGGGGACCCCCGAGCGGACTACCGAACGCATTTGCAAGTGGTGTGCAGTGAAAGCACGCGGACCTCATAGACTATAATGGGGTCTGTGTGCTTGCCGCGAGATATCTACACTAGTCATGTGGACAGGAAAGTAGATTGTGAAGTACTTTCCTGTCCGCATGTTCCTTGCTCAGATCTCACGGCAAGCACACGGACCCCATTAAAGTCTATGGGGATCCGTGTGCTTTCACTGCGCACCGCTTGCCAGTGCGTTTGCTATTCCGTTCCGGGGATGCCCATGCGGACTCCCCCGAACAGATTACCAATGCAGATGTGAACGAGGCCTAAGCCTAAAGGTGTTGTATACTTTCACGGAATAAAATAAAAAACCTCCATTCTTTACATTGCAGCCTAAAGACTCAAAATAAGGGTTAAGCACCACTTTATGAAAATTTAGGTTTTACATTACCTGCAAAGTGGATGGTATTGCGGCTAATTCCATCCACACAATTGTAGAAAAATATCCACAGCGGTAAATTGCGGTCTTTCAATTATAAATGCGGAAACACTGGCATTACAGTGTAATAGGGGTAGAAAGTCCGCAGAGAAAAACTCTGCAAAAATGTAATGAAAATTGCGGTAGAATTAAAAGAGATGCTTTTTTTTTTTTTTTTTTTTGCAGCTTTTTTTTTTTGCTGCGTTTCGCTGCACGGGGCCTTAGCCTAAAAGGGTATTCCAAATGGGACATTTATGGCATATACTGTCCAATAGAGACTCATTTGGGACCCATGCCTGTCTTGAGAGCAGGTATTCTCCAATCCTTTGTTGCAACTGCACGTGTGGCTGATTCCCTTTACCTCTATGGTTCTGAATATTGCTAAGCAGACAGTTATATTCAGAACTCCCATAGAAGTCATAGGAGTGAGCACATATGTGTAGCTGTACAACCATTCTGGCTGTGAGATGGGGGTCTTGCACTCAAAATAGGTGGATATCCCAGAGGTGAGACCCGCATCTATCATATTGAAATAGAGGTATTGTGCCCATCTTCCATATTTTAACAAATTTCTTTGTTCTATCACAGGTCCCCCTGTTGGAGGCACCCAAAATGTGAACAAGAATGCAGAACAGCAGCGCCCACAGCCAGGTATTAACACAGAAAGAGGTATTATAATATAATGTTCTCGTCTTTTGCATGTGTTTTACATTCTGAATCCGAGTATGTCTAACGGACTGAGGAGCTTCTTCTCCTGCCACATACAGAGATCGGATTCTGTAGATGGGTGGAAGATATCACATTTATATCTGGAGTAATCTCCTCTTTAAGTCTACTGTTAGACTGTTAGGGAGTCCATCAGACACTTCTATAGGTGAAGGGCTAGTGGCGTGTATTTATATGCTTGTTCTTTCTTCCAGATCCTTATCAGATTCTGGGCCCTACAAGCAGCAGGTTGGCTAATCCAGGTGAGAATATTCTTACATACCTAGCAATTCCAGATAGTCAGCAATCACTTTAGATTATTTTGATTATAAAATGTTGAATTATTAGACAGTATATAAAATGCAGAATGGGTTCAAAGATGCATTACTCATTTAATCAACCTGACAGCTGTCTCTCTGTAGAAGTCACTGTACTGATCTTCCCAAGCAGCAGATATTAGTGCCCATCTTTGCTGCTGGTGATGTATTGTCCTTAGAAGGTAGACAGCAGTCTTTATCAGGCTTTACTCTACCATTTCATAAGGTTGAATTGGGGACCTGTCAGTGGATATCCGCTTTAAAGGGGTATTCCAGTTTCTTGCTATTTGTATTCTCAGGATAGGTCAAAAATTAGAGATCAGTGGGAGTCCAACACCCAGGACCCCTGCTGATCAGCTATGAGATGGAACCAAGGTACCTGTGCAAGTGCCATGCCCCTACACTATTTACATTGCATATCATATGTTTTATTACCACCATATAATGTAATTAAAACCTTGTCCTATAGAAGTGAAGTGAAGAGGTTGGTATAAATATCCAGCAAGTGAAGGGGTCACGGCTGTCACACAAGGGTCCCAGTCCCTTCAAACAGATATTCAGCAGGGTTCCTAAGAGTTGGAAACCAACTGATCTCTTATTGATAATCCATCCTGAGGATAGATGATCAATAGCAAGGAACTAGAATATCCGTTTTATCATTTAGCACTGTAAAAGCTGGAGATGATCCCATTGCGCTGCAGCATTCATGTAAAGCTAATGGCAGGGGTTTCAGTTTTTACATAGTCTCCCATCATCTGATGCCTAAATCACACTGCCATTACACAGAGGAATAGCAGTTACTTCTCTGAGTGTATAAGGTGCACTGAATAGTAAAACTTAATAGTCATTTACTGAAAGTTCTTCAACTACATCTCTGTGATTCGCATCAACTTCAGGCTCTTCTTCCTGGTCTGGATTAATTCAAAACCTTACACTGCCCCCTAGTGACAGCACAGGTTTCTGCAGCTTCCAACACATTCCTCAAAGTACTTAAGATTACATAAATCTTCTTAGTAAAGTGCTATATACAAAAACATAGTAGAATCTGTTACATACCATAGGATATAGCACAAGTGGCGTGAAAACAGTAAATCCTTCCCTGATCTTACTGATGTTTTTCTGTTTGGTTTCTTGCAGGGAGCGGTCAGATCCAGTTGTGGCAGTTTCTTCTAGAGTTACTATCAGACAGCGCCAACGCTAGCTGCATCACCTGGGAGGGCACAAATGGAGAATTCAAAATGACAGATCCAGATGAGGTGGCGCGGAGATGGGGTGAAAGGAAGAGCAAGCCCAACATGAACTATGACAAGCTGAGCCGGGCACTGAGATATTACTATGACAAAAATATCATGACTAAAGTCCATGGGAAGCGCTATGCTTACAAATTTGACTTTCATGGAATTGCTCAAGCTCTGCAGCCTCATCCCACTGAGACTTCTGTATACAAATACCCGTCAGAGTTCTCCTACATGCCAACCTATCACACTCACCAGCAGAAGGTTAACTTTGTCCCTTCACACCCTTCTTCAATGCCAGTCACGTCTTCTGGCTTCTTTGGTGCAACCTCATCTTACTGGAGTTCTCCAAATGCAAACCTATACCCTAATCCCAATGTTCCACGGCATCCTAACACCCATGTACAGCCACACCTAGGTTTCTACTAGACTCCTCAAACAGCTTGATGTGGATTTATGGTTGTCTTGATGGAATACATCTCATTTTGGGAGTGGGGTAAAAAGTGTCCTTATAGACTACAGAAATTGACCTCAGTGCCATATCAGTATTCATTTTTCTCATCTCCCCTCCCTGCCTTTATGGATCTTTATGAGCCAGTATTATTTCAAGCTTGTTCTTGCCAGGAGATGCAAGACAAATTGCTTGAACCCAAGGATGTGATATGGAAGTGGCGTAAGCAGGACATAACATTGATCCAGGCAAATGATTTGCATCTGACTTACCTTATTTACTTTCATATTGTTTTGTAAGCATTTCTGAACTTTTACAAAAATGTTTTTTTCTAAACAGACGCACTGGATGGCAAAAAGGAAAGGCTTTAAACTAACTGGAATTTCAGCAATATTAGTGGGTACAGTATATTGCCCATAAAAGAAATCAATGTGTCCCCTTTTAAGTGTACCGCCTCTACTGTTAGGGGATGTTCACACTACTGTTATGAACGTCCATTGCTCTCATCCATCATGGGATGAGAGTAATGGACATTAACTGTAGTAGAGTGAGGGACACAGACTGAGCCCCCTCCATATGGAATCTGTTCCCATTGATGTTAATGTAAGAAGGTTCCTTCCATTAACGGACATTAAAGGGATCCTATCATTCAATCACACTTTTTTCTCATTTAACACGTCGGAATAGCCTTAAGCCTTTTGTTGTTTTCTCCACTCCGCCGTTCGCTTGAAAATGGGGGGTTTTGTCGGTATGTAAATGAGTTCTCTCGCAGCACTGGGGGCGTCCCCAATGCTGCCAGAGAACTCTCCAGCGCCGCCTCCATCTTCTTCTGGAACGAGGTTTTAACCGTGTCTTCAACTCCTGAAGAAGATGGAGGTGGCACTGGAGAGTTCACTTGCAGCATTGGGGACGCCCCCAGTGCTGTTTGAGCACTGAGGACCGCCCCCAGTGCCGCGAGAGAACACATTTACATACTGACAAAAACCGGATTTTCAAGCGAACTGCGGCACAGAGAAGACAACGAAAGGTAGGAGAAGAATAGCCTTTCTTAAGGCTATTCCGATGTGTTAATGAGAAAAAATTGTGATTGAATGATAGGATCCCTTTAATAATAGTAGCGTGAACCTACCCTAATCTTGGGAGACCATCAAACTGCCAATATGATTCCATGCAGATAAGACGTAGCCAATGGGTTCAAAATAAAATTGAATGATTATTCTAAAACAGTGATGGCCTATAGTTAAAGGGAGTCTATCATCTCCCATAAGCATATACGGCTTACACTACTGCTGTACAAAGCACAATACCATGATAAACAACATGCCTTTATTTTGTTCTGTATGTTACTTTTGTAGATTTGGACAAAACAACTTTTAAGTCTTATACAAATTAGGTAGTTGGTGCACTGAGGGCGGGCCTTCAGCCCTGGTGGCACTGCTCTTGCTGCTCGACTAGGATAGGTGATGGGAAGATCAACACCTACTGCATGGGGTGGTGCAGACTGAAGATGGTAGGGGTATGAATGGCAACCCCAGTGCACCAACTGCCTTTTTATGTCTACAAATCTACAACAGAAACATACATAACAAAGGTATATTATTTATCATTGTAAAATGCTCTGTAACACAAAGGTGACAGTTTATTATGCTTGGAGGTAGAGTTAGACTCCATATCAATATAGGTCATCAAAATTAAATCAGAGATGTCACCTGCTGATCAGGTATTTGAATGGGACAAAGCTACAATATCTAGAACAGCAGCTTCTAAGTGTATGACAATCTGATGTATGGACTGACCTAAACAATCAAAAGGCTGCAGCATTTACCCAAGTATTATTATAGGATGCCACTTGTCAGATCCCACAGAGGGCAAGTCATGAATATTGTAATCTGTAAAATCCCTATTAGGGCAGGGACACACATGGCATTTCGGCGGGTTAGCCACATGGAATCACTAACAGACATGTTTTGTCAAAATACACAAAATTAAGGGGAATTTCACATTCATAATAATTGGTCATGTTATGAAGCACGGATGGCAGACTGCTGCAGCCTGCCAGACACTGACCATACATAGATAGGAGGTCTGAAGTAGCAAAGACTAATACATAATCATCTATATAATACCCATTCCACGCACTGAACACATATTAGGACCAAAAATAAGTTCCTGAATCTTGTAAATACTGATGATATTGTCCTCTAAACCCGGAGAAATGTATGCAGCCACATCATATACTGTAAAATAACATGAAATACTGTGGAGACTGCTAAATGATCTGAACAATTTGTTATAGACACTATGGGAATGTGGGAGTATTGATGTACAACGATATGAATTAATTTCTATGTGAGATGTAAAACATTTTCACATAACACTTAGTATTAATATTGGATTGCCCATAAAAGAGAACATGCACAATGCTAGGGTCCAGTTAAGAAAAACCAGTCATCACATTGTGTTATGCTGCTGATTAGGGTTGAGCCTATCTTGAAATTTCAGGATCGTTTTTAAAATCCGATTTCTAATCATTTTCCATCAGAACCCGATACCAATTCCGATCCCAATGCAAGTCAATGGGATTTTTTTTAATCATCAAAGATTGGATTTTAAAAACAATCCTATTCACTACACAGCAGGAGTCCAAAAATTGTTTCAATTTTTGGACTCCACACTGTGTAGTGATTAAAAAAAAATCCCCCGGCTACTTAGCCCACCTGGTGTCCGCTTACCTGCACAGATCCGCTGCCGCTCCTCGTTCTTCTTGGTCTCGCCCACACTCTCCTAAGCCACAAGCCTCGCCTTCTCCCAGCATTTCTAACACTAGTCTAGGAAGGCGGGGGTGCACAGGGCACTCTGAAAGAAAAAGAAGAGGAGTGAGAAGAACGGGCAGCGGCAGCACTTCTGTGCAGGTAAGTTGAGCGATCGGGATCGGAATTCCGTTCCCGATCTTTATTAGGTGGGATCGGAACCCAATCGCGATCGTGAAATTTACTCGATCGACGATCGGGATCCGATCTTCTTCGATCCCGATCGCTCAACCCTACTGCTGATCTTCCAAGACACCTGTGACATCCATGACTGAAAATTATACATCGAAATGATAGAAATAGCGTGTATGATTTTCTATTTTATGTCTGTCCTCTCCCATGATGTATCCACATTTCACCACATGGTTGGAGATGAAGCCTGGTTCACATCTGCGTTCGGTATTCCGTTTGGTGAGCAATGAAAGAACACAGACCCCTTCAAAGTAGTTCTTGAAGTACTTTTTTCTCTTCATGACATGCGGACACTGTAGTCTATGGGGTCCATGTGCTTTCATTGCTAACCGGTTTTTAATGCAGTCAGTATTCTGTTTGGGGGGTTCCCTAGCAGACTGAGGGTGGGTTCACACCTGCGACCGGTCTCTGCTTTTGGGTTTCCGTCTTCTGCCGAGAGAAACTGGTCAGGAAAAGGAAACCCAGGCGGTCAGTTTTCAAACCGTTTCCCTTGAATGGGTTTGCAAAGTGACAGTCCGTGAGCGTCTTCTGCATCTCTGCGGCAAGACTGTTTGTTTTTTTTTAACTGGACACAAAGTTGGACATGCAGGACTTCATGTCCAGTTAAAAAAAGTGCAGACACAGATGTGAACCAGGCCTAAGTGATCATATGTCTGTATTTACATACTAGTTGAGTGATGACTATATAGCAGTATGGAAGTGAAGGAGGTAAGGTATGACAACCAGTGGTTTGGGAAGCTGTATGTGATGGAGATAATATAAAGATCTTAGTATACGAGGTGGACACTGGTAACAGGAAGCCTTCGCAACAATCAGGTGACCCTTGGTTCACATTAGCGTATGTACTCTGTATTAGCGTATGTATTCGCGAATGATTCGTGTGTGGAAGTGTGCTGAAAGCACACGGACTCCATTATAGACTATGGGGTCCGTGTGCTTTTACACCACAGCGCTTGCAATTGCGTTTGTATTCCGTTCGGGGGATCTCCATGTGTACTCTCCCCGGACGGAATACAAAAGCAGATCTGAACAGGGCATAGAAAGAGTATAGAAAATAAAAGGGGTATTTATTAAAGCCTTTACCTAAAAAAAAGGCATATAAAAGTTGTAAATTTTGTCATTTGTGCAAAAGTTTTGCAACAGTTCTAACAAAAATTTACAATGATTTACACTAGAAACTGGTGTCTATGTTACAGTAAAAATCTATTGCATCTCGGCTGTTCTTAGTAACTTCCGCAAATGCGATTACCAACAATTTATTCTGAACTGGAGTATTCCCGTTGACGTCTCAAAGTAAACCAGAACCTGTCTCAGGTTATTTAGGCCATTTATCAGAAGACAATCTAATTTTGCTGTTAGCATTTTTATTCTTTTTTATTGTCTATTCAATATAAAGTTGTGTAATGGACAGGCGGGACTAAAGTAAGAGTGTCGTGTCCGATGTGTCTCCCCTCCCCCACCTTTACGGATTCACAGACGCTGAGCGTTTGTCAGTGCAGCATCCACACAAACCACAGGACAAGTTTACTGTATAAATTATGAATTATTTTCCTAGATATCACATAATGAACCTGCTCACGGAGCCCTCAGAGGTGAAAATATATACAGAGCATATAAACAAAACGAGTAGACCTCGGTCGCAGAAATGCAGGGTGTTTTTTTTTAGTTTTCTTACAGAAACGTATTTTGAATTTTGTACAGATGTTTTCTGTTATTTTTCTAATGTTTTTTGAGCGTTTTGTACATTTTGGCTTTTTACCTTTGTATGGATATCGCCTACTCTTTACAATGAAAATAAAATATAAAATAAAGTATTTTCATATTGGTAGATGACCTTTGTCTTGTTCTGTAGCTTTCAATTTAAAAAATGTCCAATATTGGATATATAAAGGTTTCAACATATATATCTGTAAGACACCCCACATGGGCCGGCAGGCTTTAGTTATGGCTGGTGGCAATAGTCAAACACAATGGATACTTCTTTGCCGGTAATAACTGGAACTTGTTTTTACAGTTCTTATGATGCAATGGTCACTTTAAAGGGGCTCTATCAGCAAAATCATGCTGATAGAGCCCCACATATGCGTGAATAGCCTTTAAAAAGGCTATTCAGGCACCGTAAATGGTATATTAAACTACCCCCCCCCCCCCCCCCCGTTTTAAAATAATAACCTAAAAAAGAATGTGCTGTACTTGCGGATCGTGCACGCCGGGCGGGCATTCAGGGTGTGTCTTGATCTTCGTCCACGCCTCTTCTTCCTCCAATGTCCTCCGGTCCCGTCCTCCTCCAGCGCTCGCGAACGGACACTGATATGAAAAAAAATAGCCTGGGCGCATGCGCAGTAGCATGCGGCTTCTCCTACAGCTACTGCGCATGCGCCCAGGCTATTTTTTTTTATATCAGTGTCCGCTCACGAGCGCCGGAGGAGGACGGGACCCGAAGACATCGGAGGAAGAAGAGGCGTGGATGAAGATGAAGACACACCCTGCATGCCCGCCCAGTGTGCACGTTCGGTAAGTAGAGCACATTCTTTTTTAGGTTATTATTTTAAAACGGGGGGGGGGGGGTAGTTTAATATAACTTTTACGGTGCCTGAATAGCCTTTTTAAAGGCTATTCACGCATATGTGGGGCTCTGTCAGCATGATTTTGCTGATAGAGCCCCTTTAAGGCCTTATTTACATGTCCACATTTTACATACGAACCCATTAAATTCAATGTGTTGATTCAGACGTCAATGTTTATTTGCAGGTCGTAGGTCTTTTTACAGATGCTGATGCTTCACATCAATAAAAGTCTATGTGTCCGTAAAAAAAACCCCAAAAAAACCAGATGAAATCTGTGTGCCATCCGTTTTTCACGGACTCAGAGACAAGCTTTTCACAGGCATATGTGAACCTGTGACATAAGCCTAAATGTTCAACTTTCAAGATTAGAACAAAACTCCCAAAGACCATTGCATATAAAAAATAATTTAGATAGGGAAGCATTACTGGAAGCCTAACTGGTGTCAGTGGACCCGTCCATGGGCTTATCTTTCCCCCATCCTGAAGCATATAGCCACCCCGTGGGATGTACCCCTGCAGATAGAACTAATAACACACTCCTGCTTTAGAGGCCGCACTGAAGCCGTGGCCAGTCTGTGCTGTCTGGCCGGACCCCCTGCTCTCCCTGAAAGAGCTGCCCAAAATGTGATGGAGCCATAAACCTGAGCAACGTCTTGGTAGTCCAAGCGAATACAAGGCCTGACCGCCTTATGCTGGCTATACTACTCATCATACCATAGAGCAGGCATGTCAAACTCAGGGTACCCCGAGGGCCACATGAGTAACAAGAGGTTGTTGCGAGGGCCGCACACAGCAGCTAATGTCACACATGTATTTTAACAGCAGTCATGAAAACAAGATATGAAGTAGTAATATGTAACAGCAACTAATATATTTAACAAAAATACAGCAATTAAAAACTAAACATTTGTTATAATTTTTTTCAATCTTTTTTAGATAAGTGGTGATCAGTCAGCCTTGTTCTCTGAGAAGATTTTGTTAGTTTCATAAAAGAAAATTATCTGTTTACATATACACCCTTCATCTGCCCCCAGATTCATGTCCCCCTCCATCTCTGCCCCCAGTTTCATGCCCCCTCCATCTCTGCCCCCAGTTTCATGTCCCATCCATCTCTGCCCCCAGATTCATGTCCCCCCATCTCTGCCCCCCAGATTCATGTCCCCCCATCTCTGCCCCCATATTCATGTCCCCCCATCTCTGCCCCCAGATTCATGTCCTCCCCATCTCTGCCCCCATATTCATGTCCTTCCCATCTCTTCCCCCAGATTCATGTCCTCCCCATCTCTTCCCCCAGATTCATGTCCCCCCCATCTCTGCCTCCAGATTCATGTCCTCCCCATCTCTGCCCCCAGATTCATGTTCTCCCCATCTCTGCCCCCAGTGTCATGCCGTCCCCTCCTTCATCTGCCCTCTGTTTCACGTTCCACCTGTATGTGCACACACATTAAAGAGGACCTTCACAGCACGCGCTGTGCTGTGAGAGCCGGGAGGAACGCCCCCTCCATCTGCTCGCAGTACTCGTCCATAGACGAGCATTATCAGGGAGGGAGGGGGGCGTTCCTCCCAGCTCTCACAGCACAGCACGATTGGCTGTGCTGTGAAGAAGGACGTCTCTGACTGAGTGTCAGAAACGCCCTTCTGACCATAGAAGAGCTACTGTACCGGGACCGTAAGCTCTTCACACTGGGCCCACATCGGGAAAGCCGACAGTGCGCTGAACTCAGCGCACTGTCAGCTTTCCGGCAGTATATAGAACTGCCTTACCTTGTCCGACGATTCCGAGTCCTCACTCCCCCGCCGCACTCTCTCTCTCGCACGCTAACAGTCGTAGACGCGATGTGATGTCATCACGTCACATCATGTCTACACAGCAGCGTGTAGCCGCGTGAGTATTGCACCTCTGCGGCCCGCACAAAAGTTTCAAACTTTGTCTCTAAACTTTAGAGACAAAGTTTGAGACTTTTGTGCGGGCCGCAGATATGCCTGTAAAGGGCCGCATGCGGCCCGCGGGCCGCATGTTTGACATGCCTGCCATAGAGAGTTCTGGCCTCCATACAAACATCAAGCCTCATGCCATCATTTCTTCTCTTCCTCCACCTTCTTACTCTCATCACTCTTACACCTTGTCAAGGTTAAATTTCTCCAGGAGTAACAAAGAGAAGATCTCAATGTATTTGTCACACCTAATCTTCTCCTTCACCTCCTTTTTAAATGGACCCCCAGCTTGGCAAATTGACGGAGTGCATATTGCTGTTTCTCTGGATACACATTCCCTTATGGATGACTGATGTTTGCATGGAAGAGGAGGAGAAACAGTTGGTGATGATGATAACGACGACCACGTGCTATGTGTAGATGTGGCCTGCCTACAAGGAAGATTACTAGAAGAAGTAGGAGTCTTGCTCACTTTCCCTGCCAGTGCCACTGCCCACCCAGGCAACTTCACCTAGGTCTGCCCTGGGAAAGCTTTTTGGATGTTGAGTCAGTGCATTGGCTAGAATCTTTACTATGACCACAGTCACCACTCTCTTCATCTGATGTCACCTCGTCACCCTGACCCGGTTGCCAGGTTCTATCAGCAAAAGAATCATCATCATTGTCTTCCTCCTTTTTTTTTTTTTGACACATCATGACAATGGGATTACTGAACACCCTCTTCGGACCCCAGAGTATAATAAGTAGACGCCCAGGGGAGTTGCAGCACAATAACAAACTGGTATACTCACTGTCTCCTGGGCATACTTGCAACATCAAGAAGACCCCCCCCCCCCAAGTCTTTTTTCAACCTGTGGAAGAAGTCACATGACCACATGAATCTGTTGAGGTCTGAGATTGGGCTTCTGCAGATACCGTATTTTTCGGACTATAAGACGCACTTTTTTTCCCCAAAATTTTTTGGGAAAAGAAGGGTGCGTCTTATAGTCTGAAGGTGGCGCCTGGCATCCGCTGTAATAGAGAGGCGGAAGCCGGCAAGTGATAGACGCCATTACAGGTGCCGGGGCCTGCGACATCGCTGCCCTGCCCTGCATAAAGCCAGCAGCAGCTCCTCCGTCCCCCCGCCGCTGGCTTCATGAAGGGCAGAGGATCGTAGCGATGTCTCAGGCCCCGGCGTCTATCCCTCCCCGGCATCCGCCTCTCTAGTACAGCGGATGCCGGGTCAGTATCCGTGGCCCCTTCTCCCCCGGGGCCGGTCCCCACCGGCCCCGTACCTCTGAAGTTGCAGGCCGGCTCCTGCGCGGCGATATCGCAGGAGCCGACCTGTCCGGGTGACAGCCGGGAGCCTAATGAGGCTCCCCGGTCTGTCACTGCTATATATTAGTATTGCGGTTGGTCTCTATGACCAGCCGTAATACTAATAGACAGAATGTCCCATAGACGGCAATACAGTTGTATTGCCGTCTATGGGACTTGCGATCAAGCGACCGCAGGCTCAAGCCCCGGGGGGGGGGAATAAAATAGTAAAAAAAAAAAAAAAAGCTTCAAAAATATGAAATAAATAAAAGTTCTAAATCACCTCCTGTTTTTTTTTCAATACAAGGTGATCTAAGCAATAGATATCCCCCAAAATGGTATAACTAAAAAGTACAGCTGGCCCCGCAAAAAAAAAAACGCTCTATGCGTCCCCGTACAGCTGCAGGGTCACCTGTCAATGTGGCCTTGCAGCTGTTGCAAAACTACAACTCCCATATATTAAATATTTTACCAGTTTTTGCTTCAAAAATTTTTTTTCCCTATTTTCCTCCTCTAAAACCTAGGTGCGTCTTATAGTCCGAAAAATACGGTACTTGGGGCACCCTAACATTATGATCTTGGGTCTAATCATTATGATCAGATGGCATAGGTCGGTATAACCCATGTTACTGCTTAGACCCAACAACAGGCCACGGTGATGACCCCAGGACACGTGACATCAACCAGAAACCGAAAGAGGATGCCAGGGACCTCCGAATATGAAGATTCTTAGGAGAAGTGAGGCACGGTGAGTATACCTGTTTGTTATGTTGCTGCACCTTCCTTAGGTCTCCCCTAATTAAATTCTGGGATCTCTTCAGACTCCAGAGTATAATCATAGGACTTTTGGTTTTCTGTTTTTGGTCTCACAAATAAATTAATCTTGTAAAATTCACCATCTCTAGAGGCAAACTGTCACAGTTGTGATAATGCCCGACAACTGTGGTACTGAATGGTACTAGCACTTCTAGGGAAACAGGGTAGGAAAGCTGTCCCTAGCACTACGACGGCTGACTAGGCCCTGCCTGAGGGTGTTGGTCAGCTGTAGCTGAGCTAAGCTCCGCCCCGACAACTACTGGCTCTCTAAACACGAAGACCTAACAAACAAGTAGGATGAGAGCTGAAAGAGGCTAGGGACTGGGAAACTAGAGGCGGTCACCCTGTAGCAAAAGGATAAGTGCAGCAGCAAACAGTACAAGCTAGGATGGGATGTGCTGGAGAACTAACAGGTGCCCCAAAATCACTAAACACAACAGAAATTGAGGAGAGGAAGAGTGGAGTAGTGAGGAAAGGGTATCACAGGACAGGGGCAAAACAAACCTAAAACTCAGAACAGAAACTCACTAATACAAAAAAAAAAAAAAGACAGGCAGCAAGAAATGCAGGACAGGGGATGAGTAGGAGAGTATGAGGGTAAAGCAGACTGTCACACAGAACAAAACTCACAACACTTCCAATTCAGCTCCAGAAACTGTACAACTCCAACTAAACACTCCTACAAGACGGGGCCAAGAATCCTAGCTGATAACCACAAAAACCAGTGAGGACCGACCCCAGAAAGACCTGATAGGTTGACGACAATAGCACGCACCTGAAGCTCACATCCACTGAGACACAAAGCAAGCTCAAGTAAACACTGTGGCAAATACTCAGCCACTATCCCAACAGCTCAGTGGCAAGAGACCTGACTAAAGAGCCACAAAATACCGGCTCAAATCTCCAGACGAACACCACTAAAAACACTGAAACGTTTTATAAACAACTAAGATCCTGACATGAACAAACAATACACAACAATCCCCTGAGAAAACTATACAAGGAAAATAAGTGTTGTGGATGTTATCTTTCTGTACCACAGCACCTTAAGTATGGCTAAGCGTTAGCCTGTTTACTTATATATTAAGGCTTCCAGATGCAGTTTTTGAAATCAAAATTAGGTGTGGATCATTTGACCAAATGTAATTGTAAAATGTAATGCACATTATTTAAAAATGTTGCTGTTTTCTGCCTTAAACTAAGTTCCTGGCTCTAGGTGTCTCGCTTCTACCTAATTTACTGTTAGTACGAAAGGTACATCTATATACACCATTAACTCCCAGCAATCCTCAATTCAGCGGGACAGTCCCGGATACCGGGTCCTGTCCCACTATCCCATTATCCCACAGATAAGTTGAATACAATGGTGAAGCAGGGAGCCGTCCACTCCCTGCTTCACCATTCATCCTGATCTCTGCTTTGAGAGTAGTTGGTGCAATATAGTGATGTCTCTTATATTGCACCTTCTGCTCCCTGAAGTTTCTGGACCAGAGACAGAAGAGAAGAAGAGTAGGGAAAAGGGGCAAAGTGAGTATTAGTGGGTTTTTGTGTTTGTTTGACATTAAACTGTGGGGGCAGCTGGTGGGAATATTAAACTGTGAGGATAACTGGAAGGGGACTTTATACTGTGGGGGTAATTGGAAAGAGACATTATGCTGTAAGAGAAACTGACAGGGGCATTATAATGTGGGGGAATACCATGTCAGGGTAACTGTAGAGGCATCATAGTAAGTGGGGGCACAACGAAAAATGGATGGGAATGGGTGGAGACAAAGTGGAAATGGCTAAGGACTAAATTACATTGGACTGGACATTCTGTACATCTCAAAACTTACAATGTAAGAAAAGTCTACTTATGTACTTGGATCTACTTCTGTTTGCTTGTGTTGTTGCTAATGGGATGTTAGTCAAGGACAGCAAGCCCCCTTCCTGATTATAATCACAGATTTCTTTTTCTGTATCCAAGCTGTATGGGTGCATCATGTGTCTCCTCTATTATGTTCATGTGGGGGCAAAATACTGTACATGCCCTTAGTCTAAGAGAGAAAGGGTCGGGTGCCTGTGCTTGGCGGGAGGTAGCTTCCTCTGTCTTTCTCTGGCTAGACTCCACCTGATGATGTCAGAGGCGTTCTCTAACCTGTACTGTTGGCATCGTTGCCCTTATTTCAACAGTGCCTCTTTTGAGATTAAAATTACCTCACTTTAGGTGAAATTTAGGAAAATACCCTGTTTAATTAGTAACAGAATCTCCTTTTAACTTAAAAAAAAAGTTATGTTTTGGGATCAGTATTTGAGGAAGGGAGGAGCTTTGGAAAGTCCACTCCTTCTTCCCCTATATAAATCCCTACATCCTGTTGCTGGGCCTCCTTGTCTCAGATTGCCAGCAGTAGTTGGTTACTTTGCATTATTACTTAAATCATCTAACTTTGCGGAAAGTTTAGTTCTTTCCTTAAGTTGTTTTAGACACTTTTTTGTGTCTTCATCCAAGGTAAATATTTAACTCTTTTATTCCTGACTCATTCATTTATGACGTAGAAATGGACCCACTTCAAAATTGAAGTCATAAATCCGTGCTTATCCAGGATGTCTTTGATAAAATGTTCTTAATTGGTTGCCACAAACACAACGCATTTCAAGATATGGGACACTCCTTTATTAAGTGTATCAGTTGGCAGAAATCATTCATTTATGAGTCTGGTTTAAATTTTTCTATTATTTTTTTCACTAGATGTTTTGAAATGCGTCTGGAGATGGCGATTCAGTTAGACATAAATCTTCATCTAAGCTGAAGCACCTTTCCTGTAGGAATTGGGACACTCCTTTACCTGATGGCTACAAGTATGATACTTGCCATCAATGTAGCCCTAATGAGCCAACACCAGCGGGAGACGGTTCCTTGATCCCGCAGTATATCGTCGATATGAGTATGTTATATTTGGAATTGTGTTCCTTTGGTTACCTCAGGCCAACTATGGGGCATGTTGCACTGTTGTATCTGTCTTTTGTCTGTATTTATGTATTATATGTTCTTCATTATTGTGACCTTAATAAAATTTTTGCTGTTTTTATTATTTTCATTGTTTTTTCTTACCTTTTTTTGGTTGCATTACATTTGTCTATGATAAGAACACGACCCATATAAGGCTTCTTACATTGTTAGGAGATAGTATCTGTTGCATATTGAGCTGAGTTACAACCTTCTCCTTATTGTGCTATTGTTTTCTTTTTGTTTGTATAATAACACAATTGGGGGATGGTACTTATTTCCTTATATTGATAAGGGGGAAGGTTCTTTAATTGAACTAATTGTAGGCAATTTATTAAAAATTCCATTCTGTCCTACCAGCACACAGGGGCAGAAATACCCACTATTGTGCTGCTGTTGGGACTAAGGGAAAACAGATTAACATAATAATCAATGCTTGTTGTTCTACTTAAACAGTTTTGATGTGACGTAATGTGGCCTTTAATGATCCATGGGTGGTGCCTACTGATTTGCATTGGTTCACACACTACTTTCGAATAATTTTTGATTTTCTGCCAGCATTTGTATCATTAAACAATTTTGTAGTACACGTTATTATAAGAAACTCATTGACTCATTTCTATGAAATCCTGCGCCAAATTCCACTTTCTGCTTGATTCTCCATTGGCAGCAGAAATATGTTCACCTCATCTCATTGGAAAGTGAATTTCAGCACAGGATTTCATAGAAAGGAGTCAAAAAATATAATGAAAATATTTTACAGTGTTAATTGATGACATAAATACTGCCAGAAAATCAGAATTTGATTGAAAGTTTACTTACCCTTTAAACAAGCTATTCTCTAAAATATTGTATATCACGCAATGGACACATTTATGAAACTTGCACCCCCCGCACCTGAGATGTTGTTTGCCACTGACAGCTGCGCAGGTTGTACCAATGGTATGTCTACCCCTGAATGGCACCGCACAGCATGGGAGACCACATCTTCATTCCTGATGGTGGGTCGTGAAATGTTAGGGGTGATACTCGAGACTCTTGATCTACAGTAGTGATCAATGGACTCAGAGCAATCAAATATGTATTACCTATGCTGTCTGTCTTCTATGGGATAATGCTTAAATATGTTGCAGATAATCCAGCAGATCACTACTTACTATAAATCCATTTTCCTCTAAAGCTTCACATTTATTTACAATTTTTATTAAGTGAAATTTGTGTTCTTTGTATGACACACCATCAGCTCCCAACATTCCTGACTGACTTAGCATCAAATCCGATATACCGTAATACCCGTATTACGGCTGTACATCATATATATATATTAGGCCTTATTCATATGTCTGCATATCACATATCATTGTGTTTAATTATCATTAGTTAAAAAACAATGTATGCTCGACCATTTTTTTCACTGATATTGATACATCTCAGATGCAGCACTCTGCGTCCGTGTCCGTGTCATCCATTTATCGTGAACCCAGACTCGCACTTTGTGGACGTGTGAATGAGGCTTTCTAGTTATACATTATACATTTTTTTTATGATTTATATTGTACACCTACTATGACTGTACAATATATATGTATTATTACCTTACATTAAGGCTATGTTCACATCTGCACCAAGAAATTTGCTCTTCTGAATTGTCCGGAAAAACGTACCACGAAAATAGCTCTGGCTCTGGAGCTTTGACTCCATTGTGTAGGTGCCAGCAAATGACAAGAAGAGGAGGAGTCGGCCCCCCAGAAGGAGGTGATGGCCCATGCCTACAATATCCAGACAGGAACACAGGTAAGTATGATGGGGTGGGTGGGTGAGTTGAGTTAGTTAGTTGGCAAGGGCTAGTAGTGGGTGGGCTAGCTAGGGAAACAGAGAGGGGGTGTGAGAGAAGGAGGTAGTGTGAGTCAGTACTGAGTGAAGCACAATACATCATTGTAGTTGTAGTAAAATAGAACAGAAAGCTACCCATGTAAACAAATGCAGAACATGCCAGGGGCTCCCGGAGAAACCCAGAAATCGCTCGAAATACTGTCAAAGATATTTGGGTACACTTATTAACCTATCACTAGCACGAACTGACCTTTTTTTGAAAAACTTTTCCCTAGAAAAACCCTTCAAGTACTGTGTACATTCCCCATGTTGTGTTACATTTTTATGCATATCCAGAGTTCACTTTAAGACCTATAGTCCATGAGTATGTTAACATTAAGGGTACTGCACAATTGCTGCTAATTATAGTTTTTGAAAGTTCTATACAATTACGTGTAGACGTTTCTTTATGTACTTTGTAGCTAAGCATCAGGGGCAGATTAGCCATGTATATTACTGGGGAAATTCCTGGTGGGCTGATTATAATATAGGCCGCTGGGCCAGCAAGCTACTGGCCCCAAGGCCCGGCGACGTTACGCCAGTATCATTCATGATGTATCAAAGAAATGAAGATGCTGGAAGAGTGGCACCGGGGCCAGTCTGTTCAATCACCTCCACTATCATTATACTAATGGTAATATGAGTGCCAAATCCCTAAAAATTTTGCTAATTTTGCAAATTATGCTATGTGAAGAGGCCACTATGGGACATTTTACTGTTTGGAGGGTCTACTATGGGACATTATACTGTGTGCAGGGGCCACTATAGGGAATTATATTGTGTGGAAGGGCCGCTATGGGAAATTATGCAATATGAAGGGGCCACTATGGGAAATTGTGCTATGTGAAAGGGCCACTATGGGACTTACATTGATTCTGCCTGCTTTTTCTGAACCCCTCTATAAAATTGGGCTAGTTTTACACTTTTTTTCAGGGCCACTTTCAGGTTCCAATTCACCTCTGCTAAGCATACAATGTTAGAGTTTTTGCAGTCTGAAATCAAATGTACATGTAAAAGTATGTACACATGATTTTTTTTATCAGAAAAATTGATCACTCTAAGTTGAAATAAGTAAGGTATGAATATTGAGATGTAAAAAATAAAAACTGTGTTCAAAGTTGGACATGCATTTAGCAAAAGACCATTCCCATCCTGAGATCTGAGCATGTAGCTGACTTTTCCTTTAACCAGATCCAGTATCTAAGCAGTCAGAGCTGTAATTGTGCCCTCTGTTGGATAGATGTAATTACTGCAGGAGAAAAAAAGTTTTCTCTGTAATTAGCACCTGAATATTTCTGAGAAGTATTGCTTTATAATTTTGCAAGAAGCATCTATTACATTATATAAAGCTAATATTATATAATAGAATCAATTTGTGTAATTGTAATGCATTAGTTGACTGTACACATATGCCCTAGATATGTATTGCAGATTTTGTCCTTTGCATTCTATATGAATATAATCTGCCACAGGACTAGATTCAGCAGATAAACATGCAAGGAATTACAGGGTGGAGTCTGTGAACTGATTTCCATCATTCATCTGCCAGTTTCCTAATACAGTAATCAGCAAGTTTCTGTAGCTATATTATAATATTAATATGAAAATTGTATTGACACAGCAGAGTTCCATGACGTAAAGACTACAACTGTAAACAAGTTAAAAGAGGATACAAGTACTGCAAACCTAACACTTCAACAACCTTTGCATTAATCAATGATAAAGTGTTTGTGCATTAGGAATAACCATTAGGCCCCGTTCACATGGGGCAAGAGGGGGCAGATTTTGGCACGGAATCCACGTAATAATCCGCCCTCTCACAATGGTGGTCTATGTAGACCGCTAGCGTTCCGCTCACGGAAAAAAGAAACAAGCTGCCCTTTCTGCAGGCGGATTCCGCGGTGGAATCAGCCGCAGTGTCCACCTCGCAACACCACCCTCCAGACTAGGCCCATTCATTTGGGCCTAATCCGGAGCGGAAAGCCGCAACAGGATGCCGTGCACTGCACTGGCATCCCGTTGCAGCAGCCGCAACGGAATATGCACACGCGTATTCACGTGTGAACTAGCCCTTATGTGACTTTTATTTTGTAGTTTATTCCGTTTTACCCACTGAATGCTCTGTCTCTAATGTTCAGTTCTCCCAGAGTTTATGGGTGAAAATTAGATTGTATGATGTCTCCCAAAGATAGCACACAGAAAACAGGAGACTTTGCTCCAAAACTTTCACTTTCAAATACTTTCAGATATATCTTTAGGATTATGGAGGAGGAGCACTGACCTGTATTAATATGAATAAAGCACTTGGGGTAAGGTAGAAACATAAGCTCACAGCCTCATATACACTGCAATATATGTGTATTGCAGTGTATACCTATTGAACCAGTGATCAATATTGGGACAAAAAAATTTTTTTGAGAAAAGTAAAAAGTTTAAATACGGTAAAAAACTTACTACATCCCACCAGGAACAACATCTGCAAGGAGTTTGTATGTTCTCCCCGTATTTGTGTGGATTTCCTCCCATTCTACAAAGTCATACTGATAGAAAAAAAATGTACATTGTGATCCCTATATAGGGCTCACAATCTACAAAAAAAAATAATAAAAAATACTACATGAATAAAGCCACAAAAATTCCCACACAAAATGTTCAATAGAAAGTGATCAAAAAGTCAAGTGAACTCCCAAATGGTATCAATAAAATACACAGCTTGAAAGGGCAACACGGTGGCTCAGTGGTTAGCACTGAAGCCTTGCAGTGCTGGAGTCCTGGATTCAAATCCTGCCAGAGACAACATCTGTAAGGAGTTTGCATGTTCTTCCCATGTTTGTGTGGATTTCCTTCCATATTCCAAAGACATACTGATAGAGAAAAATGTACATTGTGATCCCTATATGTGGCTCACAATCTACAAAAAAAAAAAAAGCACAACTTATTCTGCAAAAAAATAAGCCCTCAACTAGCTCTGTTAGCAAAAAATAAAAATGGTGTGTCTTTAAGAAGAGTAGTGATGAAAAGTAATAGTTTTTTTTCTCTAAATGGAATTTTATTCTGCAAAATTAGTAACTCATAAAAAACATCACAAATGACATAATTACATGATATCTACATAATCATACCGGTCCGCAGAATAAAGGTAACATGTTACTCATGCTGTATGCTACCATATTTGATGGGGATTTTTTACATCCCACCCATTATTATAATAAAAATTAGTCATAAAATTTTAGTCATCCCAAAATTGTGTCATTAAAAAGTACATTCCATACCACAAAAATCAATCCCTCATATGGCCACATTGCCAGAAAATAACAATATGAAGACAAAACCCCCCAAATCACCAAATCATTAGGACACAAATGGCTGTGTAAAGAAGGAAATGTATAAGCTGTGTAAGTGGATATCAGGGTACACCCCTAATTTAGAGCTTACAAGGAAAAGACACCAGCACTGATCCCCCAGAATGCTCGCCACCACCCGTGTAATAGGAGCTAGAGGAAAAATAGCATGGGATTTGATGTACCCAATGTACTCCACACAGCTTACATATTCACTTCTGGGAAACTAGAAGGGATGCAGTCTTCAAAATGGCCACTAAAAAGAAGAACAGCAGACGGCTATTCCTGTTTTCATTGCCTCACAATAATAATCATTTTGGAGTCTGGAGAAGAGTGCCGCTGCTGTTTTTCTTATTAGTGGATATTCAGATATGTATTACAGTGTGCCCCCAGATTTGCATCTGCTTCATCTGTCATGACAGATAACTACTCCATTTGGAAACTTCTCACCAAGTTTGACATGTATAGTGAGTAGTACCCGCCATCACACTTTAGGGTTTTCACTTTTCAAAATGGGATCACTTTCTGGCAGATTCTTCTTTACTGGAACCTCAGGGTCTCTGCAAACATGATGTGGCATCTAAAACCCAAACCATCTAAATCTACGCTCTGAACGCTAAACAGCGTTTCTTCTCTTCTGTGCCCTGCTTGTATGACGATACAGCAGATTACATTGTTGTACCTGAGATACCCCACATAACTATCATATGTGGATATAAACTGCTGTTTGGGCACACATCAGGGTGCAGAAGAGAAGAAGCGTTATTTGTGTTTTGGAGGTTGTTTGGTTTTTTGGACCCCATTCCAATTTTGCAGAGTTTCTGAAATGCCAGTAAAGTGGAATCCTCTGATATGTGACTGCATTTTGGAAACTAAACCCCTCATGGAATTTATCCTGAGTTACAATGTGTATTTTTACCCCAATTGTTGCATTAATTTATTTTCAGAAATGAATACATCTGATGCGCAAAGTGAAAACTACAATTTTTCGAGGAATTACGTCATTTCAGTGCACAGTATGTTGTGTCCAGCTTGTGTCAAAAGCTCAAAAAGCTGTTGTACCAAGGATAACCGGCTTAACAGTTTTTAGAGTATGTGTCTCCGCTGTTACAAGCTGAGCACAACATACTGGGCACCAAAATGATGTATCCCTGCAAAAATTTGAATACTTGAGGGGTAAAAATGCCCGCTTTACCTCTTGAGACATTCCTTGTGGGGGTTTCTTTCAAAAATAGGGTGTCCATTTTTAAAAAATTTTTTTGCCTCAGACCCTCTGCAATTGCTCACCAATGGCTTCTAAAAGCCAAATAGTGCTCTTTCCGTTCCAAGCTCCACCCTGTACCCATACAGTAGTTTACAGCCACATATTGGGTATTGATGTGTTCAATAAATTGTGTGATGCAGTTTCTCTTTTAACCCTTTGTGAATGTGTAAATTCTAGGGCTAAATGAAAATATTAGTAAAAAATTGAAGCGTGTAAATTTCACCTCCATTTTGTCTTAATCCCTGTTAAATGCTTATAGGATTTTATACTTCATACAGTGGCGTAACTACCGCCATAGCAGCGGAGGCAGCTGCCTCAAGGCCCGGGACATTAGGGGCCCGGTGACAGCCGCTACCACTGCTATCATTATCCTCGGGGGTCTTTTTGGACCCCCGAGTATAATGATTGGCGAACCGGGTGAGGTTAAGAAACATAAAAAACATGTTACTTACCTCTCCACGATCCTGCCAGGCCTCCTTCCTGACGTCCTTTCTGACGTCTCTGACATCACATGAACCCAGCCTGCGCCCTGGGTCATGTGACATCCGACGTCATCGAACAAGGACAGCAGCGGAGAAGACAGCATAGGAGCCGGGGGTTAGGTAAGTAACAGTAGTTTTTTATGTTTTTATTCCCCCAGGTCTCCGATTATTATACTCTGGGGTCTGAAAAGACCCCAGAGTATAATAATTGTTTATGGGTGTCCACAGTGCGACATAATACTGTGTGCAGGGGCAACTATTGGGGATAATACTGTGTGCAGGGGCCACTATGGGGGATAATACTGTGCGCAGGGGCCACCATTGGGGATAATACTGTGTGCAGGGGCCACTATTGGGGATAATACTGTGTGCAGGGGCCACTATGGGGGATAATACTGTGTGCAGGGGCCACTATTGGGGATAATACTGTGCGCAGGGGACACTATTGGGGATAATACAGTTTGCAGGGGCCAATAAGGGACATAATACTGTTTGCAGGGGCCAATAAGGGACATAATACTGTGTGCAGGGGCAACTATGGGGGATAATACTGTTTGCAGGGGCCAATAAGGGACATAATACTGTGTGCAGGGGACACTAAGGGACATAATACTGTGTGCAGGGGACACTAAGGGACATAATACTGTGTGCAGATGACACTAAGGGACATGATACTGTGTGCAGGGGCCACTATGGGGGATAATACTGTGTGCAGGGGCCACTATGGAGGATAATACTGTGTTAAGGGGCCACTATGGGGCATAATAGAATGCGCAGAAATGCGTAGAAGGGGGTCGGTCGAGGTCTTCGTCGTCGGTGTCGGTCGGGGGGGGGGGCCATGTCAAAAGTTCGCCACGGGGCCCCGCCACTCCTAGTTACGCCACTGACTTCATATATACTGTTTTGAATTATTTAAGGGTTGCATTTTTGAAAATGTGGTGATTTATGGGGTTTCTAATAGAGAGGCCTTTCAAAACCCCTTCGGAACTGAGTTAGTCCCTTGAAAAATGAGTTTTGGAAATGTTTTTGAAAATGGCAGTTTGATGCCCACATAAAGCAGAGATATGGTACATTAGATTTATGAACTAATTTGGGTGGCATGACTATCTGTTTGAAAAGAAGAGATCTTCTTTCCCTCAGCACTTGATCATTGCTGGAGGAGTAGAGCTGGTTGGGCTACGATGCTACACATCTGGTGGAACTGCCTTTTGCTGTATCCTTTTTGGAATGAGCTTTGTAGAGTTATCACATTAGTCACATACGTTGCAGTGGAGGATGACTCACCCTCTCTTCTTCTCTCTATTTTCTTTGTAATATTCAGAAGCACATCCGTAAATTGGTTAGTTTCTTCCTTGTAACGGCCAGGTCCATCACACCAAAATTGTGGAAATGTCTGTCAGCTTGGCTTTAAGGTGTCTTATACACATAGTGTATGGAGGACCTGGTCGCAGAACTCAAGCCAGATGATGCTCATCAAAAACAGGAGTCATGCTCTCTCCGCTGTTATTCACCATATTGAAATGTATTATCTCCAAATTGTAACTGCAAATTGTTGTTTGCAGTTCTGCTACACCAGAGCATTATGTTCCTATTTCTCTCCCTATGTGTCTTACCTACTCCCCATGTAATGTATTCCCAATTTTCCTTTTGCTCTGATCCCTACCCTTCCACTGTTATGGAAGCTCTTTTTATTTATGTTTCAGTTTTATAGTTTTTTGTAACATTTCAATAAAAAAATTTTAATGGTAAACAAAGCTGATATATTTCCTTGAGTATTCCTGCTAAAATGGATGCTGAGAGATGCTTGTCAGACTGTTCACTGCTATATACTGGGGCTGGTTGTATCACCATTTTCCTGTTGACTCCCTTGAGGCCGAGCTTAGGTAAACACCATGGTTTGGCTGCTGTGGTTTACAGTCACAGCAAAGTGGATTGGATTCTAGCAAATCCCATCCACACATGTCAGAAAAATATGCACAGCAGAAATGCCTTGATTTCCAAAACCATTGCGGTTTTGGAAATCACAGCATGTCAACTATACGCTGGCAGATTCCCTACGGGTATAATGCAAGCAGAAAGTCTGTAAAGTTTTCCTGGAAAAGCGCTGCAGGAAAAAAACAGTTTTTTGCTGGGGCTTTAGCTTTAAAGTTTAATATATTTGTACATTAAAGTACAATCTAATATATTTCCGTAGGTGAAATTGATATGCTGGGATTTCAAAACTGCGGGCCCGCAGCGCATATTTTTCTGCAAAGTGAGGATGGGTTTCTCTAGAACCCAGTCCACTTTGCTGTCACTGTAAAGCACCATGTTTTGTTCTGCGGCGGTCCCGCAAAATCTGCAACAAAAAAGCTTTTTTTTTAACGTGGATCATTAGCGTAATGTTGTACACTTAATAAAGTATTGATGATTGACAAGTACCCAAAAACAGTGCTGGCAGTGAAATTGGCTTCTAGTAAGATAGGGTTTATATAGACATGTGCCAAAGTCACTTTGTCTGCAAAGGGTAATATAAAGGTTTTTAATGGTTTTATTTCACGTGATGACTTCTATACATAGAAATGTTCTTGAACTACAGAATGGTACCGTATAGAATCTGTCATCTAGAGTTTATAAAAAGGAGGAAGTGATGTCAAGGTTCATACCCCAGAAATAACCAGCAGGTGGAACCTGAGTCGGGCTGTGGACTTTCTAGCACCTGTTCTATGTGGACTGTAAAGTGCTTTTAACTCTATTTGAAATGCCTGAACTAAAAGTGTGTCTGTGAGTATGGCTCTTTAACCAACTGAAGCTGTGCTACATTGTAGATATATTCACATTGTGCATATGTAAAACTGCATCAAATAAAACTGCATGTAGTATGGATGTGGCTCTTGCTGCACTTTTTGGTTTTGGCTAGGTTCACACCAGCTCCTGGTCTCTTTGCGGAGTCTCCGTCCCTGTATCCATTTAACAATGAGGAGACAAGTTCTGCAGACTTTTCTGTCCGCATTTTTCTGCCTGTTACTGGTGGAACCCAGACAGGCCCAATTGTAGTCTATGGGGTCCAAGGGTTTCTGCGGGTAACCATTTTTTTTAAGCCGATTAGATTTTCCGTTTACTGGGTACCCAAGTAGACCCGATGAACGGAAACCTGAATGCAGGTGTGAACCTAGAGCAAGAAACTGCACCAAACATTGCATCAAAACTGCATGGAGTTTTTTTTTTTTTTTCAGTGGACAACTAGGTCTGTTTTTAATCACTATTGTGTGTATTTAGTGACCCATTTAGGGTGCATTCACACGGAGGAAAATGACGCGGAATTTGGTGTTCACTATTTTCCTCCATGTGAATGGACCCATATATTGGTCAAGTGAGTAACCCCATTGACATATATTGACTTGGCTGTTAACATTAATTAAAGACTGTAGGCTAAGGCCGCACGTAGCGAACCGCAGTCAAAAAATGCTGTTGAAAAGACAGCAAAGGAGATGCAGTTTTTGGTTTTTTTTTTGCTCTGTGGCCTTTCTGCTTCTATTATAGCTTTACAGAAAGCACCAGCCATAGGTGTAATTGGCATGACGTGATTTACAAAAATGTTGTTTTTGAAATTGCAGCATTTCTACTTCAGATTTATTTTATTTTTTTCTGCATGTGTGGATGGGTCTGCCTGAGTGTGGCAGGTAGTGTATTATGCAGAGTTTTTTGCTGTGATGCTTCTATTATGACCAAAACACAGCATATTTGCATTGCAGGGTATGGGCCTCAATTTTTTAATTTTTTTATTTTTTTTTTTTTAAACTTTCTGCTATAGGGAAACTGCTGGCGTTTCCATACTTATAAATGACATGCTGCAATCTCCAAAGCCGCAACAGTTTTGGAAATCGCAGCGTGTCTGCTGCACGTATTTTCCCGCAATGTGTGAATGGGATACACTAGCATCCTATCCACTTTGCAGGGACTGTATAACACCACGTTTTTTTTTATGACACATGAGGCCCCGGCCTTAAAGAGGACCTTTCACCACTTTTGGGCACATGCAGTGTTATATACTGCTGGAAAGCTGACAGTGCGCTGAATTCAGCGCACTGTCGGCTTTCCCGATCTGTGCCCGGTGTAAAGAGCTTACGGTGCCGGTACCGTAGTGCTCTATGGTCAGAAGGGCGTTTCTGACCATTAGCCAGAGACGTCCTTCTGCCTCGCGGCGCCAATCACGCTGTGCTGTGGAGCCGGGAGGAACGCCCCCTCCCTCTGCTCACACAGCTCGTCCATAGACGAGCATTATCAGGAGCGGGAGGGGGTGTTCCTCCCGGCTCCACAGCACAGCGTGATTGGCGCCGCGAGGCAGAAGGACGTCTCTGGCTAATGGTCAGAAACGCCCTTCTGACCATAGAGCACTACGGTACCGGCACCGTAAGCTCTTTACACCGGGCACAGATCGGGAAAGCCGACAGTGCGCTGAATTCAGCGCACTGTCAGCTTTCCAGCAGTATATAACACTGCATGTGCCCAAAAGTGGTGAAAGGTCCTCTTTAAGCTATGTTTTGTGGCTTTATTTGGCACAAAAGTAGTGTCCAGATGTTACATTTTAAGTATGCCTGTTTTTCTTTTATTAGGCTTATGCCTTGTAGTGAATCTTATCAGGTTTCCCAGCAAGTGTTTTTGAAATCGTAGCCATTCCATTGCAGATTTTTTTTTTTTTTTTTTTTTAACACCATCACCAAAAAAAAAAACCTATGGGGAAAAGTCAGACAGGATATCATATGCTGGTCTCTATGCATCTGCACCAGAGGAGGATGCCATTAATTCAATACGAAGTCTTGTTATGAGTTAAGCACATCCTTTTTGTGTACACAAAAGTGGCATAAATGATAGTGAATATGACGCTGGTGATGGTCCTGCTCAGAGTTGCAAATTGCAGATTTGCAGCATTTTTTTTTTTTTTTGTCATGTAAAGGGGGTAAAACCAATGAATTCTCCCTGTTTATGAAGGTAGCCTAAAGAAAGGCCTGATTAACCTGGCAGGAGTTCCTTGTATTTTCCCTGCATTCTGTTTGCTCTTTAGGTTGTAGCACCACGTGGCAGAAAGTCCACAGAGGAAAACTCTGCCAACTTTCTATGAAAATCGCTGTGGGAAAAACCACAATGCATTTCCACCCCAGTTTTTCCCGCAGCACTTTTTGGCTATGGCCCACTACATAGGGCTTTAGCCTTATTGACATTCCTGCACAGCTATTGTTTTTATATATTTATATATATGTTCTATAGTTGCAGAAATAGTTTTTGTATGTAGATTATACTCTGCAGATTTTACACTGCTCAAATTGCTATAGAAAACATAACTTATTGCAGTACCAGAAAAATGGAAATTTGTATGCTGCAGAAAAAGGAGAAAAAAAAATCTACTGCATAAACTGACATCCAGTACACATTTTAGGTCCTCAGAATATTCAGTTATATCATAGGATTTCACTGCACATTTGACTTTATGCTTCGCAAACATGCAACAATTAAGCTATGTACGCCTTGTAAAAATAGAGAATGACAACGGGCAGTCAAAATTTTGTTCATGTAATTAGACCCCATTCACTAACAGTGAAACTAATATGGCCGTGACACAGCCAATATTCACTGTTGTATGAGTATTGGGTAAGGCCATGCAAAGCAAAATACAGCTAGGAAGCTGCAACCTAACCCCCCCCCCCCTTTAAAACTGCAATCCCAAAAACTGCTGCTTAGGACACTGCTTTTCGTTTTGACCTTGCCTTTTGGCATATAAGCCTGTGGGGAAAACACAGCGTTTTCCACAATCTGGGGATGAGCTTGTTCACTTCGCTGTAAAACGTAGTGTGTTTTTTTTTTTTTTTTTTTTTTTTTTTTTTTTTCTGCATGGACCAAAAATGCTGGGTTTCCTTAATGTGTAGCTTCAGCCTAAACAAATATTTTCATAGAGAACTAGAAATTGTTTCAAAAAATAATAAAATAAATTCCTATTCATGTAATATCAGAAAACCTTTTGAAAAAAAAAAAACGTGAAAACGTTTTTTTGGTTAATATTTAATTCTTCACAACTTTTTCTCTTCCATTTTAGAACATGAAACCATATCAGCACCCACCAAGATTACTTGTGACTCCTCATTTGTGAGTAGTGATGTGTTGTATTTTTTACAAACTTGCAACAATAGAGCTAAAGGACAGTATTGTTCTATGACTTCATAGATATGACTTCATAGATGTGACATCACTTCCTGAGAACTTCCTGGGTATACTTGTACATCAGACTAAATAACATGCGGTATGAATCAGCTTCTTCTGAGGCCAGCAGGATATTAGTCATGTATCTCCACCTCTACCATCGCAATCTCTTTGCTTCCTTAAGGCTAAAGTCACACGTTATGTAAATGCAGCTTTTTTCTTTTTTTTGCTGTGGCAGGTGTGGGTTGTGCAGAATGTAGAAGTATGACAGCAGTGTATTTAGGAAAAGTCTTACATCCACATTAACAAGCAGTATAGATAGGATCCTTGTGATGGGACAACCCCTTTAAGGTTGGGGCACACGAGGCGAATCCCATGCCCACTTTGTAGTAAAAACCTCGATGTGGATATACCACGCTTTCCAACACCAGTGCAGTTTTGGAAATCGCAGCATGTCCATTATACCTATGGAAACACTGGCGATTTCGCCATACGTATAATGGAAACCGAAAGTCTGTAGAGGAAATCTCTGCAATCTTTCTGTCTAAGGCTAAGGCCTCACGGGATGTCCTGCAGCAAAAAGGCGCTGCAGGAAAAAAAAAAAAAAAAAAAGGCAGCAACGCACTGTGATACTTCCTGCAGCGCTTTAGACAGAAAGTTCACAGAGTTTTCCTCCGGACTTTCTGTTACACTTATACCTATGGGGAAACTGACGGTGTTTCCATAGATATAATTGACATGCTGTGATTTTCAAGACCGTGACCGTTTTGGAAATTGTGGTGTCTGCACCATGGTTTTTACCGCAAAGTGGGCATGGGATTCGCTATAATCTCATCCACTTTTCCCTTACTGTAAAACACTGTGGGCAAATTGTGGTGTTTCTGTCCCGTGGGGCCCTGGCCTAAGGCACTGTGGGAAGAACCACATTGCATTGCTGCCGCTATTTTTCCCGCAGCGCTTTCTTGCTGTGGGACGCCTACTGGGGCCTTAGCCTAACTTTAAGCGTATATATGTACTTCTTCAAGCTGAAATCATTGTAGAATAGAGATGAGCGAATAGTATTCAAAACTATTCGTCAAATACCTCTGCTCCCATAGGAATGCATGTAAGCGGCCCAACACCAAGGGGTTAAGTGCTGGCCGCTAAAACTCATTCCTATGGGAGCGAGGTATTCGTATCTACTATTCGCTCAACACTATTGTAGAACATACCTGGGGAAAAAAAACAAACACTGTGTTAATTCAAGAAGTCAAACCTCCCTTAGATAACATATTAACAAAAAAAATCACTAGTAAGCTACTCGAAAGAAACGCCAAATTTGGAAAGATTTGGTGGCCATGTATATATTATGCTTATCCACAGCTTTAGATAAGTAAATGGATGCCACCCCCAATCTCCCTCAGTCTTGCCCTCTACCTAAACTTTTATCTTCCATTCTTGTTCTGCATTGCCGGATCTGTGTACTACTTATGACTGTATTATATGTTACTGTTTGTTTCGCACAGAGGATTTACTTCTACTATATTATCTGATATTCATCTATTGTAATCCTCACAAGTTTCATACGATCTTCCTATCTTTGTTCTTATTGAAAAATTCTATTAAAATATTGAGGCAGTATAGGCTGGCCAGACAGGGTGTAATATTACGCTGGGTTCACACCAGCGTTCGGGTCTCCACTTTCAGTTTCCGTCTTCTGCATGCAGAAGACGGAAACCTGTCATGCCAAGTCCGGCCGTCAGCGCTGGTGAGCGTTTTATGCTCTCCTCAGCGAAACCGTTTTTTAAACCAGACACAGAGCACTGCATGTCTGAGTCTGTGTCCAGATAAAAAAAAAAAACGGAGAGTATAAAACACTCATCGGCTCTCATGGCCGGACACATAGTGTTCTTCCACCTATATGTTTGTAGAAATGGCTTTTACTGAAGATCATTGATCCCATAGTCAGTCTTCACAATCGGTAGGTGAAAGTAGATTGTTTGATGCTTAGTACTGAGGAACATAAATTCCCTCAGTTCTTTTAACATCAGGACATTTACAGCAATTGTTTAATCTCCTTTCCCTGGGGAAAAGTCACATTCTTTTGACGTGTGCAGTTTCTGTTCGTTCCTTCCAGTGCTTCTGGCCTCGTATGTTCTTCTGTTCCATTTAGATGGGAAAACATTGTCTTTTAGCTGCCAGAACCAGTCTCAGCTAGACATGTTAACCTGAATTTCTCAGGAACTAAGCGTTAATAGCTAACCTAGGAGCCCTTGCGGTAAGCTGAGAGCGCCATGCGTATTCCCTGATGTTGATAGAGACTAAAATAGATGTTAAAACCATTTTTTTTCTGCTCTGTTGGTTCATGATAACAAGTTATTTCAGTTTAGGCTATATTATCTTTTTGGTCAACTGGTATTAAGAAGACAGTGTTAGACATTGTAATCTCAGGCTGCAGTCTCTCGCACTCTAATCAATGGCGCATGTTGGTGAGGTCTAATATTAGTTTGGCTGCTGGTATATTTGATAGACACTTACTTCCTGTACTCGTCTTAACTGGCAGTGTTCTTGCCAATGATATGTGTTCATATAATCTACAGAAGTATTTTTTTGTTTTTTTTAATATATTTGCATTGAAGGATGTCAGAATGTAATCTATACTATGACTATGCTATTAATACATGGTGAGGACTGTTTATCAGAGTAGAAAGATAGATGAAAGCAGAAGGTACATACATTCTGTCAATGTTGCAGCCCATAGTGCTGATCCTATGATGGATGGCAGAAAGATGGCTGTGTGAACTTGATAGTGCGATGGCAGCCTTAGGCCAAGCCTGAAAAGTGAGACTGGATTTCTCAGCCTGTACATTATGCCTGAAGAAGGACTCCTAGCATTATACTTATGTGTGATGCTAAGGAGTCCCTGCCTCACAGTGACTTACTGTTCCATAGTGATTGAAGTACAGGACAGTATGTTGCTGGGAGGCAGGGACCCCTAACATCTCACATAACTATAATGCCAGAAGTCCTTCACCTGGCATAATGGACAAACCGGAAAATCCAGGGTTCACATACAGTAGTCAGTCTAATGTTCCAAACTCTCTAATGTGAAAGCAGCCTAAGGCTGGGTAAGGGGGTGTTTTAAAACCAAAGCGCCAGTGTCCGTAAGCAGCCTCTCCGTGGCAAACAGTTTTTTATTTTATTATTATTTTTTGGCCAGACACAAAGTCCTGCATGTCCCATGTAGGGATCACCGGGAGAACATACAAACTCCTTGCAGATGTTGTCCTTGTCAGGATTTGAACCCAGGACTCCAGTGCTGCAAGGCTACAGTGCTAACCACTGATCCACCGTGATGCCTCGCTTCATTTTTCTTATGCCAAAGGCAGTGTGGACCGTTGTCAGGTTATATGTACCCAGCTATAAGCTGCTGAGACCAGGTTATCTTCTATGTGGTTTCTTCATGACTTTCCCTCTGCCATGTCTTACTTACCTGCAGACTGCACAAGACCAGAGCATGTCAGGTTGTTTGGTGGCTTATTATACTGGCACATGGGGTCTCTAGCAGAGCTCTTGTGTCACTTCTCAGTGCTCACACAGGATTTCCAGAGTTCTCACAAGATTCTCGCTACTCTCGTGACACTTGTGACATCAACACAGATATTCCTTATATTTTTCTTTGGGGAGTGTACAATAAGGAGCCCCTATCTCCTCTCCCCCCACGCTAGTTTGATTTGTTTGCATGCAATTTTTCCAGGAGTAACTGTACAAGAGCAAACAAGTAGCTGAGAAAAGCCCAAGTGACCAACATATAAGGGATCCAAGAACACTAAACTGAAAATATAGGGCAGATACCCACTACATTCTAGCATCTACCATGCAGGCATGATACAGGGAAAAGGAAATCTGTGAGCACAGTCAGTAAAGCTGCTTGTTGTCTGTGAATAATATCCCATCTGTAACCACACAAGCAGCCCTGAGTGCATCCAAATACATAAAAGCTTTTTTTTTTTTTTTTCTTAAATTATAAGCTGTGAGATGTGCAGACTGTTCAGTCCTTGTAGTTTGCGGACATGAGTGAACCAGTGAGTAGAATCAGCCCCTCACATCTGCATTCGCTGTGTGAAGAGAGAAACCCTCTCCCACCTCACCTCACTGTCTTTCCATCTTGCTGCTAGGGACGTACTTTCCTTGTAACCCCCAGTGGAGCAGAAATGGCTTGTAAGTCTCCATTCGCCTATGAAGGTGCACACTCTCCCTAAGGAGTGTTATTATCCTCTGATCTTGTTCTATAGTCTCTCACTCTGCCAAACTTTTATCCCTACGCTTCGCTGAAGATATCCAACAGATCGAAACAGCACTATCCGCAGCTGGGAATCTGTTCCTTTTGGAATAGAAATACTAGTTTGACAATAATCCATGCATTATGTTATTAGACTTATTAAAGTCGTGCATGATGTTAAGGGGGCTGCCCCTAGAGGGCAGCAAACAGAGGCACTGCTCTCTTAATTACAACCTGGAGAACAGATTTGCATATTTTTTCCATAATCCCCCAGTGGAGCAGAAATGGCTTGTAAGTCTTTATTCGCATGTGAAGGTACACACTCTCCCCAAGGAGTGTTATTATCCCCTGATCTTGGTAACAAAGCAGTAAACTAGCTAGAAGGGAGACACCTAGTGGTAGAAACTTTTTGACCCAGAATCACATGCTCTATGAAATGAGACTAACTTGTTTGAAAAGTTAGTGACCATTTAAGGTAGGGGATGTCTACATTCAGGGCGTAACTACCAGGGTAGCGGTGATGGGCAAATGCCACAGGACCTGGGACATTAGGGAGCCTGGCAGGCCCCTGATGTATTGTCTCTGTTTGTTTGTTTTTTTTTGTTTTTTTAATAGGCCGTTACCTGCTGGAGTTACTCCAGCAGGTAACCGGCCCTATTTACTTACCGATCCTCGCTCTTGCTCACAGCCGCCTGAGCTTCACTTAATGCAGATGCAGCTGTTAACAGTACTGGGGATCAATAAGTAAGGCCACGGGCCCGTGAACCCCAGCATACATTGCTATTATTCTACTCTAGGGTCTTTTCAGACCCCGGAACATAATGATCTTTGGGCCAGAAGAGGTGAGGGAACATAAACACTGTTTCTTAACTCTCTTGCGTTCCTGTAGGCTTTGGGCCTGTTTGATGACGTCACACAGGCCAGACCAACATCCTTATGTGTTGGGACGTCAGCCTGTGTCAGGTGTTGTTTTGTCCAACATTGAAGAGATCTGCATGGAGTTTGCCAGAGCCCAGGAGAGGTCAGTAACAGTGTTTTTATGTTTGTATCCTCCCCTGGGTCTCTGTTTATGGTGATACACACCCCAATGTGCTTCAATTATTAATATTTAGACCATAAACTTATAAATTAATAGACAAACAACATATCTCTTTTGGATAAAAAGGCCGCAATGTGTTTATTATGGGGTTGTCCAAATATATAATTAAAATAATCCAATAATAAATATCAGTATAATAATAAACGATAAATACAACCAAAAAGCCAATGAAACCAATCCTCCCAGCATTAACTGGGAGACTAAAATTCTCCTTGAATAAAGCATTATGACTAGAGATGAGCGAACACCGTTTGATCGACTAGGTATTCGATCGAATATTAGGCCGTTCGAGGTATTCGTTCCCCGCCGAATACCACGCGGCATACGCAGTAAAAATTTGTATCCCCTCCCACCATTTTTTTGCACCAATAACTGTGCAGGGGAGGTGGGACAGGAACTACGACAACGGAGGCATCGAAAAAAATTTTAAAAAAACCCATTGGCTGTCGAACATGTGACCTCCCATTTATAAGAACGGCTTATGTAGGTGGCTTGCGCTGTACTTCTGCCTGCAATGAAATGCCTGGGAGATGAAGAGGCGCATGATGGTGCAGGCCAAATGGGTGGATGAGGGTGAACTCCCCAATGTGTCAGAGACAGATGTGCAGGTGTCCAGGCTGGTGGTCTGGACTGCAGCACCAGCACTGTAAACCATGGAAGAGGCAGTGTCGGCAACGCCGGGCGACAATTGTCCTGTGTTGGCTCTTTCCCACTGAGCCCAGGGCTTGCCTTCCAAATGACAGCGCACACAAAAGGTGGTAAAGTTGCTCTTTTCAGAGCCCCTACTCAATTTAGACTTGCAAAGTGTGCAAACCACACTAAATTTGTCATGTAACTGACTTGTAAATGATGGGTCTATCCATTGGCTGTTCATTTTGATGAAAGTCAGCCGGTCAGTACTGTCAACTGACAGCCAGCTATGCTTATCCGTGATGATGCCACCGGCTGCGCTGAAGACACTTTCCAATAGCATGCTGACAGCCGGGAAGGACCTCCAAGGCGTACAGCGCAAGTTCCAGCCATAAATCCAACTTGGAGACCCAATAAGTGTAGGGCACAGAGGGATCGGAGAGGACAAGGCTGGGGTCGGCCAGGTACTCCTGCAACATGCGCCTATACTTGTCCCTCCTGGTGACACTAGGCCCCTCAGTGGTGGTAGTTTGGCCAGGGAGTGCCATTGACGTGTCCCAGACCTTGGAGAGTGTGCCCCTGGTGGGTGTTGACCAGATGGAAGTTGTTAGCCTGTTGGAGGAATAAGTCTGGCAACATGGGTGAGTTTCGCATGAGTGGCTAGTACACAGAAAATCTTTGGCCTTGCTGCCTCTGGACATGCCTTTGCCTCTAGCCACCTTTTTTCCTGCTTAGCTTGCCTCCACATCTACACTGCTTTCCCCACTAGACATCACCCCGTCCATACCGGGTCGGTGGCCTCGTCGTCCACCAATTCCTCTTGCAATTGCTCACTCTCCCCTTGCTGCAAACCGCACATAACCACAGCTTGACCTGATGGCAACTGTGTCTCGTCATCATCACTGAGGCCCAGAAATGCCGGTTACAGGTTCACAACCCCAAAATTGGTAGGAAATGGCGGATACTTCAGTATTTGGGCATCAGGACACACAGTCAATACACTGGTAGCTCCTGCAATTTGGGAAGTGATTCAACAGAGGGAGAGACAGTAAAAGGACCCAAAAATAGATCCTGGGAGGGGGCAAGGGTGGGATGACTCTGTTGGGAAGATTGGCATGTTGGGAGGAAGGAGGGGCAGACTCTTGGGTATGAACACGACTGCAGGTAGTGGCTGACTGGCTGGTGGAAAAGCAGCTGGAAGCATTATCCGCTAGCCATTGTAACACCTGTTCCTGGTGCTCAGGCCTGGTCTGCGTTGTACTCTGCACCCTGCTTAATGCAGCTGTCATATCAGGAATTGTGATGAGCGCATGATAATGTTTCTAGTCCAGTGGAAAGGATGGGATAGGATTTGACATAAGTCTGCCACCCATGGAAACTCATGGTGCAGAAACTGAGGGAGCTGACTTTGATGAACCCTTGGGTTTTGGAGATGGAACTCCATCAAAGGCTGCTCGCACACCCTGCTCAACATATGGTATATAGGGTTTCACCGTGTGGTGACCTCGCACAACAGCCGCTGCTTCGGGCAGATGTAGGCATTGCTGGAGTGTATTGAGGCTAGCATCAGCTACTGTAGACTTGCCAAAGTGGGCACACAAGCGCCACACTTTAACCAGTAGCTCGTGTAAATTGGAGTACGTTCTTAGAAACCATTGCATCAATAATTTGAAAAGGTAGGCCATGTGTGGACCGTGTTTGAGTCTGGCAAGTTCCAGATCTGCTACCAGGTTCCGGCCATTATCACATACGCCAACCTGCCTGGGCCCAGGTGCAGCGGGGCAAAAAACCATTGCCATCTCATCCAGGATGGCATCCCTGACCTCGGAGGCACTGTGCTGTCTGTCCCCCAAGCTGATGTGCTTCAGCACGGCCTGCTGACGTCTCCCCACACCAGCGTTGCAGTGTTTCCAGCTCGTAGCTGGGGTCGATTTAACGGCGGAGAAGGAGGGTGGTTTTTCAGCACTCCTGCCAGGAATATTGGGCGGGGAGACAAGGCAAGCCACCACAGTTTGCGACCCGGTCCCAGCCTCAACTACATTCAGCCAGTGTGGCGTGATTGAGATGTAGTGTCCCTGGCCGCATGCACTTGTCCACATGTCGGTGGTCAAGGGGAACTTTGTGCAAAGCGCAGAACTTAGGTCCCACCTGATGTTGCGGGACACGTGCTGGTGCAAGGCTCAACTCACCAAAAACACCAAGGTCAAAAACACTGCTGGTGAATTTTTTTCCATTCCAAAGGACTCTGTGTTTAGATTTGGCTCAGTCGCAGCTCCAGAACATGCTTTGGAAGGCAAGGTTTCCTTTAGTGGCTCCATCTCAGCAGGATGATGATGGTGAAGCTTGGTTAAATCTGGTGTCAGAAGGGAAATTGGTTTCTGATCTACATCTAAAGTACTGGAGCATGTTGTTTGGACTATTAACACCTGATCAGCACCATGTAGGGGTAATGTAGAGTCCGATATTAAAAGACCATTACCGGTAGTAGTGGTTGCAGCCAATTCTCCACTTTTGTGGTCCTCTAAATAAAAGTTACCCCCAGGACTTGATGCCAAAATGTTATCAATTTCCCAATCCAAATCAAGGTCAATGTCTGGGTTTTCAGTCCAATCCACTGCATCAATCCCACACAATGAGAATCATGTTTCTGGAACCACCGTTTTAGGGGCTAATAATTTTAAAGGGGCTAACACTCTGCTGGTGCAAGGCTCAGCTCACCCAAGGGGCAAAAAACTCTGCTGGTGCAAGGCTGAACTAAGTTAAAGGGCCTAAAACTCTGCTGGTAAGAGGCTGAAGTCACCTAAAGGGCCTCAGTCTCTGCTTGTAGCTCAGCTTAAGGGCATCTAACTTAATTTGTAAGGGCTCACATTAAGGGCCAGAAAAGTGAATTTTGGAAGGTCTTACCACATCACACACACATCCACAATGACAGTTCAGGGTGGGTACTGTTGGATTTCCCATTGCCTATTCCATCTGTGGTTGTCATGGGCAACATGATTTAAAGGGGTGCTTGTTAATGTTTCTTTAGCTTAAATTTGGGTTTCTGTCCATCCATTTGGGGAAGAAAGAAGGTTTCCAGGTATTTTCCCACTTTGATAGAGGTTTTTTTTGAGTGTGCAAAGTGTGTAGTTGATAGGCTGTGATGGTGGGGTAAAACGGTGACTTGGGCTTGTTAGATGCCCCCAGGCATGCTTCCCCTGCTGTCCCGGTTGCATTCCAGAGGTGTTGTCATAATTTGCTAAGGTGTCATAGTGGACTTGGTGACCCTCCTGAGTCGAATGGTGGGTTCCCCTGAAACTAAGCATTTTTCCCTATAGACTATAATAGGGGTCGATATTCATTCGAATAGTCGAATATTGAGCGGCTATTCGAAACAAATAATGAATATCGAATATTTTACTGTTCGCTCATCTCTAATTATGACGATAAACTATTATTTTTTTATTTTTTTTAAAAAAAGAGGGTGGGAGCTTCTCCATGTCCTGACACGGTGATGACTGACGCCTCAGCTGGTTAAATGCCTCCTTTTATTTGTTGATTTTCCCACTGGCCGGCTCAGCTGTCCAATCAGCTGTTTAGAGTTGTTACTGGGCAGAATCCACATCTGGCAGAAATTTTCCCGCCAAAACTCAGCTGACCAATCAGCTGACAGAAGCTGCTGCTGGGCAGTATATCAAAACAACATAGAAGCTGCTCATGGATTACCACAGCATGGCCTGTGATGGACCTTCAATCAAGAGAGTAAGTAAGTAATCAAAGTAACCACAACCATTTTATTAATGAGAGAAAATACCAATTAAGATATAAAATAAAACACAATTTGGATCTTGTACGGTATCTCCATGGGCCCCCATACATAATACTCCTGAGGGCACTTTAATTATACTCTGAGGTCTGAAAAGACCCCAAAGTATAATAATTGTTCATGGGTATCCACTATGGGGCATAATAGTATGTGAAGGGGCCACTACGGGGCATAATACCATGTGAAGGGGCCACTATGGGGCATAATAGTGCATGGAGGAATGTGATTTGTGTGTGTGTATGAGGGGGGAGTGTTGGTGGAGGGGTCAAGGGACTGGGGGCCCCATGTCAAATGTTTGCTCTCTGGCCCCACCATTTCTAGTTAAGCCTCTGTCTATGTCTTATGTTTGTAGTCATATCTTTTTCTGAATGTCAGGCCGTTGCCCATGCTGAGGCCATGGAGTAGACTACTGTCCCTGCTTCTGCATTGACTCCTTCAGGTTCACTTACTGGTGCCTACCTGAATATATTTTAATAGTTTTCTATTTTATTTTTAGGGAGATAAAGTTCTGCCAGTGAAACCAAAAGTCAAAAAAGTACTATATGCCCTAAAAAACATATAAATTTATATAACATTACTTTGTAATTCCTGTACAAATAAAGTTGTTTAGCACGAGAAAACTACTATGTCTGAAGAGGTAAGGATGCTAATCGGACAAGAAGTGTGGGCTCTATGGCGACATCTTCCTTTTGTTGAGTCCCTTTTGTTGAGAGAATGGAAGTAGGTTTAAAGAATCTTCTTGCCTTAGGAGGAGTAATCCCAGTTGCTCCTTCAAAAAAGATAATAGATCTTTAGATCATTATTCACATCTTTCTGCTACAGAAGCATACCATACCATACCATACCATAGTAAACCTAAAATATCTCAACAGGTTTGTCAAATATAAAAGATTTAAAATGAAGACTATCAAATCTACCATTCCTCTGATTCAGAAAGATGCAGCTATGGCCACCTTGGATTTGAAAGACTCCTACTTTCATATTCCGATATCTTGTTCCCATCTTTGATTTGGTATTTTATTCCATGGGAAAATTCAGCACTTTCAGTTTGTAACCCTACCCTTTAGGATATCTTGGGTTCCAAGACTATTCACAAAAACTATGGTTGAGGTAACTTTCCTAAGATTTAAGAAACATCAGAGTGGACGACTATCTGGACGACTTCTAAATTACAACTTCTTCCACTTTTTATCTTGGAGAACCAATTTTGACAACTTTAAACCTGTTTCAGGATTTTGGTTGGAACATCAATTTAAAATAATCTGACTTCATTCCAAGTACCTGCAAAAAAAATTCTAGTAGTTGTAACTAAACTCAGAGTATAAGATTTTCTTCCCCTTTTGAAAAAGATTTCCATAAAGAAGAAAATTCCAATCTTTCACAAAAAAAAAAATCTCTGCACAAAAAAATAATCTGTACTCTTGATGATCTAAAGGAGGCGCAGGTTAAGATTGCAGAAAAAAGAACCCAATACAGGTAGTCCTCGGGTTCCGACGGTCCCGGGTTACGACGTTTCGCGGTTACGACAGCTCCCTTGTAACAGAAAACTGCCAGCACTCCCAGCTAGCAAGGACTAGCCTGCGGAAAATCAATGCTGGCAGCTTGCTGTTACAAGTGAGCTTGTAAAATAAAACCCTGAAACAGAATGTGAAACTTACCGTACGGTGCAGGGTGGGCGGGCGGGCATTCAGGCCTCCTCTTTCTCCGATGTTCCGTCCTCCTCCGGCGCTCGCAAGCTGATAATGGCCAGGGCACATGCGCAGTATCATGATGCTTCTATTACGGCTACTGCGCATGCGCCCAGGCCATTATCAGCTTGCGAGCGCCGGAGGAGGACGGAACATCGGAGAAAGAGGAGGCCTGAATGCCCGCCCGCCCACCCTGCACCGTACGGTAAGTTTCACATTCTGTTTCAGGGTTTTATTTTAAAGGGGGGGGGTTTGATCCATTCCTACGGATCAACGTCGTAAGTCGAGGACTACCTGTATTCAGACACCAAAATGGACAAAGATAAACCATGTCAGGTGCTTATTAGAGCAGTGATTTTCAACCTTTTTTGAGCCGCGGCACACTTTTTACACTTAAAAAATCCCGGGGCACACCACCAACCAAAATGGCACAAAATGACACTAAAACAGTACATATTATACATATAGTTAATAATATAGATTCTAAATGGTTGATTCTTTGGTTGAAATAAACTGCAGCAAAATCTGCAACAAAAACGCTGCGTTTATGCAACGTGGGGCCTCAGCCATACGCCTCCTGCATACAAGTGGCACGCATGTGGTTTTCACTGATATAAACATTAAAAATTAATTGACAGGGCCACAAATGCAGACAGATATTGGGTAGGTAAAGGACAGATATAGGGTACGTATAGGACAGATATAGGACCTGCTCTATAATTTTCAGCTCTTCAATTTGGCCCAGATACACAGCCACAAAAAGAATGGCTGTATATATGGGTCCTTAGAAATGTATAGGTCTGTACTTATATCCACAGTTGTGTATAAAAAGTCTGGTCATGTATATTACAGGTTACAACTCAATGTGCCTCATATTAATAGCAGTGAACCCCATCATGTCCCTCACATTAACCCCCTGTGTGCTTCACATAAGGGATACTGATATGTGAGACATATGGAGCTAATAATTAAGTAAATATCTTCATTATATAGTACCCCCATATGTCACACGTTATTAACTCTTATGTGAGCCACACTGGGGTTAATATGAGGGACATGATGGGGTTAATTGCTATTAATGTGAGGCACAAGGAGTTACTAACACTAAAGTAATAACCCCAAATGCCTGACATTCATAAGAATAGTTACTAACCTGGTGTTTTCTTTTACTTTCACTTTGTTCAGCTTCCTCTCCTCCTCAGGGCTGCAGACGGCAGGAGCTCCTCACGTGTAGCAGCAGGTCCAAGGAGCCCTTATCCTGTGCAGTGAGAGGCTCATCTCTGATTGGTGGGCAGGGAGAGAAGGGGGCGTGTCCTACACCTGAGCTCTAGCAGAGCAGTGAAGGGACGCTCCGTCTACATTTACAAGTCCATGAACGTCGGGGACTGGCTGCTGTGCCAGCAAAATAGGTCTCCCGTGCCAATCTTGGCACGTGTTTGGGGAACTTTCCCCGCGGCACACCCGACCATGTGTCGCGGCACACTAGTGTGCCGCGGCACACTGGTTGAAAATCGCTGTATTAGAGGACACGTGTGAGGAGTACATGCATAGCTATACTACCTTTCAGCATTTAGAAGCCCATTTACAAATACCCTTTTGATTCCATTTAGTACCATCTTCTATGACCCACTTAATTAACTGGCATCAGTGTAATACCCATTTTTACCTGTGGAGGTACTATAGGGAAACAATACAACTTTTTCCCTCACGGATTACAGCTGATTGTTAGGAGTCTCAGCAATGGGATATTATGACATTAGTTTAGGACCACTTTCAGACCCATAATGAGAGACACATGTTGTTGTTTCTATAATAAGTTATACAATTTTCCAATATATTTTCTGTATCAATTTCTTCCTTTTTTCTAAAGACCTCTACTTGCTGCCACTCATTATGCTTAACACATGGGGTGATAAACCTCAGTTATGTATTTCCAGTCATGTATTTTTTTTCTGTATATTATCGTGGGCTCATATTAACCCTTCTTGACCACAGGTATGAGATAAATAAGCCCTTTGTGTCCTAGAGATCCACATAGAGACTAGAGACCTGATGGTATAAACGCAAGAGTTCTTAAAATGTGCAGTGACCAGCTGGGTGGTATTATTACGCACATGTACAATATGAGTCTAAAGCTGGGAGTGGTACCTCAACTGTGGAAATCATCTTGTGTGGTACCAGCCCCAAAGAAACCCAACCCGATGGGCCACAATGACTACCGACCTGTAGCACTGACCTCCCACCTGATGAAGGTCCTAGAGAGACTGGTCCTGACACACCTACGCTCCCTAGTGAGCTTCGCTCTGGACCCCCTTCAGTTTGCCTATCAGCCGGGCATTGGGGTAGATGACGCCATCATCCACTTTCTACATAGAGCTATCTCTCACCTAGAGAAACCCAGGAACACTGTGAGAATAATGTTCTTTGACTTCTCCAGTGCTTTCAACACCATTCAGCCAGGACTACTGAGGGAGAAGCTGAACCTAGGTGGAGTGGACCATCACCTGTCCAACTGGATCCTAGACTACCTGACAAACCGCCCTCAGTATGTGAGAGCCCAAGACTGTGTGTCTGACACTGATCTGTAGTACGGGGGCACCACAAGGTACAGTTCTTGCCCCATTTCTCTTCACACTGTACACTGCTGACTTTAGACACAACTCATCCAGCTGTTACTTACAGAAGTACTCCGATGACTCTGCTATAGTAGGCCTTATCACTGATGGCGACGATAGGGAATACAGAGACTTAAACCGAGATTTTGTTGAATGGTGCCAGCGGAACCAGCTCAGGATTAATGCTGGGAAGATCAAGGAGATGGTGGTGACTTTAGTAAATGGAGAAGTGCCCCTACTCCGGTGGAGATCCAAGGAATATGTATTGAGATAGTCAGGAGCTATAAGTACCTGGGTTTTTTCCTCAACAATAAACTAGACTGGGCTGATCACCTGGAGGCGCTGCACAGAAAGGGCCACAGAAGACTCTACCTGCCCAGGAGGCTGAGGGCCTTCAGAGTCCAGGGGCCACTTCTTAGGGCCTTCTTCAACTCTGTGGTTGCTTCAGCCATCTTTTTTGGTGTGGCCTGCTGGGGGAGCAGTATATCAACCAGGGACAGAAATAGACTTGAAAGGCTGATCAGAAGGACCAGCTCTGTCCTGGGGAGCCCTTTGGACCCAGTACAGGTGGTGGGTGACAGAAGGATACTGTCTGTGGTGACCTCCATGCGGGAGAATAAATTCCACCCCATGTATGGGACCTTGATGGGACTTGGCAGCACTGTAAGTGACCGTCTGCTTCACACCAAGTGTGAGAAGGAGCGCTATCGCAGGTCCTTCCTTCCAACCGCGACCAGGCTATATAATCTACATCAGACCAAGCGAAGATCACTCCGCACAGAGAACTAATGATTATGACTATGAAGTCTTCCTTCTTTCTCTTCCATTCCTTAGCTGCTATGGACTCCTAGTATATCTTCTCTTCTCAGCATATGTGTGTCTATGTCTGTAATATATTACTGTGTATTATCCTATATCTGTATTACTATGCTGCTGTAACATGCTGAAATTTCCCCACTGTGGGACTATTAAAGGATTATCTTATTTTATACCCAGGCCTTTGTTTACATGCAAGTGCTAATCTCATTATCTCCGCAGGGGTTGTCTCCACAGCAGTGGCAAAGCTTTTTAATTTTGTGTAATACATTTAAAGTGTCCATTTGTGTTTTCTTGCTTATGTTGGGTTTATCGCATTTCAGCTGTAAGTCATAGAAATGTAATTTCCCGTCTCTTAAGTGTAGGTACTAGGTATGTACTGAGCAGACTGAATGTTCTGGTAGGATCCTGTTGCATCTTGTTTGAAGTTCTTGTACAGTGCGTAACTAATTTTGGCTCCTAATTGTCTTGCTGTCTAATGACATTTAATATCTGGAAGAATTTCATATATTCTTTTGGAGAATGTCTATATCAGACCTGGGCAAAGCCCAGCCCGCGGCCCATATCCGGCCCTCTGACTGATTCAGACCGGCCTGCACAGCTTGACTAGGGAGGCGTGTCTAAGGAGGCTTGTCTTAGTGCCAGCAGGACAGTGCAAGAAGATGGAGATGTGGTGTGTGTCATAAAGTACTGAGAGGGGGAAGGGGGAATGTGAGATGCAGGGTGGAGTGTGTGTGTGTGTCTGTATGTGTGTGTGTTTGTCTGTGTATGTGTGTGTCTATATGTGTCTGTGTGTGTGTGTGTGTCTGTCTCAGTAACCTAGGGGCAGAGATGGAAGGGGAATGTTATACTGGGGGCAGAGGTGGCATATGAAGGGGGGAATGGGGCATGACACTGGAGGAGAGATGGAGGGGGGACATGAAATGGGGCAAATGAAGGGGGATAAGGAACTGAGGGAGAAATGGAGGGGGGGACATGAAACTGAGGGTAGATGAAGAGGGCACTTAAACTGGGGGGACATTAAACTGGGGACAACTGGAGGGGTCATTAAACTGTGCAGGTAGCTGGAAGTGGACCTGTCTGCCTTTAGTTACCCCCAGTTTAGTGTCATCCTCCAGCTACCCCTACGGTTTAATGTCTGCTTCCAGCTTCCCGATTTTAATGTCCCCCCTCCAGCTGCCCCAGTTTCATGTCCCATCTAGTTTCCACCAGTTTAAACTGGGGCACCAGGAGAGGGACTTAATACTGTGGGGCAGTTGGAAGGGAACATTATAATGTGGGGGCATATAATGTACGGGTAATGTAATGTACTTTGTGGGGGCACATGGAAAGATGATTGGGAATGGGCGGAGTCAACATAGAAGTGGGTGGAGCTAAATTTGCAGTGGCGTGGCCCTCTAGCATAGTTTCATTTTCTTATGCGGCCCCATGGGAAAATTAATTGCCCACCCCTGGTCTAGATAAATGAGAGAATATCTCCTGAGTGTCCCCCTCTTAGAGCAACAGTCCCTACTTTTGACCCAAGTTCCATTGTCTCTTTGCTCCTTAAAGCGTATCTCCAGGTATAAACCACCTTGCATAAATAAATTAGTATAAATTAATATAATAAAGATTGTATTAAATCTTAGAGATATAAAATAAATACCATATTTTTCGGACTATAAGACGCACTTTTTCCCCAAAAAATCTGGGGGGAAAATGAGGGTGCGTCTTAAAGTCTGAATGTGGAGCATCACCATGTTCCTGCCACTGCTGGCTTCCTGCAGCGACAGGAGCGTGGCAATGCTGCAGGCCTCAGCACCTGTGCCGGCGTCTAAAACCCCCTTCCCGGCATCCACCGTTCTATTGCCGGGATGCCGGATCTGTAAGAATAATGTGCAGCAATAGGAAAAAAGGGGGGAAGGAAAACACAACCCAATCAAAAAGTGTGTGTGTGTGTATGTGTGTGTGTGTTTTTATATATATATATATATATATATATATATATATATATATATATATATATATATATATATATATATTCTTGAAAAAATGTGTATATAGGATAGACTTACATCCCTTGTAGTTTGTACTTAATCGCATGGGCTCCAAAAATTCCACCGACTCGGAATGTGTTCACACATGGAAAGGATAAACAAAAAACTGAAGTCCAGCGAAAAAGATCCAACTCCTAAAATCTTAGTTTATTGAAAACTATTAAAACCATAAAGGTGGTATTCAAGCAAGGAAATATATAATCTTCATAAGAAATGCTTGTGGCTGACGCGTTTCGAGCAAGCAACTGCTCTTAGTCATAGCCTGAATCATTTGAAAAACAACCAGTCTATAACTAGTCATGGATAAGAAAACATGGCGCATTACCCATGAGCGCCTTATAGTCCTGCCTAGGTCCATATATAAGGCGCACCGGACTACAAGGCGCAGCGCTGTCCGGTGCGCCTTATATGATTGAAAGCGGCGGCCGGCAGACTTTGCCGGCGGCCGCTTAACCCCCCGCGTGCCAGCCGCTTCTATTCATTTCAATGGCACGCTTCCATTGAAATGAATGGAAGCGCTCGGCACACGAGGAGTTAAAGGGATTCTACCTTTAAAAGAACTTCCTTCTTGATCACGTCGGAATAGCCTTAAAAGACTATTCGTCTCTTACCTTTTTATCATAGCCAGCGCCGCCTTCTTCCGCAGCTCCGTCTCTGTCTTCTTTGGGCCTCTTGGATGACGCATGCGCAGTCGGCTCTAACAGGCTCTCGCAGCCAGAGCCGACTGCGCATGCGTCATCCATGAGGCCCAAAGAAGACGACACGGAAGGCGCGAACACAGCTCAGGGAGAAGGCGGCGCTGGCTATGGGAAAGGTAAGAGACGAATAGCCTTTTTAAGGCTATTCCGACGTGGTTAGGGGGAAGAAGTTCTTTTAATGGTAGAATCTAGAGTTGAGCGAGTACTGTTCGGATCGGCTGATCCGAACAGTACTCGCTCATCTCTAGTAGAATCTCTTTAAGCAGCGGCCGCCGGCAAAGTCTGCATGCCGCTTCCATACATTACAATGAGAGCGCGCTATTCAAATAGTTAGAGATGAACGAATACTATTTGAATAGCGCGCTCCCATTGCAATGTATGGAAGCGGCATGGAGACTTTGCCGGCGGCCGCCGCTTAACTCCTCGCGTGCCGCCGCTTCAAGCCTTATATAAGGCGCACCGGACTATAAGGCGCACTTTCGATTTCTGAGGAAATCGAAGTATTTTATGTGCGCCTTATAGTCCGGAAAATACGGTAGAACAATTATTAACCAAAAAACATACACACATACAAGTATATAACAAAAACATGTAGCCTTGCAGCTGTTACAAAACTACAACTTCCATATATTAAATATTTTACCATTTTTTTTGCTTCAAAATTTTTTTCCCCTATTTTCCTCTTCTAAAACATAGGTGCGTCTTATAGTCTGAAAAATACGGTAGGTTTCCTTCTCTACTTTTCAGAATGATCTACTTTCTACATACAAGTGTATAAAGAGGAGCGTGGAGGATGAAGAGACATCCAAAATTTTGCTGCTTCTACACTCAGCTAATGTGTGAGTGAGGGGAAACTGTGGTGTAACTAGCAAAGACTGGGTTCTCCAGCAAACTTTTTACTGGGGGGGGGGTGTATTTGCCCATAGCATAGCGTCCCCGTTCTTGGCCCCCATTTACTCACACTTTGATGTCCCAAAGTGGCCTCAGGACAGTATAATGTCCCATAAAGGCCCAGCCACACAGTATTATGCCCCACCATGGCCCCTGTGTTCGCGCACACAGTATTATGCCCCATCAGACCCAAGAGTATATTGATCGGAACTTACCTCTCCCTGGCTCCGGTGCACCTCCAGCTACTTTTGGCCCTCTTCAATGTTGGACCAGACATCACATGAGCCAGGCTTGTGCTGTCATGCATAACATCGCTGGCCTGGCCCATGAGACATCTGGAACATCATCAAAGAGGCCAGAAGACTGTTGGAGCGCAGGAGAGGTAAGTAACGGTGTTTATGTTCCGTCACCTCCCTTGGCCCTCAGATCATTATACTGCAGGGACTGAAAAGACCCCAAAGTATAATGATAGCAGTGTTTTACCATTATAACAGCACTTTGTATGTATTTAACCCTTATCAAAAGATTCTTCACTAATGGGACTGACTTCACAAGTCAATCTGACACAGTATTACAAAAAAAACTCTGCTCTATTGTAGAAAAAAGACTGAACCCTTTCATTGCCAAAAATGTAAGTTTTAAGTAAAGTCAGTTTTAATATTTGAAGACTTATAACTTCTTATCAAAATTTCTTGTTGAAACTTTTATATATTGTCAAAAAAACATTCAAAAATGTTGTTTTTAAAGTTTCTAGGCTTGATCCTCAGAACTGCTATCCTTAACCTTGTCACCAGAAGGAAGTTTGCTGAAGAAGTTCTGTGCAGCCTGACCACAGGATTTCTTCAAAACTTGCAAATCAGTATATTTGGCTTTGCTAATGGGCAAAAATGAATTGTATTTTTGCCCCAAGCTTGTGCCTGTACATGCAGCTGACTTTCTTCCTCTTGTAGTATTCTTAAGGCCTGCTCTCTTTTTTTTGCCAGAACAGGACTTGTTGTCCAAGGACCATTGCAGGAAGTGTGGTACTTCATTCAAGCGCCATATACTACAGGGCGCCATCATCACAATTTGACAAATTTTAGGACCTTGATCATTCTTCCATCTGACTCTTCACTTGCCATCCTCTTATCACTTTATTGCTATTGCTGTTGTCTGAAGTAGAAAATGGAGATATTGCTTTGGCTCATGCAGTGATGATGATGACACAAGTGTCTTTCACCTTGAATACATCCCAAAATGACTTTGTCATCTTCTTATTAAATCTTCTATTATGTCTGTGACATCAGGACTGGAAATTCTCCACCTATTACTCATTAGAGGTTGCCAGGTGATGCCAAAATGTCACCTCTGTAATTTCACTTCTCAATATATGTCATTAGCAACCATTTTGGATCACCCAAAATAAAAGGTAAAGTTTTTGTTTAAACTGATTCATTTGGAATTTTTGGCTTGAGTCCTGCTTGTAACAAATTAGTTAATTCATCTCTAGTCACAAGTCAGTGTTACTCACCTATGACTTTCAAGCCCACCAACAGAAATAAACAAGGTTTTGGAGAGATCTCCTTATATATGTAGTTCCATCCACCTTCTCAGAATAGACACTTTTGTTATCCTCCCTTTCCCATCAGTATGCCTATTCTCTATAGGAAGTGAATACCATCCCACCAGAAATAGTTGTGTGCTACTATGAGCCTCACATAATGTAATTCACCCTGTTTTTCTGGCATGTCCCTATCTTTCTCCAATTCCTTTTTAATTACTTTGGAATTATTTTCATATGGAGTTTATGCTTTGTCTGCTCCAGAATGGAAAAGAATACTGCATCTCTTTATGTAACATCAGCAGAGAAGTAAGGCCAACACACAAGATCCACACAATATTTATAATTTTATTAGATCGCTTTGGATTCCCATGGCGGGCCCTTGAAATATATAAAGATATTTGCAAGTTACAATGTAAATAATTCAATATACTCTGCTATATTTGGATTCCTCTTTTTTCCATGTTTTCCTTCTTTATCTTTGAATATTCATGAATGCATTGCTCATTGCTGTAGATTGGAAGGAGCCATCTTGCTGGGCTTCGGAGACCTTGCCCATGACTTCACCAAGCTTGTTCATATTTAGTAATACCATAAGTATTTGACAGATGGAAATATGTGGCTCAGAGCTATTGTTATCAACAATGGTTCTGTATACACTCAAATGTGTCAAGATCCTCCTAATTCCCAGCATTACTTGCTGCATAATACATAGAGCAGTCATACTTTAATAGTACTTTATTCATTTCCTTGTATTATTAGTCTGTGTCCGGTAATCAAAAGATTGTCACTCGTGTGATATGCAGTGAATGTACTGACCGCAGTGAATGTACTAACAGCAGTGTGTGTGTGTGTGTGTGTGTGTGTGTGTGCGTGTGTGTGTGTGTGTGTGTGTATGTATAGGCTTCCTATCTGGTCTGAAAAAGGAAGAGCTTGCACAAAAGTAGGTGTTTCCAGTCGGGTTAGGTGTCAATTTAGGCCCAGATTTTTACCAATAAAAATTTGGTATGTATGGGAGTCTCTGAAATGTTGCTGCTTCCTCTTATGTTTATGCATAAATGACATTCCTGATGAGTCATCTTGCTTAATGATATCTCAGCACTGCTGTTCCTCCTATCTTGACATCAGGAAGTATTTTGTCTTATTAATTGCCTTTTACTTTTTACGCTGTTAATGCAACTTTTGAAAGAGATTTATGATTGGAAACCATCAATCTCACTTACAGCTTTCTACAACCCAATCCCTGCCTTCTCTTCTCTCTGTCATGTCATGAATCTGAACTGAAATTTATGCTCCTAGCAGGTGTAGATTTCAAGGATCAATTTACACCAGTTTTCTGACCTAAATGATGAAGGATGTGATGGGCTGATGGCCAGCAAACTCTACCACAACCCCTTTCTAGGAAAGTAAGGTGGGACGCCAGGTTTATGACGTACCAGCAAAGTGAATAAGATTTTAGCTAATACTTTCTCTATAGATTTAATATGGCAAGAAAATCTGCAGAGAAAATCACAGCAGAAAAAAAAAATGAAAAATGCTACAGGGAAAAGAATGTGATTTCCACTGTGTGTGTCTTAGTCTATTCCTATCTGTTTTGTGTTCTTCTAAAAATGTTTGATCTTAAAGGAAAATATTTCATGTTCTACTATACGATCATGATACCACTATCAAAAATACTTTTTTCCTATAAAAATACAAGATTATATAAATATATATTAAGACAGGTACTTCATGGTGTATTTTGCAAGTTATTATTCTCTGTAGTGACTCAGAGTATCTAAACCTTTGTTATGCCATACAGCTATGATCATATCTATGTAAGTGATACATATTTAATAAAGCATTTTTAGACCTGACTTGCAACTTATTGCTTTCTCACAGAGAAGTTCTATACATATTCATTCCTTGTGGACTCAAAGTGATTTCTTTTACCTCCTCAAGAAAAATTTCGCCCCCTTGAAAAAAAATCTACATTTTTGTTGCATTGCTGTCAGCAGTCTCTGAAATGTCATTGACGGTAAAGGAAGGGTTGTCATAGCCCATCTTAAGCTTGGCCTTTGCGTCCCTCTCATTATAAAGACAAAAAGCACAATGTGGGGTCTCCACCTCGACAGTCTTGCTGAAGTTACTGAAGTCTACTCGATACTTGCCTTCTTTTGTTTTTGATACAATTGGGGCAAAACGAAATCCCCAGAGCACTTCTTCAGGAATGTAAGATGTACGGACCTGGCAGGTCGCACTTGTCGCCTCCACTGTGCCATCTAAAAAGACCACAAGCTCAAAATCATGCTGTATTAAAGTCTCCATTGACATCTCAAAGAAAGGGCTGTTTTTATCAATAACATGGTAGATTGTCAGTGGAGAGACAAAGAATAGGTTCTCATTTCCAGCATCCACTATGAACTGAATGTTTACTTGATCTAAAATGATGGTCTCCCCTTCTGGTGTGAGCGTGGTTTTTAGCAGTTTTCCATAAATATGACTCCCTATCAGAAGACTTTTCCTTAAATTTGCCACTCTAATGAGGAGACACAACTTTCCTCCTCTCTTACTAATGACTGCATTCTTGCTGAAAGTTATCGTCTTGCCTCTCTTCTTGGGTCTTGAGATTTTAGCCAGGATGGCACCACACATAAAGGAGTTAATTATGACCCCCAAAATTGACTGGGCAACCAGCAGGAATATAGCTGTTCCACACTGCTCAGTCACACAACGGAACCCATATCCAATGGTCACTTGAGTTTCCAAAGAGAAGAGAAACGCAGCAGTCAGTCCATTAATATTTTGAACACATGGTGTGTTATTGGCAGGTGGGTCAAATTCTGGAAGGTCTTTGTGCAAGTAGGCAACGGCATACCACAGCAAACCAAACAGGAACCAACTCCCCAGAAAGGCTGAAATAAAAATAGTCATCTTGTACCTCCATTTTAGGTCCAGAATAGTGGTCCAGATGTCAGCCAGGAAAGCTACCCTAGACTGTTCTTCCACATTCCCAAACTCAATATTGCATCTTCCATCCTTTGACACCAGTCTTGCCCGGCGACGCTTGTTTTCTTTAAGGTGAATGTTCAATTTTTTTCTCAAGTAAGACAACATTCTGACACGGAGTAAAAACCACCTGCAACGAAAGGGACAATATCGGTCTAATACACTGTCAGTGGAAGACAGTACTGCAGATGCTTTGCCAACATAGTATGTGATGGATCAGCGATTACTTCATGCAATTTATAAGCCTCTGGGATAGATGCCAGGGAATAAGAGGTGTTGGGTATTGCTGCTCTTCCTGTTTATCTAGGGAATATCTCAGTAAGCACTAGTAATCTTTCCCTGTTGGAATGGTATATGACCTCACTGGAACTTGGTTGTGTCTTAAAAGTATAGCCTTTCTTAAGGTTACAGATTTGTTGTTTTGTAGTTTTGTTCTTGACTAGCAATTTTCTTGTAGATGTGGCATTTCTGGACTTAATGACTCAGTGAGTTCTAAGATCATTTCTAAAGTTATATTTTTACTTCTGCATGTGCAAGGGAGACTGTCTATCTACCTTTGTGATGAACATTTACTGTACATTGAGGAAAGTTAATCATTACTTCCATAGGCTTGGGGTGTGTTGGTTAAATGGAGTCTCTTCTTACCTAAATAATATGTTATTAAGCTGAGTAATCATCTTGCTTGTGATTTTTAAGATGTAATTGTCTAGACAAAACAAAAATCTCTATAGTATAAAAGCTTACAAAGTGTGGAAGAAAGATATCCCCAGAGTTAATGGTGCCACTATGGATAACTCTTGTATTACAAAAAACCCAAATACCTCAAAGGCCTCATGTGGGTTCCAAAATATTATCAGGTAACAAACCTTTCCTTATACTATATGACCATAGATTGACTCCTCGCCTATAGGTGACACCAGAGTGTCACCCAATACTAGCTGATGGACTCCGGGGCCCCTTACCTCCGAGCATGCATTCACATATTAATAACCCAATAATGGCCGATTCTCTTCAGGTCTAAACCTTGTTCAAGTGCTTCACTAAATTAATCTCCACATTCCTTCCTATGGCAACTATTTGTAGCAAAATACTTTCCCTCCAGGGCTAGAGTTTCATGGTTAAATGCATTTTCTGGGCTTCGGTGTGTGTTTGAAACTGAACTCCTCTTTCCTTCCATCACTATCAGTTCTGTTGGGACCCCCACTGATAAACTGTTCCCGACTGCTTTAGGTGCCGCAGGTATACAGTTTATGGGGATAGAAACTGAAGGCTCCCTGCCCTATGTAGTATTGATGCCAAAGTACTGCAGCTCTACTCTCAATCAAGTGAATGGCCATTACACCATGTATAGACGCTTCTTATTCTGGCTAGATAGGTGATAGATGTTTGGGGTCAGACCCGCAGCACTGCATCTCCCATGAGGCGACCTGAAGCGACCGCTTCAGGCGGTGCTATACCAAGGCCCCGGGGAGGGCGGCATTTTTGCTTACCTAAGCCAGTCCAGGACAAGCTGTCCTGGACTGGCTTAGCGTCACCGAGCGGTGGATTGGGGAGGCCGCTGGAGCAGCGCTGCTCCAGCGGCCTCCCCTCACGCTCAGGTAGAGAGCAGGTCCTCTCCGTGCCTGCTAACGCCGCTCCGCCACGCCCCTTCGCTCCGCCCCACCCCCTTTGCTCCGCCCCCTCCTCCGGGGGGGGGGGGGGGCGCGGCTTTCTGTCGTCCGCCTCGGGCGATTCCTATTTTTAGGATGGGTCATCAATATAAAAAATCCACCAAAGTCCAGAAAACCCCTTATAATGATTACACGAATGAAAAAATGTCTGCCATTATGCTGGAAAGTTAGTATATTTGGTCCTTCCAGGCTGGTGCTGTAGGTCATATTCTATTGTATACTCTTATTTGTACGTGTCTCTTGTATTCTGATGTGCACTATTTAAACCTTTTATCATTAATAAAACTTGTTTAGGGAAAAAAAATAAAACCAAAACTACTCTGGAGTTTTTATATGAAAGTTGCTACAGTAGCAGGTAATTCCAGTGTGAACTCTCTATTCTTTCTACTCTGGCGGTCTTCTAGATTCATATCATTTCGCTGATGACCAGATCATTATGCAGATATCTTTTGACTTTTGCTATATTTGGATCTACTAAGTAGGTCAGTTTCCCAAAATGAATTATCGCAATTAAATGGGACATGCTGTACTGACATGGTGTTACCAACTGTTCTCCTGGTTTTGTTACCATAAGAAATTTCCATATAACTACATACTTAGTACTACAATACCATAAACTGTATTTTTCTTACCCATAAAGCCAGCATGCTCGGGTCTAGTCTTGCTTGTTTACAATCTTCTAATTTCATACATAATTTTTTTTCCCCTCCCCTCATACATCTTAGAGCCCTATATAGAATCTATGGTAATATGCATTGGAAAAAGTCCACACTCACACAGAGCATGGTCTGCCTAATGGGGGCATGTTAAAGTCAGAAGGTGCCACTCCATTGCACCAAACAGCTCATTAGCATTAATATTAGTAATAGATACACTATAGGAAAATGGAGGTGGGGGATAGACAAAAAAGTTTTATATTCTAATTAACCCAAATATCTGACTGTAGTTTAATAGGAACTGATCTGTTCATATACATTTTTTTTGTTAAGTTTTTAAATCTATTAAGGAATTTTTGATTCATTAAAAAAAAAAAAAAACTTCCACATTTACCAAAGCCAAACAATAAGCTGACAACTGTGGTTTCTTGGTCAGAGATTTCATTGCAGTGCCACAGTTTACATACTCCCCTCTGATCTCTGCATGGGTAAAAGAGAATGCATAGAAAAATCTCCCATAGAAGTCAACAGGGTCTAGACCATTCTGTCTATGACCCATGGTCCATTTCCAAGCAACAAGTTGTCACAGATTATATTAAGCTCTTGGCAAGAGTTACAAAATATTAAGGTTTATTTTCAAATATAGATATAGATAAAAACATTCAAATTTAAGTGTAAACAAAAATTCTTAATGGCTTTTAAAACTTTGGTTTTAAACAATAGTGAAGTTACTTTAAAGTTAGCAATGGGTGAGTGCCAGGAATCCCAGCATACTAGCAGTCAGCACCTTTAGGGTCCATTCACATGGAGTAAGCGCGTGCTCATTTTGGCAGAATACATGTGTAAAAATAAGACTTCCATTGACTTCAATTACATTTTTTTATATGTGTTTAAAAAAAAATGTTGTAAAAAATGTGATTGAAGTCAATGGGAGTCTTATTTTTTACATGTGTATTCTTTACACATGTATTTTGCCAAAATGAGCGCGATTTACTCCATGTGAATGGACCCTTAAAGTCTCCATGACCACCAAATAAACTCTGCTTAGGTCTGCAAAGCCAGAACTTTAAGACCCAATCAGAGATCTGCCTCTTCTTCCAACTAAGAGTTAAGGTGGGCTATTCATGTGCCTGTGAGTGTCTTGTGCAGATAAGCTCTTTACTCTACCCTACCTGAGAAGACTGATTTACTTCTGATCTCTTGGTTCTGATTTCTGGGTTGGCCTCCAGGTTAACCCCCTTGGCATCTAATTTGGATATTATTGTGATTTCTTGGATTTGGCTTGGGCTCTGACTCTTATTCTCGTTTTGACAACTCCTTACACTTGTGGTGCAACCTCATCTAGTTTATTAATCACTTAGTCCTCTTAAGGGGTAACGGATTTAGTTCTTTATATTTAGTATTCTATATATTTGTCTTGGCTTTGTCACCGGAGTCTTGAGCTGTCAAGCACATTCAGCTTTGCAGCAGGTCAGCCTTAGATTCCACATTCTGAGATGGCGTTGGATTATAGGTAGCAGTTTACCTACAGAATTCAGACCTAACCTCTTCCTAGGGCATTTCAGGGACTAGCTTGACCTTTGATTTCATTATTTTTAACTTAGTAACAGCTACATTGTTTTGGGAGAAAAAAAACAGAAAACCAGACTGGAGTGTCTGTCAAAACGCTTTGTATGAAACTACCCTAAACTATATAATCATGGAGTAACCCATATGAAAGGCATGGTAGGCAGCACATATTTTCTGCAATCCCATTCGATTCTATGGGACTACCAGAAATGGCCTGCTTTTCTTTGTCAATCCTGTAGAGATGAGTGGGAGCGGTACCCTTTGTCCTGATCAGTGAGGCTGTCAGTGGTCAGACCACCATGGATCAGATGTCTTTCCTGTGGATAAGAGGATGTGTAATTCGCAAACAACCCTTAAATAGGATGAATAATCTTTCTCTAGTTGTCTTTTATGACCTGTTCACTTTGTTCTATGGAGCCTTTAGATTTTATCTAAGCAGAACTGTACAAATTAATTTAACACCAAAATTTAGAAAATGGTTCAAATGAGACCTCCTGTACTGTATTTGGCTCTCAAACTAGGGCTAGAATATAACATCATTACACGCAGACCCCCTGTGGTTCTGTCATACCATGTTGTAGTCAAAGTGTAAGTGCTAGATGATGGCTGTAATATGACCATATAAAACTGGCAAAACTCTGAAGGCTGGTCTCATACCCAAAGTCAATCAAATCTGTCATGTTGAATATGCTGCTGTACTGTATTTGCATGCTGTATCTTGCAGTTGAGGCTGTATTGGACAGCCAGATGTTGTCCTCTTAAATACAATTCAGTGAGAGAACCCATAGATTGGCACTCGTTTACATTAGCCTGACTGGATAGACTGATAGAAACTGGGGGAGGAAAGATCTCTACAATAGGGATGATCACTATAAGCCCATCTAATAGAGACTTTACTGATACAATTGACTTGTCAATCAGTGGGCTAGTCTTATCCCTGGGTAAGTATACATACAGAGATAGCGGACAACCAGGGGTAGGACTGCCCATGAGACTTCTAAGCTCACAGGTAGGAGCTATTTTAAGTAATCATTTAACTTCTAAAGACTCTTTTCCCACCTCTCATCTTAGAGGAGTAGCACCAGTCATTTTATTTGTTCTCCGCCTTTCTAATCTACACCTGGTTTCGACTTCAAAAACAGCAACAAATAAACAGAACGAAACCTGAATGTGGAGAACCAGCCTAACCGGACACCATGAAAACCTAGTCCAATCTACTAGCATTCTGTTATAGAGCAGAAGATATTGGGTAGAGTGTTGTCACTATATGGAGAAATGTACTGTAATACCCCTCTCAATCATTTCATTCAGTCCCATTGCCACAGGTATAAAATCCGTCACCTAGCCATGCAGTCTGTCACAAAGGTCGGTAAAGAGCCATTTCCAGCATGGTACTGTAATGCTATCATTGCTGCGAAAGAAACCTCAGCAGCTCGGCCACAAAATGGTTGACCATGTAAATTCACAGAGTGGGGTTGCCAAGACTGACTGCATTGTGTAAACCCCATCAAAGGAACCCTATATGAATAGAATTTCAAGAAACATTCTTATATCAATAGGTGACCTTAGATCTAAAAAGTTTACTCACACAGTCCAGAAGAGGGCAGAGCTTGTGGTAATTTCAGGCTATCTGTGAAGCATCGAGCTGTGCACTGTCCTGGCATGGAGCAGAGAGGAAAGGGAAATGTAAACCGTTACTTTTATGAGTGTGGTTAGACTCCTCCTCCCTCCTTTCATGTATTCCGTCTTGACGTGTATGCCTTAGCAACAGGGAGTGGTCTGTAAATTGCTTAGAAGGGAGAACCCTATTGACAGGTACTTTAACCCTCTCCTGCTGCAGCCATTTTCCATTTTTAGATTTTTTTTTTTTTTTTTAAATTTGTTTCATTTTAAGCTATATAATGGATTATTTTCTGCCGGAAAAAATTGTACTTTGTAGAGGTACCACTTAATATGCTACTTTTTTTTTTTTTTTTATCACTGTAGACTGGAGTTGCATCCACTGGACAGGACTGTATGTCCAGTTGCATTAAATCAATAGTATTTTGGAGACAATACTTCCTTTTTGTGCATTACCAACCTGAAGAATATAAAGAACATATAATTTTTACTGTATAGAAACACTTTAAAAATTAAACTGTTAAGCAAATGGCACACATGTAGTTTTTCTCAATTCGCATTCTGATTTTATTTTTTCCTTCCGGCACATCATGGAAAATATTAACTGGTACTATTACAAAATACAGTTTTTCAGACAAATTTGTCCACTTATAGCTCCATGTGGGGGAGAACAAAAAGTAATGGCTTTTGGAAGATGAGGATTAAAAAACAAAAAATAAAAAAAATAAAAATGGCTGCAACTGGAAAGAGTTAGAGGCCAATGACGTCAGATATAGCGGGGGAACCTGAACTTCTGCAATTGGTTAAAACTCTGCAGTAGGATATCTACTCTGTTAGTATACCCTACTTTGAATCAGCACTAAAAATTCTAAAGGACTGGTCCACCATGACAGACACTATTTTTCTTCTTACAATGGTGGAAATCCAATACGTGTGCTATAGGAATATGAAAAACCCTCTAGAAAATGTCACTATTTTACTATAGATTTTGAATTTACAGTATCATGTAAATGCTGTTTAATCAAGGTACATGCATAAGAAGAGACATGATAGGGGCAACACGGTGGCTCAGTGGTTAGCACTACAGCCTTGCAGTGCTTGAGACCTGGGTTCAAATTCTGCCAGGTACAACATCTGCTAGGAGTTTGTATGTTCCCCCCATGTTTCCGTGGATTTCCTCCCATTCTAAAAAGACATACTGGTATTAAAAAAATAATGTACATTGTGATCCCTATATGGGGCTCACCATCTACATAAAATGAAAGCGGGAAACAAAAAAAAAAAGAGACTTGTCTTCCTCTTAAACCTATAAGTTTGGCAAATCCTATTGCAAATCGTTATTTTTTTTTATTTATTTTTACATATGACGTGTATAATAGTTATATACATTAATAGTTCTACATTATAACTTACACATCGGAATTTCCTATTGACGTAGACTCGAGCTCCACAGCCCTGCTATTGTGTCTGATAATGATTAGAATCACCAAGGAATTGTTTATGCAAATTCACAATATATTACTGTTGATTCACCAAAGGTTTCAGAGAATGGAGAGGGGTGTGAGACAGATGTCTGTAAGGATTAAAAGAGGGATTAGGGAAACCTTGTACGCGAAGACTCAAGGAAGTGCAAGGTGAGATGGAAAACATTGAAATGAATGGACAATAGTGAAGTGTTTGGTTTCTGTACTAAATTCTGCCACATAGTTAATTTCAAGGTACTTTGGACAGTGTAGATATACTGTAAGTGTCACTAAAAACTTGTGAATTTTATTTCCTGGCACTTGATATGTAATTTTGTTAATTATGCAAAGTGTATCATGCCATACCCTGCTTCTATCATGCCATAGGAGAATCGGCGTAATTCTGTCAAAAATTGGCAGAGAGGAGAGTCCGGAGTAGAGGTTTTAATCCAGTGTCAGTATAAAAAAGGTGGAAACGCAACGAATACCATAGATATAATGGGGTCTGTGGGTAACCACTGTTTTAGTGGATGGGTCCCCCAATGGACCTGAATGACAGAGAGCCTGGCGCAAGTGTGAGCCTAGCCTAAGTCATTGCAGTCAATGACAAAGACTTCAATTGTAAAAGTCAAATGCTCAATAACCTTAAACCCCTTACTGCAAATTCTAAGTTAACAGGATACTTATTAACCAAGTTAATGTTCCATGCATTTTCTTTTCTTAGTAAACCTTATTTCTAGTTCGATACGGGTATGGAAAATTTCTGTTCTAGAAGTTCTGCCTGATCTGCCTTTGTTTTTACTGCTCCTGAGTGAATGCATTTCATCTATTCCAAGAATGAAAAGAGCTGAAGGAAGGAATCTGCCGTATCTGATATTCTCATAATAAGCATTTATCCAGTGTTTTATCTAGATTGACTCATCCAGAATTATTTTTAAAACAGAACAACATGGGATTGATCCCATACAGATTGTTATCCTACAGCACTGTGTGTGGATGATCTACCATGTTACAAGGCTTGGTTACTGAGCTTGTGGATTTATTTAATGAGTTTGGTTTACAAATGGACACAAAATAGTAAAGTCTCTTATTAAATCTTTTGCAGAATACTGTTGTGAAATATTGGCAGGTGAAACTGCACTCTGTCCAATTCTGGCACACGTACTAGGTACGGTACACTGTGGGAAAGTATCTAAGAGGTGGACATACATCATTTAGCCAAACCCACAGAAGATGCAGACAGTCTAATGCATATAGAGGAGGCTTGATGTCTGCCAACTGAGGTATCAACATGCCCAATCATTTGTTCCCCTGATGAGTGTCATAGTAAACATGCCCACTCCTCCAACTGAGTGCGCATATCTAAGGGGAAGTTTGAGAGATATGGCTGCTGACTGCTAACTAATGTGTCTTGCAGGGACATATATCAACAAAGGTATCCCTTACTCAAGCCCCTTTTTTACTTTTGTAGAACTCTGTGTGACCATGTTTAAGTGATCTCTGTCTGGCTTCACACAGAGGTGATTCTAACTGCCAGGTAGGCCTCTGCATTTGTAAAAGAGGTTGTCCTTGCTGTATTTCACTTCTCATGGTTCTTCAGTAGTGTCAGCTGTTCTAAGGAAAACCTTATGAGACCAGGCAGCCCCCTTTTTTGCTTTGTGAAGGATCTCTCTCCTCTCTCCTCTCTTCTCCTCTCTTCTCCTCTCTTCTCCTCTCTTCTCCTCTCTTCTCCTCTCTTCTCCTCTCTTCTCCTCTCTTCTCCTCTCTTCTCCTCTCTTCTCCTCTCTTCTCCTCTCTTCTCCTCTCTCTTCCCTATGCTGTGCTGAAAAGATCCAACCACATCGAAACACATCGAAAGTGCTGTCCACAGCTGGGATTCTGTTCCTTTTGGAATAGAATAAATTGGTTTGGCATATCCACGTGTCATAGCAATAGACTTGAAAAAGCCATGCATGATGTTTCAGAGGCCTACCCTTACAGGGCAGCATATAGAGGCATTTTTTTTCCTATTTACATAGTGGGAAACAGATTTGCATATTTTTCCCATAATTTTTCTTCCTCATGCAAATATCCCTATATATTGTCATACTTTTGGCATCTTATGTCACTTGTCACCATGTATTGTACACTGTATTTTAGACTGATTTACATTTGTAAGGCTGCCAAAGTAAGATTTATTGGTGAGATAAATATAGGCATAAAATGTTGCAATCCTGTTGTGTATCTTATCTATAATATGTATTTATATCTTTACTTGAGTAGAGTACTATTAATAAACTAAGAAAAGCTGAATCATTCAAGTTTGCTATCAACTCCTATAGCTTTCAATTATCTATAACTAACAATCTCAAGTCCTGTTTATAGGATATGCCAAAATAATATCATGTTTAGGACCCTCAGCAAGTGGAATTTTTCTTTTTGCCCCTATCAGTCATTATAGTGTGAGAGGAAACCCACGCAAAAATGGGGAGAACATACAAACTCCTTGCAGATGCTCTCCTTGGCAGGATTTGAGCGCAGGACTGCAGCGCTGCAAGGATGCAGTGCTAAATACTGAGCCACCATGCCGAATAAGCGGATTCCCTTCCCTGGTGATCTGAGTATTAGTGGGGATGGTTGGGGTCCTGGCAGTTCCACAAACACCAATGATAACACAGACCAATGGATGAAAAAAGAACTGCGCTTGCTCCAGATCCGTTGATTCAACACGTTCTTTTATTATGGTTCTTAATACACAGAAAGAAAAAAAAAAAAAAAAAAAAGTGTATTAAGAACCATAATAAAAGAATGTGTTGAATCAACGGATCTGGAGCAAGCGCAGTTCTTTTTTCATCCATTGGTCTGTGTTATTCGTGTCTACTCCACCTCCCGAAGGTGTTGAATGTTGTTACTGCTGCTGAAAAGCTAAAACCTACTATCCAGTCAGAATTGTATTCCTGGTGGTTTGCTCGGTGAATTTCCACAAACACCAATGATTAGAGATGAGCGAACACTAAAATGTTCGAGGTTCGAAATTCGATTCGAACAGCCGCTCAATGTTCGTGTGTTCGAATGGGTTTCGAACCCCATTATAGTCTATGGGGAACAGATACTCGTTAAGGGGGAAACCCAAATCCGTGTCTGGAGGGTCACCAAGTCCACTATGACACCCCAGGAAATGATGCCAACACCTCTGGAATGACACTGGGACAGCAGGGGAAGCATGCCTGGGGGCATCTAACACACCAAAGACCCTCTATTACCCCAACATCACTGCCTAACAACTACACACTTTCCACATTCAAAAAAACCTCTATCAAAGTGGGAAAATACCTGGAAACCTTCTTTACTCCCCAAATGGATGGACACAAACCCCAATTTAAGCTCAACAAACAGTAACAACCACCCCTTTAAATCACGTTCCCCATGACAACCACAAATGGAATAGGCAATGGGAATTCCAAAAGCCCTCACCCTTAACTGTCATTTTGAGTGTGTGTGTGTGTGTGTGTGTGTGTGTGTGTGTGTGTGTGTGTGTGTGTGTGTGTGTGTGTGTGTGTGATGTGGTAAGACCTTCCAAAATTCACTTTTCTAGCCCTTAACATGAGCCCTTCCAAACAAAGTTACATGACCTTAAGCTGAGCTACCAGCAGAGATTGAGGCCCTTGGCATGAGTAGAGCCTTGCACCAGCAGTGTTTTTGGCACTTAGGGTGAGTTGAGCCTTGTACCAGCGTGTGTCCCTTAACATCAGGCGGGCCCTAAGTTCTGCGCTTTGCACAAAAGTTCCACATTAACTAGGCTGAATGGTACAAAGATTAGTAGGCCCGAGAACCAGGAACAGGTCTTGCAATGGCTGTCGAATAACGCTTAAAGCACATTGTCCACCAGCCAGTCAGCCTCTACCTCCTCTTACCCAACAGTCTTGTCCTCCTTCCACCCAAAATTCCCAATCTTCTCAGAACAATAACCCCAACTGTCCCTGCTCCCCAGAGCTGTTCTCCCTTCCTTTGACTGTACCGCAACCTGCCCCTCCATTTCGCGATTCCACGGACCTAACAGACGAGTATCTGTGTCCAGATGCTCAAACACTAGAGTCTCCTCCATTCCATCTCCGGTCGATTTGGTGGCGGATGACCAGCAACCCACCCTCATCGACGACGATGAGACGCAGTTGCTGTCAGGGCAGCCAGTTGACATGCGCATTGTGCAGGAGGAGGAGGCGAGACAGGAGTTGGAAGAGGAGGTGGTGGACGACGAGGACACCGACCCCACCTGGACAAGGCAGATGTCAAGCTGGGAAAGTAGTGTGGATGTTGAGGCAGGTGCAGCACCAAAAAGGGTAGCTAGAGGCAGAGACATGTCCAGAGGCAGAGGTCAGCTGCTTTGCCGAAGCCAGGCCAGACCCGGAATGTCCGAAGATGTTCCCTTTTGTACCCAGCCCAGAAAAACTCCCCCATCGAGGGCACGTTTCTTGAAGGTGTAGAGTTTTTTCAAGGAATGCGCCGAGGACAGATATAGTGTCGTCTACACAATTTGCCTCTCGAAATCGAGTAGGGGCCCTGAGAAGAGCAACCTGTCCACCACTTCAATGCACCGTCATTTGGAATCCAAGCAATGGAATCAGTGGCAGGCAGCAACGGCAGGACAAACGTCGCCCGCCGTTCATGCCACTGCCTCTGCTCACAGTGCTGGCGATGCACTCCAGAGGACGAGCCAGGACATCACTTCATCTGCCTCCGCCACTTTGTTGACTTCTCCCTCATCCTCCCCTGTTTCTGTCTTATCTCCTTCTCCTGCACCATCAAAGGCACCATCAGGCGCTTCTTTACAACAACCCACCATCTCTCAGACATTGGAGCGCCGGCAGAAATACACCGCTAACCACCCACCCACGCAAGCCTAGAACGCCAACATCGCTAAACTGCTGGCCCAGGAGAGGTTGGCGTTCCGGCTTGTTGAAACTCCCGCCTTCCCGGACCTGATGGCAACTGTGGCACCTCACTATGCCGTCCCTAGCCGTCTCAACTTCTCCCGGTGTGGCGTCCCCGCCTTGCACCAGCACGTGTCACTCAACATCAGGTGGGCCCTTAGTTCCGCGCTTTGCTGCAAGGTCCACTTGACCACCGACACTTGGACAAGCGCCTGTGGTCAGGGATGCTGCAGTGCTTATCTTTAATGACAGGCAGGGTGAATGTGGTGGAGTCTGTTCCCCGGGTGCAAACTGGGGTGGCCTATCTCCTCTCCCAGGCCAAAATTCATGGCAGGAGTAGACTGAAACCCTACGACGCTGCAACCTCCACCACAGCTACTAGCGGCAAACGCTAAAACACTGGTGTGGGGAGATGTCAGCAGGCGGTGCTGAAGCTCATCAGCTTGGGGGACAGACAGCACAGTGCCTCCGAGGTCAGGGATGCCATCCTGGCTGAGATGGCATTTTTTTTTCCCTGCTACACCTGGGGCCTGGCATTTTTACGCCTGTGATAATGGCTGGAACCTGGTAGCGGCTCTGGAGCTTGCCAGCCTCCAACACGTTCCATGTTTGGCCCACGTCTAACCTAGTGGTGCAAAGTTTTTTAAAAACATACCCAAATGTACCGAAGCTACTGTTGAAAATGCGGCGCTTGTGCGCCCACTTTTGCAAGTGCACAGGAGTCGCTGCTAGCCTAAAAACACTCTAGCAAGGCCTACATCTGTCCAAACACAGGCTGTTGTCCGTCATTCACACACGCTGAAACCCTACAATACCATATCTTGAGCAGGGTGTGTGAGCTGCACAGACCTTTGATGGAGTTCCATCTACAAAACCCAAGGGTTCCTCAAAGTCAGCAACCAAAGTTTCTGCACCATGAGTTTCCAGGGGTGGCAGAGTTATGGCTAGGGGAAGAGGCATGGATAGGGATGATGTCTAGGGGCAAAAGCAGTGTGGATGTGGAGGCAAGCTAAGCAGGAAAAACTGGGGGTACAAGCTAAGGCATGGACTGGGGTGATGTCTAGGGGCAAAAGCAGTGTGGATGTGGAGGCAAGCTAAGCAGGAAAAACTGGGGATACAAGCTAAGGCATGGACTGGGGTGATGTCTAGGGGCAAAAGCAGTGTGGATGTGGAGGCAAGCTAAGCAGGAAAAACTGGGGGTACAAGCTAAGGCATGGACTGGGGTGATGTCTAGGGGCAAAAGCAGTGTGGATGTGGAGGCAAGCTAAGCAGGAAAAACTGGGGGTACAAGCTAAGGCATGGACTGGGGTGATGTCTAGGGGCAAAAGCAGTGTGGATGTGGAGGCAAGCTAAGCAGGAAAAACTGGGGGTACAAGCTAAGGCATGGACTGGGGTGATGTCTAGGGGCAAAAGCAGTGTGGATGTGGAGGCAAGCAAAGCAGGGAAAATGGTGGCTAGAGGCAAAGGGATGTCCATAGGCAGCAAGGGCAAAGATGCAAAACTCTCCCGTTTCAAGAATTTTCCTGACTTGTTTCCCCACAAAACATTCCTGGGAGGAGGGCTGAAACACCACCCTCCTCCTCCTCCGCTGTTAGATTTACCCCAGCTACGAGCTGAAAACGCTGCAACACTGGTGTGGGGAGACGTCAGCAGGCTGGGCTGAAGCTCATCAGCTTGGGAGACGGACAGCACACTGCCTCTGAGGTCAGGGATGCCATCCTGGATGAGATGGCAATTTGTTTATCCCCGCTGCCCCTGGGGCCAGGTTTTTTAGCTTGTTGGAGGGCTCTGGAGCTTGCCAGCCTCCAACACGTTCCATGCCTGGCCCACATGTTCAATGTAGTGGTGCAATGATTTTTAAAAACATACCCCAAATTAGCTGAGCTAAGGGTGAAAGTGCGGCACTTGGACACCCACTTTCCCAAGTCTACAGTACCTGGAGCTAGCCGCAATACACTCCAGCAAGGCCTACATCTGCCTGAAGCACCTACTGTTGTGCGAGGTCACCACACGCTCTAACCCTAGATACCGTATGTTCAGCAGGGTGTGTGAGCAGCAGAGACCTTTGATGGAGTACCAGCTACAAAACCCAAGGGTTCCTCAGAGTCAGCTCCCTCACTTTCTGCACCATGAGTTTCCATGGGTGGCAGACTTATGGCTAGAGGCACAGGCATGGATAGGGGTGATGTGTAGGGGCAAAAGCAGTGTGGATGTGGAGGCAAGCTAAGCAGCAAAAACTGGGGGTACAAGCAGCCGGTGACATCATCACTGACAAGCACAGCTGTCTGTCAGCTGACAGGCTGACTTTCACCAAAATGAACAGACAATGGATAGACTCATCATATACATGTCAGTTACATGACAAATTTAGTGCAATTTGCAAGTCCAAGATGGTTTGGAGATCTGCGGAGAGGAATCTCACCACCTCTTGCGGGTGCCATCATTTGGAAGGCAAGCCCTGGGCTCAGTGGGTGAGAGCAAGCGCAGGATAATCGTCGTTTGGCCTGGCGGCCACTGCCTCTTCCACTGTTGACAGGGCTGGCGCTGCAGTCCAGACCAGGAGCCAGGACACCTCCACATCTGCCTCTGACACTTTGGGGAGTTCACCCTTATCCTCACCTTTTCCTGCCATTTCTCCTTTTGCCCGCGCCATCATGCGCCTCTTCCCAGCAACTCCCCATCTCCCAAGCCTTTCATTTCATGCTAAAGTACAGCGCAACCCACCCACATGCCCAAGGCTTCAACGGCCTCATCTCAAGAAATCTGGCCCAGGAGATGTTGGAATCCCGGCTGGGGGACACTCTGCCCTTTTTGGGCAGAGTGTCTACTGCGCCACCGCACTGTGCCGTCCACACCAGCACTTTCCCCCAAACATGAGGCGGTCCCTAAATTCAGCGCTTAGCCCTAAAGTTCCATGTGACCAGTTACGAATGGACAAGTGCATGCGGACAGGGACGCTACCTTTCAATTTGGGCACAGTGGTTGAATGTAGTTGAGGCGTGGACCGGGTCGCAAAATGTGGTGGCCTGACTTGTCTCCCCACACAACATTCCTGGGAGGAGGGCTGAAACACCACCCTCCTCCGCTGTTAAATTGACCCCAGCTACGAGCTGGAAACGCTGCAACACTGGTGTGGGGAGACGTCAGCGGGCCGTGCTGAAGCTCATCAGCTTGGGGGCCAGACAGCACACTGCCTACAAAGTGAGTCATGCCATCCTCGATGAGACGGCAATGTGGTTTTTGCCACTGCACCTGGGCCCAGGCATGTTGTCATGTGTGATAATGGCCGTAACCTGGGATTGGCTCTGTAGCTTGGCAGCCTGCAACATATTCCATGCCTGGGCCACGTTTTTAACTCATTGCTGCTAATCTTTTGAAAAAGGTACCCCAATGTTCCTGAGCTACTGGTGAAAGTGTGGCGCTTGTGCGGATAGTTTTTAAAGTGTATAGTTGCCGCTGCTAGCCTCTATGCACTCCTACAACGCCTGTACCTGCTGGAACAACGGCTGTTGTGCGACGTCTCCACACTGCTGGCACTAAACATATCATGTGTTGAGCAGAGTGTGTGAGCAGCACAGACCTTTGATGTAGTTCCAACTCCAAAACCCTCGGGTTCGTCAAAGTCAACTCCCTCAGTTGCTCAACCATGAGTGGCCATGGGTGGCAGACTTATGTGAAATCCCATCCCATCCATTGCACTGGACACGAAACATTAGCATGCGCTCAGCACAACTTCGGATATGGCAGATGCGTTAAGCAGGGTGCAGGGTACAACACAGACCAGGCCCGAGCACCAGGAACAGGTGTTAGAAATACTGCAGCATCTGCCATTTCCTTCCAATTTTGGGGTTTTGGACCCGCCACCGACTTGTCTGGACCTAAGTGGGGATCATGAGACACAGTTGCCATCAAGGCAAGCTGTGGTCATGTGCGGTTTGCAGTAAGGGGGCAGTGCGCAATTGGAAGAGGAGTTGGTGGATGACGAGGCCACCGACCCCACATGGACAGGGGTGATGTCTAGGGGCTAAAGCAGTGTAGATGTAGAGGGAAGCTAAATCAACAAAAAACCTGGGTAGAAGCAAAGGCATAAACTGGGGTGATGTTTAGGGGTGAAAGCAGAGTAGATGTGGAGGGAAGCTAAGCAGCAAAAACAGTGGGTAGAAGCAAAGGCATGCAAAACTCTACCCTGTTGGAAGACTTATTCCTAGGTCTGGAACACGTTAATGGCCCCCCTGGACAAATTACTGCCACTCAGGGGCCTAGTGTCACCAGGAGGGACAAGTATAGGCGCATGTTGTGGGAATACCTGGCCGACACCAGCTCTGTCCTCTCCGATCCCTCTGTGCTCTACAGCCTAAACTTATTTTCTCATCTTTTTTTCTGAACTGCACATCTCTTGCCTGCTTCCTTTGGGATCTTAGAAATGGTGGTCCACTTCCACAGATGGTAACTTCAATAGACAGTGTAACGGGAGTAGCTGAGGGATCGCTGTCTTAACCACTTTTTGGCACAAAATTAACTTCCAAAGCCAAATATGGTGCAAGTATATGATGCAAGGACACCTACACACCTATCTCTGACACATTGGGGAGTTCACCCTCATGCGCCCTTTTGGCCTGCACCATCATGCGCCTCTTCCCAGCCACTCCACATTTCCCAAGCTTTTCATTGCAGGCAGAAGTACAATACAACCCACCCCCATGCCCAAGCCTGTAACAGCCTCATCGATAAACTGCTGGCCCTGGAGATGTTGGTGTTTGTTTATGCTTCTGGAGACCCAGGCCTTCCGTCAGCAGATGGCAGCTGGGGCACCTCCCTATGCTGGGCCTAGCCGTTACTACTTCTCTTGGTGTGCTGTCTCTGCCTTGCGCCTGCATGTGTCCCATAACATCAGTCGGGCCCAGAGCTCTGCGCTTTGCTGCAAGGTCCACTTGACCACCGACACATGGACAAGCGCCTGTGGTCAGGGATGCTGCAGTGCTTATCTTTAATGACAGGCAGGGTGAATGTGGTGGAGTCTGTTCCCCGGGTGCAAACTGGGGTGGCCTATCTCCTCTCCCAGGCCAAAATTCATGGCAGGAGTAGACTGAAACCCTACGAAGCTGCAACCTCCACCCCAGCTACTAGCGGAAAACACTGTAACACTGGCATGGGGAGATGTCAGTAGGCCGTGCTGAAACTGATCAGCTTGGGGGACAGACAGCACAGTGCCTCCGAGGTCAGGGATGCCATCCTGGCTGAGATGGCTTTTTTTTTTCCCTGCTACACCTGGGGCCTGGCATTTTTGCGCCTGTGATAATGGCTGGAACCTGGTAGCAGATCTGGAGCTTGCCAGACTCAAACACGGTCCACGCATGGCCCACGTTTTCCAACTTGTTGGTGCCATGTTTCTTTGAAACCTACACCATTGTGCCTGATATACAGGTCAAAGTGGGGCCATTTTCGTAAGTGAGAACTAGCCTCTGCTAGGCAGAAAACATTCAGAGCACACTCCTCTCATCTTCGCACCGTTGGCTGGCGGAGGAAGACGAGGGGGTTGGAGTGGCATCTGATGTCCCTATCCCACACGAGGCTAGAGGGTGCACTTCAGTGCATCCCATTGCTTCACCACAAATGGTGTGAAGGGGAGTGGAAAATGGAGGAAATGGAGAGTGACCCTTACAGTTGGGGCCAGCAAAGGCATGCCAAGTAACACACTGGCACACATGGCTGACTTCATCTTGGGTTGCTTTTCAACACATATTTCACATCATGAAGAACAAATAATACTGGATTTTTTCAAGCCTCGAACCCCGGTCTAGGTCTAATGTCTGTTCCTTTCTTATATTAGGGGAGAGGGAAAAAAAATTACTTCAGTGATACGTTTAGCGTACATAGACTGACTATTAATGTGTATCCCACTTAGTGTTGTTAGGGTTACACACCGTCACAACCTGGCTAAAGCTTCTATAGCTGTTAATAAAGTCAACATAACTTTACGGTATCCAAAAAGACAGCTGGTACTGACAGAGAGCAAGACAAATGTCACCCAAAGCTGTGAGCTCTGAACACCCACAGTGACTTTGGCGTCATCATCATTATAAGGGAGCGGGTGGTAATAAATAACTTGGCAGTGCCTAAAACCCAAAAAGCTTATACAACTATATTTACATTAAGATACACAAATGAAACTTTTCAGTAGCATGTCATGAGACAAGCTGATAAGCTCTTCCTTTGTGCAGTGCTATTTGAAAGTTAAACGCTGCCTTTATTTTAATTCTGGAGAAGGTGCAGACATTAGATTTAGAACATGTTGTCTTCATTGTCCAAATCCTCTATATAGGTAACGTGTTTTTCGGGCCGAGCTGTCTGGGAACGAGCTGGTGCAGCACTGACAACCTGGGTGAATATGGCAAGAGCCTGAGATGTAGGGTGAATGAATCCCCAAATTATTTGTGGAATTCCCAGTGAGACAATGGCACTGTATACCAGTATTAAAAATTGTGGGTGCACATAACCCCCATATATTCTTTGAATTCCCAGTCAGACAATGGCACTGTATACCAGTATTAAAAATTGTGGGTGCACATAACCCCCATATATTCTTTGAATTCCCAGTGAGACAAAGGAACTGTATAGCAGTATTAAAAATTGTGGGTGCACATAACCCCAATATATTCTTTGAATTCCCAGTCAGACAATGGCACTGTATACCAGTATTAAAAATTGTGGGTGCACATAACCCCCATATATTCTTTGAATTCCCAGTGAGACAAAGGAACTGTATAGCAGTATTAAAAATTGTGGGTGCACGTAACCCCCATATATTCTTTGAATTCCCAGTCAGACAATGGCACTGTATACCAGTATTAAAAATTGTGGGTGCACATAACCCCCATATATTCTTTGAATTCCCAGTGAGACAAAGGAACTGTATAGCAGTATTAAAAATTGTGGGTGCACGTAACCCCCATATATTCTTTGAATTCCCAGTCAGACAATGGCACTGTATACCAGTATTAAAAATTGTGGGTGCACATAACCCCCATATATTCTTTGAATTCCCAGTGAGACAATGGAACTGTATAGCAGTAGCAAAAATTGTGGGTGCACGTAACCCCCATATATTCTTTGAATTCCCAGTCAGACAATGGCACTATATACCAGTATTAAAAATTGTGGGTGCACGTAACCCCCATATATTCTTTGAATTCCCAGTGAGACAATGGAACTGTATAGCAGTATTAAAAATTGTGGGTGCACGTAACCCCCATATATTCTTTGAATTCCCAGTCAGACAATGGCACTGTATACCAGTATTAAAAATTGTGGGTGCACATAACCCCCATATATTCTTTGAATTCCCAGTGAGACAATGGAACTGTATAGCAGTATTAAAAATTGTGGGTGCACGTAACCCCCATATATTCTTTGAATTCCCAGTCAGACAATGGCACTGTATACCAGTAGTAAAAATTGTGGGTGCACGTAACCCCCATATATTCTTTGAATTCCCAGTCAGACAATGGCACTGTATACCAGTATTAAAAATTGTGGGTGCACATAACCCCCATATATTCTTTGAATTCCCAGTCAGACAATGGCACTGTATACCAGTAGTAAAAATTGTGGGTGCACGTAACCCCCATATATTCTTTGAATTCCCAGTGAGACAATGGCACTGTATACCAGTAGTAAAAATTGTGGGTGCACGTAACCCCCATATATTCTTTGAATTCCCAGTCAGACAATGGCACTGTATACCAGTAGTAAAAATTGTGGGTGCACATAACCCCCATATATTCTTTGAATTCCCAGTCAGACAATGGCACTGTATACCAGTATTAAAAATTGTGGGTGCACATAACCCCCATATATTCTTTGAATTCCCAGTGAGACAAAGGAACTGTATAGCAGTATTAAAAATTGTGGGTGCACGTAACCCCCATATATTCTTTGAATTCCCAGTCAGACAATGGCACTGTATAGCAGTATTAAAAATTGTGGGTGCACGTAACCCCCATATATTCTTTGAATTCCCAGTCAGACAATGGCACTGTATACCAGTATTAAAAATTGTGGGTGCACATAACCCCCATATATTCTTTGAATTCCCAGTGAGACAATGGCACTGTATAGCAGTAGCAAAAATTGTGGGTGCACGTCACCCCAATATATTCTTTGAATTCCCAGTCAGACAATGGCACTATATACCAGTAGCAAAAATTGTGGGTGTATATAGCCCCAATTCTATTGCTAGGGGACTTGCAGGGTATTTCTGAGGTGAAGGTGGGGGGGCACACCGTTGGAACGGGGATTTGGGGTGTATATATGGGGTATACGGGAATACACTGTCAGTGTGTTCCATTCAGGATCCTGGGAAAGCTGGGTTGCGGCGATTGAGCCCGTCAGTGCCACGTTACACTGACAAGCTTCTCCCTGGAATTGAAGTTATATGTAAGCCCAATATATTCTTTGAATTCCCAGTGAGACAATGGCACTATATGGCAGTAGCAAAAATAGTGGGTGTATATAGCCCCAATCCTATTGCTAGGGGACTTGCAGGGTATTTCTGGGGTGAAGGTGGGGGGGCACACCGTTGGAACGGGTATCGGGGGTATATATCGGGTATACGGGAATACACTGACAGTGTATTCCATTCAGGATCCTGGGAAAGCTGGGTTGCGGCGATTGAGCCCGTCAGTGCCACGTTACACTGACAAGCTTCTCCCTGGAATTTAGCTCTTATAAGAGCTGTTGGTTGTCTTCTCCTTCCTATCCTAGCCTGTCCCTGCCTACCCAGAATCTAACCCCTAGCTAACTGGACGGAAACCTCCGTCCTCGGTGAATTGCAAGCTCAGAATGACGCGAAGCTGGGCGGCGCTGTTCTTTTAAATTAGAGGTCACATGTTTTCGGCAGCCAATGGGTTTTGCCTACTTTTTTCAACGTCACCGGTGTCGTAGTTCCTGTCCCACCTACCCTGTGCTGTTATTGGAGCAAAAAAGGCGCCAGGGAAGGTGGGAGGGGAATCGAGTAATGGCGCACTTTACCACGCGGTGTTCGATTCGAACATGCCGAACAGCCTAATATCCGATCGAACATGAGTTCGATAGAACACTGTTCGCTCATCTCTACCAATGATGACATGTTCTAACAATATTAACAATTTTAGGTTTTTTTTTTGTTTGTTTTTTAAAGCCCCATTTTAAGGTATTTTCACTTTTTCAATAATTGTATCTCTAGGATATGCTATAAGTTGCTGATCAATGGAAGTCTGATCGGTAGAAGACTCTGGCGACCAGTCAGGTGCAGTAACCCTTTTGCCATTTTTGCAAGTTGTGTCTTCCAAAACTTGTGGTGGCTCAGCAAGTAAAAAATTCATCCGCGTTTGGTATCTATGAAAGTTGCTAAATATACAATCGTCTGTATTACCAAATGGCATATATCAGATTGCACAGCCACACATGGTGCACTAATAAGGCCATTAGCATAATTTTGTTGGCCATTTGGTGGCTGAAATTTTAATGTATATGGCCATGTTTAGTCTGGACCTCAGATCTGTTATTTGGCCCCCGAATCAATTCAGCAGTAATTGAAAAATTCCAGCATGGCAGATAAACGTGCTTGTTTGTGTCATAAGAAAGACGCCAACTGTTGTCAGAAACTTGCCTAAACCTACTATTTCAACAGTCCAAAATCAATATTGTGTGACCAGTTTGACTAAAGTATAAATGATTTGCAACAAGGCAGGAATCACACACGCCATTTTAAGGGCTCTTTTAAAGAGGATGTCGATGACCTAAGAGTGCTGGATACTGACGAGCTATCCACAGTCCTCAGTATCTGATCAGCAGATCTGGTTGCCTCTTGGCACCAGATGATCTAAGCATATATACTGTAGTCGGCGGCCAAATCAGCTGATTGGGGTGAGGTTCAGGTGTCGGACCTTGCCCTGATCAGCTGATGACCTACTTTGCAATACCCTTGACACACACACACACACACACACACACACACACCGTTTTTAGATTAATTTAGATTTAATTTCTTTGGCTCAAAAGCAGTCACAAAAGCGAACACTAATTTCTAGTTCTTAACACTTCCTTATCATTGATATAAAATTATCAATTTTATTTTAGTATCTCAGAATAGAACAATAAAACCTGTATTGGTTGGCCATATCTCTTAAAGCTGTGAAGGAATAAAACGTTTCTATATAAAGTTAACTTCCAGTAACAGTGGACATGGTTGTAAAACATTCTACCAGAGCAATCCAATAAATACTGTATAACTGTAAAGTATCATTTAACCCCTTCTTGTCACAGCCATTTTTATTTTAAGTCCTCCCTTAAAAATTCCCCCCACCCCCGCGTGTCCCCGCTGGAAAAATTCTTAATAACAGAATTTAATACTCTGTATGCTTCGATGAGAAGCTAGAAGAAATTCTGAATTTGTTGAAATTAGAAAAAAAAAACCTACATTTGCCCTCTTGTCTCTCTGGGTTCAGTCTGCAGCCAAAATAACATGTTAGATGTATTTTATGATTCTGTACGATTTACAGTAATACCAAATTTTATATAGCTTTTGTTATGTTCTAAAACGTTGACAAACATCTTAAAAAATTCTTGGTGCCAAAAACTAAAAGGGAACGGAATGGGTGCCGATTGCTCCTACTCAAGTAACAGGAGTGGTGCTGCAGCCTCTTTCATTGTGTCACGGTGTTCCAGGGAACTGCAACTCTGCCCCTATTACTTGAATAGAAATAAACTCCACACACTCCCCATACATTGAAGCAGCTTTCTGTAACAGCTGATCTATGTGGGGTTTGAGCATCAGGCCCCCATATCTCTTCTCTCTATCTTCTAAAAATGAATTCTTGTCTGTCTGTCTGACTGTCTGTCTGTCTGTACTCTAATGCGAACCAAACGACTTGACCGATCTTCACCAAATTTGGTACAGAGATACTTCAGGTATCAGGGAAGGTTTAAGATGAGACTCCAACTTGCTCGGACGTACCGTTGCTGAGATACAGCTTTCCAAACACAGTGCCCCCCCCTTAGCCAATACAAACCTGCAAGTCTTTCACTCATATTCCAACTGCAATACACACGGTCACTCCACATGCACAATACAACACTGATATCCAAACTGAGATACACGCATCAGAGGATTAGATACACAGATCAGCACACAGTATCACACGCCAGAGGATTAGATACACGGGTCTCCACACAGTCCCACACACCAGAGGATTAAATACGCATTTCTGCACACAGTTCCACACACAGAAGGATTTGATACACGCGTCTGCACACGGTTCCACATGCCGAAGGATTAGATACAGGCGTCTACACACAGTTCCACACTCCAGAGGATTAGATACGTGCATCTGCACACATTTGTACACGCCATAGGATTAGATACATGCGTCTGCACAGAGTACCACATGCCATAGGATTAGATACACGCGTCTACACACAGTTCCACATTCCAGAGGATTAGATACGTGCATCTGCACACAGTTGTACACGCCATAGGATTAGATACACGCGTCTGAACACAGTACCACATGCAGTAGGATTAGATACGCGCGTCTACACATAGTTCAACGCGCCAAAGGATTAGATACACGCCTCTTCACACAATACCACATGCAGTAGGATTAGATACACGCATCTACACATAGTTCCACAAGCCAAATGATTAGATACGCGCCTCTTCACACAATACCACACAGGGGAGGATTAGATACGTGTGTGTACACACAGTACCACACTTTGGAGGATTAGATACATGCCTCTGCACACAGTACCACAAGCCAGAGAATTAGATATGCGTCTCAGCACACAGTATCACACGGGGGAGGATTACATACGCGTGTTTGCACACAGTACCACACGGCGGAGGATTAGATACGCGCATCTGCACACAGTACCACATGCCGGGGGATTGGATACACGCATCTACATACAGTTCCACACGCCGTAGGATTAGATACGTGCCTCTTCACACAATACCACACAGGGGAGGATTAGATACGTGCATCTGCACACAGTACCACACGCCAGAGTATTAGATACGCGCATCTGCACACAGTACTGCACGCCAGAGTCATTAGATATGCGCGTCTGTACACAGTTTCACTTACTGGAGGATTAGATACGCTCCTCTTCACACAATACCGCACGGGGAGGATTAGATATGTGCATCTGCACACAGTACCACACCAACAAGGATTGGATACTTGCATCTAAACACAGTACTACATGGGGAAGGATTAGATACAGCTTTACTCCAGGTATCCATAACAACTGATCACAGGTTTTTCACTGACATCCAAAATGAGATACACATAATCACATGACGCTTATGGACATACACACAACCAACATACAAAATACACCAGTGCAAAATTGGACAATTCTTATGGGGCCACTACACAAACATAAAATGTAATATACCCGTGCGAAGCCGGGTCCTCCCTCTAGTACCACATAATGATGGCCTGTTCTGTAGCTCATCAGTAGGAAAAATTGATTTGGGGCTGGAAAACCCCTTTAATGCCAGTAATTAGAGCAGACTGACCTCCCTTATACTATTATTATACACACACATATGACAATGTACTTGCGTTATATGGAACAATAACATGGCACCCATGGGGTTCTATTGTACTCCTTATATCTCAATTCAACTCAGATTCTTTGACACGTCTTGTTCAATTAGACACCTGAGTAGAAATCGAAGTAAAGTTATGGGCAGAAATAGTCCTTGAGGTGTCGGCTAGTCTTTGCCAACGTTCAGCGGTTTCTAATACAGAGTCTCCAAAGAGAAAAGTCCTGCATGGAGTTCTTTTCTCTCCACTGGTTTCAGGTTTGAAACACCAGAACCCATTGTAGTCTATGGGGTTCGCAGGTAACCGTTGTTTTTACACCCCGGATCTCCTTCTCTTGTATTCCCCAGTGGGGTAAAACGACGGAGACCCTGCACAGATGTGAACCTAGCCTCATATAGCAGTTCAGAGCTGTAAAGACTTTACATAAAGTCGTAGGTTATATCATGGCCTGTGATATGCATAGTGCCTAAATGTCAATTTTTTTTAACCTGATGGCGTTCTCCACTGATAAACACTGTAATATTATTCGCCCCTATGCTGACATTGTGGCTAGCTGTTCATTGTTCTTGTGGAATCAAATTGTAGGACAACTCTGTTTCACATCTGTACTTGAACTCCATATGGGGATTCCATTCCCCCAAGCAGCGCTTTTCCGAATGGAAACCACGCAGACCCATTATAGTCTATGGGGTCCGCGGGTTTCCAATGGTAACTCCTTTTTTTAATGTGGATTAGATATCCATTTGGGGGTCCCAATGGAAACCCGAGCACAGATGTGAACCTAGCCTGAGAAGTTCTTCCAATATGCTATATATCTTAAGGCATCAGATTCAGTATGGTTTGTAAGTGAGACTGTTAATAAATAGGTTAAGTGTGCATTGTTATAATACTCAAGATACAGAAGCCATGATGTCTGCATTGTGATGTCGTACAGCAGTCCACCTCTGTGACTGCCCTCAGTGTCTCCAGGCAGCACGGTGACGCTTGCCTTTTCAGCCGTGGGTACCAGAGTACTCAGTACACATACACACCTTCACACCATATATAGTATCCTGTTGTTGTGTATCTCTATTTATAGGCTTGTTGTATGTTATTACTATTGATGACTTATCCCATTGTCTTAAGGACACTACAGATATGACAATAATCGTGTGCACCATTACTCTCTGTTGTAATCTACTGAGCTATTGTCATACTTGTTTCGTGATCTACTCACTCATTAGAACTGCCATTATCCACGTCATATAATTTTTCACTTTGGTTTGTTCCTGCATTATCTCTCTTCACCATCAACTAAAACCTTTACATAAGGACAGGTCAGTGCACCAGGAATGTCATCTGGCCACATCCCTAAATGGCTGCTGTTTCTACAGCTGGTACCAAGAAAACTTTCTCTTAGACCTTATTTACACTCTGCTAATCTATGAATAAGACCTCTGTCTGTCTCCGCTATTAAGGAGACCGGCAGTCCATAAATTCCTGGACAGTTTAAAAAAAAAAAAAAAAAAAAAAAAGGGAAAAAAATGTTTACATTTAATTTTTTTGTAATTCTCAGCAATTTACAGTTCCCAATGACTTCTGCTATCCATATTACTACTTATAATCATTATAATGAATTTTGGATATACAATTTGTTCATGAAAACATCTATTGAAAACCGAACAAAAAAAAACCCCAAAAACTTGGAGCCCTCTCCACATGTCTTTGGAAAATATTTAGCTCTAACTATTTATGTTATTACTATAATAATGAATGTCTTGTATACTCACCTGGAGACTCGGTATCTACAGATTTTTATTTTTTTTCTTTTTCCTTGATGAGAACTAAGTTTTCGTTTCCAGGACTGTCCTTATATATGCAGGTCTTGGCAGGGTCTGGATGCTTTATATGCTGGCCCATGCTTAATGTGACTACAAAGGAGGGTGGAGGTTAAGGGCAGTAATAAATGTTACGGTCATGACATTAACCCCTTCGTTGTCACAAGCTCCACCGTTCATTGAATAATCTGACAGCAGTAAACCTCTGGATTGATGGATGATGACAGCTTTGTAGCACAGGTAGTGTTAGTCTAAGGAGTAGTCTCTGAATGACATGAGTTTTGACGTTTTTAGTCTTACATTTCTTTACTGTTATCTGATTCATACATGTATAGGCTTTAAAAAAGATGTAGCTCTCATCAAGATCCTAAACAAATCTGAAGATGCTACCACATATGTGTCATACCTGTATGTGGGTAAAATTGTAATAACTATTGTAAACTAAAAACTTCAATTGTCTGCAGCTGCTTTATATCACAAGGTATCTTAGGAAAGTCTTTAATCCCTTGGCTGCCCTGACTCACATGTACCACAAGAATGGCAAAGAGCGGAGAAACTGACCTCACTAGGAGAACAAGCAATTGGGCATCTGCACTGACAGGACCCCACCAATGTTACTTTGGTCACCGAACTAGCCAAATAAGAGGTGTGGATGTGCCAACCATTATTTATATGATGCTACATGGGAATAGAACTAAGATGGTAACCAGATAAGTTAGAGCTAGAGCTCCCCTAGCCGTGGGCAACAATCTAAAACTCAGAAAGGAATGCATTTACAAAGCTGTGGGAGTAGTGGATATACGTGAATAATATAGTCACCTGATGGCGGAACACAGCGTCTTTATATGTCTACTTGCTGCTATTTAATGGCAGATTCTATCTGACCACGTATGCACCTTGTGAACAGGAATATAGTCTCCTACTGAGTAACTACAGCTATTACTCCGTCATAGACGATCACTTTCTTCATCCCAGTGCCCAGATTTTACTGGAAGAACACGCATACAGTGACTTCTTACTCAAAAAATCATATGACTGTTATAAAATACTAATTTTGCGTGTGGTAACAAAAATCTGGATCATAAAAATGGGACTAGATCTTTGTTTATTGGCAATATAAAATACCAGAATTTGGTAGTTTATCAGCCTTGAGAGCAAACACAATTTATGCACCACTGAACAAGTTTTATTGGGAGTTTACCTTTTATTCATATGTTGTAAAACTGCTTCCTCAGCTCCTCTGTACTGTGATTGTTACAGTACATATATCTATACTGTACCTGAAAACCACACACACGTACTGAACATGAGGAGTCTAGAGCACAAACACACCTTCATTCATTCACCTTCATGGCTTCAGATACCCTTTAAAGAGAGTCTGTCAGCAGGAACACTAATAACAGTACCATGTAGGGCTCCTTCTGTATTTTCCAAATACAGCAGCTCCGTTTTCATGAAAATCTAAATTTTATTCTCGTACAAAAGAAAGAAAAATTTGAAAAGTGTAGAAGTTGCTCTACAAGGTAGTGTCATTAGTTTGATACTGATTTTCCTGCTGACAGACTCCCTTTAAATAGTCATATGCTATAACAATGATTACGACCTATGTACTCGCCTATATATGTTTTTCTGAAACCCCATTTATTTCCATGGCTCTTTCCTTATGTGTGACTTCTTATACTTTTGTGTAAGTCATGGGAAATATATTGTTAATGTGAGAGGGCAAATCTAGAACAATACCGATGTGATACTTTGCAGTGGAATGGAGTAAAAATAACTAACTCGTATACTCTACTTGCCTCGCCTTTCCTGGGTACCCTCGCTCTGTCCAATATCCTCTTCGGGTCTCTGACCTGTAACTGATGTCATTCGCCCCAGGTGTCACATGCTAGGGCCTGTCATTGGCATCAGCCACGTGACTTCTGAGGCCCAATGACAGTGTTTAGTGGTGACTCCCACGTGACCTCACTCTCAGGCTGGAAGAGCCCAAAAAGGATGCTGGGGACCATCAGAAGCCGAGGAGAGAGGAGTATAAATGTTTATTTTAACCATAGAATCTCACCCAAGGTTGAAGGGGCTTCTATTCTATTTGAAAGTGGCTTGGCGGCATGTACATATATCAAATAATAGCAGGCCCTTACCATTAAAGGGACTGTTCACAGGCAGCAGAAAAGAGTGCTGATATCTTCTACCTCAGATGTCCATCGAGGAACAACGCTTTCCCCAACCACTATCATGGCACTGCAGAGCTGCCAATTTTATTTTTTTTTACTGCTTCACCTCCCATAAAAATTTTAATTAGAAGTGATCAAAAGATTAGACTTTCTCTAAAATGATATAACTAAAAAGTATATTGGGCAAATTTATGCATCCCCGTACATGAAAAAGTTACAGGTGTCAGAATATGGCAGCTTCCAAGAATGCATGCTGGTGGTTGCTTTTTTTTTTGTCTGTTTGTTTTCCTGCAAAGTTATGGATTTTTTCCCAAGGGGTTAAAACTTAAAAACACTATATCCCCGACAGACTTGTACTGTCCCATAGATTACATTTGGACTGCAGAGTGAATGCCGTAAAAACAAAGCCCATAAAGTCATGCAAAAGCAGTCAAGCTCAAATTCCTTCCCTCTCCCCACCCCTGGGCCCCCTACTCCATCCCCATGGTTCCATTCAGATTTGAATATAGCTTAAGCTGAATTCTTGGTAGCGGCAGTTGAGTATCCTGCAGCCCAGATGGAGGGAATCGGACAATGGGAGTAGTGACTATAACTTGTCAGTGCCCTCGACTAATCTCCCAAAGCACACCACCTAGGTTGAGCACAGACGAGAGGGAGTCTGCATGCTAGTAATTCCCTTTGGGTGCTTCCAGTTGTAGAGGGGTCCTCTCTTACCTTGAGCTGATGTGATGGTGTTTGAGTGGGGCCCTGATGGTAATAGCAGGAATGACTCAGGAGGCAGTGATGCAGGGAAACAGGATAACTTTACTGTATAAACTCTAAACTGTGAACCTTGCAGTTTCCTTATGGGGGTTAGTAGTCTCCCAACTGTATGGTATGTCCAGACTTTGTGTTGATGGATGCCCAGACCTGATGAGGCTTAAGTGCCTTGTATTCCCCTCCAATAACTCTCTCAGAATCTTAGCCACAGCCAGTACTTATTTCTGGGGGCTGCTAACAAGAAGTCCTTTCTGGGTCCAGTTACATTATGAGGTGGGCCCTGGTTAACTGTCAGGCAGAACTCATTATCTCCTAACTGCCATTGTGTCTCTGGACTAGACAGCTTGAAATCCCTGTCTCGGGGTTATCTTGAGCAAAGCCTTGGGCTACGATCTTCTCGCTTGGGCTGTTAGGGTAAGTTCACACAGGGTTTTTTGGACCAAATTTTGATGCTTCAGAATTCGGACCAAAAAACAGCTCCTGCGACTGGATGCCAGTATAGTGCACCAGCATCCAGTCGCAGCATTCCGCTCTGGATTAGGCCCAAATGAATGGGCCTAGTTGGGAGGGAGTGTCGCCCCGAATCAGTCAGTTTGACAGCTGGGGCTCTTCTCTTCACTGTTAACATGCAGCAACATTTGTTTTATAGTGACACTGCATTGTAGACAATTGACATGTGATGTAAATAACAATTGATGACTACCATGAGGATGGGTAAGCAATAACAAGGAACTGAACAAGCACTGTACATTTGTGCCAAATTTGACTTTCATAGCTTGGGGTTGGGGGGGGGGGGGGTCGGTAATGAGTGACCCACATTTAGCAGGGGAGCTTTATCTCCATACTCTACCATCATGACTGAGGAGACGGATCAGTCTAGTAAATCAGCATTTTCCGAATACTAAGGTCACAATACAGCAGCAGAGATTGGCATTCTTTTCTGCTGCTTGTAGAATTTCTAGTTATTTCCAGTTGACTGCAGGCCTCCTACCGCAATGGGCCTTGTTGTTTCCCCTGAAAAAAGATAGAGGTACAGCACTGTTCTTGTAGTGTGCTGCAGCACGGCAAGATTCTCCAATCCGATGCCAAGTGTAAATTTTTATAGGAAGATAAGTGTATTTTTTTACACTTATAAATACAATGCCATGGGACTCGCAGTGAAAGAATTTTTATTATTGCAAAATAGCAGACTTGCAAAATTGTCCACCTGTGTATAATAACCTCATCCACAATATGTAATCATGGAGAGTCAAGAGGTGACATTTAGGATGCAGGGTAACATACACCATTTTATGACTAGATAACACTAGACTAGACTAGAAATATTCCATGTCCACACCATAAAACAATAGCGCAGCTTCTTAGTCCTTATTAGGAACAGGACTCGAGGTCCAACATTACCAGCAAACTCTTCGAGAATTACAGCCAGTAGCAGAAGTGTTGTTAAGGTGCTTGGGACATCCTGAATAAGCCCCAGATATTACGCCAAATCTATTCTATGTCTCTCATCAACACATTACTGTGGTAGAAGTTGTCCAGCCAAAAATTAGTTAACATAGTTTGCTCAATTGTAGGATCAACCACAACAGTGCACCTGAAGGTAGACACTTTGAACACTCAGCAACTTCTTTGGTATGAGAGTAGCAATCCTGAGGTAATGGACAACAATTACCAAGGGGTTTACTCTCTGCACCTACAAATACTGTTTCTCAGGCTCGCTATGCTTGTTTTTTTTGTTCTATTTTTGGAAATGGTTTGGCTCTGTTTTGGTAATTACAATGCAAAGAGAAGTAACCAAAATGTAGAACCTGAGCTAGATGTTCCTTCGCTCTACACTTTTTCTTACCTTCCACCAAGTTTTGTTTTCCTGTTATGAGTGCTGTTTGTGGTGTAGGCAAACTTGGTGCTGATTTAAGGTTGGGAACCATGGAAGCCAAACCCGCCCTTCCCTAGGCAATCACAGGTGACACTTTCACTGAAGGTTGCACCATGAGTGATGGCCTTCTCCAGTCCGGTATAAGGAAGTGAATCACTTCTTGGAAACTGTGTGGTTTTCCTACATACTGTACAAACCGTCTGAATACGCATTACACAGAAGTAATCATAGTGGAGAAGATTTACTAAGAAAAATGCTCCAATATTCTTGCAAAATTTGTACCAAAACTTCTTACAAGTGTTTTTAGATGCTTTTTAGACACCTTTACATCTTGAATAAAAATAGGGGATTGGCTTTATGGTATGATAAAAGTTGTAACACTGGGTATATAAAATGTGCCAAATGTTGCATATGTTTTTCTAAATGTAAATGTACCCATTAACTATTAAGAGGTGTAATACTATAATACTGCAACAGATTTATCATCTAGCATCAGACACCGATATACTGTATGTGGTGCATTGTAAGACAGACTAGTCTAACTTTGCATTGCCTGTGTGTCTGTACTTATGAATCAGGTTATATGCTACTAAATGTAACCCAATATATCCTATGTAGGCCATGACCTATTACTATGTTTCTTACATTTTTTATTTAGTTTTATAAGGAAGCAATATGATAATCAAGGATTCAATATATATAATGTGACCAAATTCCACACAAACTCTTTGACCCAGCATTCACACGACCGTGTGTCACCCGTGAAACTTGGCACGTATGTACCAGAATTACTGGCCTGGACATAATGCCGAGAAATGGACTCCTAGCATCATAGTAATCCAGGCCGCTAGGAGACACTGTCTCCCAGCGACACAGCCCTGTACTATATAAGGCACAGGACAGCATGTCGCTAGGAAGCCCTCATATGGTGCTCTGCATAGAAAAATAAAATGATGGCTTTTGTAAGGAGGAGAGTAGAGAATTGTGAAATTGCTCATTGTGACTAGTGGATTCTGTGTCTTATCTACATATATATGATTATTGTGATCACCGCTAGTATACTCATAAGCGAGGTGGCTGCTGAAAATTATTCTATAGAAAGCGGGAATTCCCAGTTTATGAACTAAGGCTAGTGACCAGAATCAGAATTATAGGATTTTATTTAAAATAACAATTTTTTTTTTTTCTTTTTCTTTCCTCACAATAAATTCTTTAAAAATATGCTTAGCATAAAACTTGACTCACTTTCTGGTGACCTATTTCCTTCAAGTGGAAGTGTTTATATCCAGATTACAAAAAAGAGAAAAACATCAGCAAAAAAAAGTTAGTTCACCTGTAGGATAAAATCACACCTTCAGGTTTTGTCCTGGAATACAGTAACAATCAAGGGGATGGAATTTCATAAATCCTGTTCTCAAGCTGCAGAAATATTTAGAAATCATAACCTATCAATTTCTATTGTGGATTTTCACAGCAAATTTAAATTTTAAGATTTATTTTTTTTATTTGATTTTATTGTGCATTTAAAATCCAGTCTTAAGGGATTTGTCTGCATTTAATACTGGAGCAGAGGTCTCATAAATTTCATTGCTACTTTTTTTTACTGATTTATAAACCATCTACTGTCTCTCGTGACTCTTCTTCTTTGCAGTATGCAATAATAAAACATAGTACAGTGTTGTCTTTACTGCCATATATGGATTTATTTCATCCCTTTTATTACTCCTTATCAGATTTTTTGTTGTAAATTCCTTCTTTTGCACATTACTTGTAAGTGGGTCTGGTGTGTTCTTTCATAGTTGAGTCATTGTGAATTTACAGATTCAACAAAGCATCAGACTTGATTTAAGGGCGTGACCTGACTATGGCAACATGAGGTTGTGATTTCCAGAGTTCCTTCTCAGGCTTTCCCTTACGACCACATTACCACAACTAACCGGCTCCACATTCTTCCAGGGATGGCGAAGCATGAGAAAGGACTCTCCCACTGCAGGCCTGGTCCTATTACTGCTCCTGGTCCCAGACTCTGAAGAGACTTTGACAGGAGCATCTGGTAGTGCTCCTGCCTACCATCTTGGCACATATGTCCTTTCCATCGCCCTTCAGGATCTCAGTGAGAGCACAGGGAGCCCACTATAGTACCATCCTCCCCGGCTTCAGGGGCGGTCTCTGAAATGCAATGGCCATTCTGCAGTGGCCTCTAACCTGGGGTTGCTGCATATATCAGGCCTCCGTACCACTCCTACTTGGCCCTTGCCCTTTACAGCATCTGGGCAGCAGTCACATGGACATGTCCTGGTTGTTCCTCCACATGTGTGGCCGCCTGCTGTGCATTTCCCCGGCACAACCTGCAGTTATCAAAGCAAAATAATACAAACCCTCATGGCACAATTTCCCACTAAGGGGATGACCATTCTTATGCTTCAGGCTACCTGGCATATACAGACTCTCACCTTGATGGACCCCTCTTTACTCCCTTTTCTGACATGCTAGGGGAACTATGCCAGCGCAGCATGGTACCTACTAAGGCTGACTAGATAGATAGATAGATAGATAGATAGATAGATAGATAGATAGATAGATAGATAGATAGATAGATAGATAGATAGATAGATGAAATGCAGGACCTTCAGAGAAGGTAAGTTGCTAGGTCAAATCAGCCGGAGGCAAGGGTGTTTAGCTCACACTTGTAGCTTTATTGGAAGCACTTTACACAGTCCATTAGTATATAAAACAAAATGGCTTTCTTCAGCAGAAGGATAACTCAAAATAACATAAGCAGTCCTTACTTCAGGATACAAGAAAGTAAATCCTCAGGGTTTGCTCACCAACACACAAGGTGATTTTTAGGACTTTCTCCTCCAGACACAAACAGGGCAGTTAGGGGGGCGTGGCTAGCCGGCAAGGAGAGGAGACGTGTCTGCCAGAGCTCCTGGCTTCTCACGTTTAATCTCCTCGGCATCGATGGTTTCTCCTGCCTGAATCTTATCACCAGCACCTGAGGCTTCACCCTAGATCTCAGTGGACTGATTTGGGGTGCTATCTTTACTGTCTACTGGCCGGACGGACCCCTCTCTATCTGAGGCCTATCTGCACTTCAGGAAGCTCCGCCATCTTGTCTGAAGGGCCTTCCTCCTCCCCGTGGTCGGCTGCGGCTGGTCTCTGGATCGGTCGCTTTCCTCCCTGGTGGGGTAAGTGGAGATTCCCCGATCCCCGTGTGCTGCCTCCGGTACGCTGTTCCGGTCTCCTGTCGGGTGGACGTGGAAGTGCGGCCTGAGGCCTACTGCTACACATACGGCAGCGGCCATCTTGTGAAAGGACACGTGACGCCGCTTCTCCTCCTGCCCGGCCTGCCTGCTGCGTTGCCTGCCAGTGTCCTGCCGGAGAAGCTCTGCTGCCTGTGCCTCTGTGGTCTCTGGAGCCTGCTGCACATTCTCCTGCTGCCTGGAGCTACTGTCTTCCATCTCTGCATTACCAGTGAGTGTCTATCTGTTCCACCTAGAGTCTGTGTCTTCCCCTGGAGATTGCTATATACTACACTCCTCTGCTCATCTGACAACTTTTCCTGGCAGTGACTTTGCTGATACTGATTGAGGAATTTAAGTGAGTGCTGAGCCCCTACACCACCATCAAGGGGGGCTCCTCACCTTTCTCCTGGGCTGGACTTTGCATATTACCTGGCTTGCACCCTGCCTTTTTGGTTGAGCCCTTTGTGGGTGCCGAGCCCCTACTCCAACACCAGGGGGGGCTCCTCACACTGGGCTCCCATGGAACTGTAACTGCCTGTGTGTCTCCACTGCAGGCCACTTCTTTCACCATGCTTGATTAAATCGCCAACAGTGTCACCTCTGGTGGCTCTCAGCTGATTGTTGGACTTCCTGCCGTACGACCCCCATGGTCCTGCCGGAATTTTCTGCTGTCTGACCTGCCACGCTGCTCCGCAAATTTTGTACCTGTTTCATCGATCTGCTCTCCTGTTCTATCATCCTAAGTTGCGTCCCTGACCTTTCCTGCTGTTGCTATTATGCCTCGAAAGAAACCATCCTCCTCCAAAACCCCCAGGAAGCTTTCTGACTTTTTCTCAAGCAACATGTCGCACTCTTTGCCTTCCTCACCGTCAGGTTCCCGCTCCCCAGCGAAGTCGCCTCCACGGTCTGAATTGGTGGTCTCTTTACCTGAAGAAGGCTCTCTTTCAACTGAGCGTCCTCCCCTGCTGGTCGATGGTGGTAAGAGAAGTTTTGTTGTGTCCCCTCAGGGTTCTCCATCTGGTAGGGAACCGTTGTGTAAACGGGTCGCTGATGTCCTACCTGCCTCTGGTACTCCCTCTGATTTTGTTCATTCGGAAATTTCTGACTTCCCGGCTTCCTCAGACCCTGTAACATGTGATACCTTGAAAGGGATGCTCGTTCTCCTACAGGCGGGGATTAACAAGACTGTCTCCTCTGCGGTGGGCAAACTGCGACAGGACATCGACGCTTTGGGAGAGCGGACTGACCATCTTGAACGTAAAATGGAGGAGTTTTCATCTGCCCATAATGAACTGGTTGATGCTCATAATACCCTTGAAGCGGAGGTCAGATGGCTCAAAATTAAGGCTGCTGACGCTGAGGATCGGTCTAGACGCAATAATATCAAGATCCGTGGGGTCCCTGAAGATGTGGCATCGGAGGACTTGGAGGCCTATGTTCAGCGTCTCTTTAAGAAAATTCTACCACAACTTACTGAACTGGAACTCACCCTGGATCGGACCCATCGTATTCCAAAAGCGAACTCTGCTCCAGTAGATGTCCCGAGAGATGTTTTAACGAGGGTCCATTTCTATCAGATTAAAGACTCGATCCTTGCGGAAGCCAGAAAATGCGGTACCTTACCAACCCCGTTTGCATCAATATCTCTGTTCCCTGATTTATCCGCGGCTACTATGCAGGCCAGACGTGATCTGGCTCCCATTACCAAGATCCTCAGGGAACGGAGTATACGGTACCGCTGGGGCTTTCCTACCAAATTGCTGATACCCCGCAATGGGGTTTTCCATTCCATTCCTGACGTGGAGGCGGGAATGGCCCTCCTCCGTAAATGGAAACTTGCCCCTGCTGAATCTCTCTCATCTGATCCAGAATCCTCAGCGCGGCCCTCCCATCTTTCTAAGGAATGGACTGTGGTGGGCGGTCATAAGTGACTTCTTTGCCCGCTCAGGCGGATTGATTCACTTTGTCCAACGTTGATTTGACTTTAATGTTTGATTTAGGTGACCTGTGTGCCTTTCTAATACTCACTCTCACTGAGTGTTACTGACCTGTCCCCCCCCCCCCCAGCTGATTACTTTTGGTTATTCGGTGTTTTTTGACACTATGTTATTTTGTTTGCATTTTCTGTTCTTGCTTTATACCTGGAATGTTGTTTGGTTTTTATACCTGTTCATGTATACTTTACGCGCCCTTGTTTTTTTTTTGATATAGCCACCTGAGTCTTCTGCCATTTTTCTCTAGGTTGTTATTATGGTACTCCGTATATCCTCACTTAATGTTAGGGGTCTAAATAGCCCCTGTAAACGGAGCTCTGTCTGGAGGGAGGCCCGTCGCCTTCGTTGCGATGTGCTTTTTCTCCAGGAGACTCACTTTCAGACTGGCAAGAGCCCTAAGTTCTCTAATCCCTCTTTTCCTCATATATATCAGGCTTCTTGCGATGCTAAGCGTAAGGGTGTTCTTATTGCTGTGCGGGACTCGGTAGCCTTTTCCCTTGAAGCCACTCTGATTGATCCCAAAGGCCGATTTTTGGGGCTTAATTGCCTTATTAATAATGTTAAATACACTTTAGTTACTGTTTATCTCCCGAATCGTTCCCAGGCGCAATATTGGAAATCTGTGCTCTCCAAGATCCGAACTTTTGCTACTGGTATGTTAATCATTGGTGGGGATTTTAACTGCTTAGTAGATAATTCTCTAGACTCTTCCAATCCCAAGAGACGCTCCCCTATACTATCCTCCTCTTTGATCGACCAGGGCCTTTATGACGTATGGCGTTGCCAACATGGCGGGGAACGAGATTAGTTATTTTTCCTCCTCATCCTCCTCCTATTCCCGTATTGATTTTTTTCTTACTGACAAAATTGGGCTGATGCAGGCGGAATCTACTGATATTGGGTTGATCACCTGGACTGATCATGCTCCGGTGTCCCTCTCCCTGCGTGAGAAGTTCTCCACTGCTCTGCCTACCCAATGGCGTTTAAATGAATATATTCTAGATCACCCCTCCTATAGTGAGCACCTCCGTGAAGCCTTGAAAGAATATTTTTCCCTCAATTCCCCTTCCATGTCAGACCCTCATGTGCTCTGGAATGCCCATAAGACATATATGCGAGGGATACTTATTCAGGCCTGCGCGAGAGCTAAAAAAGAACGGTCTAAAGACATAGATGCTACACTTCGCTCCCTATCCTCCCTCTCCGCAATTAATAAGCTTAATCCCACCCCCATTGTCTCTGCGGAGATTAGGCAATGTCAACTCCGATTGCAGGGCCTTCTGGCTTGCCAACAGGACTTAGCTTTTAAGCGTTTTCAGTGTCAGGCCTACGTGCATAATAGTAGGGCTAGTGCCTTTTTAGCCAAAAAGATCAAACAGTCACGCCCTAAATCTCGTATTTGCCTACCTTGTGGATGACTCGGGTACTAAAGTTATCGACCCCCGCCTCATTGCGGATCAGTTTCGCTTGTATTATAGGTCTCTATACAATCTTAGAGATGATCCCCAGACGTACCAGCCATCCAAGGAGGACATAGATGAGTTTTTAGACTCTGTGGCCCTGCCCCGCCTTTCCCCGGAGCAATCTGTCTCCCTGGCCTCTCCTATCACCTTGCTTGAGGTTACGGAAGCTATAACCTCGCTGAAACCACTAAAGTCTCCTGGTCCTGACGGCTTTTCGGGGATCTATTACAAGAAATTTGTGGATATTTTATCCCCTCATCTCTTGGCTGTGTATAGAAAGGCGGCGGAGGAACAATGTTTCCCAGAGGAGATGTTGTCCGCTACCATTGTGACCCTCCCGAAGCCTGGCAAATCTCCCACTGTTCCGGCTAATTTTAGACCCATTTCACTTCTTAATATTGATGTCAAACTGTATGCTAAAATTCTTGCTGAGAGATTGCTCCATCTTCTCCCCCAGCTGATTAAACCTGACCAGGTGGGATTTGTGTTTGGTAGGCAGGTCCCGGATGGCACACGGAGGTTCATAGACCTCATCCAGAAGGCTGAAAAGGATGGTATACCTTCTTTGCTTTTGGCTCTGGATGCCGAGAAGGCTTTCGATAGGGTCCACTGGAATTACCTTGATAGTCTTTTGGATAAGTTTGGTATGGACCCTGTCTTTAAGTCTGCTATTTTGGCTCTTTACTCCCGGCCGTCGGCTCGTGTGCTGTCTTCGGGCTTTTTGTCTGAACCTTTGAACCTTTTCGGATCTCGAATGGAACCCGTCAGGGCTGCCCTCTATCTCCCATTATTTTTGCGCTAGTAATGGAACCCCTGGCGGAGTCCATTCGGGTGGCTGAGGACATTGAGGGTATTACTGTGGGTCGCCAGCAACACAAAATCGGTCTATATGCTGATGATGTTATCTTGGCCTTGACCTCCCCCGACTCTTCTTTGAGTGCTGCTACTGCTGCCCTTACAAGATTTGGTAGGGTTTCTTACTACAAAGTTAATTCTTCTAAGTCCCAGATCTTGCCCATTGTTGTTCCACCCTTATTGAAACACGATCTTAGTGTCAAATTTCCCTATCAATGGACTGATTCCCGCATTACGTACCTTGGCATTTCCCTAACAGCCCCTAGCTCTGATTTGTTCGCTGCCAATTATGTCCCCCTTCTGGCTAAGATCTCTTCCTTCCTTTCTTCCTTTTCTCAACCGATGTTGTCCTGGGCTAGTAGAATAGCCATTGTTAAAATGATGGCGCTACCTCTCATTCTGTATACATTTCGTACAGTTGCCATTCCCCTCCCGGACTCGTATTTTCCCAAATTACAGTCTATTCTTTCTAAATTTATTTGGGAGGGTAAGAGGTCCAGGGTCCGATTTAAAGTGATGACTAGGCCTTGGTCTCATGGTGGGGCAGGTGTCCCAGATGTTAGGAAATACTACATGGCATCTATCCTTGAACAACTCAAAGTTGGTTGGGACGAAACTTCTAAGTGGCGTTGGGCTGAGGTTGAGGAATGCCTGTTAGATGCCCCACTTATAAGTATTCTGCGTCCTAAGGACCTGATCCCCATTAAGGTACATCCCCCTTTATTAAGTCTTAGAGCATCCATGACTGCCTGGCGTTATTACTTGTCACACACCTCCAGGGAAGATTTGGTTCCTTTGTCGAAATTGCCCTTACTATATGTGACCGCTTTCCTTCCTCAGCTGAGACTTCGAGGGTGGAGCTCTAGAGGCCTCTATAAGATCGCTCATCTGTTTTCCGAAGAGAGGTTGAAATCGTTTTCTATGCTACAGGATGAGTTTCACCTTCCCAAAACCGACTTTTTTAAATATCTGCAATTACGTCACTTTTTTCACACTCATGACCCCTCGCGGTTGACCTTTCCCAGACTAGCTTTGAGAATGTGGAGCCGATCCTCGCTTGCCAAGGGTGGGTTGTCCACATTTTATACTTTCCTTTCTGTCCCTGCTGAACAGATCAAACCTCTCCACCTGCTTCATTGGGAATCAGACCTTGTCAGATCCATTTCTTTGTCGGATTGGTATGCTGCAAATGGGTTTGTCAAACGGGTTTCTAAGGGTGCAGCCCACTGGGAAACGGCACTGAAAGTAGCGTTACGCTGGTATAGAACTCCGAGCCAATTAGCGCACATAGATCCCTCTTGCTCGAGTCTTTGCTGGCGGGGCTGCGGTCACATGGGCTCCTTCATACATTTATGGTGGGAGTGCCCTCCAATTCTAACGTTTTGGACGGCAGTATTTCAATTTATGTCTAATGTAGCTGGCCTTATTATACACCCCTCCCCTGGTCTGGCTCTTTGTTTTTTGGACACTGATCGTTTCCCCTTGGGGTCACAGGTTGTACTGGGGCAGATAGTGCTGGCAGCTCGGGCTATGATCGCCCGTCAGTGGAAGTCTGCTCTTTGCCTAACCGTAGCTGAGTTAATCCACCATGTCGACTTAGCATTTACTATGGAACGTATGCTGGCCAACAAAAACCATACATATGCTAGCTTCCGTCTTAGGTGGTCCCTTTGGTTCTCTTATATGGCCACTAGGAATGCACCTCCTCCTTTACAGTCTTAGGTAGGCCCCGTTGAGATCCCTTATTTACTCTCTGACTACGGGTGGCTTCATTTTTGTTCCTACTGTATTTCTTTTGTGTAACCAGCATTATACTCAGGTATACTGTTCTTGAGCATGTTTTGTTTCTTTTGTTTTCTTTTGTTTTTCATTGTGTTACCCCTGTTCTCTCTCCTTTTTGTTTGTTCTCTTCTTGTGGTTTTCTTTTTTCCCCCCTCCCATTGTTCCTGTCCTTATTTGTTCTTCTAGCTACACCGTAGTTACTGGTACCTTGTTCTTTTTGGCGCTTTTATGTCCTGAGAATTGAATGACGCATTGATCTTATAGGCTGATCTGTAAATGTACGGTGCTCTGGTTGTTTCTTGTTCTGTTTGTTTTATATATTGTAAAATCCTTTTTTCTCAATAAAAATCAAATTTAAAATAAAATAAACAGGGCAGTTAGTACACCAGGTTTCTCCTACAAGAGACAACCCCACCCCCTTCCTATGGGCAACCTCAGTTCTTTAATAGCTGACCACTTGGGTCAGCTAGCAAAATCGGGACTGGATTATAGGCCTGGGTTTGCAACAATACCTAAATCTTGGTCCCATACTCCTGCCAGTCACCTTGTAGACACCAGCCACCTCAGTGGAAGATACCTGCCATCTATAACTCTTCCTTCTGCCTGTCTAATATATATATATATATATATATATATATATATATATAATCTTTAGCAAATTAACATGATTGAAAGTTTTACTGCTTATCTATGACTTAACTGCAGCCACTCATACACCAGATGTCAAGCATCTGTGCAGGTCAGTTACAGAACTGGTACTATATCACTTGGAGAAGACAGTAGCCATAGCTGTGCAAGAGGTCACATCAGCAGACAAGAGGACTCCAGATACATGATGAGCAAAGCTGAGACGGGAAGAGACTATTAGGATGTTGTGTTGATAAAGCTAATGTTTTCAATTCGCAGCCAAGCAGTTGTCCCCGGAATCTGCCTAGGTTTACCGGGGGTTGATACCAGTCCTGACAAGCCCCATGTGTATATAAAAGGTTCAGAACTTTAAAAAAAAAAAATCAGAATTATGTGGCGTTCACACTTGTGCCACTGTCCGCCCTTTGTGTTTCTGCCTAAATCCCCGGAAAAACTGTATAGGGACGGCTTGCCGGTGGTCGGTTTAAAAACCCATTCATTTCAATGGGTTTTTAAAGCAAACCGCTGGTGTCCATATGTAGCCTCTCTGTGATAAAACTGTTTGTTTTTTTTTTGCTTGGACACGAAGTCCTGCATGTCTGACTTTATGTCCGTGCAAAATAACGAATTTCACCACGGAGAGACTGCATATGGACACCAGCGGTTTGCTTTAAAAACCCATTGAAATGAATGGGTTTTTAAATCGACTGCCGGCAAGCCATCCCTATACAGTTTTTCCGGGGATTTAGGGAGAAACACAAAGAGCGAAAAGTGGCACAAGTGTGAACGCCACATTATCCCTTAAGTACTATCATGGTGTCTATCATACACATCTCATTATGATAGACACCATGATATTACTTAAGGGTTAAAATAATCCTAAACTAAATGAATCATCAGAGGTTTGTAATCTCTACTTGGACGAACCTCTCAAGTTTCATTATGGCCAGTTCCGTGCCATTGCTAGTATTACTGTAATATGGACTGTCTGAAGAAAACGGTCATGGACAGGGAGCAGTAAGAAGAAATAGAGCAGTTAAGGGTCATTGTGACTCTGCCGATGCAGCCAAATCCTGAGATATGTAACCTTCTGTATTCCTCCTCGAGCCTCCTCAGATGAGTCCTGAGTTAGAAATAATTGGCAGTGTTGACCCAAGGCCCCACATTGTGGAAGAGCTGCTTTTTTATATTGCGGATTCTTCCCTTAGGCTTAGGCCCCATGTAGAGGACCGCAGCCAAAAAAGTGATGTGGGGAAAAACCACGGTGAAAACGCATTGTGGCTTTTCTCAGAGCATTTTTTTACAGAGTCTGCAGACTTTTCCTCTGCAGACTTTCTGCTTCAATTATATTTATATGGAAACCGCCGCTGTTTCCATAGGTATAATTGATATGCTGTGATTTCCAAAAACGCATATTTTTTAAAAAAATTGCATGTTCCATAGAATGCATGGGATTAGCCAGAATTCCATCCACTCTGCAGGTACTGTAAAATGCTGCATTTTTTTTGCTGCTGCATTTCCACCACAGCCAAACTGAGAAGTTTCTGCCATGTAGGGCTTCAGCCTTAGGGTTGGTTCACACTAGCGCTTGTATTCCGTCCGCATGGAGACCCCCCCCCCCCCCCACGGAATACCAACGCTAATGCAAGCGCTGTGCAGCTAAGCACACGGAGCCCATAGACTATAATGGGCTCCGTGTGCTTGCCGCGCACTGCCCACACAATTCAGTCTATGGGCTCCATGTGCTTTGCAAGAACATCGCTTGCAATTGCATTCCGTCCGGGGGGGGGTCTCCATGCAGACTCCTTGCGGACGGAATACAAGCGTATTGTAAACCAACCCTTAGATGGAGAAAGTTATGTGGACCTTTATGTAATATGGGAGGTAGCCCTGCAAATGGAAGGGATGTTCTAAGAGCATCTACTATCAGAGTCAGAACTGTGAGTATTCGTCCGGAGAAGTCCACGTGAGGAACAGCCCCCCCCCCCCCCCGAATAGAATACCAAACGCAACTGCAAGCGTTGTGCAGTAAAAGAACACAGACCCCATAGACTATAATGGGGGCCGTGTGCTTGCTGCACGCTACCTGCACCAATCATGCGGACAGGAAAGTAGATGAAGTACTCGCGTGCTCACTGCGGAGGTCTAGCGGCAAACACACGGACCCCATTATAGTCTAAGGGGATCCGTGTGCTTTTACTGCACAGTGCCTGCAATTGCGTTTGGTATTCCGTTCCCGGGGGTCCCTATGCCGACACCCCCAGACGGTATACAAACGTAGATGTGAACCTACCCTTATTCTGTTTAACAGGTAAGCCTGAAATAACAAAACTGCCTCTATATTTTGACACATCTCATATTCCTGCAGCGGCTTCTCTCCTGGTGTGTGAGCGGTGTCCATTGCGACTGTCTCTTGTCTGATATCCTTCATAGTGGCCCAGTAGCTGTTGTATGCTCTGTAGCAGTCTGTCTTGTATTATTGGTCATAAAGGTCATATCTGTCCTCCACAAATGTCATCTTCAGTCAGAGATATTACATATCCTTGGAGGCTTTTGGGATTTGGAAAACCTGTAACATTTTATCTCATTAATTAGCAAAAAGTAATGCTTTGTGACTCTGTCCAGAAGGGATCTATTGATTTCTGTTTGGTTGGGTAGGTCAGGATACTATGAAGTGTATGATCAGACGCAGGCTGTGCTCATGTTCATTCTATCAGGGTGACGTTTATCTGTGGAGCATGGACAGGAATGTTCTGCAGTGTCTGCTGTGACACTGTCCTGGCAGCAGGGAGGACCAGCCTCAGGGTAACCCTTTCACCTCAGGGATCTAATGTAGGTATGATTACTCGGTCATGTCTTGGTCATAGCAGGCTTCCAGTAGTCCTTCTTTTGGTTGATTTTGAACTTTTTGCATCTATTGATATAAAGAAAAAAAATTGTCATGTAGATTGTGTAAACTGTACAGAGCAGTGCTCCTAAAACACTTTATAATATTTTTTATATATACCGTACGTACACTATGAAATCTGCACAGGAATAAAGTAACCATAAAGGTGTCTCTGATCAGTGGGGTCAGCTAAATCTTAATTTTGTGGGATTCCTTGCCCATGGCTCTGGTTTTCCATATTCCGCCTCCCTGCACTCTATGGAGACTCCTGGGGGAGCAGCTAGTGAAGGGGTTAATCGCACTGCTAGAGGCAGAGGATGGGAATGTCAGAGCAGTAGAGACTGGAATCACAGAGAAGAGACTCGCTGTCACACTTACACCTGTGCCACATCTGCATCCTGAATGTAGGATTTTTCCTCAGCAACTTATTTTAATGCGTAACTGGCACCAATGGCAGGCAACTGGTGATGTGAGGGCGCTACGCATGACTGCAAGCAGAAGTCTAGGTGAGGATTTCATGGATTCTTGAAAAGCCATATTCAAAGCTGTGTCCTATAAGCCTTTTGATCTATATCAAATTCTATTTCTTGCTTATAAACCTGTTAAAATCTGTTGGTCTGTATTGTCTCTTTTACGCTCATATTGAAGTTAAAACTTTGCAATGTATTGGCATGTGACTGTTGTGGCAGATTGTTATTGCTGCGTGGTGATGCTGGAGAAGAAGACGTGCTTTAATTTTCATGAAAGAGAAAACCAAGGAAGGTTTCTGTAGAGGTCAATAAGAGATGTGCAAGTCATAGGAATATTGCTCATCTTAGATCAGGCTTTATTCACATCTGCGTTGTATGAGAATTTATCAAGCTGCTTGAGTAAAAATGATATCATTTTTGTGCCTTTTTTTTAAAGTGGTTTTAAATTTTATTTATGTAGTTGTTGCGCCTAAAATCATAACTGTATTCACCCTTTTTTTGTGTATGGAAAGGGACAGAGTCTAACTGGAATGCCTAATATAACTTATGATGGGCACGTTTTAAGAATTGCACAAACTTGATCAGTAGCACAATAGCAATACGATATAATACAATAGAAATATAAAGGAGGGGTAGTTGCATGGAAATGTGTGCTTTTAGAGAAATATTGCACACTTTGCACCACAGTGATATGGTGCATGCATAAAAAATGTTAAATTTTTCCATAGGTTATCACTTCCCCTCATTAAATATTAAGTGGATAGTTTATTAAATCCTTAGTTTGCTGCATATTTACTTCTGATGAAAAGACCTAAGTAATCTAAAAGACGTGCTATTTGTCATCATCGTTATAGTTGGCCATTAAGAGGTATCAACTACAGAAGCTCCTCAATTTTTCACTTTCTTTTTCCTTCATCCATTTACATGTTATAATAAGAATTTTGGTTTAAAAATGTTATTTAGATTTTTTTTTACGTGTTATCCGCTTTCATTCAGGGTTTTATTTATCTATAAGTACAGTGAGAACTAATTTATTATTTCTGTATTAGTTGGAGTGTGGAAAAATAGAAGACTCAGAGTCACCCTTGGCTTGCCAGACTCTATAACTCTGGTTTCATGATCTCATTGACTAATATGGAGTATACCTGTTTGGCTTACAAGTCAATACAGTGCAGTATGATGTGCAATATTGTCCTGGCATTTTTGACAGTCTTTGCAACACAGATGTGAACACAACCTTTGAGATTGTACAGAATTCAAGCCAGATTATACAGCCAGTGACAGCCCAGTGAATAGTTCAGAGCTGATGTCCCCAAGGGTAATGCTGGTGACAGCTATAATTTTTAGGAAGTGTCTTAATCTTGGTACATAACTTAGGTTGAGAAACCTGATTTTATGCTGTATATGGAATCAGTGTTAGACACATCAAGATATTTCCGGGTTTTGTAGGGTCATGTGGTCTTCACGGTCAGTGAGGGAAACCTTATATTTTGGCACTGGTCTCATTTATATAAGCACTAATATTATGTTTGAAATGTTGAGACTTTCTTAGTAAATAACACTATTCTGTAGACTGCGCACATTTTATCTTTAATTTTATTTTTAATCTATTCCACACAACTATTCCTATATGTAGACTGCTCCCTCGTACTTGTAATGTCTGTCTTTTACATTACATTTTAACCCTGTAATATAAATTGATAGATAGATAGATATAGATATAAATATATATAGATATATAGTTGTTTGTTTTTTATTATGTGGCTCTCTTGTATTAAGATAAAAGTACAATTTCCACCTTATTTTAGGCTGCATTTGTCAATTCCATCATGTATTTCCACATGGGACCTTAGCCCCTGGTCTGCTCTGCTCTGTTATACATCATTGTCTTAGATAACCTCTTTATTCTTATATGAAGAGTATTCTACACACAATGTACCACACATTTGTAAAGCAGAAAACCTCTACTGACTGTAAGGAAATAAGACTTGCTTGGTTTGTATGCCAAAACCTAATGGAATGACCTTTTCCCATTTTCAACATCTTATGTAGGTTTTTCATCTTCACCCAGAATATAAATGGAAAGCAGAGGTTAAAAAGTAATAATGGAGATGAATCCATTACTTGGTGATTGATGGTTACAGGACTTCAGAGAGCAGCCTCTCAATCAATTGCGAATATTCCCAATGTCATCTGTACTTAGCTTTTTCTAACTGATACTCCAGCAGAGATCCTAATATGAAAAAACCTCTCCAAATACCAATCATTTCTGACCATAGTGTCATTATGTTCTTGTGTCAGGAACACCAAGCAGTCACATAATAGAGAAATTTGAGGCTTGTGTAAGTGCGAGTCTAAAGGTAAAGATGCTATTTCTATTTGGTTAAATGTGTGTCACAAATTTTGTACCTAGTGACCACTTAGGGGCAATTTTCTGATGTATGGACCATGAAAAATATAGATGGTTCTCAGGAAAGAAAGTCCTTTTTTACATCTGTATCCCAGATACTGTATTTGGACAAACAATTTCACTAGTTCTGAAATAGACTGGGTGAAGGGAAAAAAGGATTTGGTAGTTTTTAAAGAAGTGGGAAAACTTCATCTCTAGGCTCCCCCGATGTATATGAGCAAATAAGTTTGTTTTCAATGCACTATATGTATTAACTATGGGGGGACCTGCCTCTGTAGACCACAACCTTTTTTATTTCACTTTGTGCCTCACTTCCATCTGGTTGGTGCTCCCTGCAGGATCTGTGCCAGCTCCTCATAATGAGAGCTTCTTGACTTTGTTGGCTAGTCCACTATGTATATTGAATACACTGACTGTGCCTATGCCTCACTGTGGCAAGAGGGGTGCTGACTCTTATGGTGTTAGTTTTTCCCATTTTTGGCCTGCACAGATTGTCAAGAACATGAAAGCAAACTACTCTTACCACTGCTATTTCATTAGATTTTGTTCCTCTCCACTATTGGTTTTCTACTTGTGGCCATTATTTAAGGCACCAGAATCTTTCACTTGGCTAATGGTCTCTAGATAGTAGCACAAACCAATATATATATTTTTTTTTTGTGTGTGTGTGTATATATTTTGAGTGCCAATACTTTTTTTCAGACCTTGATTTCAATGTGAGATTTCTTTTGTCATCCAGCAGCTATTCACCCATCATGGCACGAGACTTGAGAGTTTCCATGGATCAGGACCTTGCAGTCGACATAATTCCCAGGGAACCTAAAAAGTTGCCCAAACAGGCTCGAGAAGATCCAGCCTTGTCTGTGGAAAGGTCCCATATGTTGTCAGAGCATAAAAAGCCACGGCAAAGGTACATGGAGAAGGATGGCAAGTGCAATGTTCACCATGGCAATGTCAAAGAGACCTACCGATACTTCAGTGACCTCTTCACCACTCTAGTGGACCTCAAATGGCACTTTAGCCTGTTCATCTTTACTCTGGCATATACTGTCACATGGCTATTTTTTGGACTTATTTGGTGGTTTATTGCTTATATCCGAGGAGATCTTGAACATATAGGTGACAAAAGTTGGGTCCCTTGTGTGGAGAATCTCCATGGATTTGTGTCTGCATTTCTCTTTTCTATTGAAACAGAGACTACCATTGGTTATGGATACCGGGTAATAACGGAGAAGTGTCCTGAAGGAATTGTTCTGCTGTTAATTCAAGCCATACTGGGCTCAATTGTTAATGCCTTGATGGTTGGTTGCATGTTTGTTAAAATAAGCCAACCAAAGAAACGGGCCGAGACCCTCATGTTCTCAAATAATGCAGTCATTTCTCTCAGGGATGGAAAACTGTGTCTGATGTTTCGTGTTGGAGACCTCCGAAGTTCCCATATTGTAGAAGCCTCAATCAGAGCCAAACTCATCAAATCTAAGCAAACAAAAGAAGGAGAATTCATCCCTCTAAATCAAACAGATATCAATGTTGGGTTTGACACTGGGGATGACCGCCTATTCCTTGTCTCTCCTTTGATCATTTCACATGAAATCAATGAGAAGAGTCCATTTTGGGAAATGTCTCGCTCTCAGTTGGAAACAGAAGACTTTGAAATTGTTGTCATTTTAGAAGGAATGGTGGAAGCTACAGGTAAGTCTTTTCTTCGACTCTGGTTGTATATGCTGTAGTGCACACACATTTTAAGAAAGGAAGAATTGTAGACTTCTTTTTTGTCAGGAGCCCTCACCCCTGAACCTGTGCAAGAGTGGTGAATGACACTGTACACTGCACTATATACGGAGAGGCGGTGTACAGAAACCCTCACTCCTATATAATAAACGGAGTAGGATTTTAATAGTTTACATAAAGTCAATAGTGCGGATGAAGGGAACAAACACTGTAATATACTTCACTAAAGAAGAGTGCCTGTGTCTTTAAGGACTTACTACACAGTTTACAGTGGGCTTTATGGAGGGGATTGGAGAAAATGAGAAGGAAAGTGACAGGTAATGGGGTCTTCTACAGTATTAAATGAATCTCTCAGGAGAAGGTTGGAATATAATTCTTGATAATCTAGCTGTATTGTGAAAGAAAACGTGTTGCTACACATTGCTAATGTGTCTCTGTTTGAGGCGCTCTCCTTTCCCTCCCCCTCCTCTCCCCATAGAGTTCTTTTTTTAAACTGTAATGTTTATTGAAAAAACTTTTTAAATTTACAAAACATCAAAGAAACCAGGGACAAACAGAGAGAAGGAATGGGAACATATGGCAAAAAGTAACCAGGAAAATATCACTTAATCATCCCTGTAATGAATACAAAGCACAGATAACAAAACTAAGAAAGTGAGGGGGGGTGGGGGTGTCAGAGACCATTTAATGTACAGTATGTGCCCCAGGGTGCCCATATAACTTGGAAAGCCTCAACGGTATGATTGAGTGAGGCTCTCAAATTCTCCAGGCTGCGCACATCTTTCACCCGGGCAATAAGGTCCGGGTAGGAAGGAGGGGAGACTTTCTTCCAATGGAGGGCAATAAGCGTCTTAGCTGCGGGGCATAGATAAAGGAACAATTTGGAAGACTGTGTTTGCTAAGATGTGCAGGCGGGAGGTTCAGGACATATAAGAGGGGATCGAGCGGGACTTCACAGTTAAACAAAGCGCCCGTAAGGGACTTAACCTCCAACCATAAGGGGCAAATCCCCGAGCATTCCCAGAAAATGTGATACAAGGTGCCCACCTCTGACCCACATCGCCAACAGTGAGGGGAAATACTTGGGTTAACAGAATGAAGTAAGGCAGGGGTATGATACCAATGCATTAACAACTGGTATTGGGTCTCACGGAACGTAATAGAGCTGGAGGACTTGGCAGCACGAAACCAGATAATTTGCCATTGGGAGGGTGAGATCTGCCCATGCAATGCCCTAGACCACTTCTCCATATATTTATGAGATACTGAGCTCCGCTCCCCAGAAGATGTGAGGATGCAATAAATAACAGAAATAAGGCCAGCTGTGGAGGTACCAGCACGACAGAGTCTTTGAAATGATGTCGGCCGTGATACCTTCAAGGAGCTAAAGTGGGTATGAGTAAAATTAACAATCTGACGATAGTGTAGCCATTCAGAAGTGGGTAAGTGCAAGTAAGTTACAAAATAGGCCTGATCTCCAAGGACAACGGGTTGATGAGGTCAGCGATACGGAAAAGACCCATTTTGCTCCAGGGTTTTACCATAGCCGAAGTGAGTCCCTCCTCATAGAGTTCTATTGTACAGATCTCACAGTGACAAAGAGGCAAATAAATGACAAAACGAGCACTTTGTAAATTGTAACTAAACTTAATTTCTTTAATAAATTCTGATTCAGGTCAAGAAAAACCTTTTCTATATAAAGTTGATTACAAACTACCCATTTTATTCTATATAGATGCACTCCTTATGATCACTGTGGGGGGTCCCCCATCACCAATCCTCTTGTGTACATCACTACGGGGTCCCTAGCCTAAGGCAAGAGTTAGTCAGGAGACTACTGAGAGTGCCACAAGATAAAAATTGCCCAGCATAAGGCCTACATAGCAGGCTAGTACTGAAAAACATGTCAGTGCACTTTAGGAGTTTGCAAATTGGAGGCTATAGGGAGGTTTGGAAATGGGAGGTAATACTTATATATTATCAGCTGCTGGAATAAAAATACTGTTGGTAGATCCCAGTCCAGTACTACCCGTAGAGGTTCATCTACCTGTATTTGCAACAAAAAGTTATAGAAGTCCTCAGTAAAAATTAAAAACCAGGACTGTTGAGAAAGAATGGTATATAATATATCTTCAGTTGTTTAGAGTAAAGATCTGTTCACATAAGATTCACAGCATGCAGATGAAGAATATTTAGTTTTGTTTTTTTTTATAAAACCAAAAAAAAAAAAATTCTTTTGGATCTATGTCAGCCATTTGGTGTTACATTCTACATTATTGGGTATTTAGATGCAACCTCTGAAACTTATTCAACACGACACACGTTGTACTGTCTTTTCCCCATAGAAATTGGTGGAAACCGTGGGGCAACATGGTGGCTCAGTGGTTAGCACAGCAGCCTTGCAGCACTGGAGTCCTGAGTTCAAATCCTGCCAGGAACAACATCTGCAAGGAATTTGTATGTTCTCCCCATGTTTGCATGGATTTCCTCCCATACTGATACAAAGACATACTGATAGGGAAAAAATGTACATTGTGAGCCCTATATGGGGCTCGCAATCTACAAAACAAAAATTGATGGACACCTTACGGTATTTGGCAGTATATTATCACTATGCACCGGATTTATAGGCGTAATGCAATGTAAACAGAGCCTATGGCCTATATACCGTATGAACACTTCACATGTAGGATGTTATATCATGTATAAACAAGTATATAATTGTTTATATAATGGACTGGAACTACGGCATGTTTGTAGATAAACATAGTGGCGATCACATTGTACTACCTGGTTCTAAACTGAGAACATGCACAAAAAAAAAAACTCTCCTCCTTTCCTCTAATCATAGTTTATCTCTTATTACAACTGAAACTGCATAAATATGCTGACATTTTTTATATAAATAACCATTTGTATTTCCAAGGAGCTCAGTTAAGTTTCTCTTCCTCGTCCTTTTCACAGGCTGCAAGACAACTTGATAAAGCAGGAGCCTGCCTGCTGTACTCTGTATGCAGGGGGGATGAACAAAAAAAATAAATGAGATTGAAATAAGATGAAGCCAATAAGCAGGAGATTAAGGACCCATTCACACATCAGAAATTGAAAAGTAATTTGAGGAAATCTTTCACCTCCAATTCCTCTCCATTTTCTGGCCCTTTGAATTCTGTAATCCAGGGCTGAGCTTTGGGTTTCCTTGCTGATTGGCCCCAGATAAAAGGGCCCACATTTACTAAGGGGTTTGCACCTAAAAATTATCCAAAAATGTGCCTCAGTTTTCTGTATTTGTGGCACACTGTGGAGCATCTCTGCCTCTGTGCCCCGCTCACCACTTATTTTTTTTATTAAGTTGGCGGAGTGGGGCATGTGCCTGGGTAGGTGGATACCAGGTGAATCTAGAATTGCTTAAATGCCAGAGCCTCCTAGTAACTCTAGTGAGTTGTACAACTGGTGGGGAATCCATTTCAGACTGGTGTAAGAATCACCAGTTTTAATTCCTCCAATACGATTAGTGCGTTTAAGGCTTGTGCCCTGGATTCTGTGAGTGATTCTGCCTCAGAATTCATGTTGAGGACAAGCGGGATGCTTATTTTTTGGTGTCTTCAGGCAGATTCTGGATAGAATTTGTAGCAAAAGATAATGTAACTGTACATATTCTCTGCAGGATTTCTACAATATTGTAGGGGAAGATAGGACCAAGAGTCATAGTCACTGAAGGCAACAGTGGATGTAGAAATGAATCAGCGCTTACCACAGTAGCAATCCGGAAAAAGGTTTCTTTATAAGAGATCAAGTCAATAAAATAGCCATCTCTTACACTTGAGAAAGGAGTTTATCAACTCCAAAATGCAATGTGTTTTATTGGATTAATCTCTTCAATAAAGAAACCTTTTTACGAATTACTGTAGTGGTAAGCACTGATCTATTTCTAACTCCACTGTTGCCTTTGGTGACTCTGATTCTTGGTCCTATCCACCTGTACTGAGACGTCTTCAGTTCACTTTATCTTAAATGTCTTCTATGGGTGCTGTGACCTGTTCACATTGCCAAAACGTGAGCAGCCAATTGGCATTTATTCTCCTATCTCGGTTATCATAAACGGTAATACATAAGGCATTGCTCGGTGCTTTCTCTCTGTTTATTCTACTTGGCATTCTACAACATTGTTTCAGAAACATGTAGGAATGCTGCGGCCAGACCAACGCTGGTCACATGATCATCTCTTGCTTGCATATAGTGTTTATTTCTAGGTTTAGTGTTCTTAAAATGTGCCATTTTTCTATGGCAGGTGCCTAAAATACTCTGCTCTTGTATTTCCTATGAGAAACCCCTGAAGCCTTTATGTTGCTATTACTATCTTCACTACTCTGATTCCTCTCATCTTGTATCTCTGATTTGACAGAACAGTCCTGCTATTACTTGGAGAAGGCTCCCCAGTCATTAGCTGCCAGTCCTGCTGAATACTGTGGATTCTAGAGATATCTTTATTGTGGATCAGTCTTCTCTGTTGTTGCTGTGTAACACGCATTGGATTTAACCCCATCCATGAATCTGCAACTGAGTGGCAGCAACTACTTGTTTTGCTTGATCCTTCTGACAATTCCTAGCTATGAGCTGGGGTGTAACTAGCAAAGATTGGGGGCCCCCAGCAAACCTTTTATTTTTGGGGGCATAGTGCCCCCTTTCCTGGCCTCCATACAGTATAAGGGGGGGGGGGGGAGATGTATGTATTATTCCCCCTATACAGCCTCTCCACACAGTATTATGCCCCTAGTGGACTAGCCAAGAACTGATCAGAGGCCCGGGGGTGGGGGGCAATGTCGATACGGATGCTATGTGGGCTAAACTGGCATCACAACACATAATGGTCCTGTTCTGGGCCATGTGACCTCTAGGACGTCACTAAAGAGGTCTGAAGATTGAAGGGAGTCAAGCTAGAGAGGTGATTAACATTGGTTTTTATGTTTTCTCACCTCCTCTGGGCCTCTGATCATTATAGTCCAGGGTCTGAAAAGATCCCGAAGTATAATAATAGCTGTATTTGTTGGGGTTCTTCCAACAAATGCTCTTGCTGCCAACCTGCGGCTTCACCTACCAATCCCCACTCCTGCTCACAGCAGCATCTACTTCTGCTTCTGCCCTCCAGGGGACCCCAGTGACATGATATGAGACACAGAAGGGGAAGCCAGCAGGACCTCAAAAATGGAGAGTCAAAATTTAGGTTAGGTTACTTTGGTTGAGGATCTGAATCGTTACAGAAATATGTCAGACTTTTTTTTTACTTAAAAAAAACGTTTTTGGCTTTTCAGTCAAAGTCCAAAAAATGTTCAGGATGTTGGCTAGAATTGGACATTTGCTAGTCACATTTTGAGTGTAGGGACTTTCTTCACACAAAGATCCTTACACACCATTACAGAGGCGTACCTAGGGATTCTGCAAAGCAATGGCAAAGTTGTCCAAGTGGGTCCCCAGCTAAGATATACCAATATCATCTCTATATGGTGACCATATAGTGGTAGATAGCGCCTCTGCAGGCCATTTACGAGAGTAAGTACAAGAAACTTTGTGACGGGTGATGTCTCTGCTGATGATGATTGTTCATATTTTTTATCTGGACAGCCATTACTACTTTTTACAGCATTTGACTTTTCTCTGAAAAGCTGAGGAACCAAAGAGATCTGCGTTGCTATCTTTACAGGCACCAGACGCACGTTTTCCCCACTTACTTAGTCTCACTCCTGCTGCTGCCCATAATTCATTCTGGGGAGGTTATATAATATATCATAATACTCCCGAGCGCATAGTTATTAATAAGGGGCACTATTTAAGGGGGTACATAGGGACATTTATTAAATTATTACCCCATATGTTTCCTAATTAAAGGGGTTTTACAGATTATCAATCAAAAATAAAATCAGTGGGGTTCCAACACTCAGGAGTCCATCCTGATGATCATCTCTTTGATATGACCATGACACACGCGTGTGTGTGTGTGTGTGTGTGTGTGTGTGTGTGTGCCACCTTCATTAAATTGCTCCCTTATATTATACCCTTGATGCTCCTGAAATAAATACTGCCCCCAATGACACCTTGTACAACTGATGACACTTATTTAAATGACCATTCACCCTTGTGCTCATAATGTCGCCTTATATAAATGATTCCCCTCCCCACATCATAATGCACCTTAACAACCCCTTATACTACTAAAAAGCCCATAACTGGACTAACAAACCAAAAAACTAAGTGTCCTCCTCCCCTGCTTGTGTTCCCCTGAGGGCCGCAGCCGCCTCTTCATCCTCATTTGTGTTGTATCTTATTATTTTTGTGTTCTTTTCTGTTTGCTACTGAATCAGTAGGCTTCTTACTCTGTTATCAGTTTGTCTATCTGTTGATAGATGTCTTGTCTGTAATGGTGTAAATCCCATTAACATCATTAGTATTTCCTAATCCAATTATGTTAATAAGTTTTATGATCCGTGAAATCGTCACTTTGTGATTTTTAGTTCTGCTGTTTTCACATTAACCGCTGCATGAATGAGTAACACTTTGTTTATGGTGCTACAGAATGTGTCATTTCATGGCTGGAAATCTGTCCCGCTTGTCACTTCCTAAATATTTCTGGTGAAAAGGCCTGACAGGCACAAATTAAAAAAGAAAACTGGCATCAAGCTAATAATTACATCCCTATGCCTGGAAATTGTGGGGTATAGACCGCTGCCACCCAGAGTGAGCCCTAACTACAAATCTAACTGGCAATGATTGTTTGAGGGGTGGCCGACAGTCACATATAATCGGACATTTGATGTACAACCAGCTACCCCCTGTGATTTTTTTTTTTTTTTTTTTTTGTGGTGAGTTGTCTCTGTGCATTTATTGGACGCAAAGAATGCTCCAAACATTGTTAGCAATATGTAATACTGGTTGGCTGATGGTTTGCAGTTGGATTCATTCTCCGTTATTCTATATTGGTACTTTTCCATCATTAATATCTGTGTCACAAACATCACAGAAACAATGAGAAGGCAGAACACGTCTACAGTGATTTCCATATAACTTTGTTTGGGCACAAGAGGCTATAAATCATTATTTGACCCCTGTGACTCTTGGGTTAGCTCTAAAACCAACTTTATTCCCTGTTTCAAGGGACATTAAACAGGGCAATAAATAACACAGGCTGCTCAGTAGCACAGAAGCGGTAGCTTGAACGATTAACCCTTAGTTTACAGGCAGAAAACTTTGCGACTCTTACAGGTGGTTGAGGTGGAGATAATTTGATGCAGAATCTGCCTTGATTTCCGCTCCAAATTCTGCCTGAAATCTGCCTCCCATGCATTTCAAAGGGAGGCAAGTTCAGATTTTTTTTATTTATTTATTTTTTGCCACCTAGCAGAAAAAAAAATCAACATCCTGTTCATTCTTCAGACAGATTCTGTCTGAAACTCTCATTGGAAAGAATGGGAAGCAGATTTTGGAGCAGTTTTTTGAAGCAGATTTTTAGAATTGACATCAAAATTGGGTTCCAAAATCTGCTTCAAATTCTGAAAGAGAATTTTTCTGCCTAACAAATTTGGCATCAAATTCCTCCATGCGAACCACCCCTTATTGTTAATCTGTCGCTCTTTGTGAACCATAGATGACATCCATATAGCAATTTTTGTGTTCTCACGTTAATGAATTTTATTTAATGATCCTTGTAGGAATGACTTGCCAAGCACGCTGCTCCTATGTGACTACAGAGGTATTATGGGGACATCGGTTCACCCCAGTCCTTACTCTGGAGAAAGGATTTTATGAAGTGGATTATACAACCTTTCACGACACCTATGAGGCCCCCACTCCCACCTGTAGTGCCAAAGAGCTGGAGCAATTACAGAGAGGGGATCGTCTATTCCATCAACTCTACACACCAGAGAGGAATGAGGGAACACAGAATGGAGCCCCCAGGTCAGAGAATAACAGCATTGGGACACAGCCAGATTAAGCAGAGAGAAATGACTTGTCTTGTGCTTCAACACCTTTTATGCCAATGTTGATAAAAGAAGATCCTGACCAACTCTGTCCTGACACATGGAGATTCTGGAGAAGACTTATGGGTGGAATGGGAAAGTGTATCTACAGCCAGATGATGTAGACTGCAGAGTTGTGGGCCATACCTGTTCCGGAGTCATAAAAAACAGGTTACAACCAGCAGGCCTCCTGTAGCCGGCCCAACTTTTATCATGTAGGCGCGTTACGACTTCTGGAGACTACTTACTTTTCAGCAAGAGGAATAAACTGTTTTCTATTTCACTCATGAGCACTGAGGAATCCATTATTCTGATCCAGATATTTAGCACTGTGCATGAATAGTGGGATGTGTATATTGGGGTAACGTTTCACTACTCTTGTGAACCTTAAAAGAGAAAAAATAAAGACATCAATTATAAATGGTGTCCTGTGCATTGCTAGTGGATTGTTTATTGTGGTTGTGTCGAGAAAGCAGAGATCAGTCAATATTCCAAGTTATGGTGTTGTATATCATTGCAACGTTACATTTATTGGCTGCATTATTTTGTTTTTCTTTACAACTAAGGGCCTATGCTCATCTGCTCCAAGGTGCTGCAGGCTGTATGACCATAAGAGATCATATTTCCATTAAAATAAGGAAAACTAATGTTAACTCCCAGTTAGGAAAGCTGATGGCTAAAACAGTTACTATATGGACTACGGGCTCCCTCTAATATTACAGGTGGTGTAATTGCCCCATAAAAAGGCGCAGTCTCCATAACCAAGCATAATCCTTAATGGGTAACAACCATCAAGATGTATCAAACAAAGCAAGAGGACCAACAATAGTGTAAAATACCCAGCAGAAACCTCCAGTCCAGCAGGGGGCCCCAATGTTTGTGACCTGTCTCAGACATTGAATACCTTTACCAGCGTTGGACATGGCACTGAGAATCTGAGAATCGCCTCATGTCGCTAGTAGTTATTAGCCATTTAATTTATTAACTCTAAGATCTCTTTCTGCAATCCTAAAAGGTGTTTTTAGGTGACAGAGCCACTTACTTACTGGCCAGGTTGCACAAGTGGTAAGACACTAGATGCCAAGGGGCCCATATATTATTCTTTCACAGAGCATTCTGCTGTCTTTTTCCAGCACCGAGTTATGGCCTCAGCATTTTACACAATTTAACCTCTTAAACAGACATTAAACATTCACAAAGGCTTTGAAATATTAAAGCAAGCGGACGTCCGCCAAATCCTTGTATCTGCTGTGTACTGTGTGGGTTTTAGTTAGATTTTGTGATGGTTACAATCCAGTTTGCAAGTATTATCCTGTACTCTGGATTCATCCACATTTGTATGTAGCCGGCTGAGAGTGATGGGGGCTGTAGAGCGGTCTGCTATTCAGTATAATGGTCCTACTTGATATTGAGAGCTGCATGTCTGCACAATAGGAAATGTTCTGCTGAATACAATCCCGTTGAGAAGCTGATTAATTTTCTGTAAACCAACACTTTTCCTCACCTTTTGTGTTCAGTTTATCAACATGAAACAATGGACTCCCTTTTTCTCATGATTGTGTTGCCCACCTCTGCATTTGCATTCAATGCCAATGACTGTCCATGAATGAATGTCCATAAGACCTATTGTGTTAATAGGAACACTTAAAGCAAGGGAACAGTGGTGGCTTCATTACTACTGAATACACTGATAAGTAAAACACACTGCTTATTGTCTTCCCCCTGAGATACTGCTGTGACATAACAGCACTTACATGGTTGTATAATATGGTATTATAGAAATGGTTAGATGCCCTATATTGTATTAACAAAGCCGCTTGTCCTTCAGTTTGTCAGAGAGAACTTGGTGTCATTTCTTCTATTCACTGCTCATCATTATTTAAAGTCAATTGAGTTTATTTAGAGATTGCTGAAAAATCCTAAATGCACTTGGTGAGACCAGTTTGGAAAAAGCCAAATCCATTAATCCCCATTTGCAGTTTTCTCGATACATGTGATCATGTTAGGAAAAGTGGACAAGGCTTAAGAGTCACAAGCACAACTTACCCCTTGTTCACATCTGCATTTGGTAATCCGTCGCAAATTCTGCTGTTTTTTTGTTTTGTTTTGTTGGGTTTTTTAGCCAGTTTCCATGACGTGGGGAATTAGCCTGAAACAGTATCAGGTCAGTTTTTCTAAACTTTCCCATGTGCCCAATAAATATTACCCCTCGTTCACATCTGCGTTTGGTAATCCGTTCGGGGAGTCCACATGGGTACAAACGGACTACCGAATGCATTTTGCAAGCGGTGTGCAATGAAAGCACACGGATCCCCATAGACAATAATGGGGTCCGTGTGCTTGCTGACAGATCTCCACAGAGAACATGCAGACAGGAAAGTACTTCACAATCTACTTTCCTGTCCACATGATTTGTGCGGACAGTGCGCGGTGGTAGAAGGGGGTGACATCCAACCCTCACACAGATCAGCTATTTGGGATTGCTCTTGGGCCCAGTACACAGCCATTCACTTCCCTCTGTAGAATGTCTTGAACATCTGTTCGGTGCGGGACAAGTTATCAAACCCCACAGAGCTTCACAATGGGCTGTAAAGAAAAAAAAAATCGACACCCCTTTTCGACTATGAAAGTAAATTCAACAAATAAGGCTTCGTTCGTTTCCTTCACAGACAAAATAGCTGAGCAGCACTCTCTGATGGACTCCTTATAGTCATACAATGGATCTGGTGCTCACTTTAGAAGATGTGAATGAAGCTAATGTTACGCTGCATCTGCAGTATACATGTACTATATGAACGATGAAGAATCTGCTGTAGCCGAGGTCCCACCAACAGACCTCCCGCACCTCTCCCTCTCTTTTGGAAAGTGGTCAGTGTGGTATAAAAAACGCAATTGTGAAAGCTTTTGATGCAAGCGCTGTCAAAAGTCGAAAACTTAAGGTTTGTGATTTTTAAATTCCACAAAAGTATAGTAGTGGCGTAGAGGATCGGTAAAAATGCCCCACTGCAAAAAGAGTTAATTTCTTACTATTTCCAGGACACATCATGGACACCCATGAACAATTCTCAGGAGTCTTTTTAGACCCCAGATTATAATAATCGGAGACCCAGGAGGGACACGAACATAAAAAACACTGTTACTTACCTATCCCCGGCTTTGCTACACTCCCTGCTGATGGCAGTCATCTTCAATGACTTCCGGGATGTCACGTGACCTGGGGGGGCCTGCGTCGCATGCGTAAGGACACAGGCCCTGGTCATGTGACGTAAGGGACGTTACAGAAGTAGGCCCAAAGCCTGCCTGGAGAGGTAACACTGTTTTTTTATGTTCCCTTACCTCTTCCGGGCCTCAGATCATTATAAGAACCCAGTAGAAAAATATTCCTTCAGCACAAGAGGTCTATAGTAAAACTTGACTTTTATTAGAAAGATATAAAAAATAGGTACCAGACATAGGAAAAAAGATGTAGAAAAACTTACATGGTCAATTCCAAGTATGCATGTTGAGTATTGCCATGAGTAAGGGACGGATGTCCCGAAACGGGTAGGCTTGTCTGTCTTCAACCATACTTGCATACTTGGAATTGACCAAATATATATTTTTCTACTGGGTTCTTGCATTGTTCCACCCCAGCCGGGGGTGTATTTTTTCGTGCACTCTTGGTCTAGCTGATTCTCTTCAAGATTTATGGTGAGCTGTGGACTGTGTTTTTTCTTGTGCATCAGATCATTATACTCGGAGGTCTGAAAAGACCCCTCGAGTATAATAATAGTGTTTGTGGGGCCCACGTGTCACTTACCGATCACTGCCCCTGCCAAGATTGGTAAGTAAATGGGGCCTATAAAAAAAAATTAAAAAAAATGCAGCGGCTATCGCCGACCCCCTAATGTCCCAAGCCCTGTGGCCGCCGCTACCACGGCTACCCCGGTAGTTACGCCCCTGTTTGTTGATGTAGTCGAGTCCTTTCCGCCTTGCAGGGACTTTTACCCTCACCTCCACTTTGATCCAGGCACTACAGCACTGCCTTTTGTTTTTCCACCTTCCCTTTTATTTGGTTTTCTACATGTTTATCTCTATTATCCTGTAGGATTTCTCAGTTTGGACTAGCCATTGTTTATTTGTATTGTGTTATTCCAACATTCAGGACTGTTTCCCATGTTGTCCCTTTCTGATGTTCCATAACTGTTCAATAAATAACTTTGAAACTAAAATCTGCCATGAAAACTGACACAGTAAGGATTTTCAGTACTACAATACTACAATATTTCGATACTTACAATCTTACAATTTTTGCTGGGAATTTTAACTGTAATGCATAAGGTGGTGTGCGTTTGTGTTTTTTTGTTGTTTTTTTTTATTCTCAGCAAATGTAAAGTACAATCCACAGCAAATAGACATCTGCACTGTTAGCCAGTATACTCTTGTCCTTACTGCAGACTGTTTCATGAGGTCACAAGTTAGACATAAGACTGCTATTGAATGCTAATGTGCAGTAGTGCAAGTAACAAACACTGCGCTCCATAGCAAACTTTCGAGGGGCCCCTTTCCTGACCTCCACACAGTATAACGTCCCATCGCGGCCTCTACAATGTTCATTAAAATATTTCTGGTTCGGCAGAACCCAAAATTTTTGGGATACACCCCGCCTCAAATTACGGTTATACTATTTTCAAACCCAAGATTATAATGACTTAGAGGCCCAGAGAAGATGATAAACCTAAAAATCAGTGTTACCTACCTCTCCTGCTTTGTGGCGTGACTCCTTGATGTTTTCAGCCCTCTTGACATCAGACATGGGTTACGTTGCAACACCAGTCTGTCCCACGTGATGTCTGTCATGGCACTACAGAGGCTGAAGACAGCATGAAATCTTACCAGAGAGGTGAGCAACACAGGTTTATATGGACTTACGATCATTATCCTCTGGGTTCTCTTCAGACCCCCAAATATAATAGCACTATTTGTTAGGGTTCGCCCAACAAATACTCTTGCTTGTTAAAGTGCAATGTTTGCAAAATGCATTTTTCTGCATGTCTGATGTTGTGGTTTATTGATAATAATTATGAAGTTATAGCCATCTTTATACTGTTAGTTCTGCTTATTGTAGTTTAATTTCATACATAGAGTCGTCTCTATCCCCTATAATGTTATCTTGACTGTTTGGTGGATATCATTGATATTAGAGGTCTATATTCCTTGCTTTACATCAATGACATACTTTTCGTCCAGAGTTAAAGCTGCCTGGTATTGTTTCTGTCAAGGGCTATGTCTGTGAAGCGTTATGGCAGCAATCCTCCAGACAGATCTGTCTTGTCTTCTTCCCACCTCCTAGGCAGCAAGAGGTGTCAGACTTATCTGCAAGACTGTTAGGAGACATGAGGCATAACCACCAGTACTATGGAAGAACAAACCTCTCCAGGGTTTTCCTATGTTTAAAGATTTAAAGGAGCAGATGCAAATATCTAAAAGTTTTACACTTTAATTTTTGGGGGAGAGCTTTGGGCTGCAAACACTGTCATGTGCATGAGGTCTAAGATCCAACATGTGCTGAGAAAGTAACCAGTCTCTTCAGTCACTTAAGATGACACCGGTATTATAAAAGGCACATGTAAGCACAAGCAGACGGTGTCTCTACTGATACTAATTCAGATTAGGACAGAACTGATGATTTTAAAGAGGACTTTTCACCTCCTGGGGCACATGCTGATCCGCCTATAGTCAGCAAATTGCTGCCGTTGATGATCCGCAGGCTCTGGTGTTTCGGCAGCTCTTAAGGAGGACCTTTCATGAGTTGGGGCACAGGTGGTTTGAAATACCACTGGAAAGCCGACAGTGCACTGAATTCAGCACACTGTCAGCTTTCCCATTCTGTGCCCCTGGTGAAGAGCTATTGGTCCCGGTATCGTAGCTCTTCACTGTCAGAAGGGCGTTTCTGACAGTCAGTCAGGAACGCCCTTCCTCACAGCAGCGTCTATTGCACTGTATTGTGAGAGCAGTGAGGAGCGCCCCTCTCCCCTCCTGATAGTACTCATCCATAACGCGTACTGTGGGGCATTCCTCACCGCTCGGTGTCATTGCTGGATGGTAAGCAATGCCCCCTCTCACAGTACAATGTTATAGATGCTGCTGTGAGGAAGGGCGTTCCTGACTTAATTCAGCGCACTGTCGGCTTTCTAGCAGTGTATTACACCGCATGTGCCCCAGGAGGTGAAAGGTCCTCTTTAAATGGTGTACACAGTAAATATTGTACACTGCATCATAAAGTGATCTTTCCTTCATATGACCTTCAGAAAACCTGCATTGACTTGCTTATACCATAACCTTACATGCGGACCTATCTTAAAGAGGACCTTTCACCACTTTTGGGCACATGCAGTGTTATATACTGCTGGAAAGCTGACAGTGCGCTGAATTCAGCGCACTGTCGGCTTTCCCGATCTGTGCCCGGTGTAAAGAGCTTACGGTGCCGGTACCGTAGTGCTCTATGGTCAGAAGGGCGTTTCTGACCATTAGCCAGAGACGTCCTTCTGCCTCGCGGCGCCTATCGTGCTGTGCTGTGAGAGCCGGGAGGAACGCCCCCTCCCTCTGCTCACACAGCTCGTCCATAGACGAGTATTATCAGGAGCGGGAGGGGGGAGTTCCTCCCGGCTCCACAGTACAGCGCGATTGGCGCCGCGAGGCAGAAGGACGTTCCTGGCTAACTGTCAGAAACGCCCTTCTGACCATAGAGCACTACGGTACCGGCACCGTAAGCTCTTTACACCGGGCACAGATCAGGAAAGCAGAGAGTGCGCTGAATTCAGCGCACTGTCAGCTTTCCAGCAGTATATAACACTGCATGTGCCCAAAAGTGGTGAAAGGTCCTCTTTAAGCCTCTGATATACTTTGCCCTGTGTGTGCAGTATATGCCCAGTTTCTTGTACATCTTTAGCGCTGTGCTTAGTGCCCCTCTCCTCACAGACCTCTTCCTATGAACTTGCATTATATTGATTTATTCTTTGGTCACTATGCCTGAATCGCAATAAAGGTCATGCAATGCTTGTCTTTCCAATCAGTGATCTTTATAGCTTCCTAGCCTGTAGGCATTTAACCTGCTCCTGGAGCTTGGTGACTGCTCAAAATGGTAAGAATTTTGCTAATCCCCTCAGCGCTGGATAAACTGTAAAAGGCATGTGTCACAATGTCCTTGACGGCCTGAGAACTTGGCTGACCTAAGAGGAGTGACAGATGTTTCCATGGAAACTCAACGTGTGTGAATGCCGGAGTAAAATCGCAATGCACTTTAAAGTTACCACTTTTATTCCCAAAGCGTGAAGTTTGTTTTGCAGATGTAACTATGTAGTGTTGGGGATGATAATGTCATTTACACTTATGGTTATGGGTGAACCAATTGGTTCAGAGCTGGGTATGACTCAAATATTGCAAATTGTTTGCATTTTACTCTGTTAATATGAAGGCAGTACCTTTGTTTAACTAAAGTACTTCTTTTTTACCCTCCAATTTGTGGGTAAAAAATTGTCTCTGGGGATTAGAACGACATTTCGTAAAGTACTGAGAAAACTTGTGCTAATCTGAAAAATTTCTATGTGTTATACATGAATACGACTGCACACATACAAACTGGGGAAAAAGGTAAAACAAGCTTACTAATACAGTTCTAGTTCACTTTTTTTTTTCTCTCAAAAACAAAAGAAAGATATACACATGGTGTCAGAATTGTTTTCAAGCACTAAAATAATTAAACGGTGTGCACTAAAATGACTGGGAAAAAAAACAAAAACAGGGCAGAGTCAGGCTAAAGGAGAGGGAAGAGAAAACATTCATGCAAGTACTAACAATAAAAATGAGTATGGAAACCATAACACTACTTCTGGTTTTGTTGGCACTAGCAGTAGCCACAGGATTATTGTTATTCCAGAAAATGAAGATGAAGTTTTTGACTACTTAGCTCGCTTATCTCAGTTACAGGTGGCTATTGCATCCAAGACTAATGTGACCTTGAATCAGGCTTCTGTGCGTTACTCCTACCTGGCTGTAGGTAACTGACTCTAATTCCTCCTCCTAAAAACCTCTCACCATAGGACTGTATGGTGAGGCGTTTTTAGGAGGAGGAATTAGTCAGTTTCCTGACCAAAAAACTCTGTGTCCAGAAAGGTACTGCGGTAAATTATCAATCATGTCTCCTTCATCATCTTGAATGACAGCATCAGCATACCTCCCAACTTTTGAAGAACTGAAAGCGCGACAAAGTGTGCGGCACGCGCTGCGGCAAATTTAGCTCCACCCACTTTTATGTTGACTCCGCACATTCTCATTAATTTTTCATGTGCCCCCCACACAGTATAATCCACTTACAGTCACCCGGAAATTATATGTCCCCCCCTCCATCTCTCCCCTAGTTTAGTGATCCCCCATCTCTGTCCCCAGTTTCATGTCCCCCCTCCATCTCTGCCCACAGTTTCATGTCCCCTCATCTCTGCCCCACGTTTCATGTCCCCTCATATCTGCCCCCATATTCATGTCCCCTCATCTCTGCGCCCAGTTTCATGTCCCCCCATATCTGCCCCCAGATTCATGTCCCCCCCCCCCCCATCCCTGCCCACAGTTTCATGTCTCCCCATCTCTGCCCACAGTTTCATGTCCCACCATCTCTGCCCCCAGCCCGGGCGATTTTTTCTTTTCCCTCAGAACCAGCTGCCACTCTCCTTGTGCTGGTTCAGACATCTACGTATCAGCGTAGGCGGCGTCATCACGCGGCCTACACTGATACACAAACGTCCTATGAGAGAAGAGAATGCGGCACCGGCAGTGGGAGCAGCAGCGCGCAAGTCAGTCGGTAAGTAATAACTCTTTTTTTTTTGTTTTATAATAGGCCGCTGCCTGCTGGAGTATCTACCAGCAGGCAGCGGTCTATTTACCAACCCGGACCTGCTCACTGCCTATATGCTTTGGGCCTATATGGTACTGCTAGCACAGGCTTTGGGCCTATATGGTAATATCCCAGACCACGTGACGTCTGACACATTACCATATAGGCCCGAAGCCTGCTAGGAGTAACATCAGATCCCGGAGAGGTGAGTAACAGTGTTTATATGTTCCCTCTCCTCCCCTGGGGCTCCGATTATTATACTCTGGGTCTGGATCTTTCGATCATCCACCTCAGGCAGCAGAGAGGCTAGGTTCACCACTGTTGAGAGCCAATTCTTCATCATAATGTTTCAACTCGTCACATGTGTCTCCCAAATAACAACCTGCCTATAGCCCTTACAAGTCAACAAAATGGGCAATTTTTTTTATATAAAAGCACTGGTTTTCACAATATAACAACCTTGTGTATAAGAACCACAGGCAAGCAACTTTCCTCAAAAAGGGCCGTTTTAAATGTTAAAATGTGTAAAGGCAAGTGACAGTGTATGGTTAAACTTGGAGTTCATATCCACTGCTTACCATCTATTTTTCCATAGATATATATATTATATTTATAAATAAATGTCACTTTCACTTTAACATCATTTAGCTATATTTGCCTTAGAGAGCTCAGAATTAGATGTATAGGTTCCTAGGAGACCTGAAAGTGTTATATACTACGTTCTAAGCCTACTTAAGCTATTGTTTGTACTGACTTTATTCGACCCAAAACAAATCTTTGAACCGAATCACCCAAACCTGAAACTAACCGAATCGTGAGAGGTTTGACCATGTTTTTTTCCCCAATAACTTGGTCTGAATGGCAGAGATTACTGTGGGTAATAGTATAAGTAAAGTCTGCAATCTAATAACCTTACCAATATCTTCCTCCATGTCACTGCTCTTATCTGCCATGGTGATATATGGATGATACCTCATCACACAGTCTTCTTTATAAGTTGTATTGTGTGGCACAGTGGACCAGCAGATGGGGGGAAATATAAGAAAAAGTATAATATATTTCTATTTTATGCCTATAAAGGTGTACGACGTGGATTTTTTTTTTTTTTTTTTTTGAACCGGCTCTCCAATTAAACTTACTTCTTTGTTTGTCCCTTGAACTTCATGTGAGAAGAATTAGCAGAGATGAGACTTTGTGAAGGGAGACAAGTGTTTTGTGACGAGAATAATTTGTACTGTCCTAAGAGAAAGATAAGAAGTGGTTCTAGATGTCATCTCTGTTGTTGTCCAGGCACAATATACTTCAGATGCTGATAAGCGCTGGGACGCTCATCTCCTGAAGGTGAGACCGTCACATAGCACTTCATGAAGCCCATGGCGCCTTCATTGTCTATCAGGCATTATATTCCAGACTGTGAGTGATACATATGTATCAATCTAGTGACAAGCTAATATATTTATTTATTTAGCTAATGGACAAATCCAGTCTCTTCAGTGGTTTGGTGTACAGTAGTCTATCTGAGCCTCTGCAGTTGGGCACCAAATGTGAATCTGATTTTAACCATTTTGGTTCTTTTTGAAACATAATTTTGCTGTTATTATTGGATTTTAGCTATAGCTGGATGAACTGTTTCACAAATCCTGAACTACATGGAAATTCTGATGGCTTTGTATTAGACCTCAACTCATCTAGCAGTGCCTGCTTGTTCTGCATTGGTAGACGTTGCAGGTGGCTCATGGTACCTGCATTACCAGCAGTAAACACATCATATTCAAGTAGTATTTAGCTTATTTGGGCTCCAAGAGTCTTCCCCCCAAATGAAATGATTAAGAAGTCCACATCTGTCTCTGTGTATTTCTAGGAGGAGGCTCCGGCCGGTAGCTGTCTCTCAACCACTAAATCTGTAAGAAGCTGACACATCACAGTGGAAGTATGGATTGTTTTATACACTGAAAAAGTCTCCTACGTGTTTCAGAATGGATATATTCCTCCAGGGATAGATTGGTCAAAGGAAGATGATTTCCTGGAATAAAGTAATATCTTGGAAACACATGATTTGTAGAGCATGCAATTCAGACAGCAATATTAGAAGAGAACATTGCAGTAAAACATTGAGGGGGACAAAAGGTACATACGAATACCTAAAACATAAATAAAAAAGACAAGTCCCCTTCCAGGTCACTTCCATATTTTCATGTCCCCCTCCATGTTGCCCCCACAGACTCATATCCCTCACCTCTCTGGTTAACCGCACAGTGTCATGTATTCCCCTCAAGTTGCCTTCGCACTGTCATGTCCACCTGGGGTTGCCCCCACAGTGTCATGTCCCCCTCCCCACCCCTCAGGTTTCTCCCTTTTGTCTCTGGTCTCGGAATCTTCAAGGAGCAACAGGCACGTAAGTGATGTCCCTATATTTTGCCTCCTGCTCCCAGGACACTTGGAGCAAAGGCAGTGGCCAGGTGGTGAAGCAGGGAGCAGACGGCTACTACTTCATCACTGTCTGCAACTCATTGGCATCCTCTGGAAGCCAATGATTTGGTGCAGAGCGGATCCACTGCCCTGGACAGTAGGACAGAAAATGCAGAACTGTCCTGCTGTCCAAAGGGGGTTCTTGCTACTATAGGTTCCAGTACAAGTGCTCCATTGGCCTTATGGTTGAAGCGTCCCTGCATTAATTCTAGATAGATATTATATTATACTGTGTTTTAATACTTCTACCAAACCTAATAAAGACAAACTTTTTTTTTTTTTTTTTTTTTACTAAGGATATATGTAGACACTACATTGTCTTCACATATGTGATTGATCTGGTTACATTGGGCCTGTGAAAGTAGGCCAGTGACTGGAAGTAACCTGAAGACCATGAGAATGTTTATTTTATTGGCTGGAATAAGTCATGTCATCTAGGTAGTTTGCTAACCTAGGTTGTTTTTATTTTTTATGAAGGTATGGGAAAAAAAGGAAGAATGCTTTCAAAAATAAAAAGGTTAATAGTTTATTTCTGTCAATTAACAAAATGTGAAGTGAATGAATAAAAGAAAAATCTAAATCAAATCAATATTTTACACCCTGTGAGTAATATAGAGTTCTGTGCGCATTTCTTTACTATTTGAAGGTGTCCGGTAACATTTCAGTAGAAGACATGTTGGGTGGCTCTTCATTACACGACTACACTGCACCGCCAGCATGCGAAGGGTGTCACAGCATCACAACAGATTCGCTTTAAAAAAATAAGTGAATTTTAAAAAATTATAATTTTATGATGTCTCAATGACACAGGTGCAGGCCTTAGCATGCTTTATTTCCTGAACTTCATCTTTATTTTATCTGAGCTGGTTCCGTGCCAAGATCTGTCATCTTTATTGTATGGTCTAGGGACACAAACTATAACCACAAGATCACCTTGCTCAATGGTAATCAAACTTCTTTCTTCTTTTTGATGGCATACATTGTATATGCTGCTTATTACAGCAGGACCATGGACAGCAGCAAAGGTAATGGACTCCATATAGCCACTGTCTAAACACCGTTCAGAGAAAAGACAGTATAGTCAGTGAGGTGGGAATATTAATTAGTGATCATTACAATTGTGTGAATGCTCAAATGTTATACACCACACTCACGGTTGGATTTAGGGTACTATGGGACCTGGGCTATTCAGAAAAAGCAAACCACTCTGCCCTATTTCATGCCAAAGATCCACGTGAGAGAATAATGTCCCATAGGAGCCTCCATAACACCAATGTATTTTGCAGGATTACACACAGATTTTAAACGTTCCCATCGTCTCTGCCGCCAATTACCCATTATTATAACCCAGAGGAACAATTGATAAACACTTGAAGCAATAGCACTTTGGGATGCTGCAGTGTAAGTCTATCATACTTTGCATGATATGGCTATAGCTGCCATTCTGGCTCAGGTCTGCCAGCTCAGCATTCCTCAGTGCATTATGTGTATTCCCAGAATTCAGGTATAGCAGAAGGGAGTAACTATTGCAACCAATTACGGACCTCTGATGATGCAGGTATGTGACGTCACAATGGGGGAGGAGCTCCCAAACCAGGATAGTCCATTTAAACCTGCTGATTATTGAGGGCCAGCACATTGTGTCTGTCAAGCCAGATACTCAGAGATTTAAAGAGGACCTTTCACCACTTTTGGGCACATGCAGTGTTATATACTGCCAGAAAGCCGACAGTGCGCTGAGTTCAGCGCACTGTCGGCTTTCCCGATCTGTGCCCGGTGTAAAGAGCTTACGGTGCCGGTACTGTAGTGCTCTATGGTCAGAAGGGCGTTTCTGACCATTAGCCAGAGACGTCCTTCTGCCTCGCGGCGCCAATCGCGCTGTGCTGTGGGGCGGGGAGGAACTCCCCCCTCCTGCTCCTGATAATACTCATCTATGGACGAGCAGTGTGAGCAGAGGGAGGGGGCGTTCCTCCCGGCTCCACAGCACAGCGCGATTGGCGCCGCGAGGCAGAAGGACGTCTCTGGCTAATGGTCAGAAACGCCCTTCTGACCATAGAGCACTACGGTACCGGCACCGTAAGCTCTTTACACCGGGCACAGATCGGGAAAGCCGACAGTGCGCTGAACTCAGCGCACTGTCGGCTTTCTGGCAGTATATAACACTGCATGTGCCCAGATATGGTGAAAGGTCCTCTTTAAGGAAAAATGCCCTCCTGGGGCTTTTCCTGCATTACGTCTCCTCTTGTCTATATACTAAAGAGAGTTCTCTTATATGTGTTGACGATGTCTAGTGGTAAAAAATTCTCTCCTGTCAGTCCTCTTTTAAAATTAAACAGATGACTAAATCTGAACACTGCATTAGTTGTCTCCAACACCTTACTGAGGATTATCCATCTAATATATGCAGTACTTGTATATGTTTCTGAGGATGAACACATGACGGATAAGGAGGCTAAAAAATGATTTCCCTGTTTTATATCGCATAAGTCTAGTAAGAAAAAATCTAATAAATTCAAACAGGAATTTGTTGAGTTGTTTGAGTTCTCTAACTCTTTTTAGAGGGATTTTTAAATATCAGAATTAGATTCAGACACAGCGATATCTGAGGATAATTATTTAACTCCTTCCCGCAGGTGGCATTTTTCAATTTTCATTTTGACTCCTCACCTTCCAAACCCCATAAATTTTAATTTTTCAGATGTCATCTACGGAGAAGGAAAGTACCATCTTCCACAGAAGACATAGAGTGAGTGAAACCATTGCAGAAGATCAGAAGCTTGGTGAGGAAACCTTAGGAATAGCGAACATTATTTTCTATCAATATTTTCAGAATGGGTGCCAGGTGGCGATGCGCCTGAATAGTAGCAGCGGATAGATCCGGGTACAGAGAGATTGCTGAGAATGGTGTAGGGAGAGAACCACATTTACGCGCTTCAGAGAGGATGGAGTCCTTGATATGATAGAAGTGCACTCTGACCAAGGTGTTTCTGGGAGCATCTGCACGGGCCAAACTCGCCTTAGGTATGCGATGTGCTCTATCCAATGTAAGGTCAAGTTCAGAGAGCTTAGGAAGGATTTTCTTAAACAAGCATTTGATGTAGGCAGGGAGATCAATAGATGCGATGTCCTCCAGGATCCCCCAGATTTTAATGTTGTTACATCTAGAACAATCCTCAGAGTTATACGTTTTGATTTTATTCTACTGCACCTCTGCCTCCAGAGTATTATGAGCATTCAAAGACTTATGAGCAGTAGAAATTCCCCCATCTTATGCTCAATATGATTGGTTCTTTCCACTAGAGCATCAATGTTATGTTGCAGCTTTCCAACTAGGGAGGTTGGAACACACCCAATGGCCAATAGCAATAGGACCAACATACCTTTCAGCGTGTCACAGGTCGAGTTCACTTTGGCGCATAATACTATTGTTGATGCTCACAACGACTCTGAGGAGGAGTTGGCAGCAGCTAAGCTTAATTTAGCAGATATGGAAGACAGAAACAGAATAACATGAAATTTTGTGGCAAACCAGAGTCTGTTACTGCTATGGTCTTGGTCTTTTATCTATAACAACTGCTGAAAGCTAACCTGCCTTGACCTTCTGAAGTTGATCAAATTATTGATAGGGTCCATTGTCTACCAAAGCCAAAAGGCCTGCCGGATCATATCCCTAGGGACACTACAACTCGCATCCATTTCTACCACATTAAAGATTGTCTTATGCTGGTCTCTAGGAAAAGTTCATCTCTGCCAGAGCCATTTGCTAATATTAAACTCTTTATAGATCTTTCTTGAGCCACTATTGCCGCCAGAAAGAATCTTGCTCCAATCACTGCTGTCCTTCGGCATAATGTCTCAATAAATGGGTTTTCAACCAAGATCATCGTCAGTAAAAATGGAGTAGCCCATTAATTCGGTTCTTGCAACACTGGGAAGGCTCTTCTTTTCCAATGAAACGTACTACCTCCTGCAGTAGGAAGACATCAAGTTCTACCTCCTCCAGAATGGACCCTCCATGGGCAACTCACAATGCTGCTGAGTGACTTACACATCAAAAATTCTCTATGAGCCATCTGTTTAATTTTTCCCTTTTCTTGCAGATTTTCTCCAAGTTTTCGCAGTAGTCTACTGCCAGTCATGTAACACTTTCTTTACCCACTGTTGTATGAGTTTCTGTTTGTTAGGATCCCCCAGACTCATTTCTAACCCTTTCTTCCCTAGGTTTATCCAGCAGAGGGATGTTCCCCATCTACAGGTTCCCTATGATTATACATTGCTGTTCCCATGTGTTGTACCTTGGTTGTTAAGGTATTGTCACTTAATGTGAAGAGCTTGAATAGTCCCTTCAAATGATCTTTACTGTGGAGTGAGGCTCTCTGAAGTGCTGCAGACATACAGGGGTGTAATGATCGTGGCCGCAGAGAGAGCGACTGCAACTGGGCCCGGCAAGGTGGCAAGGTACAGGGCCCACGGCCAGCTGAAGATGGTCGGGGCCCGGTACCACTATGACAGCAGTCAGGGAAAGCCTGGCTCCCCAACCACTACTATATTTTATTGCATGTCGCCGGGCCCCTTTCAATAGATGCTAGCCAGCAGTGGTGACTTAAAATAATAAATAGTTAATACTCACCTCTCTTGGGTTCAGCGTCCTCTCCGATGTCTTCCATCATGTGACTGAGGCCTGTGATTAGGCTCCAGCGGTCACATGGGGCGCAGCGGCGTAATGACATCAGTGCACCCCCACATGACTGCTGAGGACCAATCACAGGCCTCAGCAGAGACATTGGGAAGATGGCTGAAGATGCTGCAGACACCCAGAGCCTGGATGCCCAGGAAAGGTGAGGCAAGGTGAGTATCAGTGTTTGTTATTTGGACATTCCAAGAGAGGAGATCCACAACACTTGACTGTTTCTTTAAAATTTAACTTTTAATCCATTGTTTGAAATCAGCCAATAAACGTAGAAAGTGCAAAGTCAGAAAATACAAAAACGGAAAAGTGTGTTTTAAAAACCGATGTCACTACCACTATCACTGACGCGTTTCTGGACTGAAGCGTCCCTTAGTCATAGCTCTGTCGGTTTGCTAGTGAATACTGAAACTATCACCCTTTTATACTTATCTGTTTCTAAATCTCCACATATATTGTATATCTGCTCTTAATTATATTTGAAGCATTTGTTCGTTGCATGTACAAGGTTCAAATAAAGTTTTGTTTGCCATTTTTTTACTTTTTCTGTTTCTAATCAAAACCCCTTATATAGCTCCTGTGTAAAACACAATTCCAGGACCATACCAGCCATGCATAATCGTATATTTATACCTACATAACAGTAGAGATCCTTCTTCACCTGTTCCTTAACCCATTAACTCCCGAATAACACCTCTGAACTTATCCACTTAAAGGGGTATTCCGATAACTCTTGTTCTGCAGCCTGGAGGCTCTGTACGCTCTTCACTTCCTGGATGTATCGCACATTGGTGGGCGGGGTTTCACTTGCTCTGCTGTGATCCACAGTATGACACTGATGTGGAAACTGATGTAGCAGAGCTGGATTTGAGTCAGCTTGCATTACATACAGAGGACTCCTTATCTCAGCCCTTATCAGCCAAATTCAATTAAACCGGCTGATAAGTCGAAAAGCTGAAGATAGACAGAACAGTAATCCCGGAGCTCTCACCTCCCCCTCCCCTATATGAGGAGCTCCGTTGCTTGTCAGTCCCTCCCTCCCTTCCTGAGAGCAGGCAGCTAGTCACTTGACAAATGAGCAGATAACCCCAAGGGCCAGTGTCAACAATGAAGTGAATAAATTAAGATAGCGGCCAAACAAAGCAGTTTTGATAAAGCAATGTATTTAGGAAAAGTCTTATATCCATATAAACTAGCAGTATAGATAGGATCCTTGTTATGGGACAACCCCTTTAAACTCAGTTCTTCATACAAATAATGAGTATTAATTCACACTTGAACTTTCAAGAGTTCATTAGACACCTGGCTTTATCACATTACTTTGATCTACATACAATTGATGTGTCATAACTACCTTTATTCAGTTATACCCGATCACGTGATCTTCTTTGACCAATAGGGTTCTTACTCATATAGCGCTCCGCTTGTTGCACTTGTACTGAATGAGAATTCCCCATTAAAATTTTACCCAAGTCACATGATCTAAATGGACCAATCATAACCAATCCTATGTTTTCACACTATTAATGGGAGTATTCAACAAATGAACCGTGCGCCCTACCACCACTTTGATCACTTGTGAATAGTCAACCAATAGTGGTATGAGCCCTGCAATAATTCAACCAAGAGGATATTATAACCATAATGCTAGATCTTACATCACTGTTGTGCTGCAACTTCAGGTAAGTGATAACTAGAACCCAATGTGGTACTGTTCATAACATAGTTAAAGATGTTTTTCATTATTTGAAAGGCTTATTAGTATATTAAGGTTAGGTCTGACTTAATGTTCATACCGTGCGGTTGTCTGCTTCCAAACCGCAAGATCCATAAAGCCTCTTTTTTTTATGCAAGATCTTTTTTCTATTGCCTCCCCTTAGAAGTTGCGGGACCTTCTCAATGCCTCAAAAACGTGCGTACTGACCCTTAATGCACAACTACAAAATGTTTTGAGGCTCCTGAAACCCCCTCCAGTATATTTTTGTTGCTATCATTAATATGCTCTAAAATCCTCAAAGCGCGTGATGTGCAACCGATGTAGTCTATTTTGCACTCCTCACTAGAGATGAGCGAACACTACGTTTCGAATAGCACGCTCCCATAGAAATGAATGGACGTAGCCGGCACACGGGGGGTTAAGCGACCGGCCACCGGCAAAGTCTGCGTGCCGGCTGCTTCCATTCATTTCTATGGGAGCGTACTATTCGGAACGGCTGTTCTGAATAGTGTTCGCTCATCTCTACTCCTCACATTTAATGCAATAAATTACAAAACTCGTATTGCAATCAATGTGTGAGTGATAATGCACCGTATAGTCAGAGACATAACTTGTTAGTTCAGTTGTAACATTAGTAAACCTACAAGTCCTGCACTTCAGTTGTCCACATCTGTACGACCCGTGTGTCAGAATTTTTTCCCTTTTGTTATTTTTATTCACCTTCCCCAGGCTTCTGATTATATTCTGGGGTCTGAAGATACCCCAGAGTATAATATTACCACCAGAGTGGAGGAGGCTGTTGGGAGCATATAATGCTTGGGGGAGGGACACTTGGACATATAATACTGTGTGGGGGAAGGGGGCACTGCTGGACATATCATCCTGTGGGGGGACACTGCTGGGCTTGTAATACTGTGTGTGTGTGTGTGTGTGTGTGTGTGTGTGTGGCGCACTGCTGGACATATCATACTGTGGGGGGGGGGGGGGGCACTGCTGGGCATGTAATACTGTGTGTGGGAGGGGGGGACACAGCTGGTCATGTAATGTTTTGTGTGTGGGAGGACACTGCAGGGCATGTAATAATGTGTGTGGTGGGACCCTGCTTGGCATGTAGTACTGTGTGGGGGGACACTGCTGGTCATGTAATATTGTGTGTGTGGGGACACTGCTGGGCATGTAATACTGTGTGTGTGTGGGGGGGGGGGACACTGCTGGACGTGTAATATTGTTTGTGTGGGGACACTGCTGGGAATATAATACTGTGTGGGGGCCACTGCTGGGGGAAGGGTGGGCACTGGGGGGAGATGGACAAAAGTTTGCACCTGGGCCCACAAAACACTTGTTTCACCACTGCAGAGAATTTGTATTACATAGATCTGTATTACAGTTGTCTTATTTATGCCTTATTACTATCATTATTATCAAATTATGTTTGCTATTATCGCAGATTGCTCTTACCATGATTGACATCCCTAGCTTTTTCCTGGTCAATAAAAATGTATTGTAATAAAAAAAAGTGCAAGTAGTTTTAACTGCACCAAGCTGCACTGTGCGCATGCACTGACAAAACAACAGGTTATTAAAAAGACACTAATTTCATCCTCAGTTTGTGAATGAGGCCTAAACAATGGCCTCAAACAGTTGGATTGGGGCCTGAAATTTTATAGACAGGCTCAGTAAATAGACTGTGTCCATACAAGTAGGGAGGGCCAGCACAAGTAGCTCCTCTATGTAACGTAATTTTGAACAGAACTGCTTTACATGGAGGCAGAGGCAGGAGTCCTATGTAAGTTATGTCAGACAAACTGTAACTTACACAGGACTGCTGTCTTTCACTCCATGTAAAGCAGCCATTTCATTTATGCAGTCCTATGTGAGTAAAGTTATGGGCAGTGGGGTCAGGGTGGCCATTAAACTGTAGGTGCAGCAGCAGCCACCATCACACTCACAGCCCACTGACTCCTCAATCTAGAGCCTCTAAAGATTTGGACAAACTCCAGGGGGGCCTGCGGCATTTGTAACATAAAAAAACCCCAACAACAACAAAAAAAACAACACATTCCTGGGTGCTCTGGCCTCTGCTGCTGCTTTTTCAGTCACACTCCATGTTTCTGTCCTAGGAACCCATGCACTTTACGTGATCGCTGAGGCCAAACATCAGTCTCTAAAGACGGACAGGTGACATTTGTGAGTGACATCACCAGTCTCTCTCCAACGACCGCCCAATTGGCCTCAGCGGACACATGGGGTGCAGGAGGAATTAGGCAAGGTGTAAGAACAAATAGGCTGCGAGGTCAGACACTGGAACACAGGGGACAGGTATGTTTTTTTGTTGTTTTTTTTTATTAATGTTACTCCTCTTTAAAAATAACTATAATCACAGAAAAATGGCGTTTAATAGGGAACAGTGTATAAAACCTAACTTTTATTAATAAAACCATAATCAAGAATAAATGGACGTCCATGAATCAACAAACATCTAAAATGTGCTAGTGGTATGGGTGCAAAAGGGGGTTAATGATAGGATATGTACAGTATATGGAGGTTACTCCTAATTCAAAAGACAAACCTCTCCCCTTCAAGAAAAGCCCAATACAAAAAAGGTTCCCTCTCATGATTAAGAGGCAAAAACCAGCGTCGTTGTCTCAATCTCGTGGTTCAAACCACTAACAGTGTACACCCTATCCACAATTGTTAGACCCCTCCAGCTCTTAAGAGGTTAACAGATGTAAACACTATAACCTAGTGGCCAACTCCGCATAATGTACATTGCAGTAAAGGTCCACAGACACAAATGACGTATCGGAGGTTTTCGGGGGATGCATACATAAGGTCCCATATTGGCTCCTCCACAAAGTATAATGTTCCATAGTGGCCCCTCCACACACTATAACGCCCTATGGTGGCTCCTCCGCACACTTTATTGCCCTATGGTGGGCCCTTTGCATACTATAATGCACTATAGAGGCATATTCAGTTTTCTTTATGAATGTTCCAAAAAATTACATAACACAGTTCTCCTATATTGTATTACTGCATATATTATTATAAAAATTCAATGGGGTAGTTTCATTATTATGCGTTGCAAATTTTTAAAACCTGTCTGACCATCAGCACTTACCTGCAATCTGCACTTCCAAATCACAATAGCAGACCTAATACACTATGGACATCAGAGTGATCCCTTACTAGAATAAACAGAACAACCAAAGAAAACATGAGACAAATTCAAAAATCTATATAAAAAGTATGAAAAATATTTACGCTCTGACATGCCGATGTGCGCAGCAAGCACTACGCATGCGCCCCTACGGCAATGAGCGATCGAGACGCTATTTAAATGGTGGCGGGAGTCAGACACTCCGCGCACCATTCACTAGCTATGTACAACTTTTTTCTAGCAGCACTACGCTAATGGCCGGCTACCACCCCACCAACGTTACTATTGGCAAATTATTCATTGCAGGCTCATTGTGGGTTTTCTGTGTGAGGTAAACATCCCCTGGACAATGGGCCTATTTAATTGAAGCTGTCATTTATGATATGTCATGCTATGTTATGTATTTTAGGCACATGTATAACTGCCAGTATATACCGTGGTACCGTACACTATGCATATTTGATGATTCACTATACTCTAAACGTGTTGATACTGTTATTTCAGACTAATCTAATTACCCGCTGTACCACGTGACTGTATTGTACAATGTGCTAATGAATCAATACATACATGGACTATTTTGGATGTGAGCTCTCTGTACATTTCCTTGACCACTATCCATATAACATGTGGAAGACCCTGTTATACTTATCTGCTGTTACATGAATTTCGTACATGACTTCTGTATATTTCTATGAATATTGGTGTGCTGTATCACTTGATTGTCTTTTTGCTTGCATGGTGTTTTATTGTATACACACTGTAATCAGATTGTGATATCTTGCACTTCTTGTTATTAAACCTATGTAGATCCTGAATAAGGTCACTATCGACCGAAAACGTTAATTCCATCACTCTACACTGTATATACTGTACCTATGAATAAAACAGTGATCAAGTTCACAATACTCGTGTGAAGTCCATTCTTCTACTAAGACGGGTTGGGACCCTACCTTCACACACTACTGGAGGGATAACTGCATCCCTGTTTACAAATAGTTAAAAAGTCAAGGGATAAAACAGAAAAATAATGAATAAAATTCGAGCAAAATTTACAAATAGCATCTAAAGGTAATAGCCTCATTGAGACCCGCGGGGAAACCGTTCAAATCAACGATCCAGCGGGTTTCCTTACATAACAACGCACCGTTGTTACGATCTCTCAGATCTCCCCCTCTGCTGCCCAAATAGACTCTATCAATTCCCCACAACTTAAAGCCAAGTGTATGTGTGTGTGTATAGATAGATAGATAGATAGATAGATAGATAGATAGATAGATAGATAGATATCTCCTGTGCTGTGTGGACAACTTTTCCTCCTGATGAAGCTATCCTAGGCGAAACGCGCGTCGGGCATTCAGTGGTTTACTCCCATTGGCGCTGTGTAGTGGACTCCATTGCTCACTATTTTACCTTGTCTCTGGGTATGTAATTTTTGATATACTGTATGATGTTGCTATTTAACTGGCTAGTTGTGTAGCTACGATGTTCCCTGAGTGGAGTGTTATATGCACACACTTTGTCTCAGACTCTCTAGTATATACCTATGACTAGGAGCTGCACTGCACTTTGCTGAGTGGGTTGCTTTAGGTGTATGCTCACTATTCTTAGTGAGTTACTTTTGTATGTCTCCCTGTGACTTTTTAACTATTTGGTTATCAATAAATATTTTTCATAATATATATATATATATATATATATATATATATATATATATATTATATATATACATACATACATACATGTATGTAAAATTTGCATTTGTCTCGTGTTTTCTTTGCTTGTTATGTTTATTTTATAGCTGTACTTTGATATTTGGTAGGGTATGTTTTTTGTTGATCCCTTACTAGAGTTACGGAGGGGGGAAAGTATAATCTATTGAATAACATTATGTTTGTGAAGAGGCTAATATTTTTTTTGTAAATGAGAGGATTTCTGTATTTATGGGGCTGAAGGGCCACTTTATAGTTTCCCTGAAGAGCTTTCAGAAAGCACATGTAATACTATAATGTGGCCAGAAGGTGGTGGTAAAGCATTGTAAATCATCAGTCATTACAGTACAATCCTACTAATATTATAAATGTGAAAGTTTGTGTGTTTGGATGTTTGTGAGTTTGGATGTTTGTTCCTCAATCATGCTAAAACGCCTGGACGGATTTGCGTGCAATTTTCCACAAACATAGTTTTCCCTCAGGATTGAGTCACAGGCTACTTTTGGTGCCACTAAACAACATGGCTTCCTAGCAGGAGACTCACAAAAGCAGGACTCCGAGCCCCAGCTATAGACTCACACACACTGCCTGGCATTTCCTGCCTCAACCTGCCTGCACACTCCTTACTGTCACCTCAGGAGTAGCCCTCACTCTACTCACTCACATTTACATATAGATTTCCACTATATAACACAACACAATACAACACATCACATTGTAATTACATGTATCTCCTATCACTGCTATATACAGTACCTGATACATATATACTCCTGTACACAGGCTGTATATACTATATAATTACATGTATTACCTATCACTGCTATATACAGTGCCTGATACATATATACTTATATACTCCTGTACACAGGCTGTATATACTATATAATTACATGTATCTCCTATCACTGCTATATACAGTACCTGATACATATATACCCCTGTACACAGACTGTATATACTATATAATTACATGTATCTCCTATCACTGCTATATACAGTGCCTGATACATATATACTCCTGTACACAGGCTGTATATACTATATATTACATGTATTACCTATCACTGCTATATACAGTGCCTGATACATATATACTCCTGTACACAGGCTGTATATACTATATAATTACATGTATCTCCTATCACTGCTATATACAGTGCCTGATACATATATACTCCTGTACACAGGCTGTATATACTATATAATTACATGTATCTCCTATCACTGCTATATACAGTACCTGATACATATATACTCCTGTACACAAACTGTATATACTATATATTACATGTATCTCCTATCACTGCTATATACAGTGCCTGATACATATATACTCCTGTACACAGGGTGTATATACTATATATTACATCTATTACCTATCACTGCTATATACAGTGCCTGATACATATATACTCCTGTACACAGGCTGTATAACACATCACATTGTCTGTATCACAACATACACAAAATAACACATCAAATCACATTTGCTAGCCCACCAAACTTTTTAAAGCACTTTTACAGTTTCACACGTCTGTGTCCGCCCAATACTCAACTCACCGCAGACGAAGTCGCGGGTAAAAGCTAGTATGTAATAATATTGCTCAGGGTCTGCTGTTAATTAATAGTCCAAGCTGAACAACTCCCGTATTTATGGTATGAGGAAAAGAAGAAACAGAGACACCGAGCACCACTAAGTGTAGTACTAACCAATATGAGGGGAACTAATGTATTGTAATTGCCCAGATGGCCTCTCACCTTTCGAGGTTGCGAATTAGTCAAAACACCTATACATGAGTCCCCCTGCGAACTTCCGGTTGACGCATGCGCAATGGAAGGGCGGCAAGAAAACTTCCGGTTCCTTAGTGAATTAACCAGGGCTGGGTATGTACTTCAGGGTATGGTCCTCGGGTTACGACGAGCCTGCTGCAGAACCTCATTTTCTGAATGCTATACAGTGTATAGCATTTGGCAAATGAAGGCTGATTGTGTAGCAGGCTCGTCCTTGCTACGAGCAGGTAAGTATGCTGTTACCAGTTGACTTTTTTTCATTGAAATGAATAGACCAGCGTTGATTGGCCAGTGGCCAGTGATTTGGCCAATCAACGCTGGTTCTGCCAGAGGCTCGTCTGAGGAGGCGGAGTCTAACATCGGACTATTCATTCCAATGAGAAAAACTCTTGCCTGCCCGTAGCAAGGACGTGCCTGCTGCAGAATCAGTGTTCATTTGCCGAATGCTATATATATATATATATAGCATTCGGCAAATGAATATATATACTGTATAGCATTCAGCAAATGAGGTTATGCAGCAGGCTCGTCGTAACCACGAAACAGTATGCCTATACCCCTGTTAGACATGGCAAACTCTCAAAACCGGAAAGAGATCTTCGACCGAAAATAGGAAGGGCGGGACATAATCCTTTGTTGTTGTTGTCAAAGGGGGACTCATGTATATTAGCATGGTATTCCAGGTGAGAGTGGCAGGGGATCAACCTGCAGACACCAGCGAACCAGGAAGGATACAGTGGACAGAGGAGGACCAAAGGTCTCTAGACAGTAGATCTGTGCTCACTGGGATATACACGACACGATCCAGAGATTCTATCTGAAATCCTTTACTGTGACAATGATACAAAAAGGCCAGCACAACGCATTTCAGGCTTTTCCAAGCCCTTTATCAAGTGCAATCAACTACTCACGTCGGGCCAGGACAGAACATCACCAATACTTCTCCCTCTTCCGCCTTATCACTTCTTTCCCCCCATCATACTTACCAATCTTCGTGTGTAATAGTACTGACCTTGCAATGTAGCTGGCCACTCAATCTTTACGTCGCAGGCACATCTGTCCTGCACACGTGGCGGAAGAGTTGAAGAAGAGAAGGGAAGTCCTGACAGGAAGACAGGTAAGTATGTTGGGGTGGGCTGACTTAGTAGTTGGGAAGGGCTAGTAGTGGGTGGGATAGCTAGGGAAACAGGGAGGGGTGTGAGGGAGGGAGAGAGGAGGGGGAGTGAGTGCGAGGGAGGTAATAGATTGTAAGCTCTTGTGATCAGGGCCCTCAGTCCCATTGTGTGAAATGACTTTCTTTGTAATGTATCTTTCTGTCTGTATTTGAACCCTACAAATTGTACAGAGCTGCAGAATTTTTTATTATTATTATTATTATAATGTGAATGAGCCTACAACTACCATGATGCATTGCATTAGCTAAGACAGCAGGAAGATACAACTTGTAAACAAATGCAGAAGATTCCAATAGCTTCCAGAGAAACCCAGAAATCACTCAAAACACTGCTAAAAGATATTTGGGTGCACTTTTTAACCCATTAATAGCACTAACAGACCTTTTTTTTTTTTTAAAAAAAGTTTTTTTGCCCAGAAGACCCCTTTAAGATACACCATTGTTAACCTTAATTGTATGTAGAAATACATGAAACTCTACTCACCACATGTGGTTTCCAATAACAAGATATGGCTCTGCGTAGGGACTGATATAGAGAGTGATTCTAAAGTATATGGAGAAACCTTGAAATTCAGCTACTGCTTTATTACTTAAAGGGGTTGTCCAGTTTTAGACAATTAGTGAGAGACAAATGTTATTGCTTGTATGATGAAAAGTTCAACAATTTTCCAATATACTTTCTATATCAATTTCTCGTGGTTGACTAGGTCACAGATACACAGCTCATTATAGTCCTAGGTCCCCTTGCAGACTGCCATGGGCTGGCCAGAATTGAATGGCACGGCCAGCAGATGGCCTGTGCACCGACTGTGCTTATGTGGCCCCATTCATTCAATGATTAGGAGTTGCGGAAGCATGGCTGCAAAAGCGGACACGAATAGGACCTCTCCTGAGTTTTGCGGCCCGCACATTGATCCGTGTAATACAGAAATACCTGGATAGCACATTGACTACAGGTTAATGTCCCTTGCAGACGGCTGTGGGAGACTTCAGACATCTGCCTGGTAACCAGCTGTGCACCTGTCCATCCATCACATGACCATGGACTGAACTGTATCCACTAGAACTAAGCAGAATGAATGACAGCAAGAAAACCAGGAGGAACTGAAAGTATAATGAAAAACTGTGTAACTTTTCATTATGCTAACAATAACATTTATCTCTCAATATTGCTCCATAACTAGACAACTCCTTTAATCACCAGGAAAGGCCCACAAAACATGATCCTTTTCAGGGTCATAACTAGAAAATACTGGGCCCCATAGGAAACTTTTGACTTGGGACCATCCCCACGGCATAACACCCCATTTACACACACTATAATGTCCTAAAGTGGCCCCCAGACAGTATAATATCCCATAACGGCCCCTCCTCATTTCATAAGGTCCCATAGTGGCCTCCATACAGTATAATGTGCCACAGTGGCGCCTCCACACAGTATAATGTCCCCTAGTGGCCCCTGCAGACAGTATAATGTCCCATAGTGACCCCAGTACACAGTATAATGTTCCATAGCGCCTCCATACAGTATTATGTCCCATAGTGGCCCCAATGGTGTTTGATGCAAATGCTACAAAAATTTTGGGGTAAAACAGAACCTGAGGTTTTTGGGATACACCACCATTATTATACTGGGACTGAAGAGTATAATGCTCATGGGAGGTGACAAACATAAAAACCTCTCCTGCACCTCAACAAGACTCCCTGCTGCTTTCAACCCTCTTCAATGAAGTCCCAAATGTGGGTTACACCAGCGTCATTAAGTGTTGTGACACCGGCCCGACCCATTTGATGTATATGACGGCACTACATAGGAGAGGTAGGACCCTAAGACAGAGCGAGTGACACACACAGCCCAGGAGTGGCGAGTAACTCTGTTTTTTATGTTCGCTTACCTCTTATTATACACTCCCCAAGTATAACAATAGCGCTTTATTTACAGACCCCCACTTTTGATCTCAACCGCCACTGCTTCTCTTTCTTTCCTCCAGGGGGCCCCTGCGTCGTGATATGGGACACAGGGCCTTCTAGAGGGCAGAAGGTGAAGTAGAGGCGGCAGAAGTGGGGATTGGTAAGTAAATAGGACCCGTTACCTGTTGGGGTTACTCCATCAGGGAACAGTCTATTTAAATAAAAACAAAACAGCAAGGCTCCTACAGCTACTTACACCTCTGGTCCTTTTGTCAGCTGAATATCCTGGCTTGGCTGTGGCTTCAGATGAAGGAACCTGCAGTAAGGTACGGTTTCATGATGCTGTGAGCTTATGATTTACTCTGCCAGGGCTGTTGTGTAGTCACATCACGGCACCATGTGAATAATGTACATTGGAGCTCTGGTAATTCAAAGCTCAAAGTATGATACTGCAATTTCCATTCATATAAGTGGCAGTCAGGCAGGGAAATGCAGGCGACACTAGCACTGTATTCTTCATGTAGAATGACCCTTATGCTAAGGCCTAGTGTGGCAAAATGCAGCTAAAACGCTTGGAAAAACACAGCGAAAACCCTGTTTTTTTCAGCAGACTGACACTGAATTTTTGCTGTTTCTCCTTTTTAAATCTATATGGAAGACCCTTGTGATACTGCAGATAAAATTAACATACTATTAACATTAACACGCAGCTTTTTTTCTGCAATGTGTGAATGCGATTAACCAGAATATTATTCACTTTCCAGTACTGCATTTTTTCTGCAACGTGGAGCTTTAGTCTTACCACCATTTCTATCAATAGTGCAGTTAGAGGGAGTCTGTCAGCACAAAATGGAGTTATACACTACTCAAAGTATCTTGTAGGGCTGTCAGCACAGATTACAATGATGTATTGCTTATTTAGGATCACTGCTCCATTCTTGTAATTGTCCTTTTATCCCTATGCAAATGAGTAGAAAAGGAAGGGGGGAGGGTGCTCCTAGCAGCCCAATGATGATGCCAGGTTATAAGGCCCACCCTTCTGACAGTGGAGGAATATTGTTGGTGAAACTAATGTTGCAGATTCCTCTTGTACTAGGCCAAATACTGGCAAAGCTGACACAAGAGTTCAGAGCATGGTCAGATTTCTCGCAGTATGTAATACCGCCGCTGTCAGAGGACATGAAAGGTTCTTTTTAATGTCAGATCCTGCATCAAAAATTAATTATAATTAAATAATGTAAAAGCAAAAATCATACACTGTAGGATAACATCTATAAAAAATGATTAAATAATGTACCCCATTACATATGGTGACAGGAGGACCTTTCATGTCCTCATGAACGTGCGGTTTATATACCACTTTCCCGGTATATGCCCTGGTGTTAGAGATATTGGTGCTGATAATTTTGGAACAGATATCTCCTCAATGTCAGAAGGGCGTTCCTCATAACTCAGCGTCATGGCAAGATGGTAAGGAATGCCCCCTTGGACAATACAAGGCTATGTTACAGTACAGTCGGGGGTGGGGGTTTTGTTCCTCACAGCGATGACGCAGAGTTATACCCTTCTGACAGTGGCGAGATATTGGTTCTGAAATTAACAGAACCGATATCTCCAGCACTGGGGCACATACTGGAATTCAGCACACTGTCGGCTTTATATAACCACACAGTCATGAGCACATGAAGGGTCCTCTTTAATATTGAGCCTGAAGCACGATACATAACTTAAAGGACTAGTAACAAAGAAAACAACATATATAATTCCCTATATGACTCCTCACATCATCTCTCCATTTTTTTTGCTCGTTTTCTCTTCCATTATAATTACAAAGCATGAACAATAAATCAGATGTATATATTCTTTTCTATAGCGGCAACCTTGCTTTCTCCTCCCTCCCCCAGACTCGTGAACATGACGTTTAGGAGAGGGTTTTGGCTGCACACTTTTATGCCTATAGAGTGAATGTAGCCATTTTGTTGGAAGGAATCCCCAAGTAACTGACAGTATGAAATAAATATGAACAGTAGTACCACTAGTAGTATACAGACAGACCCCCCCCCCCCCATATATATATATATACCGTAATCCTCCTCTTACTCTGGTGTAATTCAAGCTCTGGAGCTACACTATTGCCATTACACTAAATGGCACTTCATTATAGCATTACACTGAATAGAGGCTTAGCACTAGACTCTCTGTAACTTTGTGTGATGTCATACTAGTGCTTGCAGCCAGTCTCCAGATCATTATGGCGTTGTAGAGGCACTGGCACTCCCTAATCTAGGTCTACAAGATATTTGCTCAACTTCTCAGAGCTGCAGTTACTCCTGCAGACATAACTAGAAATGAACTATTTCATGTATATTTTTGTTTTTATGCTTTGTTTTCAGGGTTGTGCCTCTTTAAAGAGTTTTTCTGGTATTTTTAAATTGATTACATACCTTAACATCGGTCGTTCATAGAGAATCCATGATGGGTCCAAGAATTTATACCCCCCATGGATCATCAGTTTGAAACAGCAGTGGTGCTTTCTGAGTGCTAATTTCTCTTCACAGGTCATGTGGTGTCACATTCATTGGTCACATGGTCTGACTGGCTTTTTTTTTCAGCGCTGAAAATTCAGCGCCACAAAAAAGCAACAATTTCCTCCTTGTGAATGGACCCTAAGGTGGTAGTCCCCTGTCTATCTTATGTAAAGTTTGCAAATATTTCAAATAAGGAAATAATGTGTTTCTTTTTGCAGATTTTGAACCAAAGTCAGGAGTGGCTTGAAATGTGAAAATATGGAAAATATATAGGAAGTATTTCTCCCTTTTGTTAAATCCACTCCTGGCTTGGGCTTAAAAAAAAAAAAAAAAAAAAAAAATCTGCAACACAAAAAGCTGTGCGTCTGACAGATTTAAGTTTGATTTTGATCATTTTGCTAGACACTTGTTTTTGTTTCTTGCGCCACCTATTGGTTGGCTAACTTTACACAAATATTTTGCTCCAAACAGTAAACAGTTAACAGTAAAATCTGAAGCAAAAAGTATTTAAAACACAATAAATCTAGAACAAGCCTTTTTTATTACACAAACTGAACAAGATTTGTTCCACTGCAAAACTCACCCCATTTTTGGCAGTATTTGCTATGGCAGAATTTCCGTTTTCCTGCATCTGACATTTCTCACGAGGACATATCCTAATAGGTCTTACCTAAACGGATACATTTGTAATGACATATACAGTATGTGAGTGGGGATATAACAGGGTGTGATGGGTTTTCTGCCTCTGAATGTAAGCAGTTAATATTTTCACTCACAGCAGTAAGAGTAAATTGTAAATGAGAAAATTACTAACCTTTCTATTAATTAAAAAGGATCTGTCAGCTCTCCGGACAAACCTATAATGTATTCCCTATAATCTAATAATTCTGGAGCTTTTTTTTTCTTAACTATAGCTTGTTTTGTTCCTCTGTTATTCCCACTAGAAGCTTATGAATACATTGACAGCTTTGTATTGCACGCACTACTATTGCTTCACATTGTCGATAGTTTGCATATAATACTTTCCTGTTGGGTTCTACTTGTGGTTTCAGCTCACAAAATAATGACCATATAAGACTGTAAACGGAGAAGGGAAAGGGTCTATGATTGAAGATATCTAATTCAGTCATTGAAACCTCAAAGATCAGACGGAGGAAAGCAGCTCCTCAAACAACCTGAATGGGTATTATGAAAGACGGGGGAATTTTTAAATGAGGCCCCACACTGCAGAAACAACTTTTTTTTGTTGCGGGTTTTTGAGCCAAAGCCAGGAGTGGATTGAGCAGAAGGGAGAAGTATAAGGGCTTCCTATATAATTCCCATTCCTTTTGCAGCCATTCTTGGCTTTGGCTCAAGAAATTGCAGCATAAGGGTGCATTCACACTGAGTAAACGCTAGCTTATTCTGAACGTAAAACACGTTCAGAATAAGCGGCGTCTAAAGCAGCTCCATTCATTTCTATGGGAGCGGGGATACGAGCGCTCCCCATAGAAATGAATGGGCTGCTTCTTTCACTCCGTGCAGTCCCATTGAAGTGAATGGGAAGTGCCGGCGTGTACGCTCCGGCATGAGCAGAGCTTGCCGTATACGCCGGCACTCCCCATTCACTTCAATGGGACTGCACGGAGTGAAAGAAGCAGCCCATTCATTTCTATGGGGAGCGCTCGTATCCCCGCTCCCATAGAAATGAATGGAGCTGCTTTAGACGCCGCTTATTCTGAACGTGTTTTACGTTCAGAATAAGCTAGCGTTTACTCAGTGTGAATTCACCCTTAAATCTGTAACAAGTAAAGCGATGTTTCCGCAACGTGGGGCCTTAGTCTAAATGGCCATGTAAAAATACAACTTATGCTGCAAAGAACAAAAACAGCTCAATCCCTGGCTATGTTAACAAAACAAAGGCTTTTGGAGAATGGGAAGTAAAGAATACAAAACTAAAGTGCAGCGTTCATATAGGTATTGTGCAATTTCAGGCAAATGCTATTGTTTGAATAATGAAAAGTTATATCTTGAGTGAACCTGTGGTTTGTTCTGAATCGGAAATACTATTAGTGATGGCCCAGTGGAGGCAAGTAAACATAGTAAAGAGTAATACTTACCTCCCCTGGGCTCCAATGCATGTCTATGTCTTTCGGGCCTCTTCCAACCTCCTGCATGATGTCAAGGACCCAATCACAGGTCTCCACAGTCCCTGGCCTAAGAGGACGGGGACCCACACTGGGCCCTAGGGATAGTGAGCAACACTGTTTGTTACATTTGCTCACCTTCTATGGGCCTCCACTAATTATAATAGCAGCCGTTCTGGCTCCGATGTGTTTGGTCCAAATGAAACCCCAGGGGGAACCTTGTAAATACTGTAATAACTGAACAGAAATAATTGACATGCACGAGATCACATCGATTAATAGGGGTGATGTTTGTTTTTTTTTTTTTTTTTTTTTTACAATTAATTGCCCAGCACTACGATGGTGTTTTGACTTGTTATAAATAAAGCTTAGAAAATATCCCTTTTTTTAAATTGGGTTTCTGCTTTTGCATTGTCAGTCACTTTCCACCATATGAGTGGTGCAGCTGGAGAATCTTCTCCCCTGGGTGCAATGATATAACAAATTATTCAATATTCAGGCAGATTGTGGATGTAATAATTTCAAAACTCTGCAATGAGGAGAACTTTATTCCAAGAATACAACAAAAATATAGAATTTGTGCAAATCTGATGCCTAAGAGAGAAATGCTACTAATTTAATGGAGTTTAGACACAGTAAATAATAATCCACAGAATGTTAATAAGACTTGTTCATTATGGCTATGTTACCCGTAGCCCAGAAAAATAAGGAGGCGGGACGATTAGCGTCATTTATTTGTAATTGATGTCACCATTAATAGTCACAGGGATGTGTTACTTTGTATCTTCTGGGACTGGAGTGTTTGTATGAGACACATAAGGATAGAGTGCAGTGATGTGGTTACACATGCATAGGGGGTGGGTAGGTGGGTGAGCAGTTAATCATAACCTTTCATCATTCATAAAATGACCCTTTACATAGGGAAAAATAAAATCTAAGAATAGGGAGCCACATCAAGAGGCGATAACATGGGACGTACTACAGCATTAAGGAACGTCATTATAAATGTCATGTTTCATATACACAACAAACCCAATATGGATTAAATAGCAGTTCTTTATTCCTCTGCGTTCCTCCTCACATTTAGGAAGGACACCAATGGGGACGAACGGTACAGGATTATGACATCACTGTTTACAACATAAAAACGGTCATCTAACAATGGAGTGCAGGAATGTCGTGTCCATGTGTATTGCTAGTTGTGTGTGTACTGAAGTTATTGTGTTGTTACTAGGTTTTGGTTTGCTTTGAATTTTTTTTTTTTAATTTTAATTTTTTTTTGTCTTTTGAAAAAATAAAACAGTCCGCTGTCCAGCAGGGGTCTGCCTAATAAGAATGAAGTTCTCTTTCCACCGTAAACCCTCCCGTTATCCCCTGGCAGCACCTCACTCCGCATGGACTTTTGCCTCCGGCCTTTGCAGGGACAACTCTGCAGCTAGGAAAGCTCCCTGACCCAGTGCAGTCGCATAGGTCCGGCCATGTGAAAGGGGGAAGGCATGTGGGTTAGATTGGCTTGTTGATCGATGATGGGGTACGGAATGGTAATCTGCCACATTATCGTACTGGGACAATGCACTTATGGAACTGTGCAGCTTTCCATGGAGTGTTTGGTAGGGATAGAAGATGGCAGGGTCTCTCTCCAAAGGCTCCGGGTTGTGGCCAGCTTTGAGGCTGTGGCTCCTCTCTGGTTTAGGTGGAGCAGTAGCAAACTGAGTCAAATCCTCTCTGTAACAGTCTCTGTGTAAGCTGTCAGGCAGTCTGGCAAGTGACCGCTCTTTGTCCTCTGACAGTCTCATTTCCTTGTGGTTAAGCCTTATTGGTTCCTGTGAATTCACATTGTATTTACTGTTTGAGGACTGATATGTAGGCTCAGAAGTCAGTGGCAATGTTTTGGAACTATACTCAGCAGGTGGGAATGGGGGACCATTCCGTCCATCAGAGGACTGCCTTTGTCCAGCATCTTGCTGTGTTTGGGTCCTATGCTCAGAGGTAAAGTCATGCTGTATGCGATTCCTAGTCCCTCCACTCTGCTTCTGGGGTAAAGATGGTTTATCCTGGGGTCCATTACCATAAGCTGGGAGAGGATGTGCTAGACGCTCATCAGCCTCTGATCTTCCAGGGTAGCGGCCATCTTTAGATTCAGCAACGCTAAGTAGTCCTGGAGTTTTCCCCGGGTCAGACCTGCTTCTCAGATGTATGACATCCAGTCCTGATATATCTTCCACTAAAGATGGGGTGACGTTATCATACTGAGACATCACAGGTCCCTTGGATCTCTGACGTGCTCTGTTCTCGCGTCTTAGAGACTGTAATCTATATCTGTCCATATCCTCCATATCCCAGGAAATGTGAAGAGGCCTAGGATGTTCAGGGGGTAACGCAGGGGGCACATCTCTGCTGATAAAATTGTGCTCACGCAGACTTCCTCTGGGATATGGTGCCAACGCTTGTGACCGATATGTGGACTTCGGCTGCAGTCTTGTAGTATAAGACGCAAAGTCACGACTAGGATACAGATGGTACTGACGCAAACGCAATGTGCTATAAGGATCCATGTCATAGAAAGTGCCATCTGAAGAGTAGTATGTGGTGCTGCCTGAGAAGGGACTGTAACGATAATGTACCCTTCCATTCTCAAAGTAAGGCTGCAGCTGAGTGACATGGTAATCTGACGAAGAAGTGAAGGGTGGGCACGCTTTGTACTGGTAGACAGGGCGTGGGCAGTATGTTGGCTCATCATCAGGCGGAACCTCGGTTCTTGAAATAGGAACTGTACGCATTGGAGGTGGTGGAGGTTGCATAGGCACATGCAAGGATTGGACCCTTCTTATGGTCGGATATGGTGGAGCTTCCTCTGAGTAGGTGCGTAGATTTGGACTCAAAGATGACGTATAATCTGTTCGACTTCTTGAACGGGAATGTAGTCCTGGGTGTTTGGCCGGATTGATGTAAGTGCCATAAAGTGTAGAATTTGAAGAGGGATTTTCACAGCGGGAGACGTATGGTTGTGTCGGCATATGCAGTGGAGCACTGTCTGCTTTGTAAGACTTGGTGACTATGGATGGTTTAGGATGCACAAAGGCTTCAAATGCCTCATTTAGATTCTCTGGCTCCACTTGAGAAGGATATGGGGTTCTGTAAGGTATCTCTGTGCTCTCAGGCTTAGCAGAGGCTTGATATGGATGTCTATATCCATCTCCAGTTTCAGGCTTCTCTTCCATTTTGGGCTGGGAAGGATAAGGATGTCTATAGCTGGCACCTTGCTCCATCAGGGTCTCAGATTTTACATGCGTGGAATAATTGTGTCTGGGCAGTGCATCCTCCAGTGATGACGGCAGGGTGATTGTACTCAGGAAGGAGTGATAATTGCTAGCAGTGATTGCGTCATTGTAGTTGGAGTGTAGGGCAGTGGCCAGTCGACTCTCCATGGTTCTGACCGGAGGGGCTGGTGGTCCAGTACTATGTGTTGGATGGGAAGGAAAAGACTCAGAGCGCTGGTGAAAATGAGGTCTTGGACTAGGTTTATCTAAGGGAGGGGGTGGAGTACACAATTCTGCAGGGTAGTTGGAGTTGGTTTCACATGGACTAGGAGACATCATGTCTTCAGGGAGTGCTCCTGGGACCTTAAACACAAACAGTTCAGGTTAGAAACATGCGGGAAATGGAATAATAGTTTGCACAAATTAATATATTTCTACACGGGATCTATATGTCACAGTTTTTCTGTGAGGCACAAATGCACCAAATTGTGCACTTTATATTGAGTAAATAGCTCATGCTGTGCAATAGCTACAGATGTCAACATGGGAAGACTCCTTTAGATATGTACATATAGTGATTATTTGTCACAAGTAACTAATGTATTTGATAAAGCAGCAACGGAACATTATATTGTGCAGAGGGAGTTACAAAATACTTTCCCAACACCAAATCCACTGATCTAGGTGGCATAACACACAGCTACTACCAAAAGGAAGCAAAATAGGTTAATAAAGTATACTACAAAAATGTTCAACAACCCCCCCCATGCAGAATAAAATATAAAATATATAACAAAAAAACAGTATAAAAGTCTGTGGAGACTCAAGAAAGAAGGGGCGGCTATTACTTCTCCCCTCACCACAGTGTACCCAGTTTGTCAGGTCAAGAGTCCTCTATCTGAGTTGCATAAGGACTCTGGTGACAGTGGAGAGGATCAAGAGCAGGCAGAGCAAAGCATCATCACGACAGATGGACTTATGTTCAAATGAAACGACTAATGATCAATGATTTTGTTCCTTCTGTGGGGGGAGATTTGGTGACCCAAAACAGTAGTAATAATATATTGTAATAGTTTAGATTTTTATAAAAGTGGCAATACCATTTTTTTTTAAATTTTTATATAAGAAATAAGATTTTTTTTTCTTTAGTTTCAGTCCCTCGAGCCAACTTGAGCATGCAGACAGGTGATCACCTTTTTAATACACTGCAATAGAAGCAAACCAGTGGTCAGCTCACCTGAGAGCGTGCACTTGAACCAGCACTTTTTTAATTTTCTTTTTTTTTTGTAGATTGTGAGACCATATAGGGCTCACAATATACATTTTCCCTATCAGTATGTCTTTGGAGTGTGGGAGGAAATCCATGCAAACACGGGGAGAACATACAAACTCCTTGCAGATGTTGTCCTTGGAAAGGCTACAGTGCTAACCACTGAGCCACCGTGCTGCCTCCAGCAATGATCTAGCACTTTGTCAGAAGTCCATCATTTTATTAGTGAGCCATTAAAATCCACATATACAAGCAGATTCACATTCAGACTAAAGACCAGTAGATCAGTAACACATAAACCAGTGCTCCCCAGGGGTGCAATGCATGGATTCTATAGGTTTGTGTTAGTCTGCTTGCAGACATGGATTTTAATGGCTTGCTAATAAAATGGTGAAATTTTAACAAAGTGTTGGTAATATTTTGCAATACTGTGTATTTTACTAAATGCCTATTAGGTTTCGGTGGTTCTGGTGTCATATTAAAGCTGAGTATTCTACCAATATTGCAGTTCTAGGAAAATCAGAATTTTCACTACTTAAAGTGTCACCAGAAACCAGCATATCAACCCAGGCCTGCAAATATATCTTTTCCTTGTAAATTGGTCTCCATTGCCAAGATATCACTGTTTTTTTTAATATGTAAATGAGCTCTTTGTTAGATTGTTTCTATTACTCCAAAGATGTAAGCAGCAACACCCTCAATTAATTCAGGTAACCCTAACCTATCCACCTGGGGCTGGGAAATGTCAGCAGTTCATGCTTGGTAGTGTATAACAGCATAGTGGGTGGGATTGCAACAAGTACAACCCACATGCTACAAAAAAACACCCTGCAGTTAGTGCTGTTTTTATACTTGTAGCATAACAATTATTGCTGCGAATTTTACCTTCAGATTTCAATCTTTCCAATATAGTTCTTGAAAGCTGCACTGAACACTACATATTGCTATGGCTGACACAGCCTCATTTATCATAACTGTCTATCTGCTCTCAAAAAACAAAGTTAATAGGACAGATCTCAGCTGTTGCTCTGCTATTCCCTATTAGTCCTAGTAGGAACCGATATGAAGTATCAGTATCAAGTCGATGATGCCATGGGATAACACGTCTATTTTCTCTGTTGGTTTTCATAAATGACCCTACATATATAAAAGTCTTCCAATACATTGACACAATACAGATATAGTGGCCTCGTACCTGGGTGGAAGGGCTGAGTCCTGGGGTGACAGCAGATGGGCTTTCACCAGGGAGAGTGTTGTGGCTTCTGACTGGACTGTACTGGATGGTGGTGATGGAGAAAGATGATGTACTGGGGGTGGTGGCTGTCGTGCGGATAGGACTTGTCTCTGGGGATACAGATGCTGCAGGTATTAATGTAGGTGATATTGTCGGAGGTGGGGGGTCCTCTTCTGGTGGAGGAGGCAGTGGTAACTCCATGAACTGCATGTAGGGGGGTCTCTTTTGACTGGAAGCTTGTTGTGCAGACTCTGCTAATGCCAAAGCCAACATACGGGCAGCGTTTTTGGGAGGAGGGGGAGGAGGAATGAAGGAAACGCTGGTAACGGGAACAGGATCCAATGGAGACTCCACAGCAGATAATCCTGTTTGATGGAAAGAGAAGTTTAATGTTTCAAATCCCTTAAAAATGTGCTGACAACTTCAGATTTATGCCATATGTTATATAGTTCAAAATGATCCAACCCTTCACGCGGTACAGGAGCTGTGACTAACATCAACATCTGCAATTGATCCAGAGTGCTTTTGGTCTACATGCCCTGCAGTCTGGGGATGAGAAGCAGATGCCATCTTGGGCACAGAGAATTATGAACAGTACAGTGTCCTTCATATGTTCCTATTCCTATTCACTAAAGATGTTCTCGTCCAAAACAAGCATTAATATAGATAAGTTAGTAAATACTTGGTGCCAGACGCTCCTTCGTCTATGGGGTTAAGTCACAGTTAGAAATCAGTTGTAGAATGTGACTAGGATGGGTTGTGTGCCACTCAAGACCACCATGACAGGCTTACAGATCTTAATGCAAATGTGCTCAGACAGCCTTACAGGAATTTTTTGGGGCGAGATGGATGGACAAACTGTGGCTACTTTCACACTCTTTATTTCCATTGAACGCATCCGTTCAGAGACTTAAACATGATCCAAGAGAAGTTTTTAATGAATACAAAGTCCTCTATAGGGGTATGCCAAAAGTGAAGACGTTTTCCACAGTTTGTGATTCTGGACAGAATTGTGCAGATGTCTGAGCTATTAAATCTAGTGGGGAAAAAATATAAAATAAAATAATCTTTTCAAATAAAAATGATTCAGTGCACACCTCTAAAATCATGTCAGGCTAACTGAGGACAACGCTCGTGCCACTCAGCGTGTACAGAAACAGTAACTTTTTTGATAAATTTTGTGTTACTTTAACCACTTCTGGACCGCCCATAGACTATAAACGTCTGGGAAGTGGTTGGCTAGTTCTGACAGGACGTGCCGGTACGTCCAATCAGAACACAGCTGCTGCACGGAGATCGTGCAGCTACTGAAGCTGGGAGCGGCTGTAACTTCAGCCGGAGCTCCCAGAGAGATGGCAGGGAAGGTTTATTCCCGTCCCTGCCTTCTCGATCGCTGTGTATACAACACTCATTGAACACTATATACACGGCTATGGGCGCCGCAATGATGCGGCCGCCCTCTGACCCCGCGGTCACATGATCCGCCGGGCTCAGTGTCTTACAAGAGCTGCTGGGTCCTACAGGACCCCAGATCAGCTCTGTAAGTGTAAAGAACAGTGTACAGGAGGCTGGATTCCTCCTGCAACTGAGGCTAAATGTACCAGCCTCAGTTACAGGGAAAATCAGCCTTCCTAACAAAGAAAAAAGTGATCAGATGTCCCCAAAGCTCTCTTATGACCATATGGGGACACAATCTGAAAAAAAAAATATATATATATATATATATATATATATATATATATATATATATATAATAATAAAAAAAAATAAAATAAAATACGCTAATAAAACGCCATTATTAAAGGTTATAGCCCCACCCCCGACAATACCATACAAAATAAAAATCACCGTAACGGAGAGGAAAAACTATATTATAAAGTTTTCAGAAGCACTTTGTTTTGGGTCATTCCATATCAAGTGATCCAAATAGGAATATTTTTTTTACCTGACGTCTTTAGATTTTTTTTATTTTTTATGAAGTACAACTTAAGTTAATTACAAATAAAAAGTTTTGAATTTTTTTCTTCATCAGTTAATTTTTTATAGACTTCTAAAGTTTTGAAAAAGTGTGAATTTTGGCCTGGTATGGCTTTACATTTTTTAACATATCTTGGGCTAGAATTAAGATAAATAGGTGGGAGAGGCATCATTTTTCTCACAGCGGTACCGGCTTTCATTTGATATGTCACAAGACGATGTTTCTTTATATTTTGTTTTGGAGAAATCAAATTCAAAATTTTGATGCGCAATTGTGAAAAAACCGTATGTTTTAAAATTGTGAAAAAATGCATTTGTGTTACTTGTGTTCTTGGTTATATTTGTACAGGTTTTCAACTTGGGACCAAATTGGGATCAATTTTTTTTTAAGCCTTGAATCATCTGATTTTATGTTTGTGTGAGCTTCTTCCTTTTTTCTTTTCAAATTACAACTTGCTGAATTCAACATTTATATGCAACAATAAAAAAAACATAAAAAACAAATACTGTAAGTGCCAGAACAAATACATCTAAGAGCTTGTTCACATCTGCGTTGCCCTCTCCGTTGTGCAGGTTTCCGTTTCCTGCATAAAACAGAGGAAACCTGCAGGAGTCTCTCTCACCCATTCATTTGAATGGGTGAGAAAGCTGTTCGGCCATGAGCGGCAGTGAGCGTTTTGCGCTCTACGCCGCGAAACCGGGTTTTATAATCCGGACACAGAGTCGGACATGCAGTACTCTGTGTCCGGATTAAAAAATCCGGTTTCGCGGCGGAGAGCATAAAACGCTCACCGCCGCACCCGGTCTGTGCTTTGCGTCTTCTGGAATGCAGAAGACGGAAAGCACAGAACGGAGACCCTGAACGCAGGTGTGAACCTAGCGTCATCATCAGAACACGACTTGTTCAGCATTTTCAACCTGAATGCATTGAACAAACCGAAAGAAAAAAGCTGCTCATATCCTCAAGTGCGATTTTCTAAATAGTCTCATCCTAATTATATGTTAACAAGAGTACAAGAACCAATATTTCTAACATCTATTTCTACATGTAACAATTGTTTTTTATTATATCACTAAACATGTAATTTATTAAGAAAAATAGTCCAGTAGATAAATCCTCATTCTATAAAATATTAACTAATCAAACAATTAATAGGACATTTTTAAACTACTGGCCTTTTATCATCAATTTGTCCTTTCTAGTGAGTGAAATGTAATCTTGTCCATAAGCGCTTACTAGCAATGGCCATTTCCTTTTGTGTCAAAGAGTATGTATGGCCTGTCATGGTGTTAGGCTCCACCTGAGTTAATTTTTGTTGACTTGTAAAATGTCTGAAATTTTATGTCTTCCTTTTCACAATCTTTGGAGATTACAGTAGCCAGCCACCAGCGCCGATCATATTCACAGGTCACATAACCAGTTATGTCATCCATTGCCAATCTTGTACCGCCTTCTACCACTTCATGGACTTCACTGTCATTGCTGAATGAAAAAATCCTTGTTTTTATTTCTGTTTCACTATATGGAATGAAAGTGTGGTATTGCTGAGTCCCTTGGATGAGTTCTGCTTCCTGTAACCGATGTTTTAACAAACTCTCCTTCAGATCAGAAGGACAGATCTGAATTCAAGATTTTCGGAATGACACTGTAATAGTTATATTTTAAAATATTATCCCATCGCGATCCCAACTTGAATTTTGGTACAGATGTGGCTAAGGGCATAGCAGGCCCATGTGCATTTTTTTGAAATTTTTAAATAAAACGTTTTTTTTTTCGGAAATGCGTTTTAAAATTTTGCGTTTGCGTTCACATGGGTAAAATATTAACAAAGATACTCTTGTGACATATTTGGTGAAAGCCTGTATAGTTCTGAGTAGAATGGCGTTTATTTTGTTTCTCTATCTTTTTTCTAGCCTAAGTTATGAGGAGAAATGTAAAGGCAGGCAACACAGAAATTCACACTTTTTCTGAACTTTGAAAATCAATTAAAAATCCAAAAAAAATTTTAGAATTTTTTTTTCTTCACATTTTGCATTCTCTGATCCACTATTACTAAATAACAAAATCTCGAAAGAATTAAAAATATAGAGGGAAAAATCATTGGTTCACTTGACACGGAATGACCCTTTTATTAAATTAAAAAAAATTATAAAGTGAAAACCAGACACAATTTCCCTCCTATTTTGTTTATATTTTCCCAGATACAAATTTTTTTTAAACACATTCGAAAATAAAAACAACATAAAAATAAAGCCATGTGTGTCCTCGAAAAAAAGATGCAAAAATTAGTTGAATGAGACTTATGAGAAAAAAGTTATAGCCCTCAAAACCGCAATACAAAAAAAAACGAAAATGTGTCTGGTCCTGGACCACAAATTGGCCCGGTACTGAAGTGGTTAAAGGAAGTCTGTCAGCTAATAAATTATTACACCAGTCATGGTGCCATGTATTTTATTAAGCTTGTGATACCCAGAATCTTTACTGTTATTCATTATGTATTAGGTGCTGTGAACACCAGGGGGTGGATTCACAGCCTGAGCACCATCACTCGCTCTCCCCACCCCACATCCTCTGTGCTGAATGCAGGGAATAATATAAACTTGAGGTGTGAGGGGCAGATGTGAGCAGGGGAGAATGACTGATGGTATTTGGGCGGGGGAAATCATGCCCCTGTACTCTAAACACCTTTTTTACATGGAATTAAATGAATAAAAGTAAAGATTCTCTGCATTGTAGGGACCAAATGAACAAGTGCAGAACTAAAGGACCCCACATGTGATGTAATGGAGGGGATCTGTCATCTACTGAAATGGTAAAGCATAGTAACTACTGTTGAGCAGACAGTTCCTGTCACACAGCTATAATGAAGTAGCTCACAACTCAGCTTTTGACTGTATATTTATAGTCCCTTATATTATTTTAGGGACTATGGAGAGAATAATTATACAGAATGTGAATACAGTACATGTGATGCTGTGCTGAGGCATCATAAGACTGATAGCTGAGAAAAGAGAAATATAAAAGCCAAGTTGAGTCTGCTCAGGAGATGGGGAGATGCTGGATTATACAGACAGAAGAGCAGAATACAGGAAAGGACCCTATAGTCTGGCAAAGAATAGATGAGAGGTGCAGAGGATATTTTCCAGGACAACGTCTTTAAGTATTAAAGTGTTACAGATCAGAAATAGTTTTATATTTTTCAACGTAGCCCCTTAATGCATTGGTGACAGCTTTGCAAATTCTTGGCATTTTGATCAATCAGTTTCCCAAGGTAGTTAACAGGAATGGATGTCCAGGGGATGGCTGCTAATCCTTAAATATACAATCCAAAGCTTCCCTAACCATCTCAATTGGGTTTAGCTCGGGTGATTATGGAGGTCTTATCTGGGGCAGTGCTCCATCACTCTCCTCGTGGTCATATAGCCCTTACATAGCCTGGACAAGCGTTTGGGATTCTCGCAGTCTGGACTGAACAATTGACGTTGAGATGTGTCTGGTACTTGATCTCTGTGAAGCATTTATGTGGTCTCTAATCTGAGGTGCTGTTATTTTGTGGTTCAGAGGATAGTAACTTTAATGAATTTAGCAGCAGGATCTCTTGTTCTTTTCCTGAAGGGGTTCTCATGAGAGACAGTTTCATCAAAGCAGGTGAAGGTATTCGCATTTGCCATCAGGAAAACCATGCCTGTCATGCTCAAGCTCTTGAAACTTTCTGAACTACGTAATTGACCTTCAAGTCTTAAAGTAATGATGGATTGTCTTAGTTAAGCGGTTCTTGCCTTAACTTGGATTAGAACAGTAGTGGAATAGGGCTAGAAACTACATGGGACTAACAGTCTCAAACAAAAGGGAATAGATTCCACAAATTAACTCTTGACAAGGAATAGCTATTAATTACACACCATTCCTAGAGACTACCTCATGAAGCGGAGTAAGAGAATGCAGTCACACAGTATATTTCTTCTCTATTAAAGGCCCTACACAACACTATTGTTCATTTAGGAGACATATTGGACCTTAAGACATATTCACAACACCAGAAGCAGGAAAACAAACCTGACGGCAGATTTTGGGCCAATGGTCGTTCTCGAGTGGCTCTACCCATACAATATTTACTCTGACTGTTCACTATTCAATGCCGGTTTTAAAGGAATACCACTTAACTTGCTCTGCCAAGAAGTCTGGGAGTGATACACATATACTGTTGTCGTGCAACAATAATGAACTGAAAACTGACAGGAAAGTTACTTAAAATGTCACTCAGCTATAGACTATTAAAAGGGATTATCCACTTTCTGCAAATCCCAACAAATCTCAGTTACTCTTACTGCGCTGCTTACTCACCCACAAACTGTAGTTGCCAGGGCAGTAGCTACACTCGCAGTTAGTTTGTAGGCAAGTGAGCAGCACTGTGAGCATACCGAAGATCTGCCGGGGTCCAAGGTGTCAGACCCCCGCAGATCTAATACTGTTGCCTATCCTAAGGACAGGCCATCAATTATAAAAAGTGGATAACCCCTTTAAAGGAGTTTCCCGGGACTCTGATATTAATGACCTACGCTTAGGTTATGTGACAAATATCAGATTGTTGTGAGTCTGACACTCAGCACTATTTAAAGAGGTTGAAGCCTGCTCACTGCTTATAAAGCACAGCGCTGTACAGTCGCTGTGCTCGGTATTGTAGCTCAGTCCCATTCATTTGATCCACACTGGTCAGGATAGGAGCAGGTTTTTACCTAAACTGAAATCTGAATCTGGGTGTTCCCACACCGGATAACATGATTAAATGTTCCACTGTAATTTGTTAGTGTATCAGCAAATGAGCAAAAGTACAGAAGGTTTTGTCTTCCTCCTCCAGCTGCTTTCATAATTTTAGCAGCGTCCTAATAATAAAAGTTACATAACAATATATTAACTATACACAAAGTGACCTGGCAGGTTCCTAGTGTGGATGACTACGTACCTGGGGGTGTAGGCAGGCCCAGGACACACGTGTTCTCTGTTCCTGACAATTCTGTATTCTCATTCTGAGATGATCCAGCAATGTAGCCGGTACTAAACTCCTGGGTGCAGCTGTCGGTGAATGAAAGCTCAGTGCTGCACATAGCATGGGGGAATCCAGGAGAAACAGTTCCTGCAGTGTCTTCTTTCTCATATCCAGGGCTGTTCCACTGACAAGTTACAACAGAGTCCACAGTCCTGGGCGATTCTGCAGCTGTAGATATAGGAAAATGTGCAGGACCCATGTCCACAGATCTGCATGTAACAGATGGCACAGTCACCAACTCTCTAGAGCCGCTATCCTTGCACCATACGAGAGGCTGGATAGCCCCACCACTTTGCATACTTCCAATTATTTCTGATACCCGGCTAGGCAGAGAGACAGTGACAGGTTCCGAAATAGTTAATGGTGGAGATCTGATTGCTTTGCGGCCCACTTTTGGTGAAAAGGCTTGCGCCATCTTTTCTGCAAAGGATGGGGCTTTTGGAATCTTCTCAGTGCTGGGACTACGGTCAGGTGTTATGAAGGGACTGGTGATTCGCTCCTGAAAGGGAGACATGGGCTCAGAGTTGTGGCCACTAGCAGAGGGCTGAGCTCCACTTTGTACCCTCTCTTTGCTGCTACTCAGTGAAGAGTCTAAGAAGAAAGGATTGTGAAGATCTGGGCCTTCACTTTCTAGTTTTGGGGGGCTGCACTGGAAAGACATTGGGTCAAAATCTAAACTGGCTACCCCAATATCTGGGGGACTTAGATCTTCGTCTTCATGAGATCGTGTGGATAACATGGCGGGCACATGTATCAATCCCTCATCTCCGTCACTGTCTTGATCATGAGGCAGATTGTCATAGGAGTTACAGCGATTGCAGCTTTCCAGTAAATCCCCATTATATGAAGCAGAAAGAGCATCACTACTAGAGCGTGGGCGCTGAGGACGGAAAAGCTTGGACTCCACTGCAAAATGAAGACATAAACAGTCAGATTTCTATCCATCTGGTTAGTTTCCATCATAAATAGTAATATTGATCATCCATGACTAATTTACTGAATTTTAAATTTTTTTTTAGGGTAAATACAGCCTTTTTATTTAGACACAGAGGCTGAAAACCCATCCTGCTCACATAGATGTTGTGTACTGGTGCCAATGGGCTGTAGTCCAGACAGGCGTTTAGGCTCTGAATGCAAAACATGACTCTTGTCAGAAAGCAAAGACCTTGACATGAGTAACTCAAAATAAGGATTAGAACAATTCTGGACTATTCAAATGATTATTTATAAAACCAGATTTTCCAGAAGTTCTTTAAAAGGTATTCTTCACAAAGCGCAAGTACACTTACTTCCTTTTTGTTTTTAGATGCTGTACTTAGAGGTGTAAGGCTGGTTCCAACCCTGAGTCACATGATCGGAACCGGCACCTAGCCCTCAAGCTACCTAGTTAGCCGTGCTATAGGGGCTTGCTTTACTATAGCCTGCCAGCCCCAATAGCTAGTAGCCAGTAACTAACTACCTGTGAAAAAATAGGTGTTGTTGGAGTGATTTGGAAACTGGGTGCTGGTTCAGATCGCATGACCTAGGGTTGGAACCAGCCTGGAACTCCTAGTTATAGCACCTAAAAACCCCAGAAGTGTATTCAGACTACCCAGACTCTGTACTGTCAGGAGGGCGTTGTCAGACAGCAGCAGGCAAAAGGGCATGATTGAGAGCTCCAACCAGAGACGTCTTGTGTAAGAACTCAGAATCACATCCCTTGCCTACTGCTGCCTGGCACCATCCTTCTGACAGTAGAAAACCTAAATAGCATATGAGGTACAAAAGCTATCAGCACTCATCGCTCAGGAATGGTGGGGACTAGGAGAAGAAATTCCAACTGTACCGGATCAGTGCTAATTAAATGATACAAAGGGTGGAGGTGGTGTAAGGTCCTTTTTAAGGGCCCTTTCACAAAAAACTTATTGGAAGCAAGCTAACCCAACTCATTCTGCTCTGTGAGAGGTAAGAAGACTTCTGTGATAGCAGACATACCATCAGCAGCATGCAAAGAACTCAGTGACTCTTCACTTTTAGCGGACCGCATAGTCCCAGTGTCACCTCTTCCACCTACAAAAAAAATCCACAATCAATACAACTTTTCAGTCTTAGAGGAAAGATCCATAACACAGCCATACCTGAAACCAGCAGTGACTACTTCTTACCTGCTAATGCCATGGCTTTCATCTCAGATGGTTCACTTGGGTTTCGGGTCAGCTTCCTCTTAGACATTGAAGATGAAGAGGTTGATGACTTCCCTAAATTGAAGAAGGAGCGCCAGCTGCCCACTGGAGACTTCTTCATCTTGGGGGGTGGCCTTTTTCTTACAAACAAAACAAAGATAACTTAGATGATCAATGATATACAAATGGGAAATCTCATGAAAAACAGGACTCCTTTACCAAAACAGTGTAAAAGACAGTCTATAGCAGCCAATCAGAGCACAACTTTTATTAAGTAAACTGGTGTGGGAAAATGTAATCAACACTCTGAGTGTTTGCCCAGGACAAGAATTTACATGTCATAAGGTAAAATAAATCAATGTATAGTCTTCATTACAGAAACAACATGGATAATTGCCATCAAAGTCTGTATCACAAAACGAATATTCCTTTTCTGTAAAACATCAGTCTGCACTTGTGGTTTCACATCAACTAGGTCATTCTGGAAATTACCTTTACAAAAACTATTGTGTGTGAAGATCTGCTGCTTGCGCCTTTATCTACCACTAGGTGGAGCATTTTACAGAGCATATATGGGTTTTGTCCCAACCTCTGTTCTCACCTCTCTGATGGAAAATCAATGACCGTGTGAAACTTGCCCTGCAGAGCAGCTGGTCCTTCTCCCACTTCTATGTATTTACTGTCTGCCACGACTGGGGAGTTGATTTGAGCCTGTGTCCGTGCTTGGGCCTCTTCAAGGCTAAGCAATTTTGTGGAAGGTGAAGATACAAGCAAAGACTTTGGTCGTGACAGAGAAGTGTGGCCTAACAAATAGAAAGAGAGAGATAGAGTTAGATTTAAGTAGTTCAGACTCTCGTGGAATAATAAAATCTCATTCCAATTGTTATTGTATTGTGATAGATTCAATGCACAAATGTTTAACTGGAATCTCAGCTCATTGGTAACCTTTTCCAGAAATGGTACGGTTCAAAAAAAAAAAAAAAAAAAAAAAAAAACAACAACCCCAAAAAACTGTCTTTTTGGTTTTGATGGGTAAAGGAGTGGTTATTGACTGACAAAATGCTGATTGCTCCTATTAATGTCAAGAAAGTACAATTCAGGGTAAGCTTGTGCTTAACAAAATAAATAATATGATTTTTGGTTCTAGTTATTGTGAACATCTAAAAATAGAATTTATTAAAGGTGCGTAACCTGAATAAAACAAAGGTGTGAACTAGTAAACCGGCATTAAAAAAATAAAATAAAAAAAAAAATCGCTTGCGCAATGTGGGAAAACAAGGATGCAACTCGGTAGTGGTAGATTGAAAGATATGATAATTTAATCCTACTCATATGTTCACCTAGTTTCCCATGAGCATATACCGCTTCTAGGTAAATCCCAATTTCTCAAGAGTAAATCAGTAATTCATGAAACTCTGAGACTGCCAGTGCAGGTGTCTTTGAAGAATACTAGATCACCATTACTGTCGATATACAAGATTTATAAAACACTGGAGGCGTGTATAGCAAAATGCGCTATGACTTTGTGTCCAGTTAAAAAAAAAACGGTTTCGCCGCGGACAGGCAGAAGACGTTCATGGGCAGTCACTTTGCAAACCCATTCTAGAAAGACCTGTTTGTAGTCTGTGACAGATTTCCTTTAAAGGGGCTCTATCAGCAAAATCATGCTGATAGAGCCCCACACATGCGTGAATAGCATTTAAAAAGGCTATTCAGGCACCGCTAAAGTTATATCAAACTACCCCCCCCCCCCGTTTTAAAATAATACCCTAAAACAGAATGTGATCTACTTACCAAACGTGCACGGTGGGTGGGCATTCAGGGTGTGCCGTCTTCTTCATCCACGCCTTCTCTTCCTGCGATGTCCTCGGGTCCCATCTTCCTCCGGCGCTTGCGAACTGACTGCTTAAAAAAAACAGCCTGGGCGCCTGCGCAGTAGCATGCTGCTTCTACTACGGCTACTGCGCATGAGCCCAGGCCATTTTTTTTTTTTTTTTTTAGCAATGTCAGTTCGCGAGCGCCAGAGGAAGACGGGACCCGAGGACATCGCAGGAAGAGGAGGCGTGGATGAAGAAGACGGCGCACCCTGAATGCCCACCCACCGTGCACCTTCGGTAAGTAGATCACATTCTGTTTTAGGGTGTTCTTTTAAAACGGGGGTGGGGGGTGGGGTGGGGGGGGTGGTGTAGTTTAATATAACTTTAGTGGTGCCTGAATAGCCTTTTTAAAGGCTATTCACGTATATGTGGGGCTCTATCAGCATGATTTTGCTGATAGAGCCCCTTTAAGTTGGACATGGATTGTGGATAAAAGAGGAGGAAAAGTCCTTCTTCCTGCCTTTCTGTGGACAGGTCAGTATGAGGCTATTAATAATGATCCCGTATTCACCTGCTCCATCTCGTATAACAGAGCTCAGCTTGGGGCTGAAGAGCACCTCCACATGGTTCAGGATGAACTCCACAACCACAGACTGGATCCGCACCTCCATGAAAGCTGCTGTTCCACTAAAACACGCTGACTCAATCTGCTTTGATCTAAAAGAAAATACATTTAAAAAATATTAATGGAGACTCTAAACAGTAAACAAGATTCACTAGATGCAGTGATATTTATTAAAGAGATGTTCTGTGTGTTTTTTTTTTTTTTTTTTCTAGGAGAAATTAGCAGATTTCATCAGATATTCCCTGTGATCCTTACATCATCCCCAACTCTTATAGAAACTATTACTAGATATTAATTTTCCAGAAGGAAACCGACCCAAAGATCTAATTATTGCACTGTGTGGATGAGGTTACATCCGCTCCGTTGTAATCACTTCTATCCTTACTCATAACCGCATCCCCCATAATTTGGCAGAATGACAGATGTTAATTGCTATAGATCATCAGCGATAATATAAAATGTGTTGCTGCTGCAGACACAGTCTAAAGTGTTGATGGCAATTGAAGCCAGAACATGCTACAGATGTTTGTAGGGGAGAAAGGAAAAGGAAAGTGGACAGAGAAGGGTCTGATATAAGCGAGAGTCTATCGGCATCCTGCCATGTACCATACCGGGAATTAACGGTCCCATACCGGAGCAGGTTTGGTGCCCAGACGATGGCCAAGTTCTTGGTGTGCATATTGGTGATGGAGCAGTAGGTTGCCAATCGGGAGAGGTGACGCATGAGAAACTCAAGTGTCCTGCAAGTAACACAAGTGACCAGTACATGAGCCTAAAGAAGTAATCCAAGATCAGAAAAATGAGTGGTTTACAGCAAAACATCCAAATGTCTCTGAAAGAAGCATGGACTACCGCAGCTTCTAGAAGGCAGAAATGTCAATTTCTGACACACACACGGTGGGTCATAGATACACCCAACTTAAAAGGCATGCGTTTTTTAATACATTAGGAGACCAGCACAAAGGAGATCAAGACTGGCATAGGAAACGCTAGTCTTAGTAAGTTGTACCTACTGTACAGTATGAAAGCAGCAGCATTACCAATGACTAAGAAGATAGGACAACAGACCATTAACTATGTAGATTATTCTGAAAATACTTTGTAGTTTCATCCATAAAGAAATTTCTCGTCAGGCTAAATTCTTTTGTTCCTTTGAATCAATATCAGGGGTGTCTGACAGTAGCTCATTTCTTCCCTACTAAATAAGCTGAACACAACATACATATATTAAAAGGGTTTGTGATGATAAGGACACTTATCCCCTATCCCTCACTATCCTGTGGATATAGCACAAGAGTCCCATTGCTGGGAATGGGAGACAGAAAATCCCCTAAATCCTCCTTGTTATTTACCAGTTCACTTGTGTGACAATTTACTACTATGGGGCTGCCAGGACTAATCTCCGTCAGCACCTGCAGCCCCATAGAAGTCATCGGAGTACTGGTGGTGCAAGTCTACTGATGCTCCCCCTGGTGGTCAGCCCCCCCCCCCCCCTAGAATATCCTGTGGATAGAAGAAAAGTCTCCATAATGGCACCACCCTTCTAACTGAGTATGCTGAGTTCTATAGCGATACAACAAAATGGCGCTCAAACAACAAGCGCAGTACCACTCTGAATGGAGTGGAACTGTGCATGCCCAAGAATTCAAATGCAGCAGCGCGATCTGACTGGAAGAACATCCAGGGAGGAGGAGGAGGGTCAGACGGACCACAAGCAATGGAGGGGTGTGTGACTAAAGGTATGACATTGAAGGGGGTCAGTAATTAATCAGGATTACAACAGAACAGCGGGAAGAATTGATAAAAAGAAGATTGTAGTAGAATAGTCTTTTTAAAGGCTATCCAGGCATATATTTATCTAAAAACCACTGACAGCAATGATACAATCCCTTTAAATCCAGAATTCATAGCCAATGAGCTGGTGGAGGGCGCACCTCATATGATGGAGTATAGCCTCTGCTGGGCTGTGCACTTGGGAGGGAAATGGAGAACACTATGGGCTGGCATACATTTCCCATTTCATTTATGCTGGATTTCTGGCACAAATGACAATATGTATCCATCCCTCTTTGGGTAGATGGCAAGGACGATGGAGAGAAAACAAAAAAAAGTCAATTTTTGTGCAAAGACAAAAGTGACTTATCCCTTATTATCCTATAAAATTAACATACACGACATGAGAAATCTGGGCCAATGACCCCAAGCACAAAGCCAAAAATAGCAGTTGCTTAGCGACAATTCTGTGAATGACCCCAAGTGGCCCAGCCATAGGCCTTACTGTCCCCATTTCATCTGACAGAGCCGGAGAGGATCTGTAGTGAAGAATGGCAGAAAATTCCTAAATCCAGGTGTGTAACCCTTGTGGTATCATAGCAAAGAAGACTGGAGGCGCCAAAGATACTTCAACTAAGTACTAGTAAAGAGTCTGAATACTTATGTCAAGGGGATATTTTAGATTTTCTCCACTTCCATGCAGGGTCTTGGAGGATAGGAGATCTTTTACACTATAGGTAACACCTTCTGGTCTGTTATATATTTCACAATGGGAGACTCCTCTTCTGGGGGGAAAATCACTTCTATAGGATCCTAAAAATGTTCTGCTTGAGGGGGTCACAGTGTCCACTCTGAAGCAGTCAGACAAAATTAATGGGGTGAATTCATCCAGCTAAAGGAATTTTCTACATTTCTGGAGCACAGTGTAGTCACAACATCTTACAGACATAGTGCGAAGACGTGTCCTTTCACGACAGCCCTCCTCCTCCACATTCCTTCATGCTGAGGGGCCAGCTGGGACATGGGAAGGGGCTGAGGTCATATAGAGCATCATCTCTACTGTGTTTCTCCCGATTTAGAAGCCAAATACCCCTTCCTCAAATCCATGACTTTTATAATACTCTGTATTGTATATTCAAAGCACAACATGCGGGCAGTGTAAGTACTCACTTGTGTTCATGTAACACAAACTGAACACCCAAGTTCCAAGAATACGTGTGTTGACAGGCAGCAGAATTGTTGTAAAAATACTGGCGACTAGCAATGAGTTAAGTACATGTGAATGGGGTTCTTTCTCCAGCATGTGCATGGATTTCTGCAAACACCATTCGGATGAATGGGAGAGGCGCTACAATTCCTGCATCAAATCTGCACTTTGTGAATATGATCTCCAGAATCCGTGGTAATTACATTCAGATCTCCATTCATTTACAGGGAGAGAAAGAGAAACTGACCGGTAATGTGGAGGTGGAAGCTGCTGGATGACATCATGGATTTTCACTAATCGTTCCTCATCTGTTGCTGCAGAGACGGCATCCTGTCATGTATGACAAACCAAAAGAAAATTTTTTTTTTTGAAAATTCATAGTAATACTGGACTGTCTAACATAAACCGAAACAGAGGAGTCCTTTGGGATAGATTCTTACATTGTAGCCAAAACTCCACGGTTCTCAAGCAGACCGCACTCCAATAACAAGTGCTTTGGTACACTGCACCAATCTGCAGGTCAGCAAGGTATCAGATGCAACGTGAAAACCAGACCTAAAGCTGGGTTTACATTGTGCTTTTTTGCTGGAGAACTGAATGCAGTTTTTAGTGGCACTAATGAGTGGCAAACGCTCCTATAGCTTTCACCGATATGTCATTGGCCTTTAACTTGATAAACTCTGGATTACTGGCATGGTAGAAATAAGCTACTCCTAACTAAAAAAAAAAAAAAAAAAAAAAAAAAAAAAAAAGTAAAAAAAAATTGTACTGTGTACACCCGGCATAAGTATTCTTGGTTGGCACTTACTTATCAATTAGCAACATTTAATTGAGCCAACTAAGATTGGATCAGAATGGTGGATCCATGCTTCCCAAGGGCCACATGCACACTATATTAAAGGAAAGATTAAATCTTAAACATCCATATAGTAGTACGTTACTGAACAGAGCCTTCTTTACGCTTCTTTTCCTTACTGACATATTTCTGCCATACTGCTTGTCACCTCTTACCTCCTCATAAAGTGCTGGAATGCGGTTGCATTGTCATGAATAGAAAAGATTAGGTTTTGGTTATGAAAATACTTACAGAGAATTTTTCATACAGCTGGTAGGTGAGGAGAGGATTGGGCAGCTCGCGAAAGTAAAGCTTACACAGGGAACCCACACAGTGAATGTCCTGGATATAGACATCTTTAGTCAGGTCTGGGATCTGCTCAGAGTCAAACTCATGTCTAGAAGGGAAAAACGAACAATAGTACATTTATCATCCACAGCTCCTACCACGTTCTGCATGTAAAGCTGGCCATATACTATAGATTTGTGATGGTGGGGACTATTTGTAGGAGTGATCCCACCATCATTAAGCACAACTAAACTGCGTGATCAGGGGGCGGTTTAGTTCTTATAACGTTCCAAATTGGATTTAAGCGTCAAAATTTAGATTTTTTGATTTTTCCATTAAACTCATACACTGACCGTAATTTCTGAATATTGGAGGCAATTCCAGACAATCGATAAATTCCATCCACAATTCCATGTTTCTCTATAAACTCTGTGCAGCTCCGGAGGACCTGGGGGACTTAACAGGGGAGAGTGGGAGGAAGACATTAGAAGACCGAGCAAGCAAACAATTTCCTGCTTTCTAGCAGACAATGACCTGTAGATCTTAATTGAGCACTCAACGAAATCATTAAGAGGATAACTGTCCCGTTCTCTCTTCCTTCTTCTCTCCGAGCCTTGAAGGAACACTAAACTGATACTGTCTATACATTTCCCTTAAGGCATTCTTTTTTATTACCCAGCATTTACACTGACCAATAGGTTTTGTAGTAACATGCTTCACTCCATTGTCTCTGGCTAGGGGGAAAGCCGCTACAATAAAAATGTTACTGCAATGAAGGACAAGCAATTTAGGTTATTGTTAGGTTATTGCTACCAGTTCAATTCTCCTAAGAAAACGTCAAGATCTGTTTTCTGTCTTTGTATTTCAGGATAATGTATCTGTTCAACTCAAATGTATTAGTGAGGGGGCCTTCACACTTGCGCCCTGTGTCCGCGCGCCGGATTTCCATCCTATTTCCCAGAGAAACTGGATAGGGGACGGCTTCCCGGCGGCCAGTTTTAGAACCCATTCATTTGAATGGGTTTTAAAAGCAAACCACTGGTGTCCGTATGCTGGTTTCCCAGCGGAGAGGCTGCATACGGACACCAGTGGTTTGCTTTTAAAACCCATTCAAATGAATGGCTTTTAAAACTGGCCGCCGTCCCCTATCCAGTTTCTCTTGGAAATAGGACGGCGGGCGGACACAGGGTGCAAGTGTGAACGCCCCCTAAAGAGGACAAGAGACAATTGTAGAAACTCTTCCACAAGCTTTTCAGACAGAACATTTTATGGAGAATTTTGGTACTGTATCAGATGTTCCTTATCTATCTTGCATCTAGGTTTAATGGGGAAAAAAGGTTTTCAAAATGGTGTATGTTCTAACAACAATGATAATCCTGCAGGGTGCTACTCAATCTATAACCACAGCAGCAGTTCTGTGTGAATTTCTATGGCGGCCATCCACAGAAGGCAGAATACAAGTAACATATCTAGGCCTTTTCCATTATCCCTGAAGATAAACTGTGACTTTGCTCCCTTCCCAAATCAGCAGCAGGACTCTGGCATATGGGATTACAGCAAGGTAAACAGAACATCACATTGTCTCCTTACTATCACCCCAGGAATGCTGCAGTGCAGGTGAGGAGTGCTGCTCTGACAATGCTGGCAACAGGAGGAGACACTTTTCTTCCAGGTGTAACTCTCACACCTGGTTTCAGGTTTTCTGCATGTCCCTGCTGAATGCATCCAGCGATTCTTCCCAGGGGTCACACCCTGTCCCAGGTAACTCTGCCCTATAATTATGGCTGACACGTGCAGCTCTAGGTGTTCACTGCTTCATATGGCTCTTCCTCTATAGTTCCGGCCAAATCACAAAATTTTTTGACAGCCTGCCTGTGGACACTACTGCTGTCACCATCAGCGTCCGCATGTATAAGCAGTGACCAGACATTATGACTCTGCAGGAATAGCAAAACCCAGACAGACAAGTACAACTTCATTAAATCCCAAGACTAACTAGTCTAAATTATTACTAATTATAGTGACTATTTCTTGTAGGAAAAGCATCTGACTCGTTCTAAATCCACTTAGTGAGTCAACCTCCAGCACCTCAGGGTGTGCGAAATTCCATTACCTGATTATCCTTACTCCACTGTCCCTTACACGGCGATTGTTCTGCCCCTCCCCCACCTCGGTTACTCTATCACTTTGTTTAATCCCACGTTGAGTACATTTCTCGCTACGCATCTTGAACTTCAGCCTTTTGAAATCACATCTGATACCACTAAGCCTTTGGCAAGTGAGTCTCATCTATAGTCCACAAATATAATGAAATTGAGAAGGAAATGTATATAGTGTTTTACAATACAAAAAACAACATGAACAATGTAAGGTGCTTATATAATGAAAAGATCTGCACCTTTCTAGCAGACCGATACTGTGTTTCAATTCCTCATCATTTTCTCAAGATTTCAACTTATCTATGTCCATCATGAAACTAAATAGCCAAGTTGACACAGCCCTGTTCACACAGTTTCAGGGATCATTACAAGGAAGCTACAATACATTGTACATCCACCATCACAGGTTGCACATGGTCAGAATTTATTTTTTTTTGTCTCAAAATGCCAGGAGGAATAATTTCAGCCACTGACCTCAGCGGTGAGGACTTGAAACACAAATATTAAAAGAGTAGTAGAGTTGGTCTTAATACAGTCATGCTCATCTGCCACAGAGCTCACAATGCGGTTTTCCTCCAAGATGGTGAGAGTGTGTTTTCCCAACAGCAAAGCTCACAACATTCCAGCCCAACCTGTTTATCATGTACGTTGTATAAGAGCGTAAAATAACACTGAAGGAGGGGAAGGGGGGGATGGAGATACCTCTCGACTGCTACCATCTCAGGAGTCCTTACCATCCTGGCCAGAGTTCAGCAGATGTTCTCCGAGGTCACAGCCGAACACCCGTTCCCTCAGGATCCCTCGCTGCTTCAGCTTCTGTTTGCTGGGTCTGGACTTCATGAAGGTCCTGAGGAATGTGATGAGCTTGCCGTGTTTCCGGGACACTGCACAGAAAACATGAGATCCACATTAGTTAAAAAACAAACACAATTGTCCACGACAGTTACAGACACAGACAGACATTGTGCAGATGAATGGACAACTCCCCCATTATGGTTCAGCTTATAAAGAGTCAATGATTCCTGAGTCGAGGACCCTGTGCATCTCATTATGAGGCTGAATCGGAGATATCTCTGATGGCCACACACACCACTGCACATGGAGGAGGACAACCCACCATTCAGAGCTTTCCAAATTCATTCATTAGCCAAATCTCAGCCAGGGTACAATGGACAGTGAGCAGGAGGCGACCCAGAGCATGTCACTACCAATTACTATAATGAATAGAACAAGCTCATTATTACATATCACAGAAGGGTCAGTACAGCGTCACATAGACAACAGCCCAATGAGAGATGCATCGATGTATCCAGAAACAGACACGCATGTAATGATGAAGAAAAAGAAGGGTTACACAGCCCGATCTACAATTCACACTGATGTTGCCATATACAATATCCAGTATATGGGATGTTAATGTTTTAGGTAAGATTCATGATAGAATAGTAATACTACCTAAAAACGGTCAACAAGCAGGGTAGCGAATGGCAACAGATCCAATTAAATGTCCATTTTGTATCAAAAGGAGTAGGAAATACCTAGAGTATTAAGACATATTCACATGGTACAGCTGAGCTGCGGTGAAACCTCATCGTACAGCATATGTTTTATCAGGATTTGCTGCAGTTTCATCTATATGGATGTTGCTGTGGTTTTTGCCAGGGTATACAGCTGTATGCATACATAGTTACCTATTCTTACATTAGGAGGCCGGTCTGGCCACAGACAAATAGAGCAAGACATCACTACATGGAAAAAAGTGATGACACAACAAGAATTCTATACACAGCAAGTTTTAGATGGTTTCCATAGAACAACAGATTTTACCCCTCACTAAACAGTAGAATAATGTTATACAACTGTATAAATAAATAAAAAATATTCAATTAATTAGAATCAGCAGTGTACGCTGCGTTACCATCATGACATCTGAGCCCTGGTCATTAACCTATAACCCTTGTCTCCTGTTTTCTGCAGAATGTGTAATTAGGCTTAATGATGGGGAAGCTCTTGTCCTTGGTGCTTATATATACACACATACACACGCCTGCTCATATAGTCACCTGACAGGCGGACAATGACCACAAAAGATTAGGCGGTAGCTAGCAAAACACAATGGCCCGAGGTCACCTTTGCCCCTTTAGAAACATTTTGCCATGAAAATATCAGAATGAGGTTAAATCTGCTGTCATTACCAGATTGACAGGAAACGCTGATGTACAACACTATGACAGAACACATTTTGTGAATGTACATGTCCCTCAAGTACCTTTGCTAACAGCTGCCATCATAGAAGCTTGGCAGAAGCTGGCACAACTGGGTCTCCCTCCACTTCACTCCTGGAATCCTGCCCAGTGTCTGGAAACACAAGCTACCTCTCCGTACAATAATGCCATTTAGAGCCAGGTGTTACAGGAATTAAAGTGGCATTAGAAGATGCACCACAGTGTAATATTAAGTCAGTGCTAGGCACTCGCCACAACCACAAAATCGCACAGAGGCTTTTCTGAAAGTGATATACGGAAGTAACCCATGAAGAACCAAGGTCAGGGGGGATCGCTGCTCCCTATAAAGAGATGCACTATAGACACTGACACAGACAAGGACCGCACTGACCTGCACAGCTGCAATGATGTATTGGAGTGAGGCTTACACTCTGCAAGCTCAGCAGCATATACATACAATGAGATAAAAGATCACAGAAAAGCCAGGGCAGTAAGGATACTAAATGTGACCACCACCATGATAGCATGCAAGCTTCAGGATGGCCCCTCCCGCCAGGCACTATGGCTCACATGCCCATATTTATAGAAACAAAATCTCCAGAAAAGAACCAGAACTGCCATTTCTACAGCCTGGATAAGAACCTGCATGATCCTAAAGGAGGAAACACTACTGCAAATACATATATTTTCTATAACTCCTGTGCTCACTTCTCACCTATATCTGCTTTTGCCCCCTCCCCACTCCTGCTTTGTGAGCTGCAGTTTATTTCCATGAAGAAAGAAAACAAAAGAAGAAGCAAAGAGTTGCCAGCAGTTTGGAGCACATCATGGTACACACGGCGTTGTCTTCTTACCTGGTCTTTTGTGAGCAGAGTCCCACAGGTATATCAGCCTGGTCTACAGCATAGACATTCACCATTGGCTTTCTTTCTGGAAGTGAATAGCCTGTCTAACATGTATCTATACGGCTCACAAGCCTCTCTTCTGTCTCTATGCCTTCTGCCAAGCAGCACAGATCTCCAGGTTTGGGCTAGATATTTCCACACTAGATCTCAGCACGGCCTCTTGTCCCTTACTCTGTTGATGACTTGTACAGCATTTTCCTGTTTCTCCTCTCCTCAGGTAGTTGCTCCTCCTCAGCTCTCGCTCCCGTCACGCCTCCATTTCAGGCTCCTGACTTGTAGTCTTTTTTCTTTTACCAGGTGCACAGTCTGGAACCACCCACCCCCCTCCTGCTGTCTGGCACTGTCCTCCCCCACTCCCTCCATACCGTATGGCAATAATACAGAGAACCACTGTAACATTAATGAGACCATGTCTGTATACTAATCTGCAAGTTTTATGGAGTGAGGAGAGAGGCTCAGATGAGCCTGTGCCTCCTTTGTATTGTCCTGTGCAGCAGGCACAAGATTCCTGACATTCCTACCTCCCCATCCAGACTCACTGCAGAAACACCAACCAATCCATGTAACCTTCAAATTAACCATGTAGTACACCTGGCTGCTGAAAGCTGTGTACAGCTATAAAGGTCACCATTAGATTGCAAGCTCTTCTACCAGGGTTGTGGACCTTTATCCCCTGATCATAGTTTGGTGCTATAGACATAAAGGTTATCATTATTATTATACATATAATATCCAGGTGAGAGCTCTGTACAGAGATCTCAATGACGGGTTATGACAGATATTTTGATAACTAACCCAATAATCATAAGAACGCAGCCCAGCAATTACTAGAACCATGGGTGTGAATCATGTAACCTAATTTAAGGAATCGTTTGGTTACTCCTTGCTCAATGAATGACTTAAGAGCTCATTCTTACCTAGAACATTACCCTGTTCAATGCTCTAAAGAAGGTGAATTTAGAAACATATAATCCCTGCAGCCATATAGGTCACAATTCATATACAACTATCCGCTTTCCAGTACATTGCATAGACAGGGACAGACAGACACCTGTAATATCACAGCGACAAAGGCCAAGTACAAGCAGCAGCAAGCTGAGGCTCTCCTGTCCCTGGTTACTTGTTAGTAGAAAGTTCTAGATCTAAATTACATCTGTGTTAGAAACTCAAGCCCTGTCCAGAGTCCTGTGGGGAATACAATGGCCATTCCCCCTGGTGTCCCAATACACTTGCATGCTCAGCCATGTGTTCTCAGTAACGAGAGTGGAATACGTCACTGCCAGATGTGACCACAGAGAAAGGATGGCTGACAATCTAATGTGTATGGCCACTATTACTTGTGTGATATCAAAAGCTATTCTATCATCTCTAGGCAATATGAAGACCGCTGGGTATAAAAGTTGTTTATTATACTAGACTTAGTGGGAGATAAAGGCCATTTCTAGAACTAGAACAAAACCTTCCCCCCAGGACTCTCAGACGTAGGAGCTTTTTGTACAGGTACAAGAACAATACATAGAAGCGATACCTGAGCTGAACTTGTAGGGGCTGGGTACCTCAGAAAGGCATGCTTGCCCTGGCCTTACACTATCCATCTCCAAATCTGCGATTGTGTGGGGAAGGGAGAGGGAACACATATGAGATTATGGAGGACAATGAATATGGATAAAAGCTGAGAAACAGATTGAGATATGAAAGTGAGGAGTGCAGAATAGCCTGGTCATGTGTGAGCCTGAGTGATACTAGGCCTGAGTGCAGGAATATGATCAATTGGTCTGACCGCTGCTCTGTGGATACTTCTCACTGCCTATGTAAGTGATGTGTGTGCTCAGTATGTATGTCAGCTATGAGCATTAATCTGATGCTGCCATCTAATCGCACTACTCCATCTATGCCTGAATGCAGGTATGTAGCTAGCACTGTCTATACAACTACACACTAGACCTTTTGCAGCAGGAACAGAACCTACAATAATTCTGAATGCAATCTCTACATTCGAGCACATGTGAGGATGCACCCCACCATTTAGAATAACATATTAGGCTGCAGTTTGCTATGTAGCTCTGGACCTGTGCCTATAATCTGGGTCCTACCTCTTAATGTCCCCGCTATAAGCAGTAGCCTGCAGCAGACCTTACCCTGTATTCTGTAGCACATGCATTATAGAGAGAAAGGGAAAGGGAGAGAGAGAAGACATGGAACCGTACAGGGGGGGAAGTAGCTCCAGGATGCCGGCCTCATTCCGTGTGCAGGGGAGACTGGAGGGAACAGATCACAACAAAGGATTAAAAAGCAAACAAGCAAAGCAGAACTTTAACCTTTCCTATTGTAGATCCCCTCAGAACCAGATCATTTACTGACGTTAATGTATAAAAACAAGAGACAAGCCTTTGGAGAAACATGGCTCAACAAACAACACACAAAGACGGGACACAACACTGTTTAGAAGCAGAACTACAGAACAAAAACACCACAAATATGTCCTGCAAGCAGGAGATGGAGCACAACGCAACCTGCTCTGGTGCTCCTATGTTAGTACAATGAGGCGTGAGATGAGAATATGAGAGACAGCACAACACATTCCAGGGCCCTGTACAAACTATAGTCGAGAATGGTGTCTGAAGAAAATAGGCACAAGGTAACCGTCAGCCTCTGCGCCCTATAATCACATGGATATCTCTGCTGCATGCTTTGTATTCATGTCACCCAGTAATTGATCGTGTAGACTTTTAGCTGTGCTGACCAGGTAAAATGTTCAGGAAAACTCAATGCAAAATGCTGCTGTGGTAAATGTATCTGTAGTAACACATTGGGTAGAAGAAATTATGAGGTAGCAGAACTGCACTCTCATGGATATTCTGCTCATGTTGCTGGCCCTAAGACCCCTCATTAGTCACCTGCTTCTGTCTTCTAGCCACGTTTGGACCTTTCCCAAGTCCCTAAGAAATTCAGTCTCCTTTCTTACTCATTGAAAGGGCCATTACTTTTATAAATAAAGCCACTGTTCAGCGATATTCTGCAGGTCCAATTATGTGATCATTGGGGAAACACAGTATTTGGGCGCCTTCACAGGGAGTTTACGCTCCGTGCATTCTGTCAACGCTCCGTGTATTCTGTCCATTTTACACGTGTAAAATGTAGTTAGCCATTGAGTTCAATGGCTTGTTCGTACAATGCGTGCCTTTTTGCACGCGCGTAGACGCATGTTATACGAACAAGCCATTGAACTCAATGGCTAACTACATTTTACACGTGTATTTTTACATGTGTAAAATGGACAGAATACACGGAGCGTAAACTCCGTGTGAAGGCGCCCTTTAGCTGTAATGTAATATATGGTCACAACTATCTTTGCTGCTTCTTAGGCTCTGTCCATACAGGTTAGATTCGTTGTGGATTTTGCACCACAGATCTTCCTGGAGAAACACATGTGACTACTATAAAATCTCTCTTCATTTTGCCTCGTTTCCTTTATTTATTTTTTTCATATTTCGATGCTGATTTTTTTTTGCCCACTCTGTAAAGTCTATGATGAAAGCCCCCTCCAAAATATTATATATGAGCAAAATTAGCGGGCCACCTACATTTACACCTACAGGAACTTTTAAGGCACCCTATTTTATCCATAGCCATTAATATGGAATTGGTTCCTCCACTGAAGGTAAAACATTATTATAGAGTGTGACGCTAGAACTGTGTTCTTATCCAGAAAATCACTGGTAGGGTCACATACTTATGTTGGATGTCAGAGTCTGGTTCATAATCTCCGTTCTAGCTCATCCTAAACATGTTTGATAGAACTGAGGTCAGGGCTTGGGTAAGTCAAGTTCTTCCACACAAAATCACAACCATACCTTTCTGGGCCTTGTTTTCTGACTTAGGGAACAGTCATGCTGGTATGGAAAAGGATCTTTCCTAAACCATTCCCACAAAGCTGGAGTGCATACAATTGTCCGAAACACCTTAATAAGCTGAAGCATTAAAATTTTACTTCACTGGAACTAAGGGGCCTAGGCCCACCCCCGAGCATGGTCCCTCCTTCACTAAACTGTACAGTTAGCACAATGTAGTCAAGCAGGTAATGTTCTTCTGGCATTCCTCAAACCCAGACTCGTCCATTAAACTACTAAATAGATACTTCACTCCACAGAACATGTTTCCACTGCTTTGGAGTCCAGTGGTGGTATGTTTTATACTGCTCTGTCCAAAGCTTTGCGTTGTGCTCAATGATGTAAGGAATCATGGCATGAAAACCCAAGCTATGAAGCTCCCGATGCAGTTTTTGCTGGAGAAGTTTTGGAATTCTGCAGTGACAGAGTCAGAAGAGCATTGGTGACTTACACTGGGTTAACACCAGCGTTCGGGTCTCCGCCTTCAGTTTCCGTCTTCTGCATGCAGAAGACGGAAACCGGTCATGCAGAGTTTGGCCGTGAGCGCCGGTGAGCGTTTCGTGCTCTCTGCGGCGAAACCGTTTTTTTTAAAAACCAGACACAAAGTCCTGCATGTCTGACTCTGTGTCCGGTTAAAAGAAAACGGTTTCGCTGAGGAGAGCACAAAATGCTCACTGGCGCTCACTTTCAAACTCATTCAAATGAATGGGTTTGAAAAACGCCTGCAGGTTTCCGTCTCCTGCCCAGTTTCGGGCAGGAAACGGAAACCTGAAAGCGGAGACCCCGGGCGCAGATGTGAACCAGTCCGAGGCATACTCAGCACTTGGAGGCCCCACTCTGTAACTTTACACAGGAGTTGTTGCGGTTCCTAAACACTTCCACCTTTCACTAATACCATTCACAGTTGATGTGGAATATCTAGCAGGGAAGACATTTCATTAACTGACTTACAAAGGTGTCGCCCTATTACAGCACAATGCTGGAATTCAGTGAGCTCTGAAGAACAAGCCATTCTTTCACAGCTGTTTGTAAGGGTGGTGCTACAGGGTGTACTATTGGTGCAGCTCTATATGTCGAAGTTGGGGAAGGTGCTCACTTCAATCCTGAAGCTGTGGAAATGTGCCATGTTATTACAGAACCATGCATCCTTATTTGTTTTGGTGCAGCTGAATATATGTGTTTATATAAGTACACGAGCTGCAGGGACAGGTACCATCTCCAGACCCTGTGATACTGAGTTCTCCCCTTCATGAATTATGGCACCACTCTCCATGTGGCAGGGTTACCTTGCACTGGGACTACTGAAGAGCAACAGCAGAGATTGCAAAGAAGTGAACTCCGTATCGCTGTGAGGGTGTCCGTACCTAAGACTCGCAGATCTGTAGTTCCGTTAAAGCACAGCACATTACCACAATTTCAGGATGTGCTAAAATGAGTAAATCCCCGCCCAACTTATGCATCCAAGGCTGTACCCAAAATGCACCATATGGCCTGACCTAAAGTCAGACAGAACGGCTAAATGCTCATTTTCATAAGTCTGGAGCAATAAGACCGAATGAAACACCTGAATTGAATGACTAAGAGGCGCTCCCCCATACTTTTCTCCACATAGTGTACAATCACAAGCTGTGGATTGACGCAAAAGACGACGGGCTGCGTGGATGAGAAACTGAGACATCTAATTCATTTTGCAGGGACTGTAAAACGCTACAGAGTTTGTGGTGGGATTCCACAGTATATCTGACCAACTGGAGAGACCCTTAGATTTACACTTGACAAAATTATAATAGAATATGTTAAATAGGTTTTATAGTTGTGTGGAAATGAAGCTGAATTACTGAATATACTGCATATACTACAACTGTGATTTCTATTTATCATCTTTTATGTTTCATTTATGCACCGTATTAACATACTGACATGCAGCAGATTTGTTGCTGAAATATCTGTGACTGTATCTTCCATCTGAATGTGTTTTGCAGAAATTAGTGCCACTGTTACAAGTATGGCATTGATTTTTAGTCGAAGATATTTGTGCAACAAGTCTGCTTCATGTATATGGCAGCATTACAGAAACGTATGACCGTTTTCTAGCTATGAATGGTTCACTAAGAGCAGCGATCTTGAAAACAGTAAGTGAATCACAGTATACTAGAAAGTCACCCGAGTTTTCAAGAAATATCAATTAAATAAACCACTTTCTGTGCCTGAATATGAAGGAAAATTCTATGTATACTATTACCTATATGTGTTTTCTAATGGCTGAGATGGATATCCATCTAGTCAATATACTAAAGAGAAGCTCTGATCTATAACGTAGACCAGTATCTGCTAAATGAGAGCTGAACGAATTCTCCACCACTTCTCCCTCCTATTAACACTCAGGCTTGATGTAGGACACACCGCAAGATGATGTTTGTGATCTGTTAGGACTGTAGACTTGGAAGAACACGTAACATCACAGAACGCTACAAACATACATGACTTGCGGTGGCAGCTTTGCTACATCTAGTCACTTAGGAGTATAGGGCACCATTCGGCTGAAGACAGGACAGTGATGGACAGGTTATAGAATAGTTACATACATGGGTTAATTCAGACAACAGGTTTCTAACACATCAACTACTCACCTGGTTTGGGGACAGAGTTGGTCATTGACTGAGGAACCTTGTCATTGATTAATTCCACGCATTCACTGGGGAAAAAGCCAACCTGTGGAAGAAATCTTCATGTAAGGTCATATACTAACACCAGATCACGCTGCTTGGTCATCTTTATAAAAGGCTCTAAAAGGTTCATGTGACCTCCCCTTGCTCAGCATTTTAGGAGCTCCACTAAATTGGGAGTGATATCTAGCTGTACCGTATGACAAAGAATGTAACTAAGTAACGTATTATATTCACAGGAGAACAGTGAGTGCAGTTGTGAAGTATAATACAGGTTTGCAATTCTGATAGTTATATATCGTATGCATAGAGTAAGCCTCCATCTGTGTAGGAGTCTCCATTCAGATGCTCTGGTGCATAGTCCATCAGAAATCCTGGATTATAAAGTCCTGTAAACCTGACTTTTACATCCCACGATATCTGAAACAATAACGGATACCTGACAGTCCTCATTATAGTTAATAGGGTTCTGCAGGATCTGTTGTTGTCTGTCTTTAGACAGGCAGTTTTCCAGTCCTGCAACGGACCAGAAAAATGGAGACAGCGGTGCATATTTTTATTTTATCTTATTTTGCTTATATAGCACCATCATATTTCACAGCACTTCACATTTACAGCCTATGTCTATGCAAACATGGGGAGAACAAACAAACTCTTTGCAGATGTTGGCTGGATTGAAACGTAGGACTCCAGAACTGCAAGCCAGCACTGCAAACCACTGAGCCGCCATGTTGCCCCAGATGTGAACGCAGCCTACTCTCATGCTTATGTAGAATTCTATATGTAACATTTAGTTGCAGAATTC